>NC_073234.2:131467272-132110000 GCF_029281585.2 Gorilla gorilla gorilla
CACACAATCAAAAATAATCAACAAGAGATGAAAAAAGCTGTAAGATAGAGAATTATAAACAGAGAAAATGAAATATGTAAAAACTATTTTTATTATACACTCCTATTAAAAATACATCGATAATATTTGTATATTTATTTTTCCAATTTTCTATGTGTACCTCTGTATTTCATTCAATCTAAGAAATACATCAACTGTAGACATATTAGAACCAATGAAGTATGGTATTTGACTAATGTATTATATACGTTATGAAGCATATACGAAGTTGGAATTTTCAAAGGAAACAAACAAGAGACCTAGAGACTCTAATATTCTTCTCCCTGCACTTTAACAGACCTTTTGCACAACAGTTTGGAGATCCCCAATCAGAATATAGGATGAAATAAATAAAATGGTAGATGTTAGATCTCAATAAATGCTACTGAAAAGTAGATGCCTCATCTCCCCTATTACATTTATTATATATTGGATATCATCATCTGTGATAAACCTGACAAAACACGCAAAAAAGCATGAAACAAATATTTCTTATAAAGTATCCCCCCAAAGTTATTCATTAGAGTAATGATGCTGTAGGAGTGAAAGGCACAGATTTTAGAGTCAGACCAACTTGGATTTGTAGCATGGCTATCTATGCCAGTCACTATTAAAAGCACCAGACACTTGCGTATTCTCATCTATAAAATGAACATAACAATCCTTACTTCACAGAATGAAAATAAGGATGAACTGTGAGTAAGCGCATATACAAAGCTTGCAGCAAATGTTTGGAACACAACAAGACTCAATAAAGGACAACAAAGAGATTATTCATGGCAACTTATTTCATCTGTTTAATTACACTAGCTTATCCAAAGTGTTGGACAGAAAGATGATATGTGAAAGGGTTTGACTTTAACCAGTCTACTTCACTTAAGTCACTTTTAGATACCACAATTGCTGACACAAATACAGTATGAACCCTCAGACCAAAGCCCATTTCTGCTTATAGATTTGAGTAAATACAGGAAACGCACCAACAATGAGCAAGCATACTGGCCTCTTTATGTAACATAAGCTTCAGGGTACAGGGGCTCTTCGTGAATCTAGCACTGGAAAGTTCTATGTGCCTGCCGTAATCAGCCTCAGATGCATCTGACAGCTGATAATACTAATGGGACAACAAAGCACACTGTGAACAACACAGGCCAGAAGAATCTGCACAACAGCAAGGCTCATTTCAACAGGAGTTTTCTTCATAAGAGCTTTTAAAACAAATGCCAATTAAATACGAATTTATTGATAATATGATCTGTAGAGCTATATTTTGCTAATTATCATTTATCAAACACTACCACTTCTTAAATACAAACACTCCTGATATACTGTTTAGGATTTCCAAAATGATCAACTAAAGGATTATTGGGCACAAACCGAAGTATGGATGGCAAAATCTTGACACAGATTGTGGGAAACAGGATGGTAGAATAACTGGCCTATACATGTGTTTTCTGACCTCTGCTGCCTCTGTTTATTGCCCTAGGATTGGCAACAGCTATTCTCAGAATAAGAAATCTGAATTCCATCTACTAACTTGAATTGACTTTCTACATGTGCTTTTCAGAATGTCAGTGTTTTAAATTTGAACTTTTAATTTATTTTTTAAGGACTCCAATCTATACTCTCCCTGAAACTGTTAAGATTCTAACCTGTAATAATACCTGTCTGTTCTTGTTGTGTACAACCATACACTACCACTGGCATCACCCTTAACATTTAATGCGGGGGGTGGGGGGGGCGTGCATGTCCCTCATTTAAGGTTCAAAACTTGAGAACTCTGGTTATAACCTGGGCAATGAACTGGATCCAAGAGTCAGGGTAGTCAAGAGAATGCAGCACTAACATCGTTACCGAGTGCCATGAGAATGATAAAGGCACTGCCTCCCTTATTAAAGTGTCTGAGAAAACTCATGCCCCAAGGAACGCAGAGCCTCTATCTCATTCAATGTGGACATCTTCTCCCCCACAACAGACCATAAAAGCAGTCTATACGCCAGAAACAGGAATAGAAATGGAAGATAATGCCAAAAGAACCCTGAGCAGCCCTATTAAAGATGATACGTGGAACCAAGACTTGTTGGCTGGCTGAACTCACTTCCCATTAAGAACAATTCTAACTTTTGTCCATTTCCCTAGTAGATGCTATCTAGCCAACTCCCTTCACATATCACTGTTTAGGAAGATGAGATTTATTGACATGTATTAACAATGGGTAGGTAAGTATGTGGGTACCTTTAAGTATCACCAACCCTTGGTTTTCTCATTTTATTTATTTTTGCTTGATTAATAAAGCTAATTTGTACTTCCCATTTGCTTTCCTTTGCATTTCTTTTAAGTATTAGGCAGATGAATGCTTTTCTTATAAAGTTTCTTGTAAAGACTGGTTGAAACTGAGTATTCTTTGGTACTGACTTTTTAGCTATCAATTACTTGCACAGATTAAGGTCTAATGAATGTGTTCATTTGTAGTATTTTGTGAATATAGTATTTGATATATTTACCATGACCAGTCCATTGATTTTCTCTTTAATACAGGTAGTGCACTCCAAATCCAAAACAGTCCAAAATCCAAAACTTTTTGAGCACCAAAATGACACCACGAATGAAAAATTCCATACTTGACCTCACGTAATGGGGTCATTACCAAAACAGTCGAAACTGTTTCATGCACAAAAATCACTAAAAATATTGTATAAAACTACCTTCAGGCTACATGTGTAAGATGTATAGGAAATGCAAATGAATGTTTAGACCTGGGTCACATTCCCAAGATACCTCATTATATATTTGCAAGTATTTCAAAATCCAAAAAAATCCAAAATTTGAAACACTCCTGGTCCCAAGCATTTTGGATAAAGAGTACTCAACTTGTACTGCTGGTTTTTGAGTATTTTTAAAAATTTTTTAATGAAACCACCAAAATGCAGTTATAATTACATTCAAGTTTTACAAAGTGTAAATATCTCTCACTCTTGGCATGATTCATTAAGGGCTAAAATAGATAAAGTAGCTGCCAGGGGTCATGTCCAAGGGCAGGAGCTATTATAAGACAGGCAACTAACTGTAATCCCAACACACATTTTGGAGTCTGAAAGTCCAGAATTTAAATCCCAAATCCACGTTAATAGCTATCTGACCTTTTAGCAAGTCACATAATCTCTCTGAGCTTTACTTTTAACATCTGTAAAATGGGGATGCTATCATTTATCTCTCAAGGTTGTTAGGAGGATTAAATGAGGTATTTAATTAGCAGATACTTATGAACTAGGTCAAGGCACTCTCCTAAGCACTTTTTAATATTAACTCATTTCATCTCCATAATCCTAAATTCTCTCTTTTACAGATGAACTAAAACAGAGAGGTTAAATAACTTTTACTTCTCTAAGGTACAAAGCAGCAAAGTCAAGATTTGAATGCAGGCAGTCTGGCCTCAAAGTTCAGGCTCTTTAGCACCACACTAAGGATCTAAAACACTCGCCTAGCACCTAACATAATGATGAGAATTATGATAAACCACACAGTTCCCAGAATAATATACAAGCATGCCGCACCCTAGAGGCCCTTAAAGATGGTCTTGATTGAGACAGCATATAAAGTACACAAGTATATCTACATTACATTTACATAGCACAGAAATCTTTAAAGATACAAATTAATGCTACCACTTTAGGAATTTAGAAGAAATCATCAACATACTATTTCAAAAATCGCTGTTTCCCAGCATGAGTGCCTAGATTTTCTCTTAACATTGTTAAGTGAATCTTACAAATAATTGGCAGCTAATATTTTGGTCCTATCAATATTTAGCACTCAATTTCAATTATGAACTAATGATATTAATTTTTGAAAGGAAATATTCAAGTGTACTTTAATACAAAGATTCAGAAGATAATAAAATTTACTATTATTTTCAAAATATCAGTATTTTTAATGAATAAAGTAATAAATGTTCATTGAAGAAAACTGAAAAATACCAGGATATAGAGAAGACAACAGTTCATTACTTTAATGAATAAAGTAATAAATGTTCATTGAGGAAAACTGAAAAATACCAGGATATAGAGAAGACAGCAGTTCAATATCGGCTTTACATTTCAATGTAGTTTGAGACACTAAATTTTAAGATAAATGACTTCTTTATTTCAATTTTGGAAACTGATGAAATTTCATGAACTGAAATAATCACTGTCAAGGTGTTTCAAGAAAGAAATGTGCTTCAAACAGGTGAAACATTAATTCCACATAAAATTGTTTTAAATTAATAAATAATTTTCTCCACTTGCTTTTGTTGTTGTTTTTGTTTTGTTTTGTTTTGTTTGACACAGAGTTTCACTCTTGTTGCCCAGGCTGGAGTGCAATGGCGCAATCTCAGCTCACCACAACCTCTGCCTACCGAATTGAAAGTGATTCTCCTGCCTCAGCCTCTCGAGTAGCTGGGACTATAGGCATGTGCCACCATGCCCGGCTGATTTTGTATTTTTAGTAGAGACACGGTTTCTCCATGTTGGTCAGGCTGGTCTCAAACTCCCGACCTCAGGTGATCCGCCCACCTCGGCCTCCCAAAGTGCAGAGATTACAGGTGTGAGCCACTGCGCCCAGCCCACTTCTTATGCTTAACGTAAACTAAGTTCAGTCAGATGACGTCTGACTAAATTCAACTAAAATGTTTTTAAAAACTTAAACTTTCTAAAATGAATCATATGTTTACAAACTGATTACTAAATAATGACAAACCTTGGAATTAAAGTTCATTCTCTTCCACAGTACAGATAAGGCCAAATCACTCAATAGGCACTACCCAACCGTAACATGTTTTAGCTTCTAAATATGGAGTCCTCTTATGAAAACAAACTTTCAGAGAGAACCAATACTATTTACATTAATACATATTTAGAAGACATCTACGCTTTCAACACATTATATTAGCATTAATTTTGCCCCTGTCCCCAAAGGCCAATCTCAAAATCTAAGCCTTGCATCAGCCAATAAAAGGCGAGGAAAATACAAAGTAATCAAGTAAATTGCCCCTTTCTCCCTTCCGCTCAAGCCCTGTTCAACTGGCAAACACTGATAGTATTATAAAGTCTTTCTAGATCCTACCATCGAAACTAAAGGCTGATTTAATATTATTTTATTTTACTCTAATTTATAGGGCAGATAAGGCTATTTTTGCACCTTTCAATGTTCTGAACTAGTAACAATTAACACTTAATGTTTCAAATGATCCTTTAAACATCTTTTATTGTCATTTTGAATCATGAGTGAGCTCAAATCAATCAGACTAGTAAAAAAGCACTCCAATACTGTGGTAACTCAGTGTTCAGAATCAGTCTGGAGATAGCTCCTTATATCTCAGGCAATTTAACCTGAAAAAGTTTTCAGCTTCTACACCTTATTTGACTTAATGTTAATCAAGCTAGAGCTAGTTTTTATTATATGCTTAAATGGTTTTCTAAGCAAGTTTTTTTATTTGCCATCCGAAGAACAAGCAGGCTTCTCATTCTGCAGATACTCTTGTTAAAGACCCTTTATGCACTACGTTCAACTACAGTGCTAAACCTCAAACAATATTTTCATCATATGATGTGATTAGCGATTAAACAAAACAAGCATTACTTAGAGGAATTTTATAAAACCTTGGAGTTCCCAGAAACATTACATATGTATATGCACCATAACTGATTAGCATACTACATTACACCCAGTCTGGGCCAGTAAACATTATTTTATATGGGCCATGCTCTATCTCCTTCAAACTACTATTACAACATCAACACCATTACTTAAATTCCCTTTCTGCTCCATATCCCTATTTCCAGCCATACTACCCTGGTATAAGTAAGTACTATGGGCTTATAAATTAGCTCACTGAAGGATACAGAAGTTGTCATCTGATTTGAAATGCATGGGATTAGATTTTTATTCACATTGGATGTTGCCTAAACAATCCTGGCTCTATTTTGCAACTTCCCGCATTTGTAAAACTTCCCTTTAACTGCAACAAGCAACTGGAGAAAAGGATTAATAGGAAACCTGGCACTACAGTTCACCAAATAACACAGTACACAAGTAGACACAGGTCTGTAGGGAAATACAGTCAGGACCAGCCACTGAACACAATTGCTTTTTGAGTCCAAAGATAAAACAGCCTGAATCTCAGATTGTCATAAGCATTTATTGTGGGAAAGGTCCTTTAAAATGATCTGGTCTAAACCCCTTGTTTTCTTGATGAACAATGGTAAAGAATTAGACTAATTTCAATCCAAATATTCATGTGCCTGCTATGTGCTGTGTATTAGTTCACAAACTGAATTTTCTAGAGACTTCTTTAGTATACACATGAAACATGCCTGTTTACAATACAGTTTTTGTTTTTTGTTTTTTGAGATGGAGTCTCACTCTGCCACCCAGGCTAGAGTACAGTGACGCAATCTCGGCTCACTGCAAGCTCCGCCTCCCGGGTTCAAGCAATTCTCCTGCCTAAACCTCCTCAGTAGCTGGGATCACAGGCACATGCCACGATGCCCGGCTAATATTTGTATTTTTAGTAGAGACAGGGTTTCACCATGTTGGCCAGGCTGGTCTTGAACTCCTTGTTAAGCCACCGTGCCAGGCCCACAGTTCACTTTTAAGTCAATAAAATTAACTGAGAGGCAGTACAGATTCATGGGAAGAACAGAAATCCAAGCACTGGAATCACTTAGTGAATTAAATATTGTGGTGCTTTATGCAAATCATTCAACCTCTTACTTATTATAGATGGGCAATCTTACCACACAAGTCCTTCTAACTCCAGTAACAAAACAAATTAGGTTCGTTTGTTAAAAAATAGCATTGATTCATTTCAAAGTCCACACTTGGATACTAGGAATTTGAATTAAAACTTTAAGTATTTAATTCTGCTTAATACTATGGTAGATTATAAGTAAAATTACTTGTATATGGATAAAATGTGAGAATATTCTGAAAGAATATATTAGAGACCATTCATTGTGAATATGTCTGGTGAAAAGGGGAAACAGAAGGTAAAGAATGGGACTTCTGTTTCTCAACGTGCAGTCTCTTACACTGCCTAATTCTTCCATGGGTATGTATTATTTTTATAATTTTTAAACTCTAATTTTTAAAAAAAGTACTTAAATCATGGAAGGCAATGCAACATAGCAGAAAGTTCTTTCTACTGGACTAGAAAAGGACAGAAAAGACTTCTTTCTAGTCTGGCTCCAGTTAGCTCTGTAAGCTTGGGAAGTCTATTTGAGTTCCAACATGCTAGCTCTCTTATGAAAACAAGAATGAAACTACACTGTTGCCACCATCCCAATGGACTCAATGTTATATCACTGGTCTTAGGTTACTATTCTCTCATTCAATCGTTCAGTGCATTCATCAAACACTGAAAGAAGAGCAAGAACGAAATGAATGTAAAAGAGTGTAGAAATTAATTTCTCTGTAATCAAAATAATTGATAGTAAAAAATACTGTCAGAGTTCTGGAAATGCTTAATTTGCTAAAGAAAAGGAGAGAACAGATAAAAGATAAACTTGGTGAAAACCCAAAATCTATTATTGAGGAAGGTAAATAAGTACATGTTCAACCCTTGACCTGAGCTGATTTTATTAGAATGCTTTCCAAACATATGTCAGTAACTAAATTTTTGAAATCTTCTAAAACACATAAATTACACCTCTAGTAGGAGGGATGATATTATCTTCCGTTTCCTAAATGAGTGATGGATCACACCTTCTTTCTCTAAATACGAATTCAATTACTGATCTCCCTAATGATGGATCTGAATGCATGAAATTAACTCTTTTCAACTTAAGATTCATCCTGCATCAGAGAAGAATAAGATGTATCACTGCATTTTTCTTCACAGCTTTATGTGACTGCTAACAGGGTTATGTGGTTATCAAAGCCGTTTTCTCACGATTTATTATTAATATGTATTTCTCTATTGCAGTTTTCTCCCCAATCCCATACCTTAAATAAAACATACTGTTAAACATTAAAACTTGAAGTCTGACTGGGCATGGTGGCTCATGCCTGTAATCCCAGCACTTTGGGACACCAAGGCAAGTGGATCAGTTGAGCTCAGGAGTTCGAGACCAACCTGGCCAACATGGCAAAACCCCGTCTCTACTAAAAACACAAAAAGTAGCCGGGGGTGGTGGTGCAAGCCTGTAGTCCCAGCTACTTCGGAGGCTGAAGCAGGAGAATTCCTTGAACCCAGGAAGCAGAGGTTGCAGTAAGCCAAGATCTTGCCACTGCACTCTAGCCTGGGTGACAGAGTGAGACTCTGCCTCAAAACAACAACAAAAAACTCAAAGTTTTCTTTAACATTTAAAATACGCCCAATTTTTAAGTTTTAAAAGAATACTTTTTCTTTTATGTCACCTAATAGACAAAATGAATAAAGGAGGGGGAAAAATGACACTTTTTCTTCCATAACTCTAAGTTTGGCTAAATGTTACAAAGAAATGTATCTGTCCTCCAAAGCAAATTGTATCTTCTGATTTACTATTAAGCACCAGTCACTGAATATTCAGGCAAACCTTCAAGAGGCAGAGAGAAAGCCTCACTATTCCATACTCCTGTTCTCTATCCTTTTGACCCTAAGATTCAAATTGATTGGACACACCTGACTATACTAAAAATTTTCAGTTTGACAGCTCTAGAGGAAGGCACAGACCATGTGACTACCACAACGGTGCCCTTGACAGAACAGCATCCAGCTTAGCCCCTTAGGGCAAGTATGCAGACCACTGCATATAAATTCAGAGAATGTGTAAGGATGGAAACCATTTTCCTCTTCCTAAATATGTATTTAAATACCCTGCTTGGAGCTTTATTGCGCAAGCAAGGTTCATTTAAAACAAAAACAGGATTAGGAATCTTCTTCAAAGCCTAGAAGGCTCTACAGTGTCTGGTCTCCACAAATAGTTTTTCCACTGTTTGCCATTAAACTTTCTAACCCAGAGGCTAAAAAAACGAATGACCACTGTTTTTTGTTTCTTCTTTAATGTCTCACACTTAACATTAAACCACTATATCTTACCTTTTTCATTTTGGGGGGAAATACGGTATTTATTATTTCTTTGCTAAGACTAAGTGCAAGCAACTTGGAATCAGACTGTTCTAGCAGCTGCCCCTTTGCAGTGTGACCTTGGTCAAGTTATTTATCCCCATGTATCTCAATTCCTTTAACTAAAATTAGGAGTATCACTACTACTACCACCACTTAATCTCATAAGGCTACTGTGGGGGATAACAAGACATAAAGACTGTACAAGTAGTTTGCATAAACGTCCTGCCCTTCTCCTTTAAAATGCGTTCTCAGCACTTTCTAGATCTGTGTAATATGATTCTCTAGGACTCCATTTCCTCAGCTGTAAAACCAAAGAAAATAACACAAAGCACCAGGTATGTAGTGAACACTGGAAATAATTTATGTAAAGCATTTATTAGCACAGTATCTCAAAAAATGCTAGTCCTGACTTACAAATAATAGTTCCTTTTCCTTCCAACTTGAAGCTGTGCTACTGAACATCTTCATGTAGCTTTTGATCCTGCCATTTCAATTTGTCTTTGAGTACACATCTAGACCTGCAAGCTCCAGGAAATAGACTTCCTTTCTGCTGGCTCCTTCCCTTAAAGTTTGAAGAAGATGCCAAGTGATTTAATCCATCCAGAGAAGCTATAGTGGCACCAGATAGTACCATAAAGAGTATGCTATAATAGGTTTCAGGTGTTTCTCAATTGCAGTAGTGTGAGATACACTCTAGCCTCAAAAAATTAACAGGAGCCACTGGAGCCAGAAGATTTTTTAAGTGCTAAAATCCTTGGCAGGGGACACAATAAAATAATACAAAAGGCACTTAATGGGGGCCAAGCATGGTGGCTCATGCCTGTAATTCCAGCACATTGGGAGGCTGATAACAGAGGACTGCTTGAGACCAGGAATTCAACACTGGCCTGGACAACATAGTAGGACTCTATCTCTACAATAAATACACAAATTAGCTGGGCACAGTGGCACACACCTGCAGTCTCTGTTACTCAGGAGGCTGAGGGAGGAGGACTGCTTGAGCCCAGGAGTTGGAGGCCGCAGTGAGCTATCATCACACTATTGCACTCCAGCCTGAGTGACAGAGCAAGGCTTTGTCTTACAAACAAAACAAAATAGAAACCAAAAACTACAAAACGCACTCACTAAAAACAGTCCCAGGGCACATTAATGAATTCTGCAGAAGCAAGGGGTCAAGAGCAATTGGGAGAAGTTATGTATGAATCACCATAATATTGTGACAAGTCTGAACTAAGCCCTCAAAAGAAGGCTTGTTTTTGAGGGTTTTTTAAAGCTATTTTTTTAATCTTTAAGTATCAAGACCATGTTTATCTGTAGCCCTGGAATCACATAATTCTAACAAGCAACTATCCCAATTTTTCAGTCATTACTGCCAATTTGGGAAAGCAATTCACCATCTTTTATATATCTTGGGCCCAAAGGGCAGAGCACAAATGGACATAAAATAATGTCTCTGCTACTCTCTGGGTCTCAGGAGTCATATTTTTAGGGCAACCTCTTCATATCTTCCACGGCTGCTAAGCAAGCACTTTCCTCTCCAGTCAGTGCTGTCTTTCCTTGAGACACCACGGTGACATGTGTCTGTCTTACTGCTGCTTCCCTCCTCTTGATTCCACCCCAAGGCATCCAAACGTTACAGGCTTGTCAAAGCCCACTTTAACTTCATAAATATCTCTTCTTTACTAGAGCCCGTATCAGTATCTACCTGTTTTCACCTTTATTTCTTATCATCTATTTAACAGATCAAGATACTAATTATAACAGTGTCTTACCTCTAATGGCTTTAAATGCTTACGTCTTATCTTCATAATAATACTGAGTTCCTCGGCAGGACTTCGGAAAGTTATTTTACTCATGCCCACTAATGGCCAAAGCAAGATCATTTTTCTTTGTGAAAAACTACGGTTAAGAAGAGCTACTCATAGAATATAGATAACAAAACAAATATATTAGGAAATTAGTAAATAAGGTAGAACAAGTATTTAGAGTGAATATAAAGTATCTTCTTTATATTCAGTTGACAGTCATATATGCATATACTTGGACTGAATGTCATAACTGTTAAGTAAAAATAAAGGAATGGAACAATGGGCAGAGTTATGTATACCACTGGATATACTATCTGTATAAGAAAGGGAATATATACATATGTATTTGTGTACATATGCATAGACTAATCTCTGAAAGGATGGAAATGAACTGGTAATAGGGATTAACACTAGAAGAAAAACTGGGTGGCCAGGCAGTGGATATAGAAGACTTACTTTCTCACCCTATACCATTTTGTGCTGCTAAATTTTGTACCATATACATGTATTTTCAATTCCAAATAATAACTTAAATGGGACAGAGAGCTTATCTATTGAAAGGAAAACATTTTTTAGGTATACATATTTTAGTAAATTAATAAAATAATTGGCCGGGCACTGTGGCTCACGCCTGTAATCCCAACACTTTGGGAGGCCGAGGCGTGTAGATCACTTACAGTCAGGAGCTCAAGACCAGCCTGGCCAAGACGGTCTCTACTAAAAATACAAAACATTAGCCGGGCATGGTGGCACCTAACTGTAATCCCAGCTACTCGGGAGGCTGAGGCACAAGAATTGCTTGAACCTGGGAGTCAGAGGTTGCTGAGCTGAGATCACACCACTGCACTCCAGCCTGGGCAACAGAGTAAGACTCTGTCTCCAAAAAAAAAAAAAAAAGGGGGGAAGGAAGAAAAACAATTAAAATGCTCTGCTGTGCATATGAATTATTATGATAAAGACTCAAACATTCATCCAATCATTTCTTGGGTAATTCTAAATGCCAGTCTCTGTGCAATTTTGTAAAGAGATAAATTATTTTAACCCTTTATAATTCAAAATCATTTCTACATATAATTTAATTTCTACATATAATTTCTACATAATCATTTCTACATATAATTATAAACATTAACTTTATTAGTGAAAGCAGAATAACTGAAAAAATAGTGGTTATGAACCTAGAAAGGCCTGAATTTAAATCCAAGATCCTAGACTTTGTAGATGCGTGGTTCTCAGCTTATGACTTAACTTCTCTGAACACTAATATCCCTCTTAAGACCAGAGTTCAGCAAATTATAACCCCAAGGCAAATTACATCCTGCCACCCATTTCTTGTAAATAAAGCTTTATTGGAACAACCTATGCCTCTTTGCTTACGTATCATCTATGGCTGCTTTCTCAGCACAATGTGAGACCTGACTAGATTTGCCAGAGCCCATATACCCTACAAAGCCAAAAATACTAATTATCTGGTCCTTTACAATAAAAGTTCACCTGCCCCTCCTAAAAGTAAAATGCATACAAACCACATCTACTTTGAAATTGTCTAAGAATATAAAATCTCACGATATGTATCCTAGAGCAAAAGAAAAAGAATTTAAAAAAGACTAAAAATTTTAAAAAGAATATAAAACTCCACTCCAAGCGGGCAGCAGGTCAAAACTATTTCAGAATGACATCAAGATATTATTTATCTTTTTCACTCTTTCTCCAAGTGTACAGTGGAGTTTTCCAGAGGCTACATGAAATTGTGACGTCAAAAGACTACAACACAGCTGTATTCACTTAAGCCAGATATTAAAGAAATTTGCAAAAACAGTGCCATTATTCTTACTACATTGTTTTAAAATATAGTCATTTTAGTTAAAATACAATCATTTATGTTAACATGCAGTGGGTTTATTATTATTATTATTTTAAAAGTCAGACATAACTTTTCTCAGTTTTATCTGGTGGTGGTGGTGGTGGGTTTTTTTGAGATGGTCTCGCTCTGTCACCCAGACTGGCAGTGGAATAATTATAGCTCACTGCAGCCTCAATCTCCCAGGATCAAGCAGTCCTCCCACCTCAGCCTCCCAAGTAGCTGGGACTACAGGTACACACCACCATGCCCAGCTAACTTTAACCTTTTGTAGAGATTGGGGGGGGGGGGGGGGTCTCACTATATTGCTCAGGCTGGTCTCGAACTCCTAGGCTCAAGGGATTCTCCTGTCTTGGCCTCCCAAAGGGCTCAGATTACGAGCATGAGCTGTCGCACCCAGCCTTTTTATTCATTTTATTATTATTATTTATTTTTTTTGCGACAGGGTCTCTGTCACCCAGGCTGGAGTACAGTGGCGTGATCACCGCTCATTGCAGCCTTGACCTCGTGGGCTCAAGCGATCCTCCTGCCTCAGCTCCTCAAGTAGCTGGGACTACAAGCGTATTGGTATTCTTTTTGTAGAGACAGGGTTTTACCATGTTGCCTAGGCTGGTCTCGAATTCCTAGGCTCAAGCAATTCACCAGCCTCAGCCTTCCAAATTTCCTCCATTTGAATATTTTATCATAAATATTGATAAGAATCCACATAAACAAAAGCATCCTGGGGTCCTCAATTTTGTTAACAGGTGTTCTGAGATCCAAAAGTTATAGAATAAGCTATACCAAGCTTGTCCAACCCGTAAACCATGGGCCGCATGTGGCCCAGAACAGCTTTGAATGCAACCCAACACAAATTCATAAACTTTCTTAAAACATTTGAGGTTTTTTTTTTTTTTTTAGCTCATTAGCTACCATTAGTGCTAGTATATTTCATGTACGGCCCAAGACAATTCTTCTTCTTCCAATATGGCCCAGGGAAGCCAAAAGGTTGGACACCCTTGTGCTATATTATAACTTGAGTGCAACACAGTGGCATGATCAATTAGTCAACAAGAACAATTGGGCACAAGGGGCTGACCTTCTTTATATACTTGGCAGGGTTTGGATAAACAGAGTAGAGAATATACTTGGACAATCAGTGAGACTAACACCAGCCAGCATGCAATTTAAAATAAAAATGTGACAAAAATAACTATAACAATTAGAAGTTCCCCAAGATACTTAAGAAATTTTATTCAAAAGTTTGAAATAAGGTGAAAGGAGGACAGCTTGTCCTTTCAATGCCATATAGAGAGAACGGCACATCTGAGGATCATGTAGCCCTCAGGCTCCCAAACCATGTACCAAAGCACCCCAGAACACTGCAGCAAATTCACAAGGGTACTATAGGACATTCTCAATTTTTTAGGAAATCAAAGTAACATTTGTCAGAGAACATGCAAACTACTAGCTCAAGTTCACAGTTTCAGTATTAGACTGTACTACCTTACCTTCAGTGAAGTCAAATATTTGTGAAACGTTTTTTCCGTGGTAGCTGTGATATAAAGTAAAATCAATGCAGATAGAAAATAACAGTAGTGATTTCCAGCCTGATTCTTTGGTTTGAGTTGTGCAGTGCTCAACAGGCATATACATCCTGTTAACAAGCAACTGCAGCTATTTAAGAATAAATTTTATTGTTTCACTGCAGTATGTGCATTATTTGTTGAAACAGTTACTAAGTTATCAGTACATAAATACTTATTATTTGTACTTATTAACTAGAACTGTTAGGTATTTCTTTTGGCCTACAGGAATACGAAAGTATTCCTAGGGCACTATAAAAACAATAAAGTTCAGGAACTTCTCATTTAAGGGAACATACTTTGCACAATCCACATTTCACTGTTCTTTAAAGGTCACAAATTTAGTGAGGTTTTACATTAATTTGTGTATTTGTGGACAGTAGAAACAGTTTCTGTCCTGACAAAGAGAGAGCCCCTATTATGGCTTGCACTCCTCAGGACATTAACGACTTTTGTAACTAACTCAGCAATCTTATCCTTATATTCTTTTATACATTTCCTATAAAGTCCTAACTAGTCTAATGCTCCTTAAACCGCTTTTAACATCATACCTGTTCCCTCACTAATTAAAGAGTTATGAAAACGTTTGGCAATTATTTGTTTTATATTTGCATTACGATGCTAATTTTGTCTTTTTGTAAACTGTACTTTAGGATGCTGAAGTCCTTTTCTAGTATATCTAGAAATAACTATTTTCAAAAGCCAAAATTTAAAGATTTCACTAACTACCAAGTACTTTGGAGGAATGTATGTATAAGAATACATATAGCATAAAAAAAGATTCTACACATACTCCTGTATTAAAATAGTGGATATACCTATATGTTAGAATATAATTCAACTATCTTATAAGTCTATGTGGTTTTCAACATTTTCTAACATTTAATAAATATATTCAGGCTGGGCACAGTGGCACACATCTGTAATCCCAGCACTTTGGAAGGCCAAGGCACTTGAGTTTGAGACCAGCCCGGGAAACATAATGAGACTCTGTCTCTACAAAAAATATAAAAATTAGCCAGGCATGGTGGCACATGCCTATAGTCCCAGCTACTAATGTGATTGAGGTGGAAGGATCACCTGAGCCCAGAAAGTTGAGGCTGCAGTGAGCTGTGATCCCGCCACTGCACTCCAGCCTGGGAAGCAGAATGAGACCCTGTCTCAAAAAAATAATAAATGCATTCAATCCTTTTATAATCAGAAAAATACACAATAGACTTGTTTAAATGTTTGGGATGATCTATGAATACATTCTTTTTTTAAAAGTGCTATTAATGAAGTTTAAAAAAGTGAATGAGTGAGTGATATAGAATTAAATTCCCTCCAAAGAAACATTTTAGTACTTCATTAAATAGAAGGCTAAGGACAAAAGAATAAATGGCAATATTTGTATAATTAGTTACTTCCAATGACAGACTATGCCAGTAAACTAAATATAGAGATAACAACTTATTTTACTCCCAATTTTCCACTTATTCTTTCTAATTTTCTTTACTTCATGTCAAACATTCTTATCTAGATCACTCTTTTCATTTTAAGCTACAGAAGTGACAAGTGCCTAAGAAGGGGAAAAACTTTCACTTTTGGGGGTATACTTATGCGGAACAGGTGAGGAGCAAGCAAAGTAAAAAGCAAATGAGTAAATATGTCTCTACATGTGTTGAATCATGTCCATCCAAATGAGAAAAAATATACAGAAGTGTTGGTGGTTTATAAGGAACTTGCTTCTTTCCTCACCTGATAACTGACTCTGGATCCACTTCTGCCTGGGTCGCTTTTCACCTAGGCTGCCTCCTTTATTACGCAGAGTTGCTCTCTCATCTTACTATTAAAGATACTTGGCTCAGCACTACTTAGAACTTCCTCTTGTTCGCTTCAGAAGCATATACACAAAAAATTGGAACCCTACAGAAAAGATTAACATGGCCCCTGCACAACGATGACATGCAAATTCATGAAGCAATCCACATTTTTAAAATTATAAAAAGAAAAAAAAAAGAACTCCATATTATGTGTGAAATATTGAAAATGGACTACCACACTTGTAGTGGGTCCTAACAGTCAACAGGCCTCTTTACAACTACATATGAATATAAGACCAAAGTCAAACCTCTGAAAACATTTGGTCTAAGGGAATGTTATGGGAGTTCCAGCATCTGCTTTTAATGAATGATTTATAGAACAAAGGACCTGAATACATGTAAACAACATCAAATGATTTGAAAGAGGAATAATAAAATGTTGCACACTACTATCCCTAAATTAGGATCATTTAATTTTGACAAGTTGATAGGTTTGATTCAGAAAACTGCATAAGGTACTATGAGAACCAAGAAAAATTTATGAAACAGGCTTTCAAAGATTTATCTAGTCATTCATTCAGTCATTTACATTTATTATCTCATTTAATCTTGTGCAGGCCAGGCGTGGTGGCTCATACCTGTAATCCCAGCACTTTGGGAGGCCAAGTTGGGTAGATCACTTGAGGCCAGGAGTCCGAGACCAGCCTGGCCATCTGGCGAAACTGTCTCTACTAAAAATACAAAAATTAGCCAGGCGTGGTGGTACATGCCTATAATCCCAGCTACTCAGGAGGCTGAGGCATGAGGATCACTTGAACCCGGCATGGAGGCTGCAGTGAGTCAAAATTGCATCACTGCACTTCAGCCTGGAAGACATAGCGAGACTGTCTCGAGAAAAAAAAAAAAAAAAAAAAAAACACCTGTGCAACAAAGTGGACATCATTCCTACTCAGGGTTTAGAAACGAAAAGCACAGAAGCAGAAACATAGCATATGGTGAGTAGACCAGTTTGATTATGCACACTAAGAGTATAATTAAGAATGGGAGTTATAATAAAGTCTGAAACTTCTGTCATTTATTTTCAGAGGAGCAGGCTACTGGTTGGCAAATTCAGATCCATCAGGAAAACTCATAATAATGCATATGTTCATCACTTCCTGAAAACGCTGCACGTACAAAAAGTCATAATTCTTGGGCTAAAAATTTAGAATTCTGAGCATTTATCATGTGGGTCAGGAAAACTGGCCCCTGTTCCTCTGCCTCCCTTCACCTGGCATCACCCTAGCCTCAGTTACAATTTGGTCCCTCAGTACCTTCAACTGATTCTGAAAATGCCTGACGTGTTCAAAGGAGTTACGAGTGGTACTGCATTCCTCCTTAGTTAAAGGAGATCAAATATACAGGATGCCAATGTCTCAAATGAAGACTACACAATGATGTAGCCAGAAGAATTAAGAGAGCTCTGAAACATGTAATGCTTGAATTTTATAGCAAGTCAAAGCACAAATACAGAACTCTTGGTTCTGCATCATCTATAGAGCATACCTTGTATTGTACTTCAAACACTGAGCCATGTTCAAACTTACCAGTGTAATATTCCTCAAAGGAAGAATCCTCTAGCTTGAAATGTACTTTATGATTTCATCAATTTTGTACTGGGTATTTTTAGCACCATGTGTTTCTAAGAGATGGGGAAAAGGGTGAGCCTTTCCACTCTTAAAGTGTCCTTTGGTAACTTACCTTTTTGAACCTACAAAACATGCTTGAAATGATCAAGGAATAATGCACGACAGTACATATTCATTCTACTACCTGAGCATACTCATGTTCAAGTCAGTAGTATATGCTCTCAGAGAAGGGGTAAATGGAGGGCTGCAGGTAAAGCTGCAAACGTAAAAGTATATACAATCCCAATTTTTCTATTTTCACATATTGTTAAGAGAGATCATAATGTCTTGTTTCTTTCACTGAAGAATTCCAGTTGAGTGTGATATTTCAATAGTGAAATTAAAGCCCAGAAATATTATTTATTCAAGAACACAACAAATCATTAGCAGAAAAAAGTTATTTGAAAGAGGTGAACTATTTTCTGATATAAAGCTTAAATTCTAAAATACAAAAATTAGCCGGGCGTGGTGGCATGCACCTGTAATCCCAGCTACTCAGGAGGCTGAAGCAGGACAATTGCTTGAACCCAAGAGGCAGAGGTTGCAGTGAGCCACCAGTCTCCAGCCTGGGTGACAGAGCAGGACTCTGTCACCAAAAAAAAAAAAAGAAGTAGAAATGAAGGTGTGGAGATAACATGCTACACTGAAATTGATGTTTTAAATCACAGAGACAAATCCCAAAATTTACCAGCCAACAGCCCAATTCCCTTTTAGTGATAAGTACCTCCTATATATGTAGTCATTTTTTTAAAATCTCAGTTAACATGGACATACTTTTAGCCAACTGTTTTCAATTATATATACTGCGATGTCCGTTTATTTTTCCACATTCTCAATAACAGTTAACACTAAAGAAACAATACTATTCAATTTCAAGAGTTCATAATTATCCCTGAAATGTTGCCTAACAATGTTCCCTCTAGGGTCCTCTGTGTGCAAATTCCTACTTTATATATGAAGCACGTTTAAGATCTCAAAATGTGTTGAGGCTATTTCTACTACAAGAATTGCAATTCACAATCCAGCATGACAGGGCACAAAGTCCAACAGTACTGTAGGCTTTCTATTAAAAAATACTCATAGTAAAATAAGGGTCACAAACAGCCCAATTGCTCAACCTTGAACAAACCACTCAATAATGAATAACACTGATAAATAACCATACAAAACCAATAATTATAAGAATCAAAGATCTCAACCCAATTATAAAATAGTTTAAAAGATCATCTTTTAACATCAAGATAAGAATGGTGAAGAGACTATTTCTATTTTAATGACATAACTCAATTTTTGTTTTATGTTAGATTACTTTTGAAACCTCATTTACCATTTTGATCCTAAAGCATATGAAATAGATTTACAAAGGAAAAGTATGTCCTATTCAGTTTAACGCAACCTTTTGTGCTGGGAATTATAGATCCTGAGTAGAAAAAAAGGTAAAATTATGATGTACACTGGAAACTAAAATAAATGATTTTATATTAAAGATTCAATTTAGGAGTAATGTAGGAATGGGGAAAGGAGAAAGACTAAATTCTCATCTTCTATAGTATGAATTCAAGAGAAGATTAAAATCACTCACACACACACACACACACACACGACATTAAGAACAGCAGAATAAACATGTTATTGATAAATTTAGAGGTAAAATGCCAGAAGAAACAGAAATGTTACTTCAGGGGAGCAACTCAGAGAAGAGAGATGGAATTTAACTTGAATTGCCAGGGAAGACAGAGTGGGTGGGAGAGAAAGAATACGAACAATGAGAAAATGAGTTTAGACTATGCTAGAACTGTGAAGGGCAACTCTGGCTGGATAAAATGGCTTCTGCTGGGGAGCAGAAATGCTAGACAATGCTTGGGCAATCCCTACACAATTGACACCACATTATGTTCTTCTATTGGAGAGTGCTTCACCAAAAGTAGTCTAACCAAAGTATATACAAGGGCAGAGTGATTTGAAACAAAAGAAACTACAAGTCAAGGGACATAGGCAGAAGACAACAAAAACAGACCTAACATTCTATCAAGGAGGCAGCTCCACAGTTTCCGTAAAATGTAGTATTTTAATTTAGCAGTTTTCCACGATAATTCTTTTTTTTTTTTTTTTTTTGAGACAGAGTCTCGCTCTTGTTGCCCAGGCTTGAATGCAACAGTGGGATCTCAGCTCACTGCAACCTCCGCCTCCCGGGTTCAAGCGATTCTCCTGCCTCAGCCTCCTGACTAGCTGGGATTACAGACTTGCACCACCACGCCCAGCTAATTTTGTATTTTTAGTAGAGACGGAGTTTCTCCATGTTGGTCAGGCTGGTCTCAAACTCCCGACCTCAAGTGATCTGCCTGTCTCGGCCTCCCAAAGTGCTAGGATTACAGGCGTGAGCTACTGTGCCCGGCCCATGATATTCTTTAACCATAAATATCAAGCTATTATACTTCAATCTTATACAACTGTTAATAAAATCCTAAATGAAGCATGCAAGCCACACTTAATAGGTTCTCAGAGACAGATCTAATAATTTCTACGAACCATACTTAAAAGCTTTATTTTTATAACATCATTTAACACTCCACAACAAATAGTCATATAGTTATTTAATACATTATGCATTTTCAAAATTTTTTCCTTTGACTCCATAAAAGGATAGCAACAGAACCACAATGCTAGTAAACACCATATTTTCAAATTCATACCAAAATCATGGTGATTTCAAACATTTGGTAAGACTACTTCTTTAAAATTAGAAAACAGCTGATGTCATTATTTTAGGGGTAAAATCAGTATATGATATGACATTTCTTATATTGCCATTATGTAGAAAGATTTATAGTAGAAACACCTACCTTATTTAATGCAAATTGTGTATATAAAAACTGATTCATAAATATTTGATTGGCAAGCTTTCTCTAGTACAAGAAATTACCAACATCATAAAAAATTATCCTTAATTTTTTCTAAATATTACTACCACCAGTTTCACTACTAATAGCAAACAGCTACCATTACACAATAACCAGATGTTAGGTTCTGTATTAGCTACTTTATTTATGCTATCTTATTCAATACCATAAAATTCATCACAAAAAAGGCAAGCTTAAGTGAGTAATTTTAAGCTTAACAGAATTTATGTAATCTTTTTCTTAACATTTTAAATTGTTTCCTTAAACTAATGAGGAAAAAAATGTTAGAAAAAAAAGTGTAAAGTCAACCAAAAGCAAAAATATGAAACTGTATTCTTAACCATCTTTCCAGAAATGAATATTCTTGTCGAAAGAGAAATGTTCTGAAATCTAACTCTAATCTACAATGCTTTCCCCCTGCTGCCAAGTTGCTACACAGATGCCACAGTCAGAAAATTTTACCAAGTGTGATCACACTTTTCAAAGAAAGGACCCCATTTACTAACAGCACACTATGAATCAAACAGGCAGCCATCCCTCAATCGCCTCCATTCCCCTTACAATCCTATCATCTGCCTTTCAGCCTTGTTTGGTCACCTCCCAGACCTTCCTTCCTCTTACTGGTCTGTCTCACTTCTCATCATCCTACCTCATTCTGCAAAAAAAGTTCATAAGGGCTGTTAAGAAACATTTGTATAGAGCACTAAAAGTGCATCAGGAAAAGGTTTTATATAAATGTTAACTCCAAATATATAATAAAGATCTTTTATGTCTATACATTTTTTAAAAGATGGTACCCTCCTTGACAAAGGATGGTATGCAACGTCAAGTTTTACATCCTAAAATACGTATCAGGTTCCCCTCCCAGTAGTACAAAGTAGTTCCTTCCACTCCAACATGACACTCCCTTTAAATAACAACTATAAATTATGAAGAAGATATTAAAATCTGCAAAAACCTGAGTTACCAAATGCAGGAAGATCCTGGGGGAGGGGCAAGAGTTTACCACCAGAAGGAGGAAATGGCACTGAATCAATCATCCTCATTCTCATCACAGTTGTCCACCTACCCCTCCACCCCCCTTTTTAAACAGTTTGTAGCATAGGGCAGACTGAACCACAATAGCTAAAACTAACAGAAACCCGACCTTGATTCTTAGTGGCAAAGAACCAGAGGACTGAGTTAAAGAGACCACAGCTGCTGAAAATGAGAATAGAAATTCTGGAAAGAAGAGAATCAAAGACACAAACTCTGCCCAAATCTCTGGCCAATTCCTACACTATGTGCATGGTGCAGGCTCTCAACAGCCCTCGGAAGGCTAAAACAGTGGTTTTCAACCAGGGGTGACTTGCCCTCCCAAGGAAAATCTGGCACTATCTGGAGACATTTTGGGTTGTCACGACTGAGGGAGGAGGGTGTGACTGGCATCAGGTAGGGAGAGATCAGGGATGCTGCTGAAAATCCTACAATGCACAGGAAAGCTCTCACAATTATCCAGCCTATGAATCAACAGTGCCAAGGCTGAGAAACCCTAGGATAAAAGAAGTAAAGAAATTTCAGCTTCTGCCCACCACAAAAGAGACAATAGTTTGGAATCTGAATTCAGCCAAAGTTAACCCCTTGCTTAAAAAAGAAAGAAAAGAAAAGAAAAGAGGAGAGGGGAGGGGTGGGGAGGGGAGACCAAAATTCAGCCAAAATTAACTCCTTGCTTAAAAAAGAAAAAAAAAAGGAGAAAAGAAAAGGCCAAATCAACAACACGTTCAAAGATAACAGAATCCAGAGTTTCCATACTATATCATTGTTCAGAATATAATTCAAAATTATTCAACATATGAAAAAACAAGAAAAATCTAACCCATATTCAAGAGAAAACACAACCAATAGAGAAAAATCCAGATTTTTTTTAGTAGCAAAAATCTGTAAGCAATTATTGTAAGCAGCTTAAGGACATAAAGGAAAATGTGCTCACAATGAATAAACAAATACAAAATGACAGCTGAGAAATGGAAATGATAAAAAAGGTCCAATGGAAATTATGGAACTGAAAATGACATTATCGAAAATAAAATATACACTTTCCAGTTATTTAAATCTTCTTTTAAAATCTGCCTTCTTTTATGTCCACACCATAGTAATGTTCACTAAATTCTTTTCTATAAAGATGGGATCTCACTGTGTCGCCCAGGCTGGACTTGAACTCCTGAACTCCTGGGCTCAAGCAATCCTCCTGCCTCAGTCTCTCAACTAGCTACGACTATATGCATATGCCACAGCACCCGGCGATTTTCACTAAGTCTTGACTATAATAATATAAACCAGAAACTAAATGGAAATGAAAAGGATGATATCATCTAAACATTTGATATTATTAAATCAATGGGTTCAGTCTGAAAACATACCGTAAGTATTACAGTATCCTTTTAGGATTAGTAATAGAGGTGGCAGAAATATGTGGTAGACTATAACAGGAATTCATAAGTAATAATCTCCAGATTCTTAAATTTTTAAGCCACACTGGAAAATTAATTTATACTTAGTACAGCTGAAATTTTCCAAATTAAAATTAAGACAACATTCCCCTCTCGCCTACACAGATGAACTGTTTTCTCATTTTGTAAATAAATACAAAATAAATGTGGAAATGAAAAAATATAGTAATAGCATAAAAATAGGAGCAGTCATTTCCCTCAGACAAGTCTGTTTTTAACTTGCCATAAAATTCCCCCCATGTTACTGATGCCATGAAAAAAGAATGGAAACAACCTTCCAGGCATATTCATTTTTACACTTTCTCTAAATTCTAAGATACTTCAGCAAAGTATGCCAAATTTAGCTACATTTACAAAGCAGAGGATAAGACATTCCTTTTTAAATGTAGTCAACTTCTAGAGTAATCCGTTTCATTAATCTATGAGAATGATCTAGTTGATATACTGCAATATCATTCTATGGTACTTAGGCTCAGTCTATTATTTGGTCAGAAAAACATACCATGAACAACATCCTAAATGAGGCTGAGATATGAGTAAACTGAACAGTACTTCCCTCACGCTACCAAAAGGTTAAACTTTGAACCTTTATTCATTCATGCTCTGAAGCTTCAACTGACTTTGTTTCCAACAGGGAAAGTGGCTTTTGGCTAAGACACCTTAAGCAAAGGTGAACAGGTGGTCACCTCTGTAATAAAAACTGAAATTAACACCTCAACTCCCATTTGGAACCTACAATTTCTCCTCCCATTTCTTGATCTGATTATGAGTATCGTTACTCAAGTTAACATAATCCTTCCCTCTCTACAAACATGTTCTTTTAAAATTTTCCAACTCTTGGGAAGAATGATATCAAATCTCTTGCAGTGGTGAATACGAGAGTTACTTTCTGCTTACAGCAGAACTAAATACAATGAAGGTAACATGCTCTGAGTGGTAGAGAAAAAAAGAATAAAAGATATGGATATATACAGAGACATACATGGATAGGACATGTCCAGACTTCACCAACTTCACTTCACTTAGAGAATCAGATAATCAGAAAGCTACAAGACAATTTAGAAATAAATGCTAAAACTGAAGTCCCAAAGGATTCACTAAGTCCCACAAGGTCAAATAGTTAATGGAAGATCATCTATATTTCCAGATGAACGGTCTATTGAACAAGGAGAGATTTGTTTTGAGCTTAGTTTCAGTTATTTAGCAGGAATTTAAAAAGGAATTACAATAATGGTATTCTCTCAACCTCTCCAGTATATTAAAAAACAAGGTATAGGTCAGGCGCAGTGGCTGACGCCTGTAATCCCAGCACTTTGGGAGGCCAAGGCAGGTGGATCACGTGAGGTCAAGAGTTCGAGACTAGCCTGGCCAACATGGTGAAATCCCGTCTCTACTAAAAATACAAAATTAGCCAGGTGTGGTGATGCATGCCTGTGATCCCAGCTACTTGGGAGGCTAAGGCAGGAGAATTGTTTGAACCTGGAGGACACTGCAGTGAGCTGACATCGCACCTGTGCACTCCAGCCTGGGTGACAGAGCGGAACTCTGTCTCAAAAAAAAAAAAAAAAAAAAAAAGAATTAAAAAACAAGGTATATCTTTTACTATAAAAAAGAATTTAAAAAACAAGGTATATCTTTTACTATAAGGTATTTTCAATCCTTCTTGAAAATAGCACATATTTAAATATATTTTACTTTAAAGTGTAAAAATCAATAATTATTGTTGACATATACTGTTTAGACCACTAATAGCACAAATGAAAAATAAAAACTAACAGTCATAACTTCTTTTAAGTTATTAAGAAAAAAAGGAAAAACTAGAAGAGTTAGATAGAAAGCAAATACTGTATTTAACTATCATCATCTCTGGCTGAAGTGGTCTTTCAATTTAACATTCCCCTATATATGTTTATGAAACTACAGAGCAAAGTACCTGGTACACAGAAGATACTTTTTAAAATTATAGCTACCACTATTAAGCTTTATCACAAGCCCTTATTAAGTGTTTGTCTGCTCCCTTCCTGGAATCAACAGTTTTGTGTTTTGCAGCTACTTGTAAAAAATACTGCAAGAGCTCTACATTCAGTATCTTCACTTCAACTCCCATTTATAATGCAAGCTACTGCAATCTGAATTTCACCACTTGAAACTGCCAATGTTATAGTCACAATGACTACATAATTGCCAAATCTAATAGTCTTTATAGTACATGTTTTACATGCCTCTATGGCAGACACAGCTGATCAATCTTGAAACTTTAAAATTCCATGGTTCTGGTAACACCAGTCTCTCTTGGTTCTCATTTCCAGTTGACTCTTCAGTCTCCTTTATGTATTCTTGTTTCTGTACCCATTCTACAAATGTTGATGATCCCCAAGACTCTAACTTCATCCCTCTTCTCACTTTTCACACAATCCCCAAATATATTCAAATGGCAGAATACTGTAACTCCCTCAGATAGACTCTCAGAAAATGACTAAATACTTTATAGAGCTACAAAAAAAAGCTGTAAAACTATTATACATGATTATGTAAGTCCAAATTGTCCCATTAATATTTATCTATGGACTTCCCATCAGCAAGCCCTTATTAACAGATAGGCACCACATGTGCAAAGTAAATTTATGAGTAAAACAGAAAAAATCATAGATAGCTACTGATCTCATTTTTCTGGACACTAAAAAGAGGCTTGCTTTACCGTTCACACTTGAAGTGTCTGCTCACCTTCTAGACTAGGGATCTCTTCTCCGCCTTCTTATCTGGGCATCTCTAAAAGCTAAATAACACAGATGACTGGGCTATAACAGAGTCTGGGGAAAAAGAGGAGGATGGAGAGAAGGCGTACCACTCAAGAACAGGGCAGGTTTGCCCATGAGTCAGTGATAGCTAATTAATTCAGAAAATGGAATAGCAGGTTGTTATCTTTGAGGAGATAAAGGGGAGGATGAAGAAAGGAAAGGAAGGGAAAGTTTCAAAATACTAAATATGGTTCTCCTACATCAAAACATTTCTGGTATGAGCTAATAATGTATTGTTACACAAAATACACGCTTTGCTATTAAACCAAAAAACGTATTTACATTTCTTAAATATATATGTTAGGTAATGTAAGAAAATAAAAAAGAAGTTTTAAAAAGTCTGAAGTTAAGAGGAGAGAAGACAAAAACCATAGTTAAAGTAATATACTTTCAGTGTGTATGGGTATATGTGTGGTGTGGGGGAGGTGTGCACATGTGCTATCAGCACATACAAAAGTAATTAGAATATCTGAAAACATGTGATGCTCTCTGGAGTATCACCCAAGCACAGAGTAGATTTGCCCAAGAGCCAGTGACAGCAAATTAACTCAGAAAATGAATTAGCAAGTTACTATTTTTGTTAACTTAGCTTCTGTATACCTGATACCAGAAAAGATCAAAGGCCCACTGTTATTGAGGGCAATAAACTGTTTCCTAAAAATGACATTCAAAGACTAAAGTATATAGATTTCAAATTCTCCAGTAATAAAACGTGGATTGAGATTACATTAGAAAACAAATGCCTTCCCAAGAGAGAGAACCTGCATGATTGGAATAACTTCCAAATGATTTTCACTGGTTTGTTTTAAAACATATTCTGAATGCAAAAGCTTTTTTTCAAGTTCAACCTAGACCTTAGAAAACAGAAATTTTGTATGTTTGATTTTAGTTGTCACCACTCAAGGGCAAACCCAAAGTTGTATTTTCTACTTATTCTTTTCCCAAGGATATGAATAATAAAAGATGTCAATATAGAGAAAAAATTATACTGAATGAATTTCTATGTTTCTAAAACTACCTGATCAAATACATATTTTTAATATATAATATGCAAATAATCTATTTTAGAATTCTCCTGAACATCAACTCATATCAAATATTAAGAACCCTTTTAGGAGTCCATTAGTAAATGAAATCATAGCACAAGAACTTTAAAGGAGTACAGAAAGAAATTATAGCACAAAAAATCATATGCTATTATTCTAACAGGGAGAACTCATTCATCAGTATTTTTTCACCACGATTAGAATATCTAAAATATGCAGTATGAGAAATCAGTAATACTAATAATCAGTAATGCTAGTAATCCTAGCATATACTATCTATATGCTAAGATTATCAATATTATATATAGATACTATATGCTAGTATTACACTATACTTGGAAATAAGAGCTTTTCTAAAACATAAATTTGTACATTTAATTTGTTTAGCACTGGGCAACAGGTTTTCCTCTCCATTAGCCACTAAATGGA
The DNA here is from genome assembly GCF_029281585.2 of Gorilla gorilla gorilla. NCBI lineage: Eukaryota > Metazoa > Chordata > Mammalia > Primates > Hominidae > Gorilla > Gorilla gorilla. The sequence goes on from NC_073234.2 coordinate 131,494,765, forward strand.
TCTGTACCAATGTACCAAAAAAGACACAATTACACTTAAGAAAAATTAATTTAATTCATTTCTCTCTCTCAACTAAATTATAAACTGCCACATAAATCATCTAATTTAATCTTCACTATAACCCTCTAAGACATTATGATTTTCAACTCAATAATAATAAAAATTCAGCTGAGATAAACTTTGTCCAAAATCTAACTTGCAAGTGGAAGAATAAGATGTGAACCCGATTCTCTTCTAATGCTAAATGCTCTCCTTCACAGCATGACTGTCCATTTAAAACTGTCCAACTCAGGCATGACTACTGAGATCCTATTTCAACATCTACCAAGAGGCTCTATTTTCCACTCAGAGAATAAAAGGAGGAAAAGTCATCATACCTAATAAAGTTTTATTAAAGCAAACGCCAATTTTTAAATTCATCTTTGGTTTAAATGTTTTCTAATTGTTAAGCTTTTCTGAAATACTGTTTCAAAATAATTTACATTTCTGCACTGAAGGAAAACAAAGTCCCATATTCAATCATGAACATAAAGTCTAAAATCCATTCAATTACAGTGTTCATATATCAGCAGCCTCCCATTTATATTGAATCAAATTCCCAAATACATTACATGCATTATTTACATCAGGCTTGCTAAAGTTATGAAGATTTTTGGAGCCAAAATGAGTGTAAAGATATACAAACTCTATATAAAATAGGCTGATAACTGTATTTGACTTTTTAACATTATTTTTTACTATTAACATACTAATTGCTACTCCTTCAATCCCTACTTTTTATCTACATTTCCTCTTCATCCCCAAGTGGCTGTCAAATCATCCTGTATTTTATGGTCTAAAGCTATTTTATGACTAGCTCATTTAACTCACCAGTGACCAGTGACACAACCCATGTTAGGCATGGACAGACGTACTCAGAATGATAAAGAAGGTCACTGGGATAAAGCACTCCATATTTAAGTCTGCAGAGTCATAAACATAAAAGCCAAATTTAAACCACTCAGAAAATTTAAATTTAAGTCCTCTGTAAATTTAAGGAGAATGATAAGATTAAAAGTAAAAACCAAAGGCCAGGCACAGGGGCTCACACCTGTAATCCCAGAACTTTGGGAGGCCAAGGTAGGTGGACTGCTTTGAGCTCAGGAGTTCAAGACCAGCCATGGCAAAACCCTGTCTTTACAAAAAATTTAAAAATGAGCTGGGTGTGGTGGTGTGTGCCTACAGTCCCAGCTACTTGGGAGGCTGAAGTGGGAGGATCGCTTGAACCCGGGAGGCAGAGGTTGCAGTGAGCCGAGATCACGCCACTGGCACTCCTGCCTGGATAACAAAGCAAGACCCTGTCTCAAAAACTTAAAGAAGTAAAAATAAATGAAAGTAAAAACTCATGAAACACATTAGTTAAGCCGAATCTATACATATATATTTATAAGGGGGGAAAAAATCCCATTTCATCAAAGTATCTGTAAACAGAATCAAACTTTCACACACCCATACACATTGCTACTTTTTAAAGGATTTTGAATATACTGAAAAGGAAAATGCTTCAAAGAAGTTTATGGTGATTTGACAAAGAAAACTTCCGGTCCCTAATTTATCTGATTTGAAAATTTTCATAAATTATGTTTGGTGAATGAGAAGATTCCACAACCATTTCATTAAAGATTTAAGGCAGACAGGTTGAGTGAGAAGACTACTAATTAAGTCTCTGCTAGAAACTAGGAAAGTTAAGCAAGCAAAGGTTCCTAATGAGGCAGGAGTTTCCAGCTGAAATTTTGCAACCAAAAGAAAAGGCCTAATCTTAAAACTACTGTGTAAGGCTTCAAGGGCTCTAATCTGCACCCAGTACCTGGGACACTTAGGGCAAGTACACTGATAATAAAACAAAATTTAAATTGAATACCATGCTCATCAATAATGAATATTCACCATCAACTTATGATTCCAACTACATGTATGCTACATTCAGAGGTAGCCAAAGTAAATTTTAAATTCTGAGGGTTTTGTTTTCCGATTCTGGTGTGACTGATCTAAAATTCCATGTCTGTATAGTATCAAGGATTGCATTTAAACACACACATATGATGGCTAAAAGTTTAGGATTGTTTAGGAAAGTAATTCACAGTTCTGGTTTTACAATCGTCAAAGATGTGTCGATCTTCTTTAAGGGGCACCAATGAATTCCACAAAAATTGTCACCATTTCTTCACTGTTTTTAAACTTATTCCATACAACACTTTTAAAAAATCAATGATGAGGCCGGGCGCAATGGCTCGCACCTATAATCCCAGCAGTTTGAGAGGCCAAGGTGGGCAGATGGCTTGAGTTCAGGAGTTCGAGACCAGCCTGGGCAACACAGCAAAATCCCATCTCTACCAAAAATACAAAAAATTAGCCAGGTGTGGTGGCATACACCTGTGGTCCCAGCTACTTGGGAGGCTGAGTTGGGAGGATCACCTGAGCCTGGGAAGTCGAGGCTGAGGTGAGCCAAGATGGCACCACTGTACTCCAGCCTGGGTGAGAGTGAGACACAGCCTCAAAAAAAAAAAAAAAAAAAAAAGTCAAAGATGAGGAAGGAAAATGGAAAATAACAAAACAGATTATCTTAATTCCAAATAGTATAGTAATATGTGGCTTGAACATGAGTATATTGGCAATCGCCTTTCTAATCAATCTTTAATATTGAATATAAATTTAATAATACAGTATTTAAGAACACTGTGATCCAGGAATCTATTTGAGTATATCTAAACTACTAACATTATTAGGAAATAAATAAATCAATAAGCTGTTTACCCACCCACAAGGCCAAAGAAACCAAAAAGCCAAGAGCATTCTAAAGGCTCACCTTTTGTTGACTGGCTTTTCATCCTTTTCGTAGGGTCGGACAAACCATTTCCCAATCCTAACGAAGTTCTTATCCATTAGGCACCTAAAATAATTACATCAAGAATTACTTTTATAGTATCAGTAACAAATTAGTCGCTGAAGCAATACACCAGATGAGATATATCACCAAAAATAAAAACACCACCAATTAAACTATCAAAATGTTTTATCACTTAAAATTTTTAAGTTATACTTTCCGAAAGAACTCTGGGACACTGGGCACAGATTCTTATGCCCACGTAAAAAAGAAAATGTAAACAAAAGTAAGCAAAATAAATTGATGTATTTCTAAAACATCTTATGCTTCAGAATTACTTCAAATAAAATCACGCTTCTGCATAATTTCAATTCTTGCATCATCAAGAATGTTAGGAATACAGCATTTCTTAAGAGAACTTCAGAGATATTCATCCAAGCCACTAACACCCATCTTTCAAGTTTTTTTTTGAGACAGAGTCTCCGTTGCCTAGGCTGGAGGGCAGTGGTGCAATCTTGGCTCACTGCAGCCGCCACCTCCCAGGTTCAAGTGATTCTCCTGTCTCAATCTCCCAGGTAGCTGGAATTATGGGCATGCACCACCATGTCTGGCTAATTTTTGTACTTTTAATAGAGATGGGGTCTCACCACGTTGGCCAGGCTGGTCTCGAATTCCTGGCCTCAAGTGATCCACCCGCCTCAGCCTCCCAAAGTGCTGGGATTATAGGTGTGAGCCATCATGCCCAGCCCATCTTGCAAGTTTTAATGCTGGCTTTTTAAATTTTTTTTTTTTTATTTTTTGGCTTTGCATGTGATAGGCAATACTTTTTACATGACGAGGATCTCAGTGACAAAAATACAGCACAGCTTTATCTTAGGTATTTTCTTTTTGTAGGCACAATAAAGCACTTGATTATGGCTTTGCAAGAAACAAAGAATTGCAATTGTGTCTTCGATAACGAATATCTGCTTTATTGATATACAAGCAGTGGCCCACTTCTGTTTCCATGCAACTTGTGTATGTCATTTTAATGTCAAATCACAAGGTATTCTAACATGTCTTTTTGAAGACATGTTAAATGGCAAGTGAACCAAACTCTTGTAACAACAATAACATACACAATTCAGCTGAACTGACAACAACACAGAGTTATGATCAAGTTCACTCATGTGCAGGCAAATGACAACTGTATCTTAACTGCCACCTGGCCAACTGCGGATGCTATGGATTGTAAGGAGTATAACTGATTTTAAAAACATAAAAATGAGGCTGGGTGGGTGGCTCATGCCGGTAATCCCAGCACTTTGGGAAGCCGAGGCGGGCAGATCACCTGAGGTCAGGAGTTCGAGACTAGCCTGGCTAACATGGTCAAACCCCGTTTCTACTAAAAATACAAAAAATTAGCTCGGCGTGGTGGTGCACGCCTGTAATCCCAGCTACTCGGGAGGCTGAAGGAAGAGAATCACTTGAACCCGGGAGGCAGAGGTTGCAGTGATCTGAGATCACGCCATTGCACTCCAGCCTGGGCAACGAGAGCGGAACTCCATCTCAAAAAAAAATAAATAAATATAAAAATAAAAATAAAAACAAAAACATAAAAATGGGGGGAAATGGGGAAAATGTGCACATTTGGAACTATTGAAATACAGTTATCTCTAACAGTATTCAGTGAAATCCTACATATTTTGTAAGAAAAGATGTCAGAACACTGAATGTAATTCTTCTATACAAGGTCCTACCTACCAGCAAAAGAGTTATATAGCAATTCTTTATTCCATATTGAGGCAATTCTGCACATGGCTTTTGCCTCTGTAATTTCCCCACCATCAAAGAGGTTGGAAACAATTCAAGCCCTCACCCAACTCATTACAGGTTAGATGGGTTAGTGAATGGTAATAGTTTCTGATGACCACAATGGAACTCCTTTTGGGCAGAGTCAATTCGGAGAACCAATGTACCAAAAAGTCACTGGGCTCCACTGGTTTTACTTAGAAAATAAATTTCTACTGCGATCTTCCACTGTTCACAACGAAGAAAATCATTTTCAGCATAACCAAATCTGTTTTCCTAAGCTTACAAGTTAAAAAAAAAAACGCTTTTTAGGGGTAAGGACTGTGACTCCATTAAATTTAGAATAGGAAATATGGCACACCCACCCAAGGAGGAGGTATTCAAGAAGCAAAACTGAAAAAGCATCTCCATAGTTTATTCACTAGCTAACAGACTTATATTTTTATTAGAGTACATATAAACATATTTCCACTAGAACTCTAGTGTTTAATACCAAGTTTCTGCAATAATATTATCAATAACTGCTACCAGAATCACTATACCACCACTACCTGGTTGATTACCAGGCACAGTACCTTATTTAACTCTTGTAATAGTAATAAAAGATGAGTGTTACAATGGCAATTTTTATAGATGAAGAAGCTGAGGCACAGTGAGAATGTCATCCAGATAATAAACAGCAGAGCTGCACACAAGCCCAGGTATATCTGATCACAGAGCCAGGACATTTAATAATTAGCATATACCAACTCTCATGCTGTCACATTTTCCCAATTCTTTCCTTATTTCTCAAGTCCAAATGTACCTTGTAAATTACAGTCTATTTAACGTGATAATGCTTCGTTATTCTCCAAAAGCCATTGTTACATTGAAGGTATATCTTAAAACTGATAATGCTGAGAATAAAAGCAATAAGACACGTAACAGGTATGGAGTCATGTCAAACACTGAACAGTCTTCCAGTAACACACATCCTCACTTAGTAAATACTGTTTTAAAAAATATTCATTTCCTCATGTCTTGAAGGTCAGAATTCAAAACAAACATTTATTCAGTAACAAATCATAAATTTACAGTGTACAGAAAGAAAAATCCAAGGCTACAGACAGTATAATATGAAATAAAAGCAGATAAAATATCTGTGACTGAAGAGGACAATGTGTGAAAGTTTATTTGTTCTTCTATCAAGTAAAAGTCACAAATTCTATATGCTGGACTTCATTCCAGAAAAAACAAACAAGGTCCGGAGGGTAGAAGAGCAGTGCACAGTCAAGACCACTCAAGGACAAAAGCAAAAGGCAAAAAGGCTGATGAAAACGCTGAGAGTCCAACACTGTGTGAATAGAGCTCCTTGAGTTCCCACTGCAGGTCATATTTCTTCGTCAGGCAATGTCATCAAAAGGTTGTTACACACAAAACAGCCATGGAAAATACCGATGCTTCAAGCTGAAACCATGTGTTTCCAAATAAGAGTCACAAATAACTTACATGATTTTTCATTTGCTAATGAGTTTCTCTGTGATCAATGATTTCCCACACAATGAAAGGAAAACATGACAGCAGAGAATTGCATGAAGTAGTGTTTTTACTCAGTTTTTTAAGTACTGGGACAGAGATGGGAGATACACACACAGTCCCTCCAAGATTAGGCAGTATAGAAGTATTTCCACATGTTTATAGGAGGAAATGAGAGAGAAGGTGTGCCTTTTCTAAGGAAGACCTAATTGATACAAGGGAATATGCTGACTCAACAGTAGCCTATATATAGAGGCACAAAGTCCTTGGTTCTCAAACGTTTTTGGGTCATGGATCTATAGCTTTAAAAAAAAATTGGCTGGGCACAGTGGCTCACCCCTGTAATCCCAGCACTTTGGGAGGCCGAGATGGGTGGATCACCTGAGGTCAGGAGTTTGAGACCAGACTGGCCAACATGGTAAAGCCCCGTCTCTACTAAAAATACAAAAATTTACCCGGGTGTTGTGGTGGGCACCTGTAATCCCACCTACTCGGGAGGCTGGAGCAAGAGAATCGCTTGAACCCAGGAGGTAGAGACAGCAGTGAGCCAAGATCACACCATTGCATTCTGGCCTGGGTGAAAAGAGAGATTCCGTCTCAAAAAAAAAAAAAAAAAATTAATGAGCCAGGCATGGTGGCTCAGGCCTGTAATCCCAGCACTCTGGGGAGCCAAAGTGGAAGAACAGCTTGAGGCCAGGAGTTTGACACCAGACAACATAGTGGAACCCTGTATCTACAAAAAATTACAAAAATTAGCTGGGTGTGGTCATGCACACCTGTAGTCCCAGCTACTCAGGACTCAGGGAGCTGAAGTGGACAGATCACTGGAGCCCAGGAGGTCGAGGCTGCAATGAGCTGTGATGGCACCCCTGCACCCCAGCCTGGATGACAGAGTGAGATCCTGTCTCAAAAACAAAACAACAACAACAAAAATTAATGAAAGCCACTATAAATTCTGTCCTCAGAAAAAATGTGTGAAAGAGCAAAACATCGCACACAATTACACAGGGCTGGTCAACTATGAAGCATGTCCTTGGCTCTGAATTTCCATATTAAATACTACCACTAATATCTATTAACCCTGCTTTGGCCAGAAATCTCTTTCTTCTCCCTTCTCCTCTAATTTGAATTCTATTCATTCTTTCTGTCCCGATCAAGCCTGCACACTACTCTAACATCTACAAATCAGCACTTTCACCACTGAGTTGTAATGATTAAGTTCTACAGCTTTATTCCCCAATAAAACTATCAGTTCTTTGGGAGTACAGACGGTGTGTGTCTGTCTTATCCATTGATAATATTCAACAAATATTTAAGTGCCCACTATGTAACATGCTTAAATGTATGCTCTATATTGGGAGGTGCTCAATAAATATATGAGAAATGAATGCCATATACCAAGGAGTATTTTCCTATTCATAATGTAATGCTGGCATTTTTCTTGTTTATAATCACTAATCACAGGTAGTCTTGTACTGTTATTTGAATTTTCTTATGTGTATGTATTCTCGCTAATACCACAGTGGTGTTTGAGGGGAAAAAATCTACATATTTCAATTCTTTATAGCCCATCGTATCCCACTGAAGATTAAAATCATAGTAGATTCATAGACACTAAAAAATGTTTAGTATGACCAGCACTGCTGCCCAAATGCTTTAATGATATTTTAAAGAACGTAATTTGCAAATCTTTTAATGACAGATAATTCTAAGATATAAAAGTTACATCAGAAATATAATTTCCCCTTTTTTACACTCTATCAAGCTTTGAGGGTCAAAATTTATACTTAACTTCACAAATAAATAAATCAAGCAGACACACTCCATCAGGCAAAAACTGTTTCAAATCAATATCATCATAAATAGTGCTAAGACTATATATCAATTAACCTTGGTTCTCTACTCAGTAATCCCAGTCATTATTATTGAGATTTTCTAAATGACTTCACTATCCAAATATGATATAATGCTGTAAAGTAGTACAATATTATCTGGCAAGATCACTGTGGTGCCAGATTTATAAAATGGTCTTAAAGCAATAGTACTAGGAAATTATTTCTGTTCCCAACCCCCACCACCTCCCCAAAATCACTGTTTCAAAAAGAAAACAGCTGCTGAAAAATGAAAATGAAATCAGGCTGTGTGTATATGTGTACCTAATGTTTCTGTGTCATGCCATATGGCTCTGAATAATTAAGCGTAAATGCAGCCTGATTCCAAAGTTGGCACCCCAAACTCTAATCCCAAAGCCACAGGCAGACCTGACGTAAGATTACAAATGTCACCAGAGCAGCCACAGCCTAGCTCGGGAAGCCATTTCCCAGATGAGACAGTTGGGAGGTATAGAAGGCAGCCCATCACTAGCTCTGTTCTTTTCTGTGCCCTTCAAATTATTTAAGTATGACGGTTTTCATAGATTTCCCTACCATAACCTCAACAAAATTACATCTTCTGTTAATCATCGAGTTACAGAGCATCTCACATAGGCTAAATTTTACATTACTTCATAATAGAGTATCTCCACCAGCCTCAAAGCCTTTTGCTCACCATTCCAATCCAAATCAAATATATATGCAAAGAAGTCTCCTTCCTAGAAACTACAATGCTCCCAATCCCTAACCAAATAAAATAAACCTACATAATCGAGGGGCTGAAGAAACCTTTCCCGAGTAATCCCTATATTTTCTTTATCTTTCTTTTTTTTTTTTTTTTGATACGGAGTCTCACTCTGTCACCCATGCTGGAGTGCAGTGGCGTGATCTTGGCTCACTGCTACCTCTGACTCCCAGGTTCAAGCGATTCTCCTGCCTCAGCCTCCTGAGTAGCTGGGATTACAGACGCGCCCCACCACGCCTAATTTTTGTATTTTTATTAGAGACGGGGTTTCACCATGTTGGTCAGGCTGGTCTTGAACTCCTGATCTTGTGATACGCCTGCCTCAGCCTCCCAAAGTACTGGGAGTAAAGGCATGAGCCATCGCACCAGGCGATCCCTATATTTTCATTACTTTAGGCTACTACTGTGCCCTAGTGGATACAGTCTCCTCTTGCCAAGCAAGCCCTATTAATCCCATCCTCTCTAACATGCCTGTCCGGTTAGCCTCTTTTACAGGCCTGGCCTCACCTGAAATGTCCATTCTAATGTAATTCCAAAAGCTTTATCTCTCCTCTAGTTTTAAACTTTTAATGTCTAATCTCATTCTCCAACTACCAAATAAAATTATGTACTTATTTATTTATGTTTAGAGACAGAGTCTCACTCTGTTGCCCAGGCTGGAGTGCTGTGGCAGATCAGAGCTCACTACAGCCTCAAACTCCTGGGCTGAAGCCATCCTCCTGCCTTGGCCCCACAAATAGCTGGGATTACAAGTGCACATGTCACCACAATCAGCTAATCTTTATTTTTTATTTCTTTAGTTTTAATTTACTTTTATTTTTATTTAGAGATGGGGGTCTCGCTTTGTTGCCCAGCCTGGTCTCAAACTCCTGGCCTCAAGCAATCCTCCTGACTCAGCCTCCTGAGTAGCTGGGCTTAGAGGCACAAGCCGCTGCTCCCAGATCAATTTTGTTTTTTAAATTTAAAGTCTTAATTCCTTCCCTTGACTGAAAAATATTCAGTAAATAGCTACACAGACTGATTAGTCTCAGGGCGAATGTTTCTTTCTAGACATTTACAAATAGACATGTGCTTTCAGTCACTTGTTCTACGATATCTGTACTGTCTCTTTCATTAAAGTATATGCTCCTTAAGTCTAAAGACTCATTCTCCTACTTTCTTTAGAGAAATAAACACTGTTATTTCAATAAAATTGGTATTTATTGATTACTCATTTCTTGCTCCTGTTATCACATTATACCCAACGACTCTCAATGTTACAATGTTACATCACGATTTCTTCAACTAGGGCGGTACATCCCACCATGCTCCAGTGAGTATGTTATTCTGAAATCCCTTCACCACCACATCCAAGGACATCGCTCATTTTCTTTTTTTTTTTTTGAGATGGAGTTTCACTCTTGTCGCCCAGACTGGAGTGCAATGGCACGGTCTCGGCTCACTGCAACCTCCGCCTCCCAGGTTCAAGTGATTCTCCTGCCTCAGTCTCCCAAGTAGCTGGGATTACAGGCATGTGCAACCACACCTGTCTAATTTTGCATTTTTAGTAGAGTCAGAGTTTCATCATGTTGGTCAGGGTGGTCTCAAACTCCTGACCTCAGGTGATCCACCTGTCTCGGCCTCCCAAAGTGCTGGGACTACAGGTGTGAGCCACGTGTCCGGCCTCATTTGCCCTTTGATAATCACCTCTATTGCATCACCTCTATTACAATAACACAACACATTGAAAGATAGGAATAGACAAATATAATGCTATTGTTATCATAATTATAATTCCAATTTTCCCCACATTATTTTCACTGTATATTCCAAGTAAAATATCTTAACTCTAAACACTGAATCTTGGCAAACAGAGCAGCTCTGGGCCAAAGGCAATTTTACAGCTGTGTTATAAACTACCATGGGGTAAATATGCTGACAATCCATTAGTACAGCAGCACCAGCTGACTGCTCTGAAGAGCCATTATGTTTTACAAATGTCAGATACCCACAGATTAAAGTCTCCCTAAGTAAGTATGGACATGATTAAGCATAAAACAGCTTCAAAAGACCCAAGTAATCTTCTCTTGTATGCAAAGCAATCATCTGCATTTTAGAGAAAAAAATGAGCTTTCTATTGAAATTAACATATATTTTATTCTAAAAAGTTAAGAAAATTTAAAGTATACTACTGCACATAATGCCAATTTGACAGCACTGTGTCAGACCTTTCAAGTATTTCTACACAGCTAGAAAAGCGAGATTTTCCTAAGTCCCATATGTGGCACAAATCACTGAAGCAATAAGAAAAACTCTTTTAAGTTTTTGAACTGCACATATTTTCCGGCTTTTTAAAACTTTTACATCCAATATTTTACTTTATTTTGATAGAGTTAGGTGAAAAGGATATGGTATATTATGAAAACTTATACTAACTATCCTAACAAAGTAACAGCCATTAGGTCCGCAATACTAAAAATGCCAAATGAAGAAACTCTTGAAAAATGATTGCAGATTTTTTTTCCCATCGTCTATTGATAGCCAAAGTACTTTTCCCTAAGGAGTGTGAGGCAATCTGAACTTAAAACACAAAGTGTAACCTTTGAGAAGTTAATCATAAATACCTAACAAAATTTCCCTAAATTGAGGACTGATAAAGAACAATCTCAACTGGCGCATTATTAGAAAGGGAGGAAGGATGGAAAGAAGTAGAGAGGACTAGCAGAGACTCTACATAAGTAAAAACTACATTTTATCATTCTGCGCATTTTATCATTCTGTGCATTTTTCCAACAAAAAAAGATAACTGATCATTAAGAAAATAGGAAGCACATTTACTTTTTCAAAAGCAAGGAAAAATAAGTGTAATTGCATGATCTAAAACTGTAAAATTCAGAATGTATACTCTCAGATACTGAAATTCTGACAAATTACAAATAAAAAATGTACCAAAAGAAGCCAATAAGACTCAAAGTTTTAAAAACCAGGTATAAATATAGCCATAGGTATGTTTCAGAAACATATCTGTTTCAGTAACATAACTGGCCAGCTGTCTGGAAGACAGATTACAGTAACAGAAGGGGAAGATAACTCAATTAATAGGTATTAATTGACATATTCTTTTCCCAAAGGTATACTATCCCAATGTGTATACTATATAAATAAATGCTATCCCTTCCTGTCCCACTGATATCAAGCTTGGCCATGTACCTTGGGTATCTTCCTACTGAAAGATGATACCTTGTCATGCATTAGATTTTAAGGTTGGTGCTGAATGTCTTGGCCAATGAAATGTGAGCAGAAATGGGATATACCATTTCCGAGCAAAAGCATTAATGGGCGACCATGTGCTCTGCCACTGCTCTGTGCTCTCTACCATGGGCCCACCAAGTCATACCCAGGAGGGTGCCCTGCCAACATGAGTTGTGGAGGGAAGAGGATATAGTACTATAATCAATTACTCACAATGAACATGCAACATGAGCATGAAATAAACTTCTATTGGATGAGCTAGTAAGATCTTTGAGGTCTTCTGTTACTACAGCATAACTGAGCCTAACCTGACTGAATACTTCATAAAACACTTATGGTATCTTGAAGCAGGCCAAAATGAAGAGAATGGGACTAACTGGATGGACTTCTGGAAGGCTGGCAAGAAAAGGTGGGGAATTCAATATTATATATTAAGAACCACAAACAAAAAAAGAAAAATGCAGGAGGGTCGAGATATCAAAAAGGCCATCACATGGAAGCAGAACTGGTTGCATTATAAATGATCCCAAAGAACAGAGTTAACGAAGAAATGAAAGTTAGAGGAAGACAGGCTTCTGCTCAGTGTAAGACTTCCTAATACTAAGCACTCTTTAAAGATAAAAAGAACTCTTTGGAAAACTGTGCTTACTTAACCAAAAGTATATATTCAGTAAAAAAGATATTATAAGGCTGGGTACAGTGGCTCACGCCTGTAGTCCCAGCACTGTGGGAGGCCGAAGTGGGCAGATCACTTGAGGTAAGGAATTCGAGGCCAGCCTGGCCAACATGGTGATACCCCATCTCTACTAAAAATACAAAAATTAGCCAGGTGTGGTGGTGGGTACCTGTAATCCCAGCTACTGGGGAGGCTGAGGCAGGTGAATCGCTTGAAACCGGGAGGCAGAGATTGCAGTGAGCCAAGATCGCGCCACTGCACTCCAGCCCAGGCAACGGAGTGAGACTCTGTCTCAAAAAAAAGGAAAAAAAACAAAAAAGATATTATAGAAAGGGATTCCATGATTAGCTGGTTAAATGGACTATGTGACTTTTAATGTTTGTCTCCAACTCTGAAAAGGTAATACCAATACTTCTGTTAGCTAGTATTAACAACAGTTAACCACTTATTGAGCTCTTACAATGAGAAAGGTACTGTGCTGAGCCAAAGAACCCTTCACCATGTTACTGGTGAAGGAACAGGAGCTCAGCAGGCTTTAGTCACTGGCATGTGTCACACAGTTAACTGGCAGAACTGAGACCCAAAATATCTCTTATCTCTGAAGGAAGTGAAGAAAAGGACTTAAACAAACACGTACCCCCAAAAAGAGACATAAAATTAAAGCTAACTATGTTATCTTCTGTCTGATATCGTTATGGACAATGCTCTTGAGTAAGTAGCAGTGATCTTTTCGGTGTTTTTAATGGACAGATGACCCTAGCTAGATATATACAATGTAGTTTCAACAAATACTGAAGAGTTACAGAAGTAAGTGAAAGGTGAAAATATTTAAAGTCACATTACCATAGAATTTAAAATATTCTACACAGCATCAATATAAGATTACCTCAGCACCAATCAATAGCAATGACAAATGAAATTGTATTATTCTGTGAGAAATTTCCTTAATTTCTATAGTAAAATTGTTCTTCAATAACTCACTTCAGTGACATTATTCTGCATACAATAGAAATTGCAGCCTTTTGGAAAGAAGGTCAATTTATATGGCTCCTGCTTAGCTGTGAGAGATTCTCAAGGTAGTAAATGAAATTCCCTTTTAATTAAACCTATCTTATGCTTAAAAAATAAAAAGCAGAAATAATAGATCACAATACAAACTTTGTTAACATGCAAACTAAGGAAAAAATGGCTAGGGAGACACAAACACTCTCCAAGTGATAAAGTCCTTGACGATCTGTTTTAATATCCTCAGTTGGGCCGGGCGCCGTGGCTTATGCCTGTAATCCCAACTCTTTGGGAGGCCAAGGCGGGTGGATCACGAGGTCACGAGTTCGAGACCAGCCTAGCCAATATGGTGAAACCCCATCTCTACTAAAAATACAAAAATTAGCTGGGCATGGTGGCACGTGCCTGTAGTCCCAGCTGCTTAGGAGGCTGAGGCAGGAGAATTGCTTGAACCTGGGAGGCGGAGGTTGCAGTGAGCCGAGATCGTGCCACTGCACTCCAGCCTGGGCAACAGAGCGAGACTCCATCTCAAAACAAACAAACAAACAAAAAAACCCCTCAGTTCTAGCTTTCAAGCCAGAAACTCACAATATCCACATCTTATCTGAATAGAAATGAAAAGGCATAACAGAAAATTGCCAGGAATAAGACAGTAAATAAATTCTCAATAAATTCATATTGTAAACAGGTTTTTCAAAGACTACAACAAATGGTTGTACAGGTATCCAACATTTTGGCTTCCCTGTGTCTCATCGGAAGAACTGTCGTGGGCCACACATAAAATAGACTCTAACATTAACAACAGCTGAGCTTTAAAAGAAAAGGGGTGGGGGCAGGCGTGTGGGGGGTGGGGGTGAGCTGTGCGTAATTTTCATGATATCCACCACCACAGATAAGCAGACATATATTAGCCCTTCCAACTTATGTTGACAATGAATAAACGGAGCCAACAACAATCATTTAAATTAGCTTTCCTATCTCATGAGCAGGGTAATTTTCATTCATAGAACAAAGTTACATTAAGTTTGATAAGAGAAAATTATTATCTTAAAGAACAACAGGATTAGTACCATTTTTCAAAAGAATCTGAAGTCATCCATACAAACTATATGAAGATGGTTTGTTTGATCACTATTTTCTAAAAGAAAAGATGTTTTATTTGTTTCAAAATTGACTCCTGTAGGAGGGCTCAAATAGAGCATTCTGGAACTACTTTAATGAAATTTGAAAGAATACAAATCAAAGTATGTAAAATAAAAAATTTATGGTGAAAATAATTACTGACATTAACAGTATGTGAGGCATTATGTGGCACACATGATATATATCTATCATCTAGCAAAAGCTCAAGGTACATGGTGTCCTGTACTTAAATGTTAACTAAGGCTTAGTGAGATTAGGGTAACTGTCCAAGTAACAGACCCTGAAATAAAGCCAAGGAATAACCCAAAATTCTTTAGAACTATCCCAAACTTTATACGTCATAATTAATTTCCTTTTTTTTTTTTTTGAAACAGGGTCTCACTCTGTCACCCAGGGTAGAGTGTGGTGGCATGAAGACAGCTCACTGCAGCCTCAACCTCCTGGGCTCAAGCAATCTTCCCACCTCAACCTCCCAAGCAGCTGTGACCACAGGAGTACACCATCATGCTCGGCTAACTTTTAAAATTTTTGTAGATACATGGTCTCACCATGTTTCCCAGGCTGACAATTTTCTTATAAATAATAGTTTAATTTGACCTGACTTCAATTTCCAACAAAAATTCTGAATTCATGAGCCAAAAATAAATGAATTACCTGCATTTCCCCTCCCTCCCAGTTTTTCTGCTCTTCTAATTGTCTCTCGACAAAGAAACATGCTACCATTGCCAGTACAAAACTTAAAAGAATGTAATTCATTTTCGCATTTGTTCGTATTCTTCTGAAAGGAATAGATCATGATATTTAAAAAAAAAACACAGTGAGCTACAATTTTAAAATATACTTTGTTCACATACCTTGTAACTTTGTATAAAAAGAATTGTGCTTAAACGTGCGTTAATTATTGCAGAGATACCAAGAGCTTTATTCTGGTACAGGATTATGGCAACAGTAAGTTTTCCACATTTTCTTGGATAGAGTTTGTGTGTACTTTGTTTCGTTTTACAGTGGGAGACAGAATTACCAAATATTTAGAATACTTAAGAGTACTGAACTCTTAAATCAACGGTTCCACATGCATAGTACACCTTAGTAACAGATGATTTCTAGGTCTACTCCAAAAGACAGATTTGGAGGAGCACTCAGAGGAGCTAAAGTTGAGAATGAGAAATAGAGAAATCTTCCGTGAGAAAAGTCTTTCTGAGTAGCTTAAATAACATATCAACTGTAGTTCAAGTATCCTAAGCAGTTGTATTATAGTGGTAACCACCCTAGCCAATAGTTTGGATAAGAAACTGGTAAGTCCTCACAGCTTTGATTACCTGAAAGTACTACATATAGACTCAGGAAGAGACATAAAAAGTTTTTCTCATACAAGCTCTTAATGAACCCATTCTTTCTCATCCACTTCTCCCCTCAAAACACTATTCAGAGCCTGGAACATATTGTTATGCCAGAAAGTAAGGGGATGCTCCAACGATGGGATCATGTCAAAAGGACATAGGAGCGAGCCATCACAAAGGGGCTTCCTCTGACCAAATCTGGAAGAATTTAAGCATCAAAATAAATGATGGTAAAAATCAACTATAATCCATTGAATAAAATAACAATCCATGGGTCCCAATTTACACAGCAAGATTAAATAAATAAATAAATAAATAAATAGGGAAATAAAATGGAAGAAAATGAAAAAGCTCTTCCTTACAACAGGATGCCAACTAATAAAAAGTAGAAAGAATGGTGGCATTTGAAAATGAACAGTACAACCACAATGGTAATAAATGATTTAAGCAAGGACTACCAATATAGGCTAAAACAAATAAATGAAAATTTGATGAGAAATAGGATAATTATACAATCTCATTGTATCTGGCCACAAATTACATATTAATTACAAACACAAAATTGACAAAGATAACAGTTAACAAAATACTTATTAGTTTATAGCGGAGAAACTTGACAGAACATTACCTCAGTCAATTGACAGAACATGTTAACATCACTAATAATGGGACACTGACAATATGAGCCTACTGAAAACACAACATCACTTCTATGGTATTCCTACTACTAATAAAAAGCATAACCTGAATTTAAGCATGAGAAAACTATCTCAAACTGAAAGTCAATATAAGGTTTGAACTCATCAAAAATATCAATGTCAAGAAAGAAAAAAAGGCTGAAGAACTGTTCTGGATTTAAAGACATGAAAACTAAATACAATGTATGATCATGGATTGAATCTTAGGAGGTTAAGCTATAATGGATGTAACTGGGACAACCAATGACATCTGAATTGAACTACGGGTTAGATAACGGCATTTTATCAATGTTACATTTCCTAATTTTTATTATGATACTGTGCTAATATACCTTTGTCCTTAGGAAACATACACCAAATACTTAAGGGTAAAAAAGAACATCAATCTTGAGTTTACAAATATGCAAATGATTTAGGGAATAAATTTTAAAAATAAAAACTACCGTTGAAGGGCAGGGAATATGGGAGTTCTTTGTACCATTGCCAAAACTTCCCTAAATTTCAAATTATATCAATAGAAAGAGAAACTAAAGATTTACGTAATTTTCATACTAGCAATAAATCATTGCAAGTGAAAAGTTTTTTGAAAATTACAGGAAACTCTCGGTATCTAGCAATATACTTGGTTGTCTGCAAACCACTGTCTGCTGTTCCTTCTCTTACCTTTCTAACAGATTGTGGATCGCTTTGAAGAGCAGCGTCCTACATTCATAGGAAAGGCCATTTTCCCAGAGTCCTTCTTCCACAACTGAAAAAAAAAAGAAAAAAAGAAAAAAAAAGAACCAGTAAAAAGGACATCCAAATAAAAAGAAACTTTTAAAACATTTTTCTAAAGCAAAGTTCATGAGTTAATTTAAATGACTTAAATAATCTCACACTGAAACAGAGAGCGGAATTTAAGTATTTGCCCAAAGTTAGAAAATACTTACGTACAAAAAAAAGTAATGTGTCTTGGTTTTAAAGTCTGAAATATGAGGCATGGTGTAACACTCCTCCCATAAATGTCTTTACAATCTGCTTCTTCAAAGTTTAAAATCATTTAAAATTCTCAAATTAATCTATTTAAGAGTATCGCAAAGACTAATTTTGTTAAAGTTCTATTGAAAGGTAAAAAGAATGTCACAAATTAATAGCAAAGTTATAAAATGTTTTTTAGAGGGAAAATCAAGAGGAAAAAAATTCCAAAAGTGTCAGATTTACACAAATGTCTTTACATGTTTTGAAGGTCTAACAGACATGATTTTAGAGACTGTCAGGAAATTACATCTTCCCAGAACATCAAATTTATTTCCTGAATTTATAATTTTGTTAATGTTTGACATTTTGGGAAGTATCTTGTTTGCCTCTGAAATATATTATAACATTGAGCCACAAGTAACTCCAACACCAAAAGAATCCAACGTATTAACAATGCCCCATGCATTCCTAAAATTCCTTTTATTTTCATAAATATATAAACAGATACAAAATGTCCTAGAGAAGACAGTTAATTTCCTTTTAAATTACACTAGTTCAATGCAAGACAGCAAAAAATTGGAAGGATGAAAACAACATTTACAGAAGAAAATTTCCTCTCTTTTACTTGTTATCTTGACAAAAGCACTCAGAGGAGAAAATTCTGACAGAATTAAAACACACATGATATCCACAAGGCATGTTTAATGCTTTTACCACACCAGTAGACATACCAAAATGCATCTCCATATTCTCAAATCAGACAGCATTTGAAAAACTACACATTCAGGCCTTTTATCTATTAGACTTTCTGAAAATTACAAAGCTGAATTTTTTTTTCTTGGTTATGTCAAATAACTTTTTGTCTTCCTGCCTATGTGGCTAATCCTGATTTACCAAATTTTTCCAAAGCAATCTCTGTCTAAAACAGTTATGATATTTATAGCAAGAGAAATAAAGTACAGCAAACAGAAAAACATTCCTGCTAACAAATGATAGTCTTTGCTTAAGACAGAACATTCCGAAATTTCCAACAATGCTCTGCAGGTACCATGAATCTATGCTCCCTCTGACACATTTATCCTTTGGGTAGAACTTTTCTGGGTTTGAAAAAGAGCTAATATCTCAATAGAAAGAACACCCCACATTAATTTGTTTTTATTTCCTAATGTGTTTCACTGACCCTAAGGCACCATCAAGTTTGAGATACACCATTATTTTGCAAACCACCAGAAGAGGGGAAGGTGACAAACTATAACATCATTCCTATCACTTACAATTTTTACCTTCCAATTATTCAAAGAGCTCCTTTAAACTTATTGAGTCCTAGTCATCACATTCCATTATCATACATACATAAAACAGATAATATAAGCAAAATAAATTAGTTAAAAATTCCTAACTACATCAATATTCCAAGTCTACCTCTTCTGAATCACTCTTCAACCCAGTCACTGGTGCAGTATCTTCCTACATAATCATCCTCTGTGCCATAAAGAGTGCTGGTGATGCAGCACTTGTGAAGAGTGTGCCACTTTTATTTCCATAATTTTCTTCCACTGGTGACACCTATTCGGCACATTGTTTAAAACTTCTGATATTAAAATCTCCAAATATACTTGAAAATAGGGGGCTGGATGTGGTGGCTCACAGCTGTAATCCCAACATTTTGCAAGGCCGAGGCAGAAGGATTGCTTGAGCCCAGCAGATCAAGATCAGCCTGGGAAACACAGCCAGTCCCCATCTCTACAAAAAAAAAAAAAAATTATATATATATATAAAATTAGCCAGGTGTAGTTGTGCACGCCTGTTGTCTCAACTACTCTGGACGCTGAGGCGAGAGTATTGGTTGAGCCCAGCAGGGTCAAAGTTGCGGCAAGCCATGATCATGCCACCACTGCACTCCAGCCTGCGTGACAGAGTGAAAGCCTGTCTCATAAAAAATAAATAAAAAGGAGGGAGGGAGGGAGAGAGTGAGTGGAGGAGGAAGAGGGGAAGAGGGAGAGAGGATGGGGAGGGGAAGAGGGAAAGGGGAGAGAGGGGTAAGAGGGAGAGGGGAGGGAGGGGGGAAGAGGGAGAGGGGAGGGAGGGGGGAAGAGGGAGAGGGGAGGGAGGGGGGAAGAGAGAGAGGAGAGGGGGAGAGGGAGACAGAAGGGGGAGATCGATAAAGAAGGGAGAAGAAAATAGAATAACAAGTCCCAATAAATTCCTAAGCCAAATAATCAACATTATGTCTCCTGCTGCAACCATCCTTTTTGTTTTTATTTTGATATACTTTATGGCAAATCCCACTCCTAAATACTTCAGCGTGCATCAAATCATATACTCAGCAAGGTCTGCCAATTCTCTCTTAAGTCTTCTTTGATCAAGTACAGCCCATTTCCTTTTTTTTAAACATGCAGTTGACTTGGTGAAGAAACCAGGTTACCTGTCTTAATATCTCATATTCACATCCAATTTCTTCCTCATGATATCATCATTTTACAAGTTTTAATGTTGGTGTTACCTTGACCTTGTCAGAGGATGTCAAAGGAAAGTTTACAAACAACAAACTCCCTCTAATTATTCTCAAATACTTTGTCAACTGAAATACTGAGGTGTTACAGCTCTCCAGGCATGCGCTGTGGAACACTGAACAATTAATGAGCATGCACAGGCAATGCCAGCTTTACCACAATTGCTGTATAGCTGACACAATTTTAATACACCATTAAAATTTTATCCTGATTTCTACAATTTTAAAATAGAACCCAGAAGAGACTTTCTTCTTCAAACAAACAACAACAAAAAAAACTTGAGAGTGATTAACCAAAACCTACAATTAACATCATACTTAGTGGCAAAGACTGAACGAACGGTAAGGATGTCTGCTCTCACTACTCCTATTCCACATTATACTTGAATTTCATCCAATACAACAGGGCAAGAAAGAAGAAATAGTTGTCTCTATTTACATATGACACGACTGTCTATTAGAAAATCCTAAAGAATCAACAGAAAAAATCTACTAGAACTAAAACTGAGTTTAGCCAAATCACTGAATACAAGGTCAACAGACAAAAAACTATCACATTTCTATATTTAGGAATAAATAATTAGAAACTGAAATTTTTTAAAGTACCATTTACAGTAGCACCAAAACCCATAAAATCCTTGGGTATAAATCTTACAAAATATGCTAAAACTACAATACTAACAAAAGAAATTAAAAAGATAAATAAATTGACCACAAACTAGAAAAATTCTTGATGCCAATTCTTCTCAAAACAAACTACAGAATCAACTCAATTCTAATAAAAATCCCTGCAGGATGTTTTATAGAAATAGCTGAGCTGAGTCTATATATTTATATGAAAAGACAAAGGAATTAGAACCACCAGAACAATGTGGTAAAAGAAAAATACAGAAGTACTTACGTCAACCGAGTTCTAGGTTTACTATGGATTAGGATAGAGTAAGCAAGCCAGCACAGTACTGTAGAAAGGATACACATCAATAGAACTGAGTTCAAAAATTGAGCCACAAATTCATTTTTTTTAATTCAACATAGGTGCCAAGGCAATTCAGTCAATTCAGTAAAGGAAGAAAAGAAAAAGAACCTTAAACCGTATAGAAAAAGTAACTCAAAATGAGATCACAGACCTGAACGCAAAACCTAAATCCAGTATTTCTAAAAATACATAGGAGATAAATTTTGGGAGCTTAGGGTAGGCAAAGATTTCTTAGATATGACACCAAAAGCATGATCCATAAAAGAAAAACTGATAAACAGAGTTTCATCAAAATGAAGAACTTTGGCTCTTCAAAAAATATGGGAAAGTTATGTTAAGCTATGGAAAAGACATGCCACAGATGGGGAATAAACAGTTACAAATCACATATCTGACAAGGACTTGTATTCAGAATACGTTACTTTTTTTTTTAATCTCAAAACTTAACTACCAAAAAAAACACAATTTTTTAAATGGGCAAAAGATGTGAACAGACGGTTCACCAAGTAAGACTAGATGAATAGCAAATAAGTATATGAAAAAGTGCTCAACATCTCATTAGTCATTAGGGAAATGTAAATTAAAATCACAATGAAACTTCATTATCCATTAAAACGGCTTAAAAGAAAAACTGACAATTCTACGTGCTGATTAACATATAGAATACAGTAGCCAGAACTGTCATATACTGCTGGTTGGAATGCAAAAACAGCACAGCCACTTTGGAAAAGTTGCCTTTGGCGATATTTTGTAAAGTTAAACATACATTTACCATACAACCCAATATCCCGTTGTAATATTACAATATCCCGTTGTAACACTGTGAAACACATATTTGGTCCTGTTTCCTGACATACAGCTCCTAAAATCCTTGAAATCTCTAGAGGGCTAAGAATGTTTTTTGTACACTAGTGGCTAAAGAAATGACAGGTGGCCTAGATAGCCTCAGGATGAGGGCTGATTATCAGGGAAATAATCATGTGACCAGAGGGTTAGAACTTTCTATCTCAGCCCCCTATTCCCCAACCCCCACCCTGACTTCTAGGGAGAAGGGCTGAAAGTTGAGTTGATCACTAATGGACAATTAACAATGATTTAATGAATCAAACCTACATGATTATATAACGAAGCTTTCATAAAAACCCAAAAAGACTGAGTTCTGAGAGCTTCAAAATAACTGGACACATGGAGGTTCTTGGAGGGTGGCGCACTCAGAGAAGGCATGGAAGCTCCTGCCCCTCCCTACATAACCTGCCCTATGCATCTCTTCCATTTGGCTGTTCTCTGTACCCTTTGTAATAAACCAGTAAACATAAGTAAAGTTTTCCCCTGAGTTCTGTGAGCCATTCTAGCAAATTAACAGAACCCAAGGAGGGGTCTGTGGGAACCCCAGATTTATAGCCAATTGGTCAGAAGCTTTGGAGGTCCAGACTTACTCCTGGCATCTGAAGTCCCACAGTCCTGTGGGACTAAGCCCTCAACCTGTAAGATGGGATGCTATCTCCAGGTAGACAGTGTCAGAATTGAATTGAATTAGAGGACACCCAGCTGGTGTCCCCTGCAAAACTGATTAATTACCTGATGTAGGGGAAACACCTGCTCTCCACCTCTGCAACATTTGGTCACAGAAGTGTTTTGTGTTGTGAGAGTACATGAGAAAAAGAGTTTGTTTTTCCCTAGAACCTTACATCCTTCTAGGTATATACTCAAGTTTGGAGGATGTAAGGTTCCAGGAAAAAACGAACTCTTTTTCTCCTCCTGTACTCTCACAACACAAAACAAACTACAGCAAATGTATATAGTAGTTGTATTTGTAAATGCCAAAAACTGGAAACCATCCAAATGTCTCTCAACAGTGGGAAAAACAATGAAATATCTGTACAATGGGCTACTACTCAGAAATAAAAAGGAACTTCCAATACAAGAAAAAATATGGATGAATCTCATTATGCTAAGTAAAAAGAAGCCATACTCAGACTATATGCTGTATGATTCATTCATATGTCATTCTCGCAAAAGGCAAATTTAAGGTACTGTAAACTTCTCAATGGTTTCCAGGGATGGAGGTGGTGAGACAGGTTGATACCAAAGGCACACCGGAAATTTGAGGGGTGATGGAACCACTCTATATCTTGATTATAGTGGCAGTTACATACCTGCATACATTTGTGCAAATGCACAGAAATATTACTTACTAAATAATGTATTATTTACTGAATATGGTAAACTTTACTCACAATCTTTTACTGTTCTAAATTACGAAAACTCATTTTACCACTGGGCCAAGTTTCGAGACTTAAGCCATCATGAATATGCTAATATTGACCTCTTTATTTTCTTAGTATTGTAATCAAAAGGACTCCTACTCTAAATTTATATATAAAAAGCATTCTCTAAATCCAAAAGATATGGTATTTATGTGATTAACCTCCATTCATAAAGTATTAAAAGTAAAAAAAAAAAAGTTGAGTAATTAACAAGGAAATTCAGACTGAAGTAACTGTTCCTAGAGCCCAATGTACCACAGTTATATTCTTCACTTCATATCAAACACTGTATATAATGCAAATGTAACAAAATATAAACATCTTAAGGCATTTTTTTAATTTTTTTTTTTTTTTTTTGAGACGGAGTCTCGCTCTGTCGCCCAGGCTGGAGTGCAGTTACATGATCACAGCTCACTGCAGCCTCGACCTCCCAGCCTCAAGCAATCCTCCTACCTCAGTCTCCCCACTTTCTGGGAGTTACAGGCATAGGCCACCATGCCCAGTTACTTTTTTATTTTTTTGTAGAGATGGGGTGTTACCATGTTGCCCAGGCTGCTCTTGAATCCCTGAGCTCAAGTGATCCTTCTGCCTCAGACTCCCAAAGTGCTGGGATTACAGGTGTCAGCCACTGCACGCAGTCAAAATTTTTATTTTTAAAATGCTAAAAATTATTTTGAAAAATAATTATATGCTCATTCTCATCTGTTCTTTTATATTCTGTAAGTATATAACATAAATTAACAAAGTTTGGGCACTAAGTTAATATAAAATAGGAAAGTAGTAATACAAAATAAAACAAATCATACTATATTAAGCCCTTGTCTAAGGAAAGTGTACTAAAGCTTAGAAAACAATAGAAAATTATAAATTATAAGTTAACAAACAAAATTTAAATATAAATCAGTAGATAATTTAAAAAGCATACAGTGTTTGGATTTAAATTTCCTATGTCTTAGATATTGCATTGAAAATTACATACTAAAGATTCAAGAGTAATCAATTTATCATAAAAAATTATAAGCCAATAACCACTCTAATAAATACTATCAATTTAGGCTATGAAATTAAGGATAATGCATTAATTTGCTGACCCTTTCAATTTACTATCACTAACAAATGCATTTGTCAAACAGAATGTAAATCAGACCATCCTTTTTTTCTCATGATCAGAGTTTCCAGAAATACAGGAGCAGCATATGTTTCAATAAATCCCTAAAATTTCAAAATAAGTTAAATCTGCAAAGACATGCTTGGAATCTAATAACAGATAATTTGATCAACATTAACTAGACAACACTACTTGACCGTGTTATGTGTCAAGCACCAGGCTAAGAACTAGGAATGCTCTCAAAAAGCTAACACATGTATGTGCAAACCACTCGGAAGCAAAAGCTATTTTGAAACTTTGCAGAATAGCTACTAGCATAAAATGTCTTATATTTTAAATTAACAATTAAATAACATATAATCAAGGTTGGTTTTCTATCCAGAAAACAATCGTTCTTGTTTTATTTTATGTGCCAAGCTTTGAATTAGGCACTACATATAAATGCAGAGGTGGGGAGACTACTCACCACCACACTATGAGACAGAGTAACAGACATCTGGCACACTTCTGTCACTCAGTGTCGGGCTTCTTCATTATCACTATCATTAAGAGTCCTAATTGGGATCAAATATAATCACCCCTAACGGAAACTAAAAATACTGATTCTCTCTTTTCCATCCTCCCCTACAGTGTGGACAAGGACATACATTCTAATCCCTACCAGATGCTCCTGGTCCACACCTTTGACTCTGAATCCAGGGACAAAAAGAAAGCCGATGGAGATATCTTTCTGACAGCTCTAGGAACAGAGGCTTCAAGATCAAGTTTTTGGTGCTAAAGTAGCAGAGGTACCACAGCATCTAGTGCTTGGTGGTAACTAGCAGTACCTTTTTCATTGAACCAGTTCTGTAGCGCTGATCGTAAAAGTGCCAAATAGTTGGATACCCAATATTCTTTTAATCAACTCCTTTTCTTAGTTTGAAGCTAAGAACTCTGATGAATAAGTTGATTCTAATCTCCATTTTATACATGAGAAAACTAACACTTAATCTTAAGAAGGCACAGTGCCTTACACCTGTAATCCTATCACTTTGGAAGATCGAGTGGTAGGATTCCAAGACTCCAGCTCTAAAAAAAACTTTAAAAACTTAGCTGAATGTGGTGGCACGGGCCTGCAGTCCTAGCTTCCTGGGAGGCTGAGGCAGAAGGCTCACTTGAGTCAAAGAGTTTGAGGCTGCAGTAAGCTATGATGGCATGCCACTGTACTCCAGCCTAGGCAAGAGAGAAAGACCCCATATCTTTAAAAAAAAAAAAAAATATATATATATATATATATATATATATATATGAAACTTGTCCAAAGTCACATAACTAAGAAATCTTAAGAATTTGTAGTCAAACTGAGCTACAGTCAGCAGCATACAGGGATCAAATGCTTTTACACCTACTGTTACAAATAATAAATACATTAATCATTCCATTAACTGAATTCCTCAAGGGGAAGCAATTTATTTTCATAGCTGCTGTGGCTAGAACTTCTCGGATATTCATAAACATGCATAGAGTTGACTTGATTATGTATATTTCAAAATGTCATTGAAATTAGCACCAATCTAAAATTTCCTCACATCTACTTAAAGAGGATTAGTGGTACAGATGGGATTCAAATCCAAATGTTCTGACTCTGACACCCATGCTCTTTTCCCTACACAACACTTAGTGTTAAGCAAATCCACTCACTCAACCCTTCTTTAACCATTCTTTTATTCTTAGCACTGGGTAGAAAGGCAATGTTAACACTGAAGTTAAATTTTCCTTTGGTTCCAAAATTTGGACCTAAAATTAATGTGTTCTAGTTACATGTTAACTTTTTCAAAGGCTAAGTCAGACAAAACCACATTTTGGCTTTTTTAAATAATCTCTCCTTCTCTCTCTCTCTCTCTCTCTCTCTCTCTCACACACACACACACACACACACACACACACACACACACACACAGAGTTAAGATTTTCTTCAGGGGAAAATACATAAAGAGGGACAGAGTAGTTAGCCTACATTTCTACAAATGAAATGCATTCTCCCTTTCAAGGTAGACTGAGAAGAAAAACGACTACCAAAAAGTCTATAAGAAGGCCCTATCTTTATGAAACCTACAATCTCTCCACGGCATGCTGTCTCCATTCCAAAAGAAAAAAAAAAAAAAAAACAGGAAAAAAAGCCTTTCTAATTCTTTTGATCTTTCCAGTTTCTATTTAAATGCTTATAATACCTTAAGAATATAAAGTAGCAATAAGACTATCTCTATAGACTATGTTTATAAGTCTAATTATGCATAATGGGAGAATTTTCCTAAAATTTTGTTGGTCTCAAAAGAGAAAGAACCAAGAGATCTAAAATGCATGTAAAATAAATGAGTGACAACAGTCAATCAAAACAAGGAATTTCTAAATTAAAACATTCTCCTGCTGTTATTTTGTCTATTACAGCCAGATTAAAAACTAAAACTAAGTACTACTACAGCTGCCTATTTACAAAGAAAAACTATTTTGGCACTAAAGTTATCTCACTTAAATTATAAAAGCTATAATCAGAATGTGTTTACGTTGCTGTTATTCAACCTTTTTTACTACAGTTATCCTCATAATCAAATATTTAAACTGCAAAAGTAGTATATAAATGTTTTTTAACAAAAAAGACAGTGTTTATAAAGGAAAAGTTTTAAATAGTAGTAATTACTGCTTAGTGCCCAAATAATTTTTCAAATCCCCATCAATTGCAATATAACTTCTTTCAACTTCACCAAACATGACTCCTTACAGAATTAATAAGCTTATTTGAAAGAAAAAAACATAGAAAAGGTTCAGGGAGAAAAAAAGTCAATATGGCAAAATATCAAAGCAGCATATACTTCAATGATTTTGTGTTTTCCAGCAGAGATCTTGGAAAGATATCCCTTCCAATTCCATAAATGAAACTGACATACTTTACTTGAAGTGGAAAAAAAAATGGGAGGAGGGAGAATGGAATAGGGTAGGGAGGAGCATAAAGATTGTGAAACCTTGAAGAAATTCAAGCTCATGCTTTTAGAATTCAGGTCACCCAGCCTTACACAGTTTAAAAGTAGAATTACTTTCAAAGAATACATATTTCCTCTGAGCTATGATACATATTTCCTTTTAATGTATCATATTGCAGCAACAGCTGAAATGAACGTCTAGACATCAAAAACACTTCTTACTCCCACCTACTGCTTTTTTACCTCAGGCATCAAAACTAATGAAACCTATTATCCAGAACATTGAGTTCAGCAACGGCATTGGCCACTGCAAATATTGGAGGTGGGGGAAGGGCACTTTCAGGGATGGCACTCCTTATTCAGCCGTTAAAATTGTTGAAAATCAAATTTCACTCGAAACTCCAGAAATACAAGTAAAGGAAGGCACAGGAAACAAGTACATTGTTTCCCAGTTAGATTTCAGTAACTAACGGCTAAAGATAGCATAGCTCTGAATCCAAGGTTTATCATTTGCCCACTGCCTTTGTTTTCAATTTCTACCTTAAACATATAAAACGCATCGTAGTGTTTAAAAAAAAAAAATCTTCTGAATTATTAAATCTACTTCCAAAAACTACACTAATCAGATATTACAACAAGGAAACATGTATCCACTTAATCTAACTGCAGCAAATGAAGGATACCAAGATAAATAAACGATTTTGAAGTATCTGCTTTCTTAAAAACTGACTTACCAAAGAAACTCAGTAACAAAGGAGCACAATGCTACATTAATTATGAAATATAGCACTTCACACATAAAAAAATCCAATGACTTACAACACTACACCACCACTGACTGATCAATTTATGCTGCCATCAGTTGCCTGGTAGAATCTATATTTGCAGTCATTAATAACTAAATGGACCTATTACTTATATCAACTTCAACCTATTTAGAGCTCTGATTTCTTGAATTGCTCATGAGTGTAAAATATTCAGTATCACTTAACAAATCTATGTTGGAAATGGATTGTAACCTTCCCGATGTCAATTCATCAAACAAATAAGAATCGTGGATAGAAGATATATACTAAAACGTTCCATTTATTTCAAACTATTTGCAACCTTAAGTGATTACAAATATTGATAATATTTGGCAGACAGAAGCACAATCGCGATTCAAAATTTTAACAGTGTAATATCTTCCTAAGGAATCAGCATGGGTTCTCTGCCAGTTGCAGGATAACCAGAATTTTAATGACAGTTTCTACACAGCATTGTAGCAGTTGAGACACGACCCAAGTTAGCATTTCAATGGATCACAAGACTCCCTGTAAAGCCAGCAAACTTTAAATTGAAGGAAACCATAAAACTAAATTTCGAGATAAACTGTACAAGGCCTTCAAAAGACAACTGCTACAGAAAACAGGCTGCAATGTTACTTTAATAGCTGCACACTGAAAAAGAAATCTTGCACAATGGCTGTTATTGACTTCTCAAAACCAAATTTGTCCCCATTTGCTACTTCTTTCAAATATTTTTTAAAATGATTACCATTTTTAACCTTTAAAATGATTAACATGCTCTTAATATGCTCTAGAATGCATAAACAAGGGTCTAGAAGGATTAAAATTAACAGTTATCTCTGCTAGAATAATGATTGTTTTCTCCTTTACCTCTTTGAGTATTTTCCAGATTTCATGACAGGCATTACTTTTATAAGCTTACATCATATTTGAAATAAATTTTTAAAATAAGGATCCTATATTAAACAAGGCTGTATGTTCAGAAATTACAAGGAAAACCAATATTTTTAAAACAGGAATCATCACAAGATAAATTTTGAGACGGAAAAGAAGACATGTGATTCAGTTAGAACATATACATTTAAATTCATCATTGCTACAAATAAACATTTTATAAACTTCCTCTACGACAATGATTTTAATAAAGATGAGTCAATTATTGATTTCAACATTAGCACAATTGAGAAGTAAAAATTTAAAATATTTCCTTCCACTCTTCAGACACAAACTAATTTGAATAAAAAACACACGCACATGCACACACACGTGCACACAGAAGCTTGCTACTAAAATTCTGACAGGGCAAGTCCCCAAATTGCCTTTTACACTAAAGCTCAAACAGTTGTCTGTCACTGCTATTACTATGAGTAATCCTTGCAGCTGTAACTGTTTGAAATGCAGCTGTCTCGTTGGCATTCTCTCCCCACCCCCAGTCATGCAGCATTTCTGTTCTTGCTACAATAATCTTAAAGAGCATTTTACAGGAGGCTTAGCCCTGGCTGAGGGCACTCTACGGCGTGACCGAGAGAACATGGAAACACGATTCATTAGACACGCCTGGAGTGATAACAATGGTGCTGCTTCTTACTGCCTTTCATTTCGTACATCAGGCTGAGACTAATGCATTCTCGTTACACAACAAGCACATTTATAGACAGGGGAAAACTGTAATCACCTTTGATTAAGAGACAGCATATTTTTCCTATATGAGCTGCCAGCCATACTGACACAGTAATTATTTTTTAACTGACAGGTTAAAATAGCAAATGTAGCAAAAATAACATCTGCAGAGAGAGAGAGAAAGACGAGAGAGAGTGAGAGAGAGAGAGAGAGAGAGAGAGAGAGAGAGAGAGAGAGAGAGAGAGAGAGAGAGACTGACTGACTACTGTGAAGACTTGGTGCACAAAGGTTTCTTTAGACCAAACTCAGTGCCATCTCCTTGAGACCTGATGGGTACCTTGGCTTTTATTTCAGCTTGACGGTCTATGGCAAATACTGCAGAAAGACTCTTACAGAAATTCATTCTATAAATCCAATTTTTTGGAGGCAGAAATTACAAAATTATTTTTGTCACTGAAACAGTAATGACTATTGATCTACCTTCTTTCCACTTCTTTCACCACAGGACTAGAAAATTCAACAGTAGTATCCTTTTTTCCATTATCTTACAACAAAATAATTTGTTCTCTTCACTTTGTTATCTACTTTTACTAGATAATAATTTGTTTTCCTTAATATAAAATGCTACTCCAAGACAGAAAAAAAACTGCTTTCTACTATACCACAGTTTATAAAACGTAACTTTGATTAAAAACAAGAATGTAGAATAATTAGATCAGTCTATCATTTCACTTAACGCCCATCAATCCCTGCACCTGGTGAAGGTTTTAACTGTAAATATAAAGGCCCTAATTTAAATTAGAAAAAAGTCATAAGCCACATTATACTGACAACATATAAAGTCAGTTTTCTTAAGGAATTTTAAAAAGTGAACCACCTTTCCATACACACAAATGCAATCTTCTGTTGGTTTACACATGTGTGTTGCTGGGT
This sequence comes from Gorilla gorilla gorilla, assembly GCF_029281585.2. Taxonomy (NCBI): domain Eukaryota; kingdom Metazoa; phylum Chordata; class Mammalia; order Primates; family Hominidae; genus Gorilla; species Gorilla gorilla. The sequence continues at coordinate 131,525,761 of NC_073234.2, forward strand.
TGTAGTTTATAGAGAATTTGGTAGTTGACAGGAAAAAAACATTTGTCATAAATTGAAAGATCATAGTTAAACCAAAATATTGGAAAATACTTTTTCAAAGTTAGCAGTCTGTACAATTAAGCAATTAAAAATAGTCTCTTTTTTAAGCTTTCTACAACACTATTGATTTTTACACTAAGAATGTGCTACAAAATAAAACAATTTGCACATGTGAAAATTTGTTAAGACAGAAAAGAAACAAAACTAACCAATAATAAAAAAAAGTTAAGTCTGGTTCACAAAACTTTGAAACCTGTAATAGCTTTTCAAAAAATAATTATGTAGCCAGGCAATGTGGCAGGAGCCCATAATCCCAGCTATTCAGGCTGCTGAGGTGGGAGGACACATGAGCCCGGAAATTCAAGGCCAGCCTGGGCACTACAGTGTGATCCCATCTCAATCAATCAATCAATCAATGCAAACGGTTATGTACATACAACAAACAAATTTTTGTAAAACAGCAAAATGCTTTAACAATTTTAAATAGTAGGATTTTAGAGTTTTCTGACCTGTGCTACCACAGCAGGTTAGAAACTAGAAAATGTGTAGCCTAACTCTGATATGTCTATAAATGGACCACTGAACACTAATGTGCACTTAAACACAGTGTATTTTGAAGAGAAGTTTTTATGTGTCCCACACAATTTTAGAATTACACAAGCTTAAAATTTTCATCATCTGAAATCAAACAATGAGTCTTATTACAGAAGATAACATCTATACAATTTCTACTGTCGGTGCCCAATCCATGTCTCTCTTATTTTGGTTTTCTGTACTGTGTGAAGTCATGACTCCCCCAAAACTAATCAAATTACTTCTGCATACTTTCCCTGCTTGTCTTCTTTTTGGAAAAGACAAAGTTAATCATCAGTATAAAACATGTCACCACACATTAAAAATTTTTATTTTAAAAACATTTCAGTTTAAATGTATTCTTAGTAATCAGAACATTTTACTTTCATAAACAACTATGGTTTACATATGAATTTCCATTACAATTATCTAGCTCTTAATAGAATCACAAATTATTATTCTCATCTTTTAAAAGACAGAATGTACAATTCTCCCCTTGTGTCTTCAAAATTAATTTGTTTATGAATGCAAAAACAACCTATTGGAAAGCAATAAAAGTTTCTCAAAACTTTAAGTTAAAATATATCCAGGAAAAGTTGTCATTATCCAAAACTTAAGCCAAGAAGTTTCCAACTCATAAGCAAAAAATTTATAAATGACCTAAACACACCAACACTGCCAATATTTTTACTTCATGTTGGTGTTTCAACTCTACAAGATTCCTTTGCATTAACAAGTCAATATGAAAACTGCAAGTCCTTTAGGAAATAAAGGTCAGTTATTTACAGTCGCAGTGGTGTGAATGAGTTCGATCCTATGTTCTTTCGAAATCTGGCTAGAATGGCATTTTGGTTGCAAAGTTAAGTAACACCGTTGTTTTGGATAGGGCACAGTCTGGAGTAGGGCAGGCCTAGGCGGCTCCCATAACACAAGGTGCAGTGGTTTCTTCCTGTGGTCCTTGGAGTACTAGAGTCCTGTGCAAGAGCCCCAGTGAGTCCCTCTGGCCCTTTCCATCTCCAGTCTCAACCGGGACAGCTGCAGTTTTATCCAGTTGTAGTTTTAGCCATTATAACTTAGGAAGTTCTACAGAGAGCTCACTTGAAAAGGTATTACAAATAAATACAAAGAGTTTGCAAAGAGGATAGAATTTGCAAATTACCAGAAAAGTTGAAAGAATAAATCAAACCAAAAACCCAAAAAGCCTGAGCCACTGGGCAATGCTAACACTTCACTGGCTCTGTTGCTTCTTTTATAGTTATCTTTACTTTCTTTGAGATTCTTTCCCACTCAAATTGCATAATTCTAACAAACTGCACTAGAATGTGGGAAAGCCTTCCAAGACAGATTCTGAGGATTTTAAATGTTTATAAAGTGAAGTCCTAACCAATCTACCCCTTCTAGTTACAAAACCCAGGACCCAAACCAACACTGGTCAAGCATTACAGACTAAATCAGTTTGATAGGCAGGCCTTAGAATCTACCCACCATTCAGAATAGATTTTTCATAGGTTAAAAAATATATATATTTTCCAAATAATTAACTTACAAATTATCTTTTGAAACATAGGCTATCAATAGTTTGTCAACTGGTGCTTGAGTATATTAATTCTTCTTTCAATAGTTTAAATATCAGCTATTAAAAAGCATAACAATAAAAGTTACTTTATCACTTTAAAAGACAGAGTTTTTGATAGTGATGGAGCTCTCAGAAAGATTTTTGGTTGCCTGTAGTATTTCTTGGGAGCTATATTAGATCTGTTATATAATAATTCATTTCTTTTGTATGAAATTTTGTTTGTTATAACTCATAATTTAAAAACATTTTTTCAACTCCGATTGAAAAACGAAAAATACATATGAGATAATAGGTTAAAAGTTCAACTGTATATACACCATGATCTCAACTTTTCAGATGTGTGCTTAAATATCTGTAATGGAATAAACAAAAATTATAATTACTATAAATCTTTACCCAAACTTTTTATACTAAATTTTAAATATAAGTATCCCTATGTAGTCCGTTAAACAGTTACTACTCTAACTAAAATATAGATATATTCAAAGGCAATATTACCCACTCAGAATAACTCAGCAGTTCAGATGATAAAGAAAATAACCTAAAGAAACAGTAAACATAAAACAGCTGTTTGGACACAAGATATACTAACACTTTGTAAAGTACAGAAATTGTCATCCCGTTTCTTTTACAATCCAGCTTCATCAAGAAGCAAAGCTTTTTAAACTAGTCTCCCTGCTTTCACTCAAAGCACCTGAAGTCCATTATTCATGAGAACCAAAGTAATCTTTTTCAAACCTTAAGTCACATCGTAGCATCCTGCCTCTTAAAGCCTTATTTTAATGGCTTCTCATGGAATTAATAATCTATTTAATAAGCTCCTTACCATGGCCTACAAGGCTCCACCTGATCAAACCTCTGTCTACCTCTTCCAACACCCTCTGTGTACCCATTTCAACAGCACTGGCCTTCTTTTTTCCAACAAAGTGAGCTCAAGACATCTGACTTCCTTTTCCTGTATCTGGCTGTCTCCTCCAAGCGGCATTCCCTACCTGACCCTCTAATGTAAAGTAGTCCTGTCCCAGTCAGTCACTTTCTCATCTATTGCTTTGTAGCAGACAACTGTAAGAAATTATTCATTTACTACTTGTCTTCTCACCCACAAAGAAGAATGTCAGCACGATATGTACAAGGGCAATGTCAATCCTTGTGTGCTTACTATACTGCAAAGAACCTTCCACAGAGAAAAACATTGTGACCCCGAGGAAAACATTCAAAGTGGAGAAAAATGCAACCTAATATGATTCTAAGGATTTTTATACTACGCAAAATAGCCAAACAGACACGTTTATAAAAGGCTTAGCTTTTCTTCCTACTGACAATTGAAGGCTCTTACTTGAACCCTTGATAATCAACAAGATTAGAATGACTAATGAAGGGTATTCTTGAGGGGAAAAAAAACAAGAAAATAAATTAAAATACCACAATAAACTCACAATGTAAAGTAGTTACTGTCATGAAGTGGGTCTCCTAAGAGTTTAATGTTTTAAAATCAGGCAACTTTAAATTATAAAACTTCTATCCCAATAAGAAACATTTAGAAATGGAATTAACTCTTTATTCTCTTTCCTATGCATAATTCATTCTACTTATCAACTCTATAGGCTATTATTACAGATGATAGCTCTTAATCACTATAAATTTACAATGTCCTATCAGTCGTGTTCATTATATCTGAAATAACAAAATAAAGTTACACAGTTATGGAGTGATATTAAATTCATATTACATATTGATGTAAGTGCATGTAAACAAGAATAGGGCATATGTGTTCCATGTTCCATTCTATTAGGTACAATGAGCTAAGGTCCCTACAGTATTTATCATAAGCCACATCTACAAAGGTTGAGGAATCTTTTATTTTCCCTTGAAGAATGAGGGGGAACATAATGCAAAAAAAAAATAAAAGTGGAAAAATGCTGTAGCAGCATTTTTGTGGAAGTTTTAGTAATTTTATATTATTTTCTTCCTGGAAAATCAGCTTCCATATAATTATTCTCAAGTATCTCTGGCTTATTCATACACCATATTTTTGTGATTATTTCTCACCAATTTTTAAAACAGAATTATTTTTAATAAAGTGTAACTCAAGGCCGGGCATGGTGGCTCATGCCTGTAATCCCAGCACTTTGGGAGGCCGAGGCAGGTGGATAAAAATATTTATTTCATCTATTTGAGGATAACCCAAATATTATACTGAGACAGATTACTAAAAATCCCATTTTCAGGAGAGTTATTAAAATGAAGGTGAAGAGAGAAGAAACAAATACAATGGCTCTTTTAAATCAGCTAGACAACTATTCACTATTCATATTCATTTTGTATCCTTCAGTCTGGAAAAGGCAAGGCCCTTTTTAACTTTCAATTAGTTCATACACTGTCCTGTTTATTTTTTCTCTAGCCATTTTGCCCCTTTGGAGGTGAACGTAAATTAAATCAAAGACATATAATACACAGACACTAATTTGGGAGTGGATTTTTGCCTACCCAAACCAGACATTACGCCTTGGCAAGGGAGCAACTCTGTATAAATAAGACTATTCACAAGATAGAAATGATCAGCACAGGCCGGGCATGGTGGCTCACGCCTGTAATCCCAGCACTCTGGGAGGCCAAGGTGGGCGGATCACCCAAGGTCAGGAGTTCGAGACCAGCCTGGCCAACATAGTGAAACCCCATCTCTACTAAAAATACAAAAATAAGCTGGACATGGTGGCGCGTGCCTGTAGTCTCAGCTACTCTGGAGGCTGAGGCAGGACAATCACTTGAAACAGGGAGGTGGAGGTTGTAGTGAGCCGAGATCGTGCCACGGCACTCCAGCCTGGGCAACAGAGTGAGACTCTGTCTCAAAAAAAAAAAAAAGAAAGAAAGAAAGAAAGAAAGAATGAAATGATCAGCACATATCCATTTACCTCGAGAGTAGTCACCAAAACTTCAAAGTGCCATTAAGAACAGCATCAATGCTTTTGTCTAAAAGATCTCAGAGGCTCTATAACAGACCCTTGATATCATAAACATTCATGACTTTCCAGGAAACCAACAGGTTTCTTAAACGCACAAAAAACTGCCTAAACATTTTTGATTAACTATGAAAATCATACTCTCCTTTGAAAGTGATCATACTTGTATAAATGTAACAAAAAAAATCTTGGCCACACTGGAATAACATAAAAATGTTTTATACTTGCTTTACTTTAGTTCAGGTTAAGAATGACTATTTTAAAAATAAAACTCTCCAGATTGTGCAGTTTCAATTTTCCACTGCTCATTTTCTATGACAATCTGACCAAGAATTCCCCACAGCCACCCGCTAGGAGGGGGAAAGAAAAGCTGATACCCTAAAACCTCATTCTAAGAAAAATAAGTATCTCTGACAACATGTCTAGTTTTTCCAAAAATATTAATGAAAAGGTAATGGTATCATAAACTGAAAGGCTGTTTTAGAAATGAGCAAGTCAAGCTTGTCAAAAGGCCAAAAAGGACTTTCTGGAAAGAATGATAAGCATCTTGGAATCTCACTTCTCTCACACACTGAGCTCCAATCTGCAGCCTTTTCCCTCCAAGCCAATGCACTTGATGGGTGTGATAACAGATGGATCATTGTATCTGCCAACTTCCTGTGATGTACTGTATGGGGACTGATAATTTAGTGACTACAGAAGTTCTACAACAGACAATGCAAGCAATACTGGCATTCAGTAAGTAGCTGCATGCAGTCCTCTAACAGCCTGTAGGTGTTGAATATATGTGGATTATTGTACAATATAAGCTCTGAACAAGTATCTAAGCCATTTAAAAAAAAAACCTTAAAACTGAGCAAGCTAAGAATTAACTAGAAAAATAAACAGGAAGGAACAAGTATATCTTATATTCAAAGTGACATTTTCACTTAAACACACATGAAAAAGCTTTGAACAATGTATGTTTTATTAAAGTTTTATAAGCAGGTTAACATAGAAAAATACATATATATTTTAAAAGTATACATTGTGGGCTTGGTTTTCAGGATTCACAATCTGAAGTTACAACAACCAAAAAATGTCTCCAACCATTGCCAAATGTCCTCTGGGTGGAAAAAAATCTCTCCTGTTGAGAACCACTGAAGAAGACAGTCTAAAGTTCCACTAGTTCAATTCTAATGCTTATTTTGGAGGGAAAGGAGGGATTATAAGGAAAGGAGATTGTTTATTTGTGGAAATTATACACAAAATAATCAAACATAATCCATATTGTATGTGCCAGCTAAGCACATATTATAATACTAAACAGAGGAAAGGCTATATCAAGATTCAGCACGCAAACTGTTCACCAGGTTGCACAGCAAATTGGAAAGGCAACCTTCATTAACCAGAGTAAGTATGCTTACTTCTCTTTGCAAAACAGAAAAAAATTCACAGCTCTGCCACAACACTGTGTACAAATGATACTAAAGGTGCTTCCTTCTCAAATCCTCATCAAATAAACTCTGCATTACGCTGGGCACAATGTCCAGAACTGTCATCTTTAACAGACGCTACAATGAAACTCTCTAGGTTTTAGGTTCTGGTTAAAAAAGAACCTTCACATTTATGTATATACATATGTTTTTGTGGGCATGTATCATTCAAAATCCCATTGCAATCACATTTTAGAAATAGCTGTACCAAGGCTGGGCACACCTGTAATCCCAGCACTTTGGGAGGCCAAGGCAGGCAGATCGCTTCAGCTCAGGAGCTCAAGACCAGCCTGGGCAACATGGCAAAACCTTATCTCTACCAGAAATACAAAAAAATTAGCTGGGAGTGGTGGCACACGCCTGTAGTCTCAGCTACTCAGAAGGCTAAGGTGGGAGAATCACTTGAGCCTAGGTGGCCAGAGGTTGCGGTGAGCCGAGATCACGCCACTGCACTCCAACCTGGGTGGCAGAGCGCAACCCCATCTCAAAAAAAAGAAAAACGCCAGGTGCGGTGGCTCATGCCTGTAATCCCAACACTGTGGGAGGCCAAGGCGGGCGGATCACCTGAGGTCAGGAGTTCGAGATCAGCCTGCCCAACACTGTGAAACCCCGTCTCTACAAAAGTACAAAAAAAATTAGCGGGTCATGACGGCAGGTGCCTGTAATCCCAGCTACTCAGGAGGCTGAGGTGGAAGAATCACTTGAACCTGAGAGGCAGAGACTGCGGTGAGCCGAGATCGTGGCATTGCACTCCAGCCTGGGCAAGAGAGCAATACTTCGTCTCAAAAAAAAAAAAAAAAAAAAAAAATCAGTACCAAATAAAATACTACCACATTATTTTACTGGCACATCTCTGGGACCTGCCACATGTACTCAAATTACTGAGCAGAGGATTAGTTTTTCATTTTTGCAGCAACTCTACTGTAATACCATTCTCTAAGTCTAAAGCACAAAATCTCTTTTAAAATATTATTATTGGATACTACAAAACATTAGCATTTGGAGTAAATGTCCTACACTCAAACTAAGTATGCTATTTCCACATGGAAATGTGATTTTCTTCTCTTTTCTACTTGCTTTTTTTTTTCCCTTGCAATTTCACTATATGCTAATTCTGAGCTACAAGGTGAAAAGAAAGGGAAGAAACAGGTCGGGTGCAGGGGCTCACATCTGTAATCCCAACACTTAGGGAGGCCGAGGTGGGTGGATCTTTGGGGTCAGGAGTTCGAGACCAAACTGGCCAACATGGCAAAACCCTGTCTCTACTAAAAATACAAAAATTAGGCGGGTGTGGTGGTGTGTGCCTGTAATCCCAGTTATTCAGGAGACTGAGGCAGGAGAATCACTTGAAACAGGGAGGCAGAGGCTGCAGTGAGTTGACACTGCACTCCAGCCTGGGTGACAAAGTGAGACTCTGTCTCAAAAAAAAAAAACAAAAAGGAAGGGGAAGGGGAGGAAAGGAAGAAAGAGGAAAAACAGACTAACTGCAGGGAATGAAACGGTATCACTTGCTGCACAGCTGCAATTCCCTTGTTAGGAAAAAATAAAACTAATAATATTTGAAAAGTATAAGTTTGATTTACTACTGATAACACCAGGCATAAAGAGAAGAATCTTTGACCATTCGATAGAAGGAAAATGAGTGAATGGGCACAATTATCTCCAACTAGTAAAAGCCAATAGCACTGTTCAAAAAAATGAGAACCAATCTCACCAGAGTTTGTTTTCTTTTTACTATGTGAGCAGACTTGAGTTTAAAATTTCCAAACTGTACTCACAAAACACAGTACTTTCTCTTGCAACTTTCCCTGTGAGTCAACATTGCCTAAAAGTCCAATATTGAGTTTTCTTCTACCTGTAGGACTCTTAATGTTAAGAGGAGAAACAGGAAGTGCTAACAATCTGGAAACAGCCTGTGCCTGAAGAAGAGCTCAATTCAGCATGACGGTAGACCAGGCTGGTACTGTAACTCTTGGTTCTGCTCAGAAGCTGGTCTTAACGGGCTCTAGGACCATGGTAACTCATGTGAGGCCTCTAGATATAGGCAGACAGGCCCCTGAGCCCACAGTTCGCCCCGTCTGACAAACAATATTTTCCAAACATAGCTCACAATATATCCCATATTACATGCCTTTTCTTACAGTGCGACACTGTCAGTCTTCCTATCAAGTGACAGGATCAATATTGCCGCCCCTGGATCTGGGTAGCTCTTTGTAACTGCCTCAACAAACAAAATATGGCCGAAGTGACTGTATGTTAGTCTCCAAGTCCAGAGCATAAGAAACTGACAGTCTCCACATCTGCACTCAGGAAGATCACTTTTGGAGTGCAACCACCCTGCTGTGAGGAAACCTAGTCCACACGGAGCAGCTACATGTAGTTCTTCTGGCCAACTGTCTCAGCTGACATCTCAGCCAAAAACCAGCATCGACCACCAGCTATGTGAATAAAAACACCTCCCAAGGCAATCAGCCCCCAGCCTGACAGAAAGACTGCAGTCTTGGAGCCTTTCCAGTGGAGCCCTCAGACATCCTGGAGCAAAAACTACTGGTCCCTATTGTGCCCTGTCTTAAGTTCTGACCCACAGAGTCCATAGGCATAATAAAATAAACTGTTTTTTGCTACTGAGTTTTGATATTAGATGATATACATCCAGTGCAACCACTGTCCCAGGCAGAGTAGATTCATAACTCATTCACAAAAACAAAATTATTGTACTTCACGCTAGTTTTGCAGTAACATAATCTGGATGATTAGTGTTGGATGATAAATCATTAAGGCAGAAGCAGTATACTGAGAGACGAACTAAATTTCAAAGGCACCCGATTTCATTTTAGTAAGCACATTATGAACAAAGATACAGATTCAGTGAAATGAAATGCTGAATTTACAATTTATATTACATATTAATAAGAAAATTTTTATGAGAACCCTGGTGATATAACAGGGTACTAGGACGGTCTCAGCGGTGAAGCAAACTGGCTATGTGACTGAATTTTAATTCATGTATCTATTCATTCAGCAAGTGAATGGATATGATATCTTAGGCACTATTATAGGGGCTGAAAATTCAGCAGTGAACAGATTTTTCATAAAACTTTCATTTTAGTTGAGAGAGGCAGAGAGTAATAATTTTACTTATATAAAATTATTCAAACCCCTGTTAAATGCAATTAAGTCTTTTCCCTTATTTACCTAAAAGACAACATGTCTTTTAACCCATGTTAACCATGTTATGCTACTTACGATGATACGCCAGTTTTAAAACAAGACCCCAAGTGTCTGACACTCCTCCCATTGAGAGGTAAGGCCTGTATTTCTTTCCCTTAAAAAATAGGATTTATGGTTGCTTCAAGGAAGGAGTAGGATGAAAGCGACACCATGTGGCTGGGCGCAGTAGCTCACACCTGTAACCCCAGCACTTTGGGAGACTGAGGCAGGCAGATCATGAGGTCAGGAGATGGAGACCATCCTGGCTAACATGGTGAAACCCCGTCGCTACTAAAAATACAAAAAATTATCCGGGTGTGGTGGCATGTGCTTGTAGCCCCAGCTACTCGGGAGGCTGAGACAGGAGAATCACTTGAGCCTGGGAGGCAGAGGTTGCAGTGAGCTGAGATCGTGCCACTGTACTCCAGCCTAGGCAACAGAGCGAGACCCCGTCTCAAACAAACAAACAAAAAAGCAAGTGACAACACATAATCTCTATGGGTAGGTTAGAAAAGCCATGCAAGCTTCCATCTCATTCACTGGAACACTAGCTCTGAAAGTCCTGAGTAATAAATCTAACTCCTCTGAGGCCACTATGCTGAAAGGAAGCCTAAGTTACACGGAAAGGCTACTTGTAGGGACTCCAGTCAACAATCCTAGCTCATCCATGCCCTCACATGAGTCACAAATGTGAATAAAAAGGCCTCCAGATGATCTTGGCACCCAGCCATTCAATTATACTAGCTTTGCCAGCTGAAGGTCGAGACATCACAGTGCTGAAACAAACCATATCTATTATGCCCTTTCCAAATTCTTGACCTAAAGAACCTGTGAACATAATGAAATGGTTGCCATTTTATGCCACCAAATTTGGGGTGGCTTGTTACACAGCAAAGGATAACTGGAGCAAGTGGTAAGATCACACTATAATATAAGGAAGTAGTATTTGTTCTAAGACCTAATGCTATCAAGGAGCCAGGCTCGTGAGATGAAGGAATAGCTATTCAAATAGGGAGAGGAGCAAGTACATGTCCCTAAAGCACGAAGAAACTTTGGTATAAGTCAATCAGATACACAAAGGCTAGCTCAGTTTTGTGATCCTTGATGAGTTATCCAGAAACTATGTTCAGTATACACAGAAGCCACTGTGCTGCTTCAAGTGCGGCTCTTTTTCAAAGATTCCCTTTTTTTTTTTTTTTTGGTGGACAGAGTCTCACTCTGTTGCCCAGGCTGGAGTGCAGTGGCACGATCTCGGCTCACTGCAACCTCCGCCTCCTGGGTTCAAACAATTCTCTGCCTCAGCCTCCCAAGTAGCTGGGATTACAGGCACCCGCCAACATGCCCGGCTAATTTTTGTATGTTTAGTAGAGATGGAGTTTCACCATCTTGGCCAGGCTGGTCTTGAATTTCTGACCTCATGATCCACCTGCCTCGGCCTTCCAAAGTGCTGGGATTACCGGCGTGAGCCACTGCACCCGGCCTCAAAGATTCTTTTGGCTGTTGTGTGTCTCTTGATGTTTCATGAGGAAACTGAACTAAGTGCTATGGTCCCTTCATATCTACCATGCAAATAAGTGTTTCTCAAATTGGGGCTCTAGAAAATCCTTAAGCTTAAAATTAATGCTTATTTGTGCTCATCAGAATGATCTTCTCATAACTGAGTATCACCACACAATCTCAAGGCTAATGAGAAGAGAACACAGACCAAAAAATAAGTGTGTATGTGTGTGTGTATGAGAGAGAGGGAGAGAGAAAGAATGATGCATTCACGCCAAACGAAGCCACAGTAAGTTATGCTAAAGTTTTACAGCATTTCAAACAAGAGGAAATGGTGGAAGACTTGAGCCATCACACCATCCACAGAACAGGCAAGCCAAAATTAAACAGATTTGTTTCTAAGAAGTCAGTACCAAATTTTTGCTATGAACAGAAACCTGCATTCAAGTAAACATCAGGTGGCATATAATATTATGCTCTTAATCTGTATTTTTATCAGTTATAGTTTTGATTATATTTAACCTATAAAACCATTTCAGTTTTATAATCATATAGTAGCTAGAAGCATAATATAATCAAGTGTTTACATTAATAAGAGTGAACATAAACTGGTGACCTTCACAACATAGTAACACATATTACATGCACACTTTCATGAACATTTGATTTTCCTGAATAAACTTGAGATCCTAGGTGAACCATACCAATTATTTTAAGTTAACATAAACAGAAGACAATTGACGTAAATCATCAGCAAAAATTTAAAAACCAAAAATAAGTTATTTTGAAATAATTCTGTGTTGGAATAGTCTTCTCCTTCCAACTCTGTCTTTACATGGCTAAATCCTTTTCATTCTTCATTCCCTGTATGAACATCTCAGGCCACTGCAGCCCAAATTTTGAGCATCTCTAAACTACCAGATATTGTCTATGCCATTCCTACACCTGCTGCTTGACATTGTTCACTACTTTGTGCATCCTTCTTGTCGCTAAGATGAATGATGATGTAAGTGATAACGGAAGTAGTGGTAGTGGTATGATAAAGATGAGGACAACAATGGCAGTAGCTATCAATTACTCAGTGATAATTTATGTTCCAATAACATAATTCACCTCCATAATACTCTTATGAGGTAGACAAATATAATCTCCACTTTACAGATATAGAAATCAAGTAACAGGAATTATGTATTTTTCTCAAGGCCAAAAAGATAACAAATGAATGAGCTAGAAACAGAAAACTCTGGTCTGCTTTGTAACACTAGTATTAAACAAAGTATGGGCCTTTGAAAACTCCGGGGGTTTCAGAATCACAGAGGATGTGAAAGCTGGGTAAAAATTATGAGGTACTCCAAGTGACATTAAAATCCCAGGGAAACAGGCTTTGGAATCTATTAACAAGCTTTCCAAGTATATTCTTATATTGAAGATTAAGCAGCAGACTGCACCCAGTGTTATTTTGCCTCCATCTAGACTATGGTATTTCTGAGAATACAGACAACTTGTATAAACTCGTCTAAAAAATACGGTGTTGTACCTTGGAAACAGTAAGAGCTCAATAAATGCTTGTTACTTTTATACCTTTATAATGAAGTAATTTTTTTTTTTTTGAGATGGAGTTTTGCTCTTGTTGCCCAGGCTGGCGTGCAATGGTGCGATCTCAGCTCACTGCAACCTCCGCCTCCCAGGTTCAAGCAATTCTCCTGCCTCAGCCTCCCGAGTAGCTGGGATTACAGGCGCCTGCCACTACACCCGGCTAATTTTGTATTTTTAGTAGAGACGGGGTTTTACCATGTTGGCCAGGCTGGTCTCGAACTCCTGACCTCAGGCAATCCGCCCGCCTCAGCCTCCCAAAGTGCTGGGATTGCAGGCGTGAGCCACCACGCCCGGCCTGACATAAATTTTTAAAACCCATTATTTCAATTCTATATTTGTTAAAATCTAGAAGGATCTAAATACTCTACAAAATAAATTTTATAAAACATAGCCCTATTATTTAGGTATTTAAAGCCTAGACTTAAGAGAAAAAAATTGTAATTTCAATAATTTTCAAGGACTTTTTACATATCAGGGTTTGTTGTTGTTACGTACAGAGACTGGAGTACAGGACAGGGAAGGGTGGTAACAACATTGAAGCTGTAAAGAAAGTGAAAGAACTGAAGACCTCTTGGGTGGTCCCTGGAATTCTCTCTCAATGTTCTTTTCTGCAAGCGAAGCAGAGGCCAAGCTGGAATGCTCACAAAGCTACAGCGTCTTTTTATGGGTTCCATCTAGCTCTAGAGTTTTATGATTCAGTAAGGTGGGTGGTAAATTAAGCTGCTGCTGTCTTCCCACAGACTTGTTTGTGGCCATCAGAACAAATCTGGGGAGGCTCAATTAACACATGTCTGACCTTGGTCAAGTCATAATTCCTCAAAAAACATCTGCAATATTGTGACCTAACAGAAAATTCTAAGCAAATGTTAGTCATCGACAGTGAAAGGTGTGAACACTTTATTCTGCAGCATTTTTTGTTTCATTTTGTTTAATCAATCATTCTAAGCCAGTAAAGTTCAAAGTGTTTTAAGATAACTAAAATCTCTGACTTGGGATGTTCTCTTTAGTATTTAAGATGAAAGGGAAGAAAAAAGTGATTTCAAATCAAACCTCCCTTATGTGCCTATTTGACTAGTAACTGCTTAAATTCAGGGTGATTTGCACATTTGGTTAATGAAGGACACCATGAAACCTAACACAGTTGAGACATATTCCTGGAATTTCTGAATCCACAATGATTACCACCTTTGTTTTAATAAAAGTGGTCAAGAAGAGACTGGACTGTAGATGAGACACTGAACTTTCACTAGAAAAACATAAATGCACTTATATGCCAAGCCCTCACACTGCTAAGCAAAGACCCCCTGAGTCAAGAACATCACAGACTATGCGTCTCAAATCTTAACTATGCCAACATTTCACGGTTTGAAAAAAGTAAACTTTATACAGTGTCCTATATGTCACTGTTGCATAAACTAAAAGATAAAACACACAGCAATTCAATGATGATTGATGAAAACTTATAGGTTCACTAAATTACACTCACCTGGAAACAATGCATTATAATGCAGATTCTTCTTTTTTCAAAGAAGGGTATCACATTCTCTAGAGAAAATACTGCCTTTCAGGGGTATTATAAATCCGCCAAGTGATCCCAGTTCAAAATTGAAATGTTTTGTCACCTAACATCAAAGCTTTAAAAATGTTTTTACACTTACCTTCATTTAAGAAAAAGGATAAATGACCCTCTTACAGTTACCATAAAATATTATTATAAAAAATATTTTCCCAATCTGATTTTAAACTCCTTAAGGGTAGAGAATATGTCGTTTATCTCTTTTGTCGCACATAGTACCTAGCAAAAGGTATTAACAATATGCTTGCTGAGTGTGCTTTAAATATTTGCTGGATAGGCCACATGTGGTGGCTCACGTCTGTAATGCCAGTACTCCTGAGGTCAGGAGTTCCAAGCCAGCCTGGCCAACATGGTGAAACCCCATCTCTACTAAAAATACAAAATTTAGCCAGGCATGGCAGCACACACCTATAATCCCAGCTACTCAGGAGGCTGAGGCAAGAGAATCACTTGAACCAGGGAGGCGGAGGTTGCAGTGAGCTGAGATTGTGCCACTGCACTGCATCCTGGGCAACAAAACCAAAACTCCATCTCAAAAAAAAAAAAAAAATCGCTGGATAAATAGATGAATGCCAACTAACACAGTTTCCAAAGGCAGACAGGACCTTTAAAACTATTTTAAGAGTATACTTTCTTTTTATAACTCACCTAGGAACAAAACTGTCACAAAGAAAAATCTGCATAAAGTGAGCAAAAACATACTCCCTCCCTTTCCCAGCATGCTCTATTCTCATTATCCTGCTTTATTTTCTTCCAGAGCATTTACTACCACGTAACATACTTAATATTTATGCGTGATTATTGTCTACCTCCTCATCCCATTCCCAATTAGAGTGTAAGTTTAATGAAGGTAAAGATTTGCCTGTTTGTTTCAAGGTTATATCCTCAGTTCACAAAATGTGTGTCCTGGGATACATTAAACATTCAATGACTATTGAATCTATCTTCAGGATTCATTACCCATGTTACTGTTTGTTCTAGCAGTATTTTTAGAGCTCTAGTTACACAGTGACAAATGAGGATGTTTTACAGATATGTACATATATGTGTACCCACACACATATATAGATACAAACAAAAATTATTTCATCTCTCATGAAATGCTGCTATCTCTAAGGTGTAAACAGAGCAGCTACGGGGAAAGGAACATGTTAGAGGAAGCAAATCATCACATCCAAGTCTAACTACAAAAAGGACCCAGAAAAGTAGGTAATTACAAAAACTGGTTTGAAAACAAAACTTTCAACAACAATCAGTCATCCCTAAAGTTAAATCTCTCTGGAGCAGAAACTGATTCAGCATCGACTTACAAATTATCGCATTACTAACGTCAGGTCTTGCAACAACTGAATTTATCTTAGGGAGGCTTCTAACTAAAGTCCATCCTACTCTGTAGGAAAAGTGGCTGAAATGATAGTCATCACATTTAATCTAATTAATTTTTAAATACTTATCTGCTTTGTTAGACTATAAATACCTTGTCCAAAGGGGCAGCTATGTCTGTTGTGCTGTTTGTTTCCTTCAACTGGTAATTATTTCATTATTTGTTTAAATGTGTGGATTTTTTAAAATCTGTCTCTAATTGTGAGAGCAAAGAGACACACAGGGCTAAGCACAACAAATAAATATGTGTTGAACTGAATTCAACACAGAGATCAAGATGCCAATAAAATTAACCTTCAAACCACAACCTTATGACAAGGCAATTCAGTTATCATATTAAATATCCATACAAGGTACCTAATATGAAGGCAATTAAATAAGCCACAATTAATCTGTTAACATTCTGTATTCAAACCAATATTAAAGCTATGCATAACTAGTTATTGTAATTATATAAATGAAGGGCTATAAACATTAGGTGGCAGCAGCAGTACACTGTATTATAATCCTGAAGTTGATTTTTTTCATATATAGAAATCTGACCCAGAAATAGGGTTACACAGATAGCTTCATATATAAAATATACAAAACGAACTGAAAACACAGTAACAAAATATGCAAATACAATTATTCCTTTGTATCCAGATTTTTTAAATTATTATTTCTATAAATAAAATAATTGAGCAGTGCAAAAGTGTTGGCAGTTTTCTATAAATGTATTGAAACTTTTGCTTTATCCTAACTCTCTTGACAGTCTACATCCAGGTAGCCAGCTCTACCTTCAGAATGATATCTAGAACGTGAGCACTTCTCACCACCCTCACCACAGGGACTCTGGTGGAAGCCGTCCCCATTATCAACCTGGATCATGACAATAGCCTCCTGTGGGATCTCTGCTTCTGTGCTGGCTCTCCCCAACCCAGTGTCTTCTCCATGTGGTAGCTAGAGGAATCCCTTAAAATGGTTATGTTAGTTCACTCATGAGCTAACTGGGTCTGCTCAGAACCCTTCAATGGCTTCTCAACTCTGAGAGAGGTTCTACTCTGGTCTTTAGCATCCTTCATAAATTGTCCCCCACACCCTACCCCAGCTTCACGCCCACTACTCTTCCCCTTGCTCACACCACTTGAGCCATACTGGTCCTTCATCAGACCGATTATACTCTACCCGATGACCTTTGTATTTACTGTTCTCTCTCCCTGAAATGCTCTTCTGACAGATATCCATCCCCACACCTCTTTTAGGTCTCACCTCATATGCCACCCAATCAGACTTTCTCTGACTACCCTACTTAAAATAGCAACCATCCTCCTTCACTGCTTCATTTTTCTCCACGTCACTAATCAGCATCTGGTATATTTTATGTGTTTACTTCTTTACTATCTTCTCTACCAGAGCTAAAAATCCACAGGAACCAAGATTTTAGTCTGTTTTCTTCACTACTTTATTCTCAAAGCTTCAAACAGTGCCTGGTAAATAGTAGCACTCAAATACTTGTGAACAACTAATTTCTCTTATCAAATAAGCATATAGCAATAGTCCTATAGCTGTTCCCTATCCAAGACAAAAGACATTAAAAGCCAGACTCAGTGGCTCATGCCTGTAATCCTTGCATTTTGGGAGGCCGAAGCAGGTGGCTTACCTGAGGGCAGGAGTTCGAGACCAGCCTGGCCAACATAGTGAAACCCCATCTCTACTAAAAATACAAAAATTAGCCAGGCATAGTGGTGCACACCTGTAATCCCAGCTACTCAGGAGGCTGAGGCAGGAGAATCGCTTGAACCGGGGTGGCAGAGGTTGCAGCAGGCCGATATTGCGCCACTGCACTCCAGCCTGGATGACAAGAGTGAGGCCCAGTCTCCAAAAATAAAAATAAAAAAAAAAAAGTTCACTTTATTTACTACTAAGTTCAAGTATGCACAATTGATGTATGTGTGCATAAAAATAAAGTGACACTTTTACATTACACACAATTTAAAAGCAATGTTAAGTCAAATTTATTAAATTGACCATTATAACATGATGGAATTATACGTTTAAAATTTAAAACTATTCTTACAGTGTAGTTAATTATTAGAACTCCAAGCAACCAAGCTCTTCCTTATATTCAAATCAAACAGGTGAACTCAAAACTGACTTTTGTTTTATCTTATCTACTGACAAGTTTCATGGGCTCAGGGTCTGCTGGCTTCAGAAAGAAAGAATTACAGGTTTGCTCTCAGCCAAATGACTCTATAATTGATGTTGATTGCTTAATTCTGAACTACATCAGTAGCTAACCACTGATGATGAAATGCCCAGATTTGGTTTATTTTCTTTACTGTTTACATACTGTAGAATAAACATTTGGGCAAGAAATACAGATACTAAAGGACCTCAAGAAATTTTCAAAATATAGTACACCTGCCAGGCACAGTGGCTCAGGCCTGTAATCCCAGCACTCAGGGAGGCCGAGGCAGGGCAGGGGTGAATCATTTGAGCCCAGGGGACACAGCAACACCTTGTCTCAAAAAAAAAAAAAAAAAAAGAGAGGGAAAGTGAGAAAAAGAAAGAATGAATGAATGATTACCAGAGCCACAGAAATTTAGCATGCTCCTGCTTCTTGAAAGTCTACTTAGAAAGATCCCAATTCATAATGGGTGTGTCCTGAAGTTTCACTTGTAAGTCAACGATTTGGAATCCAGAAAGTTGTTGTCCTACAGGAACAACATTAAGTACATTAGCTAGGTTCCCAGCTTGTCCACAGCAGCTGATATCACATTAATTTATACTTCCTCTCAGAGCTGACTCATTTCCATTATTCTCTGGGACTCCCTTCTAAAATGTTTCCATCAAATTTTTCATTAAATGACTTTTGTGGCCTAACCGATATAAACAATGATCCTACTTGCTACATGTCACTATGAAAACAAACTGCAGGGCAAAGCAAGAAAGGAAGAATAATTGAGATTACTTATATCTCTAGAGAAGGATGGACCTCACTAGGTTGTTCATATTCATAGACAGGATATTAAAGTTACAGATCCTAAACCATGTAAAATGAAACTATTTCCAAGTAAGAAGAAAATCACAGCAACTTGTACCTTAAAGGTTATGGATTGGCTAAAAGAGACCACACACTGGTTCACCTCCTTTAAATCCCCAATTATTTCACCAATGCTACAGAACTTAATAGAAGCCAGGTGATTACCCAGAGCCACAGAACAGGCACACAGGCAGCTTCTCTTTGCTTGGCCTTTCCTTTGCCCCTGTGTTCCATACACAGCACACAAGAAAGGATTCTGACTGAGCTGAGAAATTCCTGCTATTTCACTGCCCCAACAGCTTAACTCACAGCCCTGAAATACTCACATCATTAACTCATGTGATTCCATTTAAAAGAATGTTTCACAAAAACCTTTCCTCATTACTAAATGAAACTCAGCCATCACCGATAAAGTCCACATCCTAATTTTGGATGAGAAGTAAGGGTGGTGCCCAACTACTCCTCAAATTTCCCCCATCTCTTGTCCTTCACTGTCCCAAAGGGCCCAGCTCCCAACAGTTCGACCCTGATAGTGAACTGAGATCCCATTCCTGAAATTCTGGGTGATTCCAAAACTGAGTTTGGTCTGAGAATCTTTGTCCCAAATCTATTTCCTCACAAAAAAATTCCCTAAAGAAAAAGCATACCCCAAAACATAAAATCTTGGCTCAAAGCATGCTCAATATAAGTTCTCCATGTATGTGGTTAATCAATGTGGCTAATACAACTAATAGCTGACCTACTATAGTTTTTACTATGAATTCAGAGTACATTTTCTGAAACTCCAACTACTTTATGCAAACATTTTTAAAGATTGACTGAGATAACATGTAAAGGTGCTTAAAATAGTGTCTCTGGCAGAGAATATGTTCCATAAAAGTGAGTGGGTTTTGTTTTCCCAAAAGGTAAGTCATCTGGGCACTGAATCTGATATGCAATTAGCAACATGAAATAACCTCTCTCTGGCTGCTGTACATTACCGTATCTAAGGAATTTAACTTATCTGCTATCTAATAATCAAAATTTATGCTACAACACCGCTTCAAGTTGCACTTCACTGCATCACTTGTACTGTTTCTGTCCCATGGTTGCTCCACTTAATTCATCCCATACCACTTATAAGGTAATTACATGTATCTGTGCATCTCACAAAATACGCACATACTCTGTTGTCAGTACACTGACTTCACATTATGATCCTATTTTCTTCATATGGCCATTTAAATAAAACTGGCTTATCCAACATCATCTCCTTCAGAACAACAAATTAATATCTGCCTCATACCAAATAGCGTAGCGAAACTTCCACCTACTATCTGTTGTTTGATAAGGCAATGCCAATGTCAACCAAACCAATAACAGTCCTAAATGGCAGATGGAAATCTTTAACAAGGAATCCTGATACTCAATCTCTATGCACATCACTATATATCCTTAAGAAAAGGACTCCATGGTGTGCATACAAAGATTTCCTCATCACAGGCTGAAAAGCAACCTAGAACAGGTATTCTGGAACCGAGTCCAGGAGAGGCGGATGCTTGGCCTAGCTCATCTAAAAAGTACCTTCCAGTACTAAAATTCTAGGCTTCCCTGTTTCTATACAGTTGTTAAAATAAATGGCATACAGTTCCTCAGCAGTTGCTTCAAGCGCTTTTTTTTCTTTTCTCTTTGAGACAAGGTCTCACTCTGTCACTCAGGCTGGAGTGCAGTGGTGCGATCATAGCTCACTACAGCCTCAAACTCTTGGGTGCAAGTGATCCTCCCACCCCAGCCTCCAAGGAGCTAGGACTACAGGCACATGCCACCACACTCAACTCTATTTATTTATTTATTTATTTATTTATTTATTTATTTATTTATTTATTTTAAATTTTTGTAGAGTCTTGCTAAGTAGCCTTGGCTGGTCTTGAACTCCTGGCCTCAAGCAATTCTCCTGCCTTGGTCTCCCCAAGCGCTGGAACTAAATCTAGGTGAGAGCCACTGTGCCTGGCCTCAAGCACATTTTTAGTCTAAGCCTCATGAAGTTTAAAAAAAAAATCCCCACACATAGAGGCATGCTTTAATCGTATGTTCCAGGTTCTCTGCAATAAATAAACCAAATGAGAAAAATGTAATTCTTTTCTATTTGTGACCCCCAAAAAGTTTTTAAAATTCACTAGCAAACAGACTTTAAATCAAGCTTGTTGAACCCACAGCCTGCGGGCCGCATGAGGCCCAGAACGGCTTTGACTGCAGCCCAACACAAATTTGTAAACTTTCTTAAAACATTATGAGCTATTTTGAGATTTTTTTGTTTTTGTTGGTTTTTTTGAGATGGAGTCTCGCTCTGTCACCAGGCTGGAGTGCAGTGGCGCAATCTCGGTTCACTGCAACCTCCACCTCCTGGGTTCAAGCGATTCTCCTGCCTCAGCCTCCCAAGTAGCTGCGACTACAGGTGTGTGCCACCATGCCCAGCTAATTTTTATGTTTTAGTAGAGATGGGCTTTCACCATGTTGGCCAAGATGGTCTCGATCTCCTGACCTTGTGATCTGCCAGCCTCAGCCTCCCAAAGTGCTGGGATTACAGGCGTGAGCCACCGCACCCAGCTGAGTTTGTTTTTTGTTTTTTCCTTTTTTTTTTAAAGCTCATCAGTTATCCTTAGTGTTCGTGTATGTTATATGTGGCCCAAGACAATTCTTCTTTCAGTATGGCCTAGGGAAACGAAAAGACTGGACACCCTGCTTTAAATCTTGATTAAATTCCCTAAATAGCCAACCATGGTGACTCACGCTTGTAATCCCAGCACTTTGGGAGACCAAGGCAGGGGGGACTGCTTGAGGCCAGGAATTCGAGACCAGCCTGGCCAACGTGAGGAAACCCCCATCTCTACTAAAAAATACAAAACTTAGTTGAGCATGGTGGTCCACACCTATAATCCCAGCTTCTTGGGAGGCTGAGGCACAAAAATTGCTTGAACCCAGGAGGCGAAAGTTGCAGTGAGCCAAGATCGCACCACTGCACTCCAGCCTGGGCAACAGAGCAAGGCTCTGTCTCAAAAATAATAATAAAAAATAATAATAAACCAAAAATCTCTAAATAGCCTCAACTCATCATGAAGAGTTTAAGTATACACAAAAAAGTACCAAATATTTATCTAGTAAAACAAAAACAACTACTCAAATATTTATGGTGGCCCTACTATGCGTAAGAAGGTACTACTGAGATATAGGAATAATAAATATAGTCCAGGGCCCACTGCCTCAGAGAAGATAACACATATATCCATTTAACCAATATTCAACAAACATTTATTATGCAAACTGTGCTTATAAGAGTGGCTAATCCAGTGTACACTGCAGTCAAACTATGAAAAGATAGTCAAGCTTCTTAGCTTTTCCTATTACAAATGACAGGGATACCATGTCCTAAAACTCTGATATCATTTATCATTTCAAATAGTAAAAAAAAAAAAATATTAACACCTGACTTTACTTGTATAATTTGGCAACATTATATTGCATCTAAGAATTTCATATTCTTCATGGTATGGCTATAAATTTCAGTTTAAAACTTACAGAAATAACCAGACAGTTCTATAGTATCAGACTCTTCACATCATGAGTAATTTTTATCAGCTGCAACAAAAAGTAAAACAAAACTGTTTTACTGTTACTGTTAACCTTGCCAAATATAACCTCTGTAAAAAGTATGGTGAAATATGTTCATACATATAAACATGACTGCAGGCGACAGAGCAGTCTTTAACTTATAAGCAACCTGAAGGTCATCTTGTATTAACGACTCTGCTAAAGACATCTTGACAGCACGATATGCTAAAGATTTCTTTCCAGGTTTTCAAAGAACCTATCTGTAATATACCAAACTGTAATTTTTCTACCTTACAAGAAGAACGGTTGGGTATTTACACTTTTTACAACATTCATCGTTATATTGTTCAAATATACAGTGAACATGTGCTAATTTCATAATTCTAAAAAAAGCTAATTTAAAAAACTACCCATAATATTATTGAGTAACATGTAATTATCATATATACTGTTAAAAGATGAGGTTTTTTTAACAAAAAAATTAGCCGGGTCTGGTGGCGTGCACCTGTAATCCCAGCTACTTGGGAGGCTTAGGCAGGAGAATCACTTCTCCTGGCCCGGGAGGCAGGAGGTTGCAGTGAGCCAAAATCATGCCACTGCACTCCAGCTTGGGCTACAGAGCAAGACCCCATCTCAACAAAAAAAAAAAAAAAAAAAAAAGAGGGGGGTGGGAGTGGAGGGGGGCGGGGGTTCAAGCAGCTAGGACTGATTTGGTATTAAAGTCATTCATTTCCATTCATTCATGTACATAAACATACACATATACACAGACATTTACTTAGTTCAGAAGATTAATAAAATTCAAGTATTTCTTGAATTTCTCACTTAGTGTGCAAATAACTCAACCCTCTCCCCTACAATTATATTTGGCTTTTAAAAAAAGCCAATATTAAATACATTTTTGTGGAACTACACAAAGCCATATATTAAAATTATTTATAATTGTTGATGGTGAACCTTATAAATGGGATTATACTTCTCTCCTACAAAATGAGGAGTGCTACTGCAAGTGGCTCAAAAAGGAAAAAGAGAAAAATTAAGTTTGAAAAACTTTCATGTCAATGACAAAAGTGTTTTATATAGTAACCAGCTAAAGATAAAATCACTGAAAAAGTGATGTCAAGTTGACAATCCATACTAAAAACTTCTTTGCTTGTTTTATATCTATATCTATCTCCATATATATGGAGATATCTATATATATATATATACGGAGATAGATATAGATATATATAGATATAAGTAGTTTATCTTGATTTTCTTATTTTAGGAAAGAGAAGCGTAAAAGAAAGGAGAAATAATTGGAATTTAGGTTACCTCCTAAGAAAGGAGGCTTTGCTTTAAGAAGATGGGGAATGTAATACTCTATTCGTCTAACCAATCAATAACCACACTTTGAAATCTTTCACTTGTCTTCAATTAGCCATGTAGATCTGTTCCTCAGTATTGCCTTCGATCCACTCTTACCACTTTCTGTCACCTTACTAAAGCATGGCTCTGATCATGTTTTTAAACTCACTAAAAATAGTCTAATGATCTTATAACTGTACTATTTTTGTCCCACCTATTTGTTCAGTTTTCTCTGTATACTTCCTTCTATTTCCTACCCACTAACAACTCATTGTTTGAGATACTTTGATCACATCCGGTATTCATACCTTTGCTCATGCACCGTACCATGTGCCCAGAATAGGCTACCCTGCTCCCATCTCTGCTTATTACTATGTCATGTTTTCCATAAGACTTTCCTCATATCCCTCCAAGTAGACTAACTTCCCTCTTTCCTGACTTAAGGCATTCTTGATTATGTTTATATTCTAGAACTTCTCATATTTTGTCATGTATTACAGTTGGCTATATACAGTTAAGTCTTAGACCCCACTAGATTAATTGAAGGCTTATCAGAAGGAATTGTCTAGAGCTCAGCTGTCATGACCTATTGTTAAATATATTCCCCCAACAACCCTAGAAAGGAATTCTGCATGGTTTAGATAATATGTTTGATTGATTCACCTCATCTTCCATCTGTGAAACATGCTTCCCGCATTTTTCTTTTTTAATTCTCATTTGACAAAGAAGGCTGGCTTTAAAAGGAACAGCTCAGGCTATGCCCAAAAAGTCAAATGATTACTAACAAGCAAGTTACTTAAAAAACAGTATCCAGTATTTGTGAAAGAAGAGTTTTACATTTCACCTAAATGCCAAATCTCCCAATAATATTAAATCAGACCTTAAAGGGTGGGTAACATTTAGAATAAGTAAACAGGGAGATTAAGGAAAGACGCTGATACAGATGACCTAAGCAGAAGAAACAACATGAATAAAAACACAGAAAATGAGAATGGTTTGGCTAGAGATGAGTAAGTGGACATTAAGTTCCTTTCATATGCCCCCATAGTGCCTGCAGCTTAGCTGGCAATAAAAAATGTTTAATAAATGAATGATAAAGTAACATATTTTTAAAGGGCTGAGGAAGAAATGGAAGACAGAAAAAGAAAGGTGTGATATTTCTTTCACTCTGCCCTCTGATAGTTACATTTTTTTAATGTATCCATTTTTAATGAATGAATTCATTTCTCTGGAAGTGGATCAAATACAAAATTAGATCCAAGTATACACATTTAATAAATGCACACATGGACAGATTTAGTTGTCAAAAGAATGGCTCTAAATGCAAGAATCTCTGTAAAGACCTAATTGGAATCAGAGCTGACGCTGAGATCGCTGCGATACCAGCATGGCCCTAAGCCAAATCTCTTTTCTGGCTGACCATGCAGGCTGTGTCACTGGACATTAACTTCACACAACATGTAACAAACCACCAAGTGTCTAGTTCTCTTGTGTCCGCCTAAGGCCAGAGCCTACCTTCCCTTACAGCAGTGCCAGCTTATCAACGTACTCAAATTTTATTACAACAAAGTCTTGGAAAGCAAATCCAAGAAGGCAAAAAATAAGTCATTTCTACTCTTCTTGTTACATCTAGATCTTGTCATAATTTAGTAAACTAAACTTCTATAATCAATGAGGTGGGAAAGACTCAGTGCTCCAGGCTGGCATTCTAAACCTCCTACAACCAGGTCTGAGCTTCCATTCTGGTCGCGTGTTCCACTACTCCACTGCACCTCTGCCACTCAACTTCGCTAAGTGTTCCTATACAAGCTCCTCTGACACTTAGGATAACCTATGTTTCTCTGACCTCCCACAGAACTGAGGCACACCATTCTCACATCTGGCATTTCCTCATTCTTATTATTATCTGTTTGTACAGCTCTAAGCCAGAAAATAGTGAAAACTTATTTTTATTTATGGACAACCTAGAATTACGGAAAGATACAAGCTTTGAAATTAGTTTAGTCTAGATTTGAAACCCACATATGGTACTTCAGGGGTGTGTGGCCTTAGGTAGGTCGTTTAATTTTCTCAATCTAAGTTTCTTCTTTTGTAAATGCAACCTATAATATATCGCTACCAGATGTTCTGAGAACTAGAGCTATGGTACGTAAAGCACCTAGCACTACACTAGGCCCACAGTAGGGACTCGTGTGGATGCCCCTACTACTGTTCAACTTTGTCTCTGACTCCAACCTACTCCCCAGAGGTCTATCACAACATCTTATTGTTAAAAAATGGGAAAACTTCAGAGGACCAGAAGATTAAGAGGGGGGAAATGAGAAAACTACAGAGAATAAACTAGTCCCATAAATTTCATCTTAACTAGGCTTTTAGCAAGCAAAATCTCTTGGGAGTGGGGAGGGGAGATATTTAGTTATGAATTTCTGTTATTGAAAATAAATGTGTATAAGAGGTCTTCATAAGGAAGTCAATTTTCATATATAATTGGTTGAGATCAAAGACATCTTAAGTTACTATAGAAATGTCAGAACTGTTAAATGCTTTAAGTGAAAATGTTTCTTCACATCCTACCTTCAAATTGCCTCCTCAATGAAAAAGAAAATTATTTTAAAAGGTATCACGAAGAAACTCCATTAGCAAGGTGTTAGGACAGAGATTTAACAATAAACGCATACAATAAAACTCCTTTGTTACAGTGATTTTAGAATAAAGCACAGTACAAACTATATTACATATGGCCTTTAGAAAAATGCAGATGTGAAGGATCCTACACAGTGGTTGAAACTGAGCAATAAGAAGTCACATTACAATGGACGTAAAGGCAGGAATAAATCTATAGCAAGTTTTGGAAAATCAAAATTAGCCATAATGTGCAAAAATAAAATGATGCCATCTGTCTATAGCGGCTATGGGAACCATACAGACTAATGAGTGCCTTATTTTTAACCTTCCTAAGGGTGAAAGTCACCAAGTGAAAGAACAGAGACAGAGGGGCAAAAAGGAAAGTAGGTCTTTTAGAAATACATTTCCTAAATCTAAGGACATTCAGAGACATCGACACTCAACTTCTACTCCCTATCCTTTCTCACCTTTATACTTCTGTATGTTTTCTCTGGTTTGTCCAAGATTTTCAAATACAAATTTCTGAATGCCAAATCCTACTTATCTGGACCCCTCAAATACAACCTCTTCCTTTTCCACTATACATTCAACGAAAAGTGTTCCCTCTCCCTTCATAATCTCCTAAGCATTTTCACTGATCCTGTCTTTTAGTATTTGCAGGCTCTATCCTATATGGAAATATATTTGTTTCATACAGGTTCTCTCTCCCCTGCTGGATTATAAACTCCTTGTGGATAGGATCTCCGTATAAAGCCCCCAAAGGGCTGTGAAAAAGTAAATACTCAGTAAATGCCTGCCAAATCAAAGAGGAATAAAAAGTAGTTTTTGTACAGTCTGAAATTATTTTCAGCATAATTTTATTATACCATAATTATATTACTGTTTCCATTTCTAAATAAACTTTAACAGCAGCCAATGGTTCATATCCTGCTAACAAGAGGTAATAAGATATTGTTTGCGGTTTTTTGCTTTGCTTGGACATAGGTGATTAAAGCGTCAAGTTTTGTCTGCAGCTAAAGTTTCTTCAACTTCAAGAATGTGTCTACCATGCAAAGAATGCAAGCCACAGTCTGGTACATTTCATATCATCCTTGGAGGATTTTCTACTCCCTTGCGGCTTGCCACCTTCCCTGCACTGTCAGAAGACCAGAGGGGCATAGAGGTAAAGATTTGGAATCACAGGACTCAGTCTTTACAAAAACCCAATGGTGTGGGGGAAAAAGCAACCAAGGAGAGAAGGACTGTTCAACATTGGAAAACAAATTTAGGAGAAATAATTAAATGAAATGTGAGTATTGCAGTATGATTAATAAGAAAATGCCCTTATTTTTTAAAAATGCATGCTAAAGTATGATAGGTTATGGTTTATGAGACTTGCTTTAAAACTTTCAAGAAAAGGTAGACAAACTAAATATTATAAAATATTAACTAGTATTAAATACAGGTGAAATGTAAACAGGAGTTCAGTATAATATTCTATCTAGATTTTCATATATCTGACATTTTTCATAATAGAAGTTAAAAAGAGCAGAAAAAAAAAATTCTGAGTCTGTGAGATCTGGAGTCCAGTCCCAGGTAGAACACGCCCAGGTAGGACATTTAAGAGCAGAGATAAGTTACTAAACCTCTCCGAGCCTTGTTCTGCATCCAATGACAGTAATGTGGGGCTCAGAATTCTCCAATAATTAAATTAGTGTGTAACATAATTAGGGCAATGACATCACATGTAACTATACAATAAATGTTAGCTATTATTACTATCCACATTAGTGCTGGAAGGTGGAATGACCTGGTTAAAGAGTCTCTGTCACTATACACAGAACTTACTGAGGGGAGGGGAGTGTTTATCTGGAAGAAAAGATTGCTCACCTTTCTCGGTCTATTTGCCAAGAGATTATGGTGGCAGCTAAAAGCCAAAATGTGGATCAAAAGAAGGAAGCCAGAGTGCCACCTCCATTAGCAAGAGAAGGCAGAGAGCACATTCTGATAGCTACCACAAGTCTCTATCCCACCACCACAAATAATTGCAGAGAAGGGAACAGGAAGCAATCAATTTATGTAATAGCAATAACCAGATATATGTCATTAACAACAAAAATCAGTTTTAACCACATACAATAAAGAATTAAAGTTAAGTGTTGTGCCCCCTTAAAGGCCAAAAGCAAGTTAAATTCACTCTCCTGGAAAAAATAATAGCCAGTATTCCTATGGCAACTCCTCACAGGAAGTAAATGATTCCTTTTGAAAGACACAGACTAGACACAAACATATACACACTTGCTTCTATTTTAACCCATTCCCCCTTATTGCAGGAAATTTTGAAACCAAACAGAAAAATCTTTCTAACTTTAATATGCAAATAGTATATCTGGTTTAATGCTCCCTTTGTGCTGAGAATGTATTTTCCCATAAGCACACGGAAGGCTTATTGACACCATGGCCTCACAAGTTCTTCTCATCCCCCAACTGACAACATTCAGATAACTTCTTCATTAAAAACAGAAATGGCCTTAATGCGTATACACAAATCAATGTCGGTGAAAGGAAAACTACTCAATAGTAGGTATAACAACAACAAAAATCACAGCTGCCCGGAGCACTGCTCTTGTAGCAATAGCAGAAATAGTGGTAACATTAACAACAGTTTATACTTACTGAATTTTCTATGAGTGAAATGCTGTGCTAACTGATTTCCATGTGTTAACTCATGTAATCCTCACACTCAATGAAGCATTGTGACTCTTAATTCCCCACTTTGCAAATGAAGAAAATGAAATGTGGTGGTTTGCCAAAACAAAGTCAAACAGCAAGTACCCAGGAGAAAGAGAGGATTTTAACCCATGCCTGACTCCAAAAGCCCGTCCTATTAATTACTGAACTACACTGCTTCTCTTGAATGGATCCTCACTCACACCTGCAATAAGCCTGGAGTTGGAACTCTTGTTACCAAGAGCAATTAGTGGCACTAACAATGAAAACACAGATTCAACTTCCCACCACCCAATAAATAATTAAGTTATTTCTAGTCAGCATACTTTTAAGAAAGGAAAACTCTACTTTTTTAAAGAAATAATTCCATGCAAACGATTTGTTTTTCCCATGTTGTGAGATCAAACTCACCTTCTCCAGGAAACTCTCTGTTCAGAATGACATTCTCTGAGGGTTCCAGATAATTAAGTATTACTTAAGAATGAAAAATTTGTGGCAGTAGTGCTTATGAGACACATTAGTAACTCAATAAAATGTCAAATACCAACATAGCATAAAAGACACATATTCTTAACTTTTACTTTTTAAAATCTATGAAAAGTTAGGTATTAAATCCAACCACAGAAAATAAGTATTAAATTTTTAAAGCAATATTTTTCGATAAAGATATTCTTTTTATTTAATTGTGTGTTGATGGTGGTGGTGTTTTTGTTTTTGAAAAAGAGTCTCACTCTGTCACCCAGGCTGGAGTGCAGCTGGCACAATCTCGGCTCACTGCAACCTCTGCCTCCCAGGTTTAAGCAATTCTCCTACCTCAGCCTCCCAAGCAGCTGGGACTTCAGGCACGCAACACTACACCTGGCTAATTTCTGTATTTTTAGTAGAGATGAGGTTTCACCATGTTGGCCAGGCTGGTCTCAAACTCTTGACCTCAAGTGATTCACCTGCCTTGACCTCCGTAAGTGTTGGGATTACAGGCGTGAGCTACCACCACTGGCCAAGATATTCTCTTATGGCCAGGCACAGGGGCTCATGCCTGTAATCACAGCACTTTGGGAGGCCACGGTGGGAGGATTACTTGAGTCCAGGAGTTCAAGATCAGCCTAGGCAACACAGAGAAACCCTGTCTCTACAAAAAATTTAAAAATTAGCCAGGTGTGGGTGGTACACACCCAAAGTCCCAGCTACTTGGGAAACTGAGGTGGGAGGATTGCTTGAGCCCAGAGGTTCCAGATTGCAGTGAGCCATGATCATGTCACTGCACTCCAACCTCAGTGACAGAGCGAGACTCTGTCTCAAATAGCGACGTTCTCTTTAATGTTCTGAATACTTACAAATGCCAAATTTCTTTAAAATCAATTAAATGTAATGATGAAAGGTCAACAGTCTTGACAGAGCAAACACACCACAGTTCGGTCACACAATATGTATTTCACGTTTTCTCATGAAAACGTTTACAACACCAAAATAATACCTTTTGATCCAAGCCTATTAGCGCTGTGGGCAGTGCTAGAGTTCATTTCACCGCTGAAGTTACATTTTGCCACACAGTCTTCAATGAAGAATGTATGGTTCACACTTTTCTATAAACAAGATTTAAGGGGAAAAAAAAACCTTGAAACTGTTAATATATTAACTATTCTTTGCTGTTGTTATTCATAAAAATTGTGTCTGTTCTTCAAAACACAAAAAACTAAATATATTGATTCCAGGTCCCAAGTATTTATTCACTCTTTCATTTTAATAAAATAATCAGATACATAATTATAGGACCAGTATGTACTTTGATATTAGAAATAGTAAGGTGGAGGGTAGAAAATATCATTTCCATTATTGTGTATATAAATTTATACTCTATTTTTCTTACTCAACTCAATAAGGGAAAAATTTCTGTGCAATTACTTTCACGTTTCTATAGACAATTCACTCTAGAATGGTTTTTCTTAAACCTCTCATTTTACTTCATGCTATTATCGTAAATAACTATCGTTTTTATTTCTACAAAAACATGAAATTCTTTAAGCTTATAATATTATTAGCAATATGTTAAGGTTCAAGTTCATCAGTTTTTTTTTATTTTTGCAGTAGTATAAATATCTTTCCAACCATATGATGTCTCCAGCAAGTTATAACTTACAACTTTCCACTGAAGCATATATTATACATAAGATATGAGTACATCCATTAGGATTCCATTTTTAACTCCAAATTAACAAATGAAGGAATACTGGATTGTAGGCAGCACAGTGTAAATGTAAAGTCTCCGATTACTTAAAAAAAAAAAACAAAAAAAAAAACTTTTATAGTCCAAAATGAAGTTCAATACATCTGATGGGGAGGCAGGGGTGTTCATTTCAAAGTCTAGCATCAGTGGCAAGTTAAGGAAAAGATGTTGCACATTGCAGGCCAAGTTTCCAAGTACCAACCTCCTCCTTACACACAAGTATCAATGCATCAAAGGTATAAACTACTAAGCAAAGTTTTAAAAGAAAATGTTTAAGTTCAGAAGAGGTTTTATGTACCTTATTTTGTAAGAATATTTAAGCTCAGAGTTCTCAAAATGTAATATATTTTATCTGAAATGTTCCCTCAAATTAGAGGATATACAACTAACAAGTACTGACTTCTTATCAGCACTCCCTCCTAAAGTAGGGGTGGCCATTATGCCTAAGTCATAAAACTGCAGAGTAGAGCAAAATATCTCCCTTTGCCTTTTTCTGTGATGTGGACACACAATGTGGCTCCAAGGCTGGAGTACAAGACAGAAGCTGCACATTGAGGATGAAAGAGCAACTAGACAGAAGGAGCCCAGATTCCTGACACCATGATAAAACTACCATAATAGTCCTGGGCTTTTGCTCTCAGGATATTGACAGAGCGAGCGAGAGAGGAGAGAAACTGGTATCCACTGCTGTTGTTTTAGGACTTGTACTATAGCAGTCAAGCTGTATCCTAAAAATCCAGATTGCACAGCCTCAACACTTGCCACCAAAACATAAATCAAAAAACGTTTTCATCTTTATTGTCGTATTTCCCATACTTAAATGTTCTTCATTAACCACCCTGTGCTATGCCTTTCATAATATTCACTATACTAGTATACTACACTAATATTTACTTAATATACTTATACCCCAAGTATAGTTCACTATACTAGAATTTACTTGATTTACTTAATATACTTATCTCCCAAAAAATAAACTGTCTGAGGACAGGGATCATGTCTATCTTCACAGCTGTATCCCCAGCACCAGCACAGTGCCTACTATGTATCTGAAAAACAGAACAAATTACACGAATCCTTCAGCACTCCAGCCTTTGTTAATCTCCCTCTTCCCTAAACTCCTCAAGGATCTACGTTTTATGCCATATACAAGTCTATCAGTAGTATACTACTCCTTTCTTTGGCAACGGTTTTGTCTAAGTCTCCTCTTCTCAACATAACTGAACTACCTGAGTGCAAGAGCACTATGCATCCTACTACCTGTCCGTTTTACAGAAAGCACACAAATATCTGTTGAATGGTGAAGTTGTTTCTCACAAAGGTGAATACACCAACATTCTCCCACAATATTTAGTCTTATAATGCAAACATTACGTTATTATGGTGCTTTTGTGGTCCCCACAAAGACAAACTTTTATTCTCTTCAAACTTCAAACTGTACTTCTGGAGAAAGGGGTGAAAATCCCAGTGTGTTTTAAAAGATATGCTATCAATACTGAGCCCTTAGTGCCCAAGCATAAAGTCAATGTGAGGCAAGTCCCTTGCACCAGCAACAGTAGGAGCAAAGAGGCAATGATTATATATAAGATGGAGGTGAGACCTGGCAGGATCAGAATACTGGTTGCCACAGCCCGCTGGTATTTTCTGAATAGAAGACAGTCCAGAGTAAAAACAAAACAATTAAATTGGATACTGAAAGGTAAGCAGTAGATGAGGAGTTTAGGGACGCAAGCTGCAAGGATCCAGAACCCAGACAGGAAACAGATGAACGCAGGTCAGAGCAGAAATTCAAGTGGGAAAAAAAAAAAAACCCGAGAAACAGATTGTGGTCATCTCTTATTCTATATACTGTAAGACAAGGCAAGAGCTTATCTCAAAACCTAGGATGACTTCAACTGGGAATGAAGGGGAAGGTGAAGGGAAGAGGGGATGGGATATTTGAGGCATTTGAAATCCACTTTGACATTATCAGTAATTAACTAATTATTAGAATTCTGGAAGAAGATAGGTTCTTCAGAATTAGTATTCAAAGAAAATATCCTATTTCAGAAATCCAACTATTTAAATTCAGAGCCAATCTCAGCGTGGTCCTATTTGCTGCTGGTGACAGTAGTGGAGTATATGTGTACGTCTGTAGAACT
Source organism: Gorilla gorilla gorilla (assembly GCF_029281585.2). Classification (NCBI taxonomy): domain Eukaryota; kingdom Metazoa; phylum Chordata; class Mammalia; order Primates; family Hominidae; genus Gorilla; species Gorilla gorilla. The sequence goes on from NC_073234.2 coordinate 131,559,308, forward strand.
AATGGGCAAAGATAAGTCCGATTTGGTGATATTTAAACAATACATGGTATTAACTCTAAGAATCTGAAAGAGAAAAACAGAGTATATGATGCACTCCAGTGAGATTATATTATAAAAGATTTAGTATCTGCAAATAAATCTACCAACAAAGTGACAGACAAAAATTAGGGATAAAATGAAATAAGGAAAAGAAGTGATGAGGAATCAAAATTAATGCTCATGTGACTAGCATTGTGGTAATGTTGATAATTTTCAAATAGTGGAATTTACTACGTCACTTAATTTTATCTCACTTAATTTCTATATTATCTCATTTAATTTCTATAACCTTACAAGATAGGTACAATTAATATCCCCCATTCTACAGATGACAGTAAAACACAGAAAGCTGAAGTAACCTCACGTGACTAGTGAGCAGTTCAACTGTATTTAGATATTTTTCTATTCTGTAACAAATCCAGAAATTTAAAAAGAACTGGCTCATGTCAACAATCAACCAATAGTTCTTAACATCTTATTCTCTAGGGAAACTGAAAAATATGTTCAATCCTACCTTCCTTCAACAACTTCAACAAACAAAAAATCACCACCACGACTTTCTAGGAAAGGATTTTCTGAGTTTTTCTAAGTTTTAAAACAAAGGCAACATTAAGAGTTAAAGATCGACAGTATTCTATTTATTTAGAAGCCTCTTAAAATAAATAAATGAATTCTCTATTTTGTGCCACTGAATACTACAGGATCAAAGTAAAGCCTCTGAGATTATTATGTCCAACAAATGAAGGTCACAATCTCAGAGTTTATGTAGACATCACAAAAACTGTTTCAATAGAAGTGGCTATTTTAGAACTGGCTGTCTGCCCAGAGAATGCCAGAATACATTTTAACCAAGTGGACAGAAAAAGAAGCAGATGGATTTGAACACTAGTCTTTATCTACTAAAGTCTAAATAACACCAGAATACAATTTCCTCTCATTACTTTTATATATAATTAGACTTAGAAAGGTGAGCAGGTAATTAAAAGAAAAATCTTCTATAATTCACTTTTTATCACTCTAGCTTACAGTTCACATTCCTATATACTTTCAACTTACATTTTAATTGAATTTTAGAGATTTTAAGAAAAAAGCACTCAAGTATCACTACTGATACCTTGTTTTGTAAGCTAACAGTTTGTCAAAATGATTTAATATTTAAAAGATATGAAAGGATATATTTAAATGTATGGAATTAAAAAGGTGGTACTGTGTTTGTGAATAAAGTTATTTACAGATCATATCAGCCACATCTACATATTTAATTCCATAACAGCTTCTCTTGCTTTTTAAATTAAATCTTCAACTTTACAATAACTGATTCTCAAGAGAAAGGGATTATAAATGTGCCACATCCTGCTATTTCAAAGCAGCAGCACAAAATAATAAAGAGCTAACTAATGTGGTCCCAATGATTACTGTACATTTCATTAAAATTTCATCTCTTTGTCCCATTTAAGGACTCACTACATGCTTCTGGCCATATGGAATCTGTTACGCAGACCCTGTAATTTCTTCTCCATGAAGATTACTTCACTATTTGCACAGGACAAAATAATATAAACTAAAAAAAAATTTATACCATGTTTACAGCTGAGTTTTCCTATAATTCTGCTACAATTCAAACTATCAACATATCGTCAGGTTAAATTCCATTATAATAAAACAGACAGATATTTAAATTTTTTCGCAAAGGAATTTAAAGTCCCAAATAACGTTCATTCAATTAACTGATAGTTTAAAAATAGTAACTAATTCTTGAGCAATAAGGTCTTTTAACTGCTATTTTTGTTGTTGTTGTTGTTGTTTTTTGCAACATACATTTCAACACTACTGAATAAACAAACTTAGTCCAAACAAAACCATTTAGGTGAGTCACGATGCATCATGATAGTGGCCAACTCTCTGGAGAGCCCTGCAATAGTCACCCGAGAAGAAGCATGATGTAGCAGGAAACCTGGATCTGCCTCTACTATGGAAACTGGACAAGTCATACGAAACTGGACAAGACACTCAGCTCCTTTGGGCCTTGGCTCTGATCTGTAGGAAGAGGTTGGACTGGATCCAAACTTTAATTTAAAAAAAAAAAAAAGTGTCTCACGCTGTCACCAGGCTTGAGTGCAGTGGCATGATCAGAGCTCCCTGTAGCCTCGAACTCCTGAGCAGCCATTCTCCTACCTCAGCCTCCTGAGTAGCGGGACTGCAGGCACACACGACCACACACAGATTTTTCTTTCTTTCTTTCTTTTTTTTTTTTTTGTAGAGACAGGGTCTCAAACCCCTGGGTTCAAGTGATCCTCCTGCCTCAGCCTCCCAGTGTGCTGAGATTATAGGCGTGAGCCACCGTGCCTGGCCTGCAAACTTTATAAACAGAATTCTGGCTAAAGCCTCCAGTATAAATGGGCAAAAGTAGATGTCTTAATTTATTTTATGCTGCTATAACAGAATATCTGAGACTCGGTAATTTATGAAGAAAATAAACGTATTTCTTATAGTTCTGGCTGAGAAGTACAAGATCATGAGGTCTGCATCTGATAAGGGACTTCATTTTACATCATCCCAGGGCAGAGGGCAGAAGAGCAAGAGACGGTGCACACTCCTTTATAACTAACCCACTCCCAAATAAAGACAGTAATCCATTCATAGGGGCAGACCCGTCATGACCGAATCACCTAATAGGCCCCAACTCCCAACACTATTGCACCAGGAATTAAGTTTCTAACACACAAACTTTGGAGGACACATTCAAACCACATCAGTGGACGTGCACTGACCTCCTTCTCCCACAGCAGCTCCTGAAACAGTTCTGGAAGTAGCAAAGTCCTCAGGGGAACAAAGTTTAAAAATCTAAAGAGTTTGGAAATATATATATATATATATATATATATATATATATATATATATATACTTCCCACCACCTTCCAGTACTAACCCCCAAATTCTTTTTACTTTGATTAAATTAACATGACCTCCTGCAACACTGCTGCTCCAAAAAATATCAATAAGAAATCAGATAAAGCAATTACATTTAATAAATATTTACTGAGTATTTACTAGGTGCTAGACCCTGAGGATTAATGATGAATAGAACAAGGCCTCTCCCTGTCAAAGTGAGCCCACAAGCTATAGGAGACAGATATAACCAACTACAATGCAAACAAGCAAAAGTTACTATGGATTAAGCCAAGAGTGCTGACTAAAACACATATGAGGAACTGCTTACTCAAACCAGAGGTCAGGAAAGCCTTCCCAGAAAAAATTACGTCAACGCTAACAAAACAAATATATATTGGCTTGAATATAAAATGACAGTGTTTTAACCTGAGTAAATTCCCTTGTGTTTCTAACCTAACCACTCCCCTCATCAAGCTTCTTCACTATTTATCCATATGCTCTCTATCACCTTTACTCACTGTATCTTTTTTTTAAAAAAGAAATGGAATATCTAACAAGTTCTTAGGTGACAGGACGGGGGGGGGGTGGCGAAGAAAAGAAACACGATCTTGTATAACTGACAATGGCTACATCCATGTGAATACTCCATATGGGAATAATAACCTTTCAAGTGTTAACAAAGTGGAGTCACTCATGCCAAATGTCATATAATCAAACTGCAACTGTAAGAAAGCAGATAGATCCCAAAACAGATGAGTTTTTCCTAAAAACAGGAGATTCTAGCCTACCTGAGTCAGAACAAGAAAGTCCCCTCTGCTTTAACCCTTATAAGAAAAAGTAAACTGAAGTAATCTATTGTTAACTAATCAGCTTCTTTTCCCCATTGTTCTGTTTCCTCATTCCCACCTCACAAAACCCAATAGTCTGCCACTGCCCAGTGGAAGCTGTGATTCTATTAGAATGGAGGCTGCACCAATTCATGAATCGAGAATAAAAGCCAATTAGATACATAACTAAATGAGTTTTAATTTTGTCTTTTGACACAAGAGTAAAAGTGGATATGGAAATATCCATGTGAGTATGGATTAATACAAGAGGGTTAAGGATTGGTAAGCCTACATGGTTATTTATATAAACTCCATCCATGGATTTCATGTTGAGTGTAAAGGCATAATCTTTCAGGCCCAAAGACATTTTAAATTTTTTAATGTTATCACATGTTTCCAACTTAACCTAGAAATTATTTAATCAATGTTTTGAGAAGAATTAAGTACTAGACAGTAACTATAAAATTACTTCAGAAACAATAAAATTCACATATCTCCAAATAAACCTATTTGGAAAATAATATGATCAATCTGTTATCTTGACCACTAATTTGTATATACAATTCCTCGTAAGTTATACTTTTATGTCAAGTGACTTTTTCTATTTTTTTTTACTACGTCTTAACATTTTAATTGGTAAAAATTCAAGTTGAACTGATCATTAAAGTCTTATTAAATCAAGACTTTTAAAAATAAAGATAAAAAATAAATAAAGAGACAAGGTCTTGTTATATTGTCTAGGCCAGACTAGATTCAAACTCCTGGGCTCAAGTGATCCTCCCACCTCAGTCTTGAGAGTAGCTGGGACTACAACTCAGGCAACCATGCCGAGTTTAAATCAAGACATTTTTAATGCAAAATACAATTATTTCAGAATTTTTTATGACTTGGGACAATGGCAAGACTGAAGATTACTTTTGCTTGAACTATTTCTTCTCAAATAGTTACAAAATACAAACAAAACTGCCTAATATATTCGTGAATCAAAACAAAGGTTTAGGTATGATAGAAGACACCAGAGGCAGGTATTTACAAATCAATAAGCTAATTGCACTATCACCCTTATTAGTTAAAAAGCCCTATCAAGTAAATGACATTAAATATATATCTTTATATAATAAAAATTCATGAATAATTGCACTGTTTATAGGTGAAGAATTTTTTTTTTTTTTTTTAAGACAGAGTCTTGCTCTGTCACCCACGCTGGAGGGCAATGGTGCGATCTCGGCTCACTGCAACCTCTGCCTCCCAAATTCAAGTGATTCTCCTGCCTCAGCCTCCTGAGTAGCTGGCATTACAGGTGTGCACCACCACACCTGGCTAATTTTTGTATTTTTAGTAGAGACAGAGTTTCACCATGTTGGTCAGGCTGGTCTCGAACTCCTGACCTCATGATCCACCTGCCTCGGCCTCCCAAAGTGCTGGGATTACACTGTGCCTGGCCAAGGTGAAGAATTTTTAAGTGTATTGAAAAGGGTATTTACAAAAATTCATAGTAAAGCCCTTCTAAATAGAGAAGTACACATATCATACATAATAACTGCTTAGAGATGAATTAAGCTGAAATTGCATTTTTGAATTTTTTTATAAAGGAGACTATTTCCTAATATAAGCCAGTCTCCCAGTAATATCTTCAAATTGCTAAGCCTATACTAAAGAAATCAAATTCACAATAATGGTATACTTCAATGCCATAATATCAAATGAATAAAGCAGTAATTTTCTTCATTCACTGAAGGCAGCACAGGACAAAAGAAGTAAAACTGAAAATGTTCTTCTTGGGAGAAAAAGGGAAATATTTTAAGTTCAATGGTAAGAGATGACCTATGTAAAATTCATCAGAATATTTATCAGAAATTTTCACATACTTAAAAAGAAACAGGTCCATTCACAAGTTCACGAGCTATGATTGGGTTCAATGCTTGCTGCTCTTCAAGCACAGTATTTCATCATATATTTCATTCTTTTCCCATCAGCACTATGCACCAAGACACATGAAAGTGCACATCAAATTAAAAAACCGAACAGTTTCTTACCACAAAGCTTCACTTTTGTTATTTCAGAGACAGATATGAAAATGTATTTAAACAATCTCAAATAATTAACTCATGAGATGACCCCACCAATCAACAATTCAACTTCCTCAACCAAAATCTCGTAAGTATGAAAGAAAAAAACCAACAACAAAAAAGGAGACTTAGGAACATAATAACAAAATACAAAAAAGAAGCACATTTTGTTTATTTATTTAACTGAAACAGAGGCTGCTGCAGCTGCAGGAGCCTTTTCTGACTGATGTGACATGAGTTGCTACATTTAAAACCGGACGCTTTAAACAGATGGCTATTCAGTTAAAGCCTTCAGGCTTATCTCCCACACTTGGTCACAGTTGCCAAGGAAGAGGACACTAGTTTTCCACTATAGCTTAAGTATAATTTCACACAGGACCATGGATTGACCACTGACAATTACACACATGACATCACAGACTGGTGATGTAACTGCTAACCGATGTCACGCTGTCTTTTAAGAGTATTGCTAGTTACAAAGAAAGCACCAAGAAACAGACGTTAAAGCCTAGGTATAGAATGAATTTTAGCCTGAAATGTAGGCTATAGCAAATATACAATTCAAGAACCACTCTATACTAATAAATATTTCAAGTTATGTTTACTTTCAGTCTTTTGTTCATGTCAGAATTTTCACTGCCACAGCAATAACGAGCAAAAAGTGTAGCTGGAGCATAAACCAATTAAAGATCACCTTGTACTCATGTAAGTTTTTCGAATCAGCTTCCAAAAGCATATCTGCAATACATGGTTAAGAATATTATAGTCTTCATGTACCTGCTTTTGGATTATGAGTCAGTATTAATCATCCAAACAAGTACAGCAGTCTTCAGCACTAGTGCTGCAGTAAAACTTTGGAAGATCTGACATTCAGACTCCTGACACAAAAACATGACAGAATCTGTCTCCAAGAAAATATCTGGGCCCCTCTGAGGTTCTGTCCAAGACAGAAAGGGCTTAAGGCAATGAACAAGGCACCATCCTTTTTTTTTTTTTTTTTGACTACTAGACAAACTTTCTGACTAGAATGCCTATGTCCACTTTTTTGTTTGTTTGTTTTTGAGATGGAGTCTCACTCTGTCACCCAGGCTGGAGTTCAGTGGCACGATCTTAGCTCACTGCAACCTCTGCCTCCCGAGTTCACGCCATTCTCCTACCTCAGCCTCCCAAGCAGCTAGGACTATAGGCGCCCGCCACCAAGCCCGGCTAACTTTTTGTATTTTTAGTAGAGATGGGGTTTCACTGTGTTAGCCGAATGGTCTCTATCTCCTTACCTCATGATCCCCCCCGCCTCAGCCTCCCAAAGTGCTAGGAGTACAGGCGTGAGCCACCGCACCTGGCCTGCCTATGTCCACTTTTGGCATGCACTTCTGCCACCTTGCACATTGTAGACTAACGGAGTTTCACCATTCCTGTCTCGTTCCCCAACCACTCACCTTCCTCAAGACCCCACCTTCAATTCCTGCTTAAAATATGTAACATGGATTCTCCTTGTCTTTTTAAGATAAAGACCCAAATCCTTATCACTGATTGAAAGCCCTTTTGTGGCTACACTATGCCTAGTCTAGCCCTATCTGCCCTCAGGTGGGCCTCATCTGATCGCATGTTCTCAGGTATTCTCTCCACTACAGCTACATTGGTCTTTCGTTCCTGGAATACAACATGCCTCCTGCCACCAAGGGCTGCTGTCCTTTCTGCTATAAAATATTGTCATTCCTCTCTTCATCTACTTCAAGTATATTCTACTTTCAGATCTCAGTTCAAATGCCACTTTATCAGGTAAACCACTTTTCTGGTCAGGCGCAGTGGCTCATGCCTGTAATTCCAGCACCTTGGGAAGCTGAGGCAGGAGAATCACTTGAGGCCAGGAGGTGAAGAACAGCCTGGGCAACATGGTAAAACCTCACTGTGATGGCTAATACTGAGTGTCAACTTGATTGGATAGAGGGACACAAAGTATTAATCCTGGGTGTGTCTGTGTGGGTGTTGCCAAAAGAGATTAACATTTGAGTCAGTGGGCTGGGGAAAGCAGATCCATCCTTAATCTGGTGGGCACAATCTCATCAGCTTCCAGCAAGCATAAAGCAGGCAGAAGTTCTGTCCCTCTAAGAGAATCCTGCCTAATACACCCATCTCTACTAAAAATACAAAAATTAGCCAGGCGCTGGCCCGTGTAGTCCCAACTACTCGGGAGGCTAAGGCATGAGAATCACTTGAGCCTGGGAGGCAGAGGCTGCAGTGAGCCAAGATTGCAATGCTGCATTCCAGCCCGGGCAACAGAGCAAGACTCTGTCATTAATAAATAAATAAATAAACAAACCATTTTTCTGGCCTCTTATTAAGTCAAATCACCATATTATCTATACAGCACCATACTGCTCATAATCATACTTGTCTTCACTGCAGTTTTGTGTTATTTTATTAATACCTGCCTCCTACCCTGCCAATAACCTAAATCCAAAGATTGCACAGACCAAGTTTGTTTTTACTCCCCAGTGCTTACTATAGTGGCTGGCACAAACTGAGCACTTAATAAATATTTGTTGAATGAATAAGTACAGAGAAGGATTTTAAAAATTAATATGCATCATTCAATCGAAAAATTTAGTATCAAATTTTTCAATCACAGTCCTACCATTCTTTATTTTATTGAAATTTAAAAATTGCGAAAAGAACTCTTTAGGGATCAAATTTTTCATCCTTTGACTTCAAGTATGAAGATAAAATTCTTCATACATGACCCCATAAATTTATATCACAAAATTCGATGTTCAAAACTAAAATCTTTAAAAACCAGACTGTTTTAAAAAAACAAAAGATTAAAGATGAGTTTGTAAAGATAAAGAGATAGACAAATTGATTAAAAAGAAATCTCAGGCAGAAAAGAAACTCTTCAAAGAGCACAAATGTTTTATAGAGAAGAATATATTTTATTGTTACAATAAAAAGATACTAGGGTATGGAATTGTTGGCAAGATTAATATTATGTTTACAAATGAAAAGCATCCCTCGAATACAAGCAGTTTAAACAATTGTTTGATCAAAAAATACAGGGTACAAAAGATTTGATGCCAGTCTATTAAGTATACAATGCTCTATTTTTAAAAATGTAACAATTGACAGGCCAGTAGATACTGTGTAACATTCATTTTTCCTCTTCAGAGCTATGTTGACTTACAGATTTGGAGGTTTAACGTTTCCCCACAATATTTATACTTTAAAAATATCTTGTTCGTTCAGTAAGGGCCATCACTTACAAGTATTTATTTTATGTGGAGATCACTTTGAGGTGTCAAAAAAAATCAATTCATCATATTCTGTGTACTATACTCCATTAGGACATGAGTGCTGTGGAGAGACCTAACTATAATTCTCCAATGGTAGCCATTTAAGTTTAGCTACCCTAAGAAAGACTGCTACTGCCATGCAGATATTCCAGTGTAGTCTTTCTTCACCTAGATTTTTATTTTCTTGACTTTTTCATTATTGCTTAATTGCTAACATTTCCTTTTGACATGTATTGATCATGCTAATAGCTATAACATGGCCTTTTGTGCCTAGAATTGATGGACTATATTTAATACAAATCTATATGAATCGACAAACAAGTTTATTTAATGATGTTTATTCAAAGGAATGACATTTTCTAGACAGCATTTTTCACATTTGAAATATTGAAGATAAAATGCTAGCTTTAAAAAAAATAAAAATCATTTTAACACTTTATAGTGATTCACCACATGCAATTTTCCTAAACACTTTATTTTCATAGATAGCTAAGCCACATGTGTCAATCCTATCACCATCACCTACTGAACCAATCTAATCTTGTGTACTATAGACTACCAGAAGTATGAAACAAAGAGTCACATGAATATACCTTTCAAAGTTCAAAAAAAAGAAATTTTTATTTATAAACCCTATATGTTACAAAGAATTAAATAATGAGAACAAACAGATAAGAGCATTAAATAGAAGTAATATGCCTTTTATTTAACTCCACGAATAGTGTCTTGTGCTTAATAAACATTTTTCTGGCAAAAAAAAAAAAAGGTACAAGAGGTACAAGGTGACAAGAAGCTATTAACTGTCAAACACAACACTAGATAATAGAGAGAGGTATCACAGAAATTCACTACTGTGAATACACTAACAGGCCGTCTTATAACCTGAGTAAAAGCTTCCGGAGATAGAGCTGATTCCTCTGATCCTGTGTTCACCTAGCAACTTTTTGACTCCTAGCTTAGCTTCTCAGGTACCAAGACACCATGAAAAAGAGGTATTAGAAAGTAATGAGTATTCTAATCAATGAAAAAACATAACCACCCCACTGTCCATTAACAAGCATTGTGGATACAAATCAACTTCTTTCTGAATATGATAACTGGTTCAGGTCCCCAGAGTGGGATCAAACCAGGGCAAATGAATGAAACTACAAAGTTGAAGATGCTAGACTAAAGAAGTGGTCTCAAATTCCTTGGTTTTGGGATCCCTTCATAACTCTTAAAAATTATAGAGGACTCCAAAAAGTTTTTGTTCACATGGGTTTACTTACCAGTATTTATTATATTGGAAATTAAAACTAATTAAAAATTTAATATCTACTTATTAATTCATTTAAACACAGTAATAAGCCCATTACACAGCAACATAACATTTTCAGGAAGGCAAAGCACCAGGCCTACTGCAGGGGTGTGAAGGAGGCCACAAATTCTGTTTCAAGAGAGCTCTGAGCCCACGGAGTAGACATTATGAGCAAAGCTCGTCGTCTCAAGTCCAAAAAATTACAGACAGGAAGTTACTGAGACTAAATGATGGCAGATATGTCCAAGGAATATTGTGAGGATTTGATCCATTTAGGAATTTTGTGATGTATGTGTGGAGATGGCAACTAGTGGACAACACAACAGTACTGGAATGGTGGTAATACAGGCAAATAGTAACATCATATTAGAAGTCTAGGAATGAGGATAAATAATGGCTGCTCAGCAGAAAAATCCATGTTCCCTCTCCAAGTGATCTGTTTTACTATGAGGCAAAAATCAGGTCATGTACATTTTCATATTAAATTTTTTGCTAAATAAGCTTCTGTAATCATCAAATGATTTCTGGAAATATAACTAATATAACATACATAAATTTAGCAAGAAGAGGTACACTGATTTTCATTTTCGCAAATCTCTTTTACATCTGCCTTAACAGAAGACAATCATATTGTCATATCTACTTCTATGTTCAATATATAACAATACATTGTTTTGGTTGAAGTATACAAAGAAAATCTGGCATCACACAAGTATGTAGTTGGAGAAGGGAGGTGCACATTAATAACCTTTTCAGTTAATCGCAGATATCTTTCTCTAACACTATACCAAAACTAAACAAATGGTATTTGCTAAAAGGTTAGTTGAAGTACAGAACCTAAAACTATCAAGCCAGGTGTGTTGGCCAGTGCTTGTAATTTCAGTGCTTTGGGAATCCAAGGCAGGAGGATCACTTAAAGGCCAGAAGTTCAAGACCAGCCTGGGCAACATAAGGCGACTCCATCTCTACAAAAATCTTTTTTAACAAAAATCACCAGGGCGTGTGGCATGCCACCTGTGCTCCCAGCTACTTGGGAGGCTAAGGTGGAAGGATTGCTTGAGCCCAGGAGTTCAAAGCTGCGGTGGGCTACGATCACGCCACTGCACTCCTGTCTGAGCAGCAGAGTGAGACCCCGCCTCATAAATAAATAAACAAAAAATCGTATCAATGAACTTCTATATTCTGTCACATTAAAACCCAACAATCTATCATACACTTTCATTATCAAGCATTGGTCATTTGGAAAATACTGGTTAACTAACTGAGTTATGCAGATTCTGTATGTTGACACATTTTACCAAACACTATCAAAAAATAACAATTATTAATGCCACCAATAATCTCAGCAGAAAGATCTTTAAGTACTGAGAAGTTATCAGCTCACAGTGGCCAAGTTTCCCAAAACTCTCATTTTTGTATGAAATCACAAATTTTATCATAAGCAACAGATACTGTCAGTTTTCTTTGACAAACTTACCATTCATTTTGGAGAAAATACCTACCAAATGCCTAAATCTGATTGATCATAGTTTATCAGTCATTCTCTCAAGTATGATGCTCCATCTTAAGAAGTAGCTGGTCAATGCAAAACTCAAATAATTGCACGAAAGCTTTCCCTTGACACAAGGGAAGTGATTCATGTATACCTGCCATTTTCTCTCATAGAACATTAAAAAGACATGTATTAAAGGGTCAAAATTTCACACAATTAATCATTTTTACTTTTTTTTGTTTTTTTTTTTTTTTAAGAGTCACTCTGTTGCCCAGGCTAGGGTACAGTGGTGCGATCTTGGCTCACTGCAACCTCCACGTCCCAGGTTCAAGTAATTCTTGGGCCTAAGCCTCCTGAGTAGCTGGGATTACAGGTGCCCGCCACCATGCCTGGCTAATTTTTGTATTTTTATTACAGATGGGGTTTCAGCATGTTAGCCAGGATGGTCTCGAACTCCTGACCTCAACTGATCCACACGCCTCAGCCTCCCAGAGTGCTGGGATTACAGGCCATGAGCTGCAGCGCCCGGCAAATTTTTACTCTTTCATCACAGACATTCTTAAGGAAAATCTAAGGTTTTGTCTTCTGAAGAATACAACTACCAGAGTTGTTTGCTGTTACTGCCTTGATTCGTGCTAAGGCACCACCAGCAGTTTTATCCCTAATTGCTTTTGCATCATCAGTACAAATGTCAACAAAGTTGAAAAAGGCAAATAATGTCTTCATATTTTATAAAAATAGTTTTTTTGACTTGTGGGATCTCCCGAAATGGTCTAAAAGACCCACCCCACAACCCTACTCCCTTGATGGTTGCAGACCATACTTTGAAAACTGCTGGCCTAACGTTTGTCAAGGGAGTATCAAACAAACAGAAATCTGCCCACTGGAAAGCGATGCCTGGAACAGCCACATGGCTTTTTCATCACAGAGATTTCTTTCAGCTGCAAAGATAGGGGCTCCCTACCTGGGAAGGCAATGGATTTATGCAGCCAGCTCAAAATCTTTATATGGAGTTAAATACTTCACCTACAACTTACATCTTCTTCTTATGGAATAACATGAAATAAATTTCTGCCTACAGTGGAAACTATTTTATAGGTCTCCAAAAATCCAACACTTTTTTTCCTCTCTAGGCTAAACAAATCCAGTTGCTTTAACCATTCCTCATTTACAGAATCCTCTGATTTAGCCCCATCCCAACCACCTTCCTCTTGCAATGGCTCCAGTTTTTTAAGTCCTTCTTAAAACAAAGCTTTCTAAAATGAGCACAACACTCCAGATATCTCTGATGAAGATAAAGGCAACTGAAACCATTAATTTTCCTGATCTGGGTACAATCCTTCTGTAACACAGCCTCGATACCATGTTAGCTTTATTAGTCACATACCAAAACATCCAGCTCTTTTCCACTCACAGTACTGAGAAGCCCTATTTCCCCTTTCAATATCTACCAATCAATTTTTTTAAAAACCTCAATGCAGGACTTCACATGTATTCCTATTAAATTCTGCCCAGTTTCTGACATACACAGACTAATGATAACCTTTGGGAAATTTGGGTCTACCATAAATACTCACTGTCCCTCTCAGCTTTTTTAATCAACTTCATGAAGAGTTTATAAATGACTTCTTTCTCATTATCTAAGACTTGTTATTGCTTCTAATCAGCAAGTATTGAATAAGATAAAACTACAGGGAGAGCCCAGTGACCTAAAACTGCAGCTCATCATTCTGGTTCAAACAACTCAATGAAGATCCACTTAGGTATATAATCCCCTAACACACACCCTATGTAACACACTCCTATTTCATATAACTTAAAATTCTACATAACTGCTTACTTCTAATCAATGACTCTAAAAAAGAACCCAAGAGTTCTTTTATAAAATGAAAGAATCACATTTCCGGATGTAAAAAATTCAACCAGATGAGAACACTAGCATATGATTCACCCCAGCCAGCTATACTGAGAAAGGCCATGTCAAACTGCCACTGCATTATTCCAGGTAGCCTGCTATGTCACTGCCGCAGATATTTTTTTGGCCATATATCTCAGACTATCTGAAAGGACTGCCTCTTCCAGGTTTCACTCTCTAGAAATGAGAAACTTCCTGTTTTCTGTAAATGGTTACAGAAAATGCAAGTATATTTTATACAGTTTAAGTCTCTTTCTATTCCACATTAGTTACTTCATCGGGAATGCTAAAAGCATGCACCTCCAGGCAACATAGCATAGTGAAAAGTGTTGAAGGCAAAAAGTCCTACAGTTCTAGCTTCTTTGCCACTTAAAAATGAGTGACCTTACACTTTCACTTTGCATCTGCATGACTTATCCGTCAATTTGTGGGAATCGCGACAGACTCAGAAAATTGCGTATTTCATAGCATTACGGTGAAGAATAATCGAGATTATATATATGAAAATAACCTCATAACCTGGTTGGTACAAGCAAAGTCCTCAATACAGATTAGTTTCCATCCTTCCTGCCACAGTGTCTTGCAAGGAATAAGCACTCCCACACTGTAGCATTATGCTCCCTTCCAACCCATTTAAGACAAAAAAAAAAAAAAAAACAAGTACTATTCCGTGCTATACAACAGATAAAAGTTGTCACTCCCAGTCCAGGAGCTAAGATGTGTCACAGAAGACATTACATACTGTGAAATAACAGATCAGAAAATACACCTTGTTTATTTTAGGATACAAGTGCATGGTACACTAGAAGAACTCAGGAAAAAAAAAAAAAAGTCTGCCAAATTGGTGATTCTATATCATCAATCTAAAAAAACTATCACTCATGGAAAAAAGACATAAAGTATAGGTTTAAGAATAAAATATTTTCAATCAAAAACTCCTTTCTCATGTTTAAAAAATGACATTACTACTTTAAAATAAAAACTTCAATGGCTAAATATAACTTGACCAGGTATGGCACTGTAGGTTTTCTTCAAATGAAACTATCACATGTATCAATAAAACCACTACAGACAGAGACAAACTCAAGAAACTATGTTGCAGTGATCCAGAGACAAAGGTAAGGACATAGATAGGACTTACTGTATTTTAATAAGGCACAGGACTGTCTTATTTTAAGATGATAGTATATAAATCAATAAAACGGGCACTTTATAGCATAAGAAAAATGTGTTATAATGAAAAATAATTATACATTTTTGTTTTATAGTTCTATTAAACTTGTCTCCTTTCCTTGCAACCGTGGTAAAAGCATTTCAATCCGAGATGTTTAACATACTGCAATTCCTTTCCTCAATTGCCTTACAGAGCATGCATTTGCTGGATAACAAAATGAGAAATTCACATAAGTTGCCTTAATTTATAACAAATCAGGAGCACAAAGGACTATCCATATAAAAGGTCGACTGGGTAAATATTCTCATATCACACCATAAAGGAGAAACAGGAGAACGGAAAAGCCAGGATAACCCAGTGCAAACATGTATATTAAATCTGAGCTTTGGGAGGCCAAGGCGAGAGGACACCTTGAGGCCAGGAGTTTGAGACCAGCCTGGGCAACATAACAAGATGCCCATCCCTACAAAAAAGTAAAAATTAGCCCAGTGTGATAGCACTGTAGTCCCAACTACTTGGGAGGCTGAGGCAGGAGGACTGTTTGAATCCAAGAGTCCAAGGCTGCAATGAGCTATGATCATGCCACTGCACTCTAGTCTGGGTTACAGAGCAAGACCCTGTGTCTATCAATCAATAAAAATAAAAACTCAAAAACTTAACCCCAAATTTTCAGGCAAAAGTTAACAGAAGTACTACACATTTTAAAAGGCAGTAACCGAAAGAGACAAAGGTTTCTTAGTGACTAAGCAGAGAAAGTACCAGTCACAACTGTAGAAATTAGAAGCCGTCACATAAGATGTAAGGCTTCTTTTGGATAGATAAAATGAACAAATTAAAAGAAATTCAATTTAACTGCCCAAGGGTAAATGATAATTCTAAGACACAAACACCTGAAAGAGTAATAGGTAGAGAGACACTGATTCATTTAAATGATCAAAACTATCCATTTTCTATGTAAAAGCTAGAGCTACATCTAAAAAGAATTAGATACAATATTTACAAACTTGTTATTTTTTTTTTTTTTTTTTTACTGGGAAAAACAAAAAAGGTTTGGCTAAAGGAACCTAAGGTCAAAGCATATCTGACTATTCGATTTTGCTAACAGATAGGCCCCATCATGACTAAGTTTCTCCAATCCAGATTTTGGTTAAAATATTGATGCCTATGGGATAACTCTATGGGATAGTTGTTACTAGCTGCCAACACCTATCTGAACAGATTACAAATTTAGCTTCTAGAGTTGTCTAAGTGAATGTCAGTCTATCATGTAAGATAAAATACACGTGTAAACTTGCATGTATGAAAACCCAGCCAGGCACAGTGGTTCACGCCTGTTATCCCAACATTTTGGGAGGCCACCACAGAGGGAAGATCACTTAAGCCCAGGAGTTGGAGACCAGCCTGGGCAACATAGCACAGTGGGACCTGATCTCTATAGAAAACTAAAAATTAGGTGGGAGCAGCGATGCGAGCCTGCAGTCTCAGATGGCTGAGGCAGGAGGATCACTTGAGCCCAGGAGTTAGAGACTGCGGTAAACCATGATCACACCACTGCACTCCAGCCTGAGCAACAGAATGAGATCTTGTCTCCAAAAAAAGAAAAGGAAATACATAAATATATTCACACACAAAGATGTTAGCTGCTGCCTCTAACAAAAAATAATTTAAGAAAAAAAAGAGTATTAAGACTCCATAGAGTTTATATAATTTACCCCAAGAAAACCAGCACCTTCCCGCCAAAAGTGTTAAGATTTATCTCAAGCAAGATTTGGGTCATGACTAAATTCCATTTGAAATAATTTCAATACATATTAACAAATATTTCCTGAGTCCCCTATTATGTGAGGTTTTTTATAAAGGTATAATCACTCCACAGGGGAAACACACCCACACCCCCTTCCCTGACCCTAAAAACATTCTTAAAAAGCTTAATTCTGATGAAAAAAGAATATTTTAGGTAGAGGTAACAACAAAAACTAAGACACTGAAGTATCTGAATATGCAACAAAGAGAAAAATTTAAACGGCATGCTGAGAAGTTTCTACTTTTCTAAATAAAATGGGGTTCAGTTTCTGAACCCAGGAATATTGAGACCTTAACTTTTAAGAAACATTAACTCTTCAGGTTACCTGAAAGATGCAGATTAGAGACAGAAAAGGCTAAAAACAAGGAGACAAGTCAGGACGTCCTTGATGAGGACCCAGAAAAGCAGGTATGAGAAGGAAATAGAGCAGCATACTAAACATTAGAGAAGGAGAACTGGCAGAACTTTAAGTAACTACAGTTACAAGTGAAGAAAGAAGGAGGAATTCAAACATGGGTAAATAACTGAGAAATGATGCCGTTAAACCTTGACAGGAAACACAGTAATGCATAATAATAATAGGAGGGTCGTTAATAAATGCAGATGATTAACAAAATCATGTCAAATATGAGATGGTGAAAAATTCATATGGAAGAGTCCAACATAATATCAAAAATATCAGAATGGAGCTCAAGAAAACAGTCTGGCTAGAGATGGTATCAAAAGTCTCGATCCCAGACAGGCAACCAGGGAAGCTATGGGAGTGGAAGAGACTATTGAAAAATCAAGTGGAGTGAGAGGAGAAAAAAGTGGATCAGGAATAAAACTGGATAAGGACTCACTACCTGTGTAACAGAAAGAAAGCTAGACTACCTGGAAAGGAATCCCAGATCTGCCACTTAACCTGTGTGAACCTGGACAAGTTCCTTAAGCTTTTCGTGCTTTGGTTTTTTCACATGTAGAACAGGGATAATAGCAGACCATCCTTTATACTGTTGTTGAATTAAGTCATTTTGTCTTCATGTAACCCACATGTAAAACATTACAGAAACTAAGGCTCACGTGTAAAGTACATATAAGTGTCTGACTTACACTAAGGCTCAATAAATATAAGCTCCCATCATCATCATCATCATCATCATCAAAAAAGAACAGTAAAAGGCAGAGAAACAGAAGAGTAGCAAAGAAAAAGGGTGAACAACAAGAGGATATGAAGAATGTAAGCTGAATTTGATGAAGGCTAAGAACTGGCCTTGGACAGGGCCTTTGACTGTAGTCTCAGTAGGTTAGCAAGGAAAAAAGTGAGATTGCCAAGGGTTGAGGATAAGCAGAGGCAACAACAAAAGTTATCTCTGGAGAATTTTGAAAACCAAATGGAAACATGATAGAGCCTTAAGGAGCAAAGGCAAAGAAAAAAATTCAGCTGAAGGACCAAAAGAGTATGGATCAAGAGAAAGAAGCCAGTGGGCCAGGAAAATAGAAAACAGATGAAACAAAGACATGAAGGAATTGAGAAAAAGCAAGGGGGAGGAAGGGGAGGCAACCAGTTAACTCGATGGCTCTGACCTGTGGTACATATGCAGAATTGAGAACTCAGCCAAAAAAAAAAAAAAAAAAGGTAAATTTCTTGAATTTGTTTATGTGCCTGGAGTATAAGATAGCCATTCCATATACACTCCCTCATCCTCAAATTCTTAAATACTGCAATAACTTGGTTAAATTAGCTTCTATTGCATTTTTATTAATTGGGTAAATTTTTATCTAAGTATCCAAAAACACACATACAAAAAGTACAGGTATGTTAAGGGTACAGTTCAATTAATTTTCACAAAGTGAACACACCTGTGTAATGAGTACCCCCCCCCCCCCCACTCACCAACACCGAAATCTTGAAACAAAATCAACCTCCTAGAACGCTAAGTCACCTCCCTCATGACCCCTCCCAGGCACTACTCCACAGTAAGCGTATACATGATCCTGACTTCTATTATCGTTAAGTTAGTTTTGTCTGTGTCTAAACTTTATACAAAAGAAATCAGAATACCACTTGTAAAGAAGCAATCCTCAAGACCATCACAGCAATTCAAAATCTTTCCAAAGCTAGGCATTCAGTCTCTGTCTCAGAAATATTCTTAGCTAAAAACAAATTTCACATAATTTATGTCCATTTTGACCATTACTCATCTGTGTCTCCCCAATGAAATACTTTTCTCTGTCCCTAAGTAAACCAAGAAACATCACTTTGCCTTAAATCTCAGTCATTTCACATGAAAGTTTCTCAAATAATAATGCTATTTATATAACTTTAAAATTACACTTTACATTGATATTATTTACTTGGTACCTAATCATACTATTCTTAGCTGGTTTTTTTTTTTTTTTTGAGACGGAGTCTGGCTCTGTCGCCCAGGCTGGAGTGCAGTGGCACAATCTCAGCTCACTGCAAGCTCCGCCTCCCGGGTTCACGCCATTCTCCTGCCTCAGCCTCCCGAGTAGCTGGGACTACAGGCGCCCGCCACTACGCCCGGTTAATTTTTTGTATTTTTAGTAGAGACAGGGTTTCACCATGTTAGCCAGGATGGTCTCGATCTCCTGACCTCGTGAACCGCCCGCCTCGGCCTCCCAAAGTGCTGGGATTACAGGCGTGAGCCACCGCGCCCGGCCTCTTAAGCTGTTTTTAAGATAGGCCTCTTTCATTAATGATTATCTACCTGAATAGCTAATTCTGTTATTAAAAACATACAAAAAGGTAAATCTGACCTATGAGGAAAAAGGTAACACATTAAAAGAGTTCACTGTCATACTCAGAAAAAAGTCAGTGTAAGGAAAAGTATTTAGTAACAACAATCTTAAATCTGTAATATCAATTCCTTCTTTGGAATTCCCGAGAAACAATTTTTTTTTAAAAGACAGAATCTCACTCTGTTGCCCAGGTTGGAGCGTACAGCGGCACAATCACGGCTCATGGCAGCCTCAACCTCCCGGGCTCAGGTGATGCTCCCCTGTCAGCCTCTCAGGTAGCTGGGACTATAGGTGCACATCCCAATACCCCGCTTTTTTGTTTGCTTTGTTTGTTTGTTTGTTTTGGTAGAGACTGGGTTTCACCATGTTGCCCAGGCTGCTCTCGAACCCATGGGCTCAATTTGACTGTCTCAGCCTCCCAAAGAGTGCTGAGATTACACCACGCCTAGCCTCCCAGATACAATTGTTAATAGAAGTTACAGAATTTTCAGCATCAGTTCCATAGATATGTATTATGTATATGATGGTTAGCTATGAGAGTACTCTCTGATACTCAACCAAAGACTGGTAAAAGTATTTTTTATATTGAAAATTTGCAGAAATCTGTTTGTACTCTTTGGCAAATAATTCCAATTTTTTCATAATTTGGAGGAGCCAGAGTCCTAAGGACTTGCGGAGCAAACTCTTCTTTGAATTGAACTGCAAAGCTATGTACCAGACAATTCCGAAAATTAAAGTCAATTTTGGAGCTTAGTTCAACTGCATAACTATGAAAAGCTATGCATAATCATTTAAAATGAAAAACAGCAATTTCCCTATTCATGTTAAAAGTATCCAACATACAAACAGAAGAACATGAATATATCTTTGTTAGTAGCAAAATGAACACTCTAATCCTGTGATACTTCTACACTGTTCTTACAACCCACTTGCCTCGTCTTCACCTCACAGTAAAGAATTAGGTCTGTCTTTATTTTCCTCCCACTAGCCTCTTGACAAAGGACAGTGTCTTAATCAACTTAAGCAGTATCCAGCAAATATTGGGAATTACAAAATATTTTTGCTGAATTGAACTGAATATTCATTCGCTTCTAAAATATTGTGACTGCTTAGAGTTTGCAAGACAGTTTGACATGAGAAATTAATCTAACATCTTTTTAAGCACACTCTGAATATAAAGAATGTATTAGAGATTATATAGTTACACTGTTAGCAAATCAAAGTGTATTAGAATGAATTTGTGCCATGAATTCATGTTTCCCCTACCCATTTTGAATAGTGTATTCTAATTTTCTCCACTGAAGCTGCATTTTGAAAATAAAGTCACAAATATAACTTCTGTATAAAACAAAAGTAAATAGGAAACAGTGAAAGCAGAATAGTTATTCAAACTGGAAAGGTACTGAATAACTCTGGTTATACTTTTTAATGAATTAAATCCAAAGTTAAGAACTTCTTACCACAAAATAATTTAAAATTCGACGATTTACCTCTGTGTGTGTGTGTGTGTGTGTGTGTGTGTGTGTGTGTGTACACAATTTTTTTAAAGGGGAATATTTTGGTGTCAATAAATACAAGAGATTATCTTTTTCTTCCTTAATTTATGTTACAATATAAAATCTGGGCCAGGCACAGTGGCTCACGTCCATAACCCCAGAACTTTTGGACGCCAGGGCAGGAGGATCACTTAAGCTCAATAGTTTGAGACCAGCCTGGGCAACATAGTGACACCTCATCTCTACTAAAAATCAAAAAAATTATCAGGCATGGTGGTGCACACTTGTAGTCTGTAGTCCCAGCTACTTGGGAGGCTGAGGCCGGAGAAGCACTTGAACCGAGAAAATAGGGACTGCAGTGAGCTATGATCATGCCACTGCACTCCAGCCTGGGCGACATGCAAGACTGTCTCCAAAAACAAACACTCTATGAAGGTATTTCAAAGTGGTGTCAGATAATGGGGACATTCAGATACCTGAGCAGTGAATAACCCTTTTTTTTTTAAAGGTTACAAGAGAAAAGAATAGAAGAAAGAAAAAAAGAGAAGGGAGGAGAACTAAAGAGATGAGGGCAAAGTCTTACATACAACCCTACATGGATGGATATGGCCATTCTCCATGGGACAGTGCCTCATTAGATAATTAGTAGTTGTTTGCCCAAATACAATCAGCTATATTCTGAGTCTGTGACCATGTCTATTAAAAGGAGTGTAAGTAACTACCTGAAAGAACTGTAAAAGATTCCAGTGACATACAAATAACACCAATAAGATGCTGGTCACATCTCATAAATGTGAATTTCCTTTATTTGAGTATCTCTACAATCCAAGTGACTTACTTTGTGGTGTTTCGCATTTCAAAATTGTTGCAATTAATTAAGCTACGAGGAAAAGGTGAAAAGATTTCACCTTAATCACTGTGGCTCGACGGCACTGTCTTGGTACTGCTGGCATCCAATGGCAGGGGCCAGAGATGATGCTGAACACCCTACAATACACAGGACAGACAGCTCCACAAACAACATCCAGCCCAAATGTCAATACAGGTTGAGCATTCCTAATACAAAAATCTGAAATCCAAAGTGCTCCAAAACCCAAAACTTTTTGAGTGCCAACATGATACCACAAGCGAAAAATTCCACACTTGACCTCCTATGACAGGCTGCAGTAGTCAAAACTGTTTCATGCATACAATTATTTAAGATGTTGCATAAAATTAACTTCAGGTTGTATGTATAAGGTGTATATGAAACATAAATAAATTTCATGTTTTGACTTGAGTTCCATCCCCAAGACACATCATTATGTATATGCAAATATTCCAAAATCTGAAAAAATCCAAAGTCCCAAACACTTCTGGTCCCAAGCGTTTAAAATAGGGGACACTTAACTTGTAGTGCCACAATTAAGAAACTCTGGCAGAGATGAAGTATCCATGCTCTTAAGTCCCTCCAGATCTACACGAGATCCCGCCCCCCTCAACTACTAAAAGACACAGTGCCTGCAATTCTAACTGCTCACTACTGCATCTACTTGTCTACAAAAAAGGTAGAATCTTGATTAAGTGGTTTCAGTAGATTTTTATTTAAAGTGATACACAGTAAGATATCTAAAGTATCAATTAAATCTAAATGGCTAGTCAAAGTTGTAACACTTCTTCCTTACTATATAATTATATTGTTTATATGTGATAGAAATTTCTGAGGAACTTGAAAATGAGTTATTTCTCTTTTTTTTTTTTTTTTTTTTTTTTTTTGAAATGCAGTCTTGCTCTGTCGCCCAGGCTGGAGTGCGGTGGCATGATCTCAGCTCACTGCAACCTCTGCCTCCCAGGTTTATGCAATTCTCCTGCCTCAGCCTCCTGAGTAGCTGGGATTATAGGTGCACGCCACCATGCTAAGCTAATTTTTGTATTTTCAGTAGAGACGGGGTTTCACCATGTTGGTCAGGCTGGTCTCAAACTCCTGACCTGGTGATCGCCCACCTCGGCCTCCCAAAGTACAGGCATGAGTCACCGCACCCGGCAAAATGAGTTATTTCTTAAACAGAAAACAGTCCCCTCGAAATCTAACCTGTACACATCCTTTATAAATCATCTTTAAAAAAAAAAGAAAAGTCGGCAATCCAAGTTTTACAAAAGAAACAATTATCATTCAAGTATTTAATCTTCTGTTCAAGAACACACAGGACATCGCCAAACCTAAATTTCCTTTGCATACCAGCCAACTGGAATCTGGTACTGGCAAGTTACATAACAGGAATACATAACACTCTTTACTATCATCTCAATTATTTCTTTAAGGTGAATCAAAGTTTGTTTTTTTGTTTTGTTTTGAGACGGCATTTCACTCTTGTTGCCCAGGATGAAGTGCAATGGCATGATCTCGGCTCACCGCAACCTCCACCTCCCGGGTTTAAGCAGTTCTCCTGTCTCAGCCTCCGGAGCAGCTGGGATTACATGCCACCATGCCCGGCTAATTTTTTCTGTAGTTTTAGTAGAGACGGGGTTTCACCATATTGGTCAGGCTGGTTTCGAACTCCTGACCTTAGGTGATCTGCCCACCTCAGCCTCCCAAAGTCCTGGGATTACAGGCGTGAGCCACCACGCCCTGCCATGAATCAAAGTTTTAACTAATGATTGTGAGCTGCAACAAAATGGGAGAAACCTTAAGATTACATTTCTTCAAACTATGATTTTGTTTAAAATTGGAGCACTACAAGAATCTCACAACAAAATTTTCTTTTGATTGCGT
This sequence comes from Gorilla gorilla gorilla, assembly GCF_029281585.2. Taxonomy (NCBI): domain Eukaryota; kingdom Metazoa; phylum Chordata; class Mammalia; order Primates; family Hominidae; genus Gorilla; species Gorilla gorilla. The sequence continues at coordinate 131,583,094 of NC_073234.2, forward strand.
GCTTAAACATACTCCAACTTCCAACGCTGAGACCTAAAACCATATTGCAAACTGCTGTTTCCATAGTGAAGTCTGTGGAACTGGAAAACTCCACAGGTCCAACCACCTTTCACTATTCTCCACTTGCCTCATGCCTTCTCCCTCTTTCAATTCTATTGCCAGTCATTGTAATCACTCCTGTGCACATGCCCCCACCTTCCTTGACCCTCTCTCATCTAAATCCAACTCACAACCTAATCTATGCCTGAACCTGTGCTGTTGAATATGGTTAGAAAAAAACCCAAACCCATTCTTACTTTAATAACCAAAACTCAAGAGGGCTCTTGACATCGTGCAGAAATCAAATCACACTTCCCTAAGCCCTTCCCTTAGCCACTCTTCTCCAAGACTAACCATTTTCTTAGGCATTCCCCACAAATCTCTGACACTTCTCGTATCTTTGGTCTCAACTGATGACCTTCCTTCCTTTTTCAATGACAGAAACCACTGAAAGAAAAATGCCACATTCCACATCTAACACCTATCAGCCTCTGTACTCCATACTCTCTCTTTTCTCTTACACTAGAGAAGATACATCCTTGCTGTTACCTGTTGCCAATGCCCTACACTTCTGTACTGTTTCCCATTTGCTACAGCTTACTGAAGAACACTGCTCCAGCAATTCTACTCTCTCACTCTCTCTTTCTCTCTGACATGTTAATTTCTCACTCTCCACTGTTATCAATACCAACACAAAACAAGTGAAAAAGTAGAAGGGTGATAAACTTGGAGACCCAAAGAACACAATTTGGAAACTAATGGACTCTAACATATATTACATGTTTACTCTCCCCACCCCAAAATCCTAGCCACAATTCAAGGACGCCCTCCCACCTCCCACCTGAAGTTCCTGCAGGACACTTCCAGAGCACTTTGATCACCCTGCTAACACGCTGCTCTTCATGTGCTACACAAAGGTATGCAGCTTATCTCCCCTCTTGAGATTTTAAGCTACTTGAGGTTAAAGACTGTTTTAGTAACCACACAGCAGACAGGCAGTGAATGTTAATCAAAAGAAAGAATGAATGTATTTTTGCATGTATTTCTTAAGAGTTTACAAATTTGAAAAAAAAATGACCAAAAATTGCTTTGAGAAAAGCTGATTTAAATGTACCAAAGCCACATTTTAAAAGGATCAGAGAGAAATCTGAAAACAACAGGAGTCCAGAACTGACAGCAGTTTATAACAACTCCTTACCTGAGTCTAAAATACTGGGAAATAAATTCACAGTGGTTAAAGCTACTCTGCAGATTGTATGTGTGCCAAAACTTGAGTTTTACACAAACCATGCTGTGGCCAAATAAACAGTACAGTTTTCAATTCGAACATCACCTATGAGCAACTTCTTCAGTTCAGTGATGCTCAAATATCAGACTCATCAGCTACACTTTAAAAGGCAAATTGATAATGTCAATCTGTAAAACTGAGTTAAGGTATGAAAGAGTATTATAAAACATATCAAAGTAAAATGACTAGTATTACCAAGAATGACATCTGGTTTTAAAATATCAAATATCAAATTTCTGAATATCTCCTTATAAAATCCTAAACTGACAATTCTTAGCATCTATAAACAAACATGTATTTTGATACTAAGACCATTAAATCAACTTTGTATCACAAGCAAAACCCCCTTTAAGGTGAAAATGTCATTTTTCAAAGACAAATATTTCAACATGCTCACAGTATCTGTTTATTTTTAAAATTTCATAGAATTCAATGAAATTAGGTAGCACTGCATTTTTAGAGGCAAGCAGGGAAAAAATCAACATCAGATTATTTCCCTAAGTGAGTCATAAATTCTTGTGTCTAAAATGGTGTGTGTGTGTGTGTGTGTGTGTGTGTGTGTGTGTGTGTGTGTGTAAAATGAGATTTTAAAAAAATGTGTGTATATATAGATAGCGGCTTCCCTGACAAATAGATGACTGTCTTTGAGATAATCAGGTTACAATGAAATTCTGAGGTTTGTACATTACACTTAGTGGAAGCCAGCAAAGCTCCAAATACAGTTTACAAACCACCATGCCAACCTCCCTTAAGCCTCACTTAAGAAGGATTACCACCTACAATCTATCCTCACTGTGCCACTGTTTCAGTGGTGAATCCAATGAACTGATTTTAAACAAACATGAGGTTTCAACAAATGTACTATTCATTAGCTACAGAGAACACAATGAAGAAGGCTACTTCAGAAAGGCAGAAACCCTCTGGTAAATTTGCCACAATCTTTAGTTAAACCTTAAACTTTAGGATAATTACAATCAATCTACAGTAAATTCAGTGGATGATATTCTATTACAATATTAAATGAAAGCAGAAGTAAACTAGCAGTTACACAACATATACAGTATCCAAAATAAAGTTTTTTTTAAGTGCATAAATGGAGACTATACTTTCAAGAAATGTGGAGTTTGTACAACAATGAAGAGAGGGATGTGTTTAGCTAAGTGGCAACTAGACAATGTCTCACTTTGAATCAAATCTGTCACTGAAATGAAGTTTTCCAGGAAACAATAAGAATAAAAAAAACTTTAGGCTTGTTCAAAGAAACATAGCTTAAGAAAAAATTTTGTGGCAAATCCTCAAAATGCCAGTAAGGTAACAATAAATCATTTATCCAACCTAGAATGTGAACAGTTTACGGAGATGTCAATTATACCAGATCTCTAAGTTGCAGGTTTGAACTACTTTTCTGATGTCAAATATTCACCCCACTAAAATAAATTTAAAAAAATCAATAAAAGCCATTATTTTGATTTAAATCACATATCTAAAAACCATTAACTATTTATCACTTGAATTGGCATTCTCAGTTTTACAAGAGAACTAAAAGTCATTTCTATTAAAGTTTCAATATAGGTTATGGCTTATTTGACAATCACTACCAAATATTTATGACCTATGCCTGTTGGAAATAGTATTGTGCATGGTGGTGGAATTTTTCACAAGGATCCAGTGTTTGGGTTTCAAAAGAATACATTTAGAAATATATTCACAGGAAGTGTCTGTGTTAATGAATCATAGACGTTCTAAGAAAATCCAACCATCTAAAATGTTTGTTTCATACAGCAACAGACAGCAAACCACATATATTATATCCAAGATGTACACCAAGAAATTTTAACAAACATCTTTATTCTCAAAGCGCCTCGTTTGATAAAAATTCGTAACTAGTAAAAATCAGGATTTATTTAATCAAGGTTTGAAAGACCACAAAATCTTTACTCACCTACAAAGTGGTCAGTAGAAAGCAATATTATTGGATAACCAAAAGAAAACCAAAAAGAAACACCTTTCTTATTTTTAAAAATATATACTAATTAGAATATGAATAACAAGACTTACTTGATCACTATAACACAAGTTCATTCTTTTTTTTTTTAGTCTACATTTCGGAGGAGAGAGGACACGAATTCATTCTTGAAGTATAATTTCCAACACAAAATTTTACAAGACTCTAAAAAATCTTTGTAAGACTATAACTGCTATTAGGTAATACCTGATGAAAATCAACAGGACTGCTGACCACGACATTAACAACATGCAGAATCCAAAATTCCTTAGCATACTACTCAAAGCCCTCGGTAATCTGGTCTCATTTCACCTTATTGATCTATTTCCTGATACGGCACATTTAACTTCTTAGAAAAATATCAATTTTTTTCATCATATGCTTTTCTTTTCTTTTCGAGATAAGAGTCTCGCTCTGTCACCCAGGCTGGAGTGCAGTGGCGCAATCTAGGCTCACTGCAACTTCCGCCTCCCTTCAAGCAATTCTCCTGCCTCAGCCTCCTGAGTAGCTGGGATTACAAGCATGCACCACCATGCCCAGCTAATTTGTTTGTATTTTTGGTAGACTCAGGGCTTCACCATGTTGCTCAGGCTGGTCTCGAACTCCTGACCTCATGATCTGCCCACTTCGGCCTCCCAAAGTGCTGGGATTACAGGCATGAGCCACGGGCCCAGCCCATCATATGCTTTTCTTTCTCTATGCTTTTATTCATTCTATTCCCTTCTCCTGAAACAAATACGCTACCTCTTCGTTTCTGCATTTCATCATATACTTCTTTCAAACCTCATCATTTTGAAATACTACCTCCTCCTCAAAGCCTTCTCATTTCCCCAAAGCAGCAATAATTGCTGAATTAACATAGCATAGCTATAATTATTTCATAAAACATCATTTTATATATAGCATTTTATTTAGTTGTGTATCTTTATGTTTTCTCTATCCTACTTGACTGAGAACCCTGCAAACCGATCACATCTGCTGAATGAAAATAATCAACTGATTGAACGTAAAGTCAGAAGAGATTAGACATCAGATTTACAGAAAGAAGCAAAGTTTTCCTACACACATCACTGGGGGAGGGAGGGTGACAAAACACCTGAAGTTCTATACCTGCTTTTTCATTCCTGTTTAGGTGCTTTATTACACAGCAAACTTTTTTTTCTCCAGGAATAATTTATTTAGATCCAGTAAGTTAGAAGCCTTAAAATATCATATTTAATTGTCACAGAAATCCTGAGGTAGGCATGTGACACTAAGTCCACTATACAGCCAAGGAAATTAAACCCCAACTGGTTAAGTAACCCATACAACATCTTTACAGTGAGGAAAGTGCAAAAGCTGGTACTAAAGTCCAAGCTTTGTGATACTTGGTTTACTGCTTTTGTTTCACTACACCACCCTGTCCCTGGACAAGCCGGAGCAAAAGGTCAAAACCTAAAATACAAAACAGGGTAGACACAGATACACTGAAGAGCACAGATCCGATAATAACTTTTATAATTTCCTCTAGTTCTAAAAGTCCATATTTAATGTACCACTGTTGTTCCTCTCAACAGCAACCTAGAAAATGTGTTCCCAAGTCCACACTTTTCCATTCAAAATTCTTTCTATAACTAATCAAACCCATCTTTTCTACTGCTCTCCCAAACAAACCTTCAACTCCAAACAGCTGCTTCCTGCTATGCCGCACACAGCATGTTTATTAATACCCAATGCTTTGTACTCAGGCAGCTAGCACTTTCCTACCCACACTTGCCCCCATGTTTTTTGTTTTTGCCAAACTGCCTTAATGACTCCAGCTCACCGATTCCAGGCTATTACCTATAAAGTGAAATTTTGCATATTATTACAGCTAAAATGTGGGCTATTTTCTCTATGGAAGTCAATACAAAATAGTGGTTAAGACCAAGGACTATGGAGCCAGAGCCCCTCCTCTCTCACTTACGTGTTCTTTGGTTTGAGAGACTACTTGACCTCTCCATGCTTCAGTTTCCTGTCAATCAGCAGGAAATCACAGTATAGTCCCTACCTCATAGTAATGATAAAATGAGTTGATACATAAAAAGTGCTTTAAACAAAGCCTGACACACAAATAATGCTCCTATGTCAGTGCCTATCATTGTCATTTCTTCCAGTATCATGGTTTAATAGATCACCTCAGAACTATAAACTATCCCACAATGCTGCACACATATTGTTTTATGTAGAAGTTATATTTTAGTCATATGCTTTTAAGTCTTTCTCTGCAAAAGTTCAATTTATCAGGTTTTCTCTAACATGCTTATTTTATAATGTACAAGAGTATATCCTAAAATTATATTTCTACAATATAGAAGATATAACTATGCTAATCATAGGGGATGTATAGAAGTGAGTATCTGCTCTATTAAATCTGGAATCTGTACTGATCCAACTGTTCCATTTAATCAAATGCCATGCAAACTATTAAGAGCTCCCTCTGACTTTAACAGCCAATTTCCCAGAGAAAGAGCAACTCGCTACTAAAAGATCTTAATAATACACAGGGCCTGGAGAGTATTGCTTTTTTTCTTTTTCTTTTATAAGTTAAAAAAAAAAAAAAAAAAGGCTTTTCCTGTCAACAGAAATCAATGAAAAGCCTCTTGAACACAGCAAGAAGGTAGGGTTGATTTTAGCCACAATGTAAGTTCCTGCAGAATTTCAGAGTGCCAACAATAGTGTCACTTTTCTCATTCATTCATTGGATTTATTTGCGGTTTTTCAGGGCTACGATAATCTGTGCAACATTACTGGCTCCTCACCAGTATTACATTTTACATAACATAATTAACAAATTATAAAAAAAAATCACTGTCACGTCACAGCTGCTATTATTAATCCTGAAAAGAAATTATAAACATAAAGGAATAAGTTAATTATATTATGGCTAACAAAACCAATTTTACATTTCTAAAACCATGTTTTTGAATAGTTTGAGTGTAAGTATTCATGTAAAAAAGTACAGGGAAAGAAATCTACACCAAAATTAAAGGATACATTGAAGATCCTCAATTTTCAACAACTTACAAAGAATGAAAACAGGTCACAGAAACAGATCGTGATCTCAGTTCAAATTTTATATACCCAGCAATATATACAAATGCCAACAAGCTAGGTAAAACAGCAAATGAGTCCCTAGCTAGTAAGGGGAAAAGTAATTCACTTACATTAATTTTCAATTAAGTTTTAGTTTGTGTGAGATAGTCACAGATTCACATGCAACTGTCAGAAATAATACCAAAAGATTCAGTGTACCCTTAACCCAGTTTTCCCAATGCTAACTCTTCCAAAACCGTAGTACAACATCACAACCAGCATATTAACACTGATACGGTCAAGATACAGACTATTTCCATCACAAGGATGCCTCATGTTCCCCTTTTATAGTTTCACCAACTTTCCTCCCACTTCCACCCCTCCTAAACCCCAACAACTACTAATTTTGCTGTATCTTTGTCATTTCAAGAATGTTACATAAATGGAATCATACACTATATAACCTTTGAGATTTTACTTTCCACTCAGCATCATTTTCTGGAGATTTATCCAGGTTACTGTATATCAAGACTTTGTTCCTTTTGTTACCCAGTAGTATTATATTGTATGGATATACAGTTTAACCTTTCATCGGCTGAAGGAGACCTGGGCTGTTTCCAGGTTAGGCTTTTACAAATAAAGCTGCTATAAACATTACGTATAGGTTTCTGCACAAACATACGTTTTCACTTCTCTGGGATAAATATCCAGGAATACAACTGCTAAATGATAGTTGGCATGTTTTGTTTTTTAAGAAACTCCAAACAGTTTTTATAGACCCTCCAGCAACATCCTCTCCAGCATTTGGTGTTGTCACTAATTTTTCATTTTAGTCATTCTGTTAGGTGTGTAATGATAGTTCACTGTAGTTTTAAATGGCATTTTGGTAAAAACTAATGATGCTGAACATCTTTTTATGTGCTTACTTGCCATGTGTACATATCTCTTCATATCTTTTGCTCATCTTCTAATTGGACTAGTTGGATTTTTTTTTAATACTTTGAGTTGAGAAATCTCTATATATACAAGTACTAGCTCTCTGTCAGACATGTGGTCTGCAAATATTTTTTTCCCACTCTGTAGCCTATCTTTTCATCCTCCCACAGGGGTTTCTTGCAGAACAAAAGCTTTAAATTTTGATAAAGTCCAACTTATCTTTTTATGGATTGTACTTTTGGTATCAGTTCTAAGAGCTATAATCCTAGATGCCAAAGATTTCTTTTTCCCAAAAGTTTTATAGTTTACTTATTCCATTCAGTCTGTGATTTGTTTTGAATAAACTTTTGCATAAAGTTTGAGACAGGTCAGGAGACACTGTTTGGACTATGGATGTGCAACCACTCCAATAGCAATGGTTGAAAAGCTGTATGTAGTTTTTAGAGTTATAAGACCTTTGTCAGATTTAAACCTAAAGGGTTTTTTTGAGCAATTATAAATGGTTCTGTATTTTTAATTTTTGTGTAAATATGGTCATTGCTAGTATACAGAAGATCAACTGATTTTGTGTGTTTATTTTGTTGTACCCTGTGACCTTGCTGAACTCACTCATTAGTTCTAGGTGTTTTTTGGGGGGGAGGGGAGAAGTTTAAATAGATTCCTTGGGATCTTCCACGTAAACAGTCATGTTATCTGGAAACTGGGACAGTTTTCTTTCTTTCTGATCTGTATGTCTTTTATTTCTTTTTTATGCCTTACTGCACTGGCTAGAACTTTGGTATTATATTGAATAAAAATGGCAAGAGTGGACATTCTTGTCCTGTTCCTGATCTTAGGGAGAAAATTATTCAGTTTTTCACCATTAAGAATAATCTTAGCTATAGGATTTTTGTAGATGCTCTTTATCAAGTTTTACAGATACAAGTTTATCAAGTTCTCCCACTACAATTTTTCTGAGAGTTTTTAAAATCATGAATGGATGATTATGTTTGATAATCATCAGTGGATTATTGTGTTTGATGGATTGTTATGGATTATTATGTTTGATGTTTGAACTTGACCTTCTCAAAATTTGCAAAGGAAATTAATGAATTATTGCTTTGAAATAGTTTTCAAGTAGGTTCATTTTTGTTAAGTATGGAACTTGTGAATACAGAAAAATTGCTCACTACATCAAATCTGAATTAAAACACATTCCTCCTTATTATGCAACATATGCCTTACATCAACAGCTTCAAGCCCTATTTTTTTCAGGAAGCAATCCAAAACATTATCATTTAGGCAACCTGTCAAACAATCTCATACTTTTTGTTATATCAATTAATCAAAACTAAGTACTCCTTTGCATTTCATGCTTTTAAAGGTTTACTTGTTTTAATTATAGTATAAATTGTGATGTACAAGTACTTTTTTAAAAACATGTGAAAACAATACAATTTGACCTTGTCAATTAAAGTATGAGACTTTCCTATCCTGGGATGCTTCTGTTGCTTACCTTGAGGACTGGGGCTGCGCACAGTGGCTCATACCTGTAATCCCAGCACCGTGGGAGGCCGAGGCGGGTGGATCACCTGAGGTCAGAAGTTCGAGACCAGCCTGAGCAATATGGTGAAACCCCATCTCTACTAAAAATACAAAAATTAGTCGGGCGTGGTGGTGCGTGCCTGTAGTCCCAGCTACTCGGGATGCTGAGACAGAAGAAGTGCTTGAACCCAGGAGGCGGAGGTTGCAGTGAGCTGAGGTCGCACAACTGCACTCTAGCCTGGGCAAAACAGCGAGACTCTGTCTCAAAAAAAAAAAAAAAGAAAAGAAAAAATCACTGCTTGGTTCAGTCAAGAAACAGTAATTTCCAAATACTTCAGTATTTGGAATGTAACAGTAATGTCAAATACTTCAAACAAAATTCTACCTTCTAACTATTATTTATTTACAGTTTATTAAGTACATTGGTGCTCTCAAGGATCAGTACTGGGTAACAATAATCAAACTTTGAATTTAAACATGCATCTATTATTTGTGTTTTTTGTTTTTGTTTTTGAGGCAAAGTCTCACTCTGTCACCCAGGCTGGAGTGAAGCAGCCCAATCTTGGCTTACTGCAACCTCCACCCCCTGGGTTCAAGCAATTCTCCTGCCTCAGTCTACCTAATGGCTGGGATTACAGGCGCCTGCCACCATGCCCAGGTAATTTTTGTGTTTTAGTAGAGATGGGGTTTCACCATGTTGGCCAGGCTGGTCTCAAACTCCTGACCTCAAGCAATCCACCCGCCTCAGCCTCCCAAAGTGCTGGGATTACAGGCATGAGCCACAGCACCCAGCCACATGTATCTCTTTTTAACTATCAAATTAAAAAATTAGAATTTTTTTAAGAGCATAGAAATATGCGTTTTGCCAGGCCCGGTGGCTCACATCTATAATCTCAGCACTTTGGGAGGCCGAGATGGGAGGATCACTTGAGCCCAGGAGTTGGAGACCAGCCTGGGCAACACAGTGGGACTCCATCCCTAATTCATTAATTAATTAATTTAAAAATCTACATTTAATTAAAAAGTACTATAGCATCAAAAGTAAAAAAGGAAAATTATTTTCAAATCACCGAGGAACTATCAAAGGGAAGGCAAAGAAGAGAATACACACAAACTATTAATTTTTATTCTACCTAAAATGGTATTAATTATCTTAATGACAATAGATAGAATGTAGTTAAAATGAGTGTGCTAAAATATTAATATCCAAATGCTAGGAAAGCAGATAATAGTTAAATTTTTTTAAGATTTAATGCCCACTAAAACAATTAAAAGAGAGCAATAAAATAAACTTTCAGGGCAACGGAAGGGTGGTGGCTTTTGCCTTTGTACAACCAGTGCCCTGGATCCACATCTCCCTTTCTATGAACAGACCCCATCCCTTGTGTAGCCAAGCATTCTCTTGCCCCCAAATGTCATGGCATGTATGTCAACATTTGAAAACTGCCAACATAGTTAGGGAAATTTAACTGTCTAATATCTGTTAGTTATATTTGTTTTGAAGAAAAATGTAACACGATTTCTAATTGCTTAATCTAAGAGAGTAAACAAAGGAGAAAATAAATATGAATATAAATGCAAAAACAAACCTAATAAGAAATGAAACTTAAAATCTCATTTAAACACATTTAATAAGAGAGAAATAAAATCTCAGTTAACAATATATACTTTATTAGTATAAAGGTTTTATTCTCTGTAACATCATAGGACTTATTCTAGGGATGCAGTGCATCCTTAAGTCACATTAGATATACCGGAAACATAAATATGTCAAAGTCTTTATACCAACCTACTCAGGAAGCTGGACAGTTCAAGACTTCCATTTCCAGGACAATAACAAGAACAATCTAAGGAATAATTTAAAAAAAAAAACAACCCTGACCCTTATTTCTAATATTCCAATAATCCCAGCACTTTGGGAGGCCAAAGCAGGAAGACTGCTTTAGTTCAGGAGTTCAAGACCAGCCTGGGCAAGACAGGCAGACCCTGTCTCTACAAAAAATTTACAAATCAGGCAGGCATGGGCCGGGCGCCATGGCTCATGCCTGTAATCCCAGCACTTTGGGAGGCTGAGGCGGGGAGATCACCAGGTCAGGAAATCAAGACCATCCTGGCTAACACGGTGAAACCGCGTCTCTATTAAAAATACAAAAACTTAGGCATGGTGGCACGTGCCTGTAGTCCCAGCTACTCAGGAGGCTGACAGAGGAAAATCGCCTGAACTGCGGAGGCGGAGGTTCGCAGTGAGCTGAGATCATGCCACTGCACTCCAGCCTGGGCAACAGAGCAAGACGCCTTCTCAAAAAGAAACAACAACAAAAAAAAATTAGGCAGGCATGGTAGCTCACTCCTGTAGTCACAGCTGCTTGGGAGGCTGAAGTGGGAGGATGGCTTGAGCCCAGGAGTTTGCAACTGCAGTGAGCTACAAACATGCCACTGCACTACAGCTTGGACAACAAAGCAAAATCCTGTCTTTAATAATTTTAAGTTTTTAACCTGAAGCTTATTTATTTTAGAAATAATCAAAAATATTTTTCAATGTAATAGAAGTACTATATTGTCCATGCTTTGTCTTAGGAACAAAACATCTAAACTTTAAACTCAAGCACAAATATCAACTGAGAATAGGTCTACATATTAACTTACTGTTTTAGAAGTACTTGAAATGTGAGTCATCTAATTATTTTTCGGTATTTCCAAAAAAAATTCTCAAGTAGTTTATCTAAATGCATTGTCAAATCTAGTCAAGATGAATATTTAGTGTAAAGTAGAAATCTCTCAGAAAAAAAAAAACTAATAATCACTAATACCTCGCTATTTTTGTTTAAAAAAAAAAGGTAAGAATTTCTAATTACTAATAATCAGAGTCCCCAAAATCAAAGGAAAAAGCACAAAGAAATGAAAACCACATATCTGCTTCTCTAGAGAAAGGAAATCATCATGGGAATAGTAGGAGTCACAATCAAGAATCACATCCAGTCCAAAGAATGTAACTCACAAGTAAACCGATCACTGTACATCAGTCTCCGAAGAAATACCTTTATGAATGAACTCAATGAGAAGCTAGTCAAAGATTAAAGCTGATCAAAGTAGTTAGCAAAAAGACATTAACATAGTTCAATTTCACTATTAAAAAGCTCCAATTAACTTTCCAGCCTTTCAGCAATTTACAAAACTTTACCAGAACCTAAATAAGTTTACTCAATCAGAATCTTTCCTATCTCCATTTTTAAAAGATGTAGATGTAAATGACAAAAGAAGGGAAGATGACGGAAGGGTATTTAAAAAAACAAAAAACAAAAAAATAACCCTGTCTATACCCACACCCCTACTTCTTTTTTTCTTTTCAGACAGAGTTTCGCTCTTTTTGTCCAACCTGGAGTGCAATGGTGCAACCTCGGCTCGTCGCAACCTCCACCTCCTGGGTTTAAGCGATTCTCCTGCCTCAGCCTCCTGAGTAGCTGGGATTACAGGTATGCACCACCACGCCCAGCTAATTTTGTATTTTTAGTAGAGACAGCGTTTCTCCAAGTTGGTCAGGCTGGTCTCAAACTCCCGACCTCAGGTGAGCCACCCACCTCCGCCTCCCAAAGTGCTGGGATTACAGGCATGAGCCACCACTCCCAGCCACCCCTACTTCTTTTTAAGTACAGGGTATTTCCTAATCATAGTAAAAATCATTCAGGACTACTTCATCTACAAATCCTCAATCCATCTGATCAAATTCACCTTAACCACATTCAAAAGCATCACGAAAATATTAAGCCCACAATGCTAAATAAACTCTGGCTGAACTGCATAAAGAGAAATATTTATATGTTCTAGAGAATATGAAAAGATTCACAAGATTGTTTAAAAAATCAAAAGCTTGTTAAAAATAAAATATGACTGAAATATAATAAGCTAGAAATAATTTTTTTAATTTACTTGAACTTCCAATCAAGATGGCATCATAAATTGCTTTGAAAACCCACCCTGTTTCAAATACAAAGCAACGACAGGCAAAATCCTGGAGAAGACATTTTAAAGACCTACCTAACTAAAAAAGACCAGCATCACCATGAAACAGAAATACGTAACAGAGAGGGGGCAGAAGGTATAGGGCTGCTAGGCTCTGGTTTCAGAAGGAACCAGTGAAGGCCTAGGTTTCAGATCCTATAGAAACAGGAATAAAAGTGGCCCACCTAAGATAAGCGACTGAGGCTGAAATTGGGCTGAAAACAAACTGCTACTAACAGCTGCCTGGGGGTAAGTAAGCTGTGTGGACTTGCAGGAAGTATGTCTTCTCAGAAACTGAGTGCCTAGGAAAGTGAGAATACTAGGGCTTCAGCCACACTATCCCACTGCCTGGCCAACTGGAACAAAGATGCAGGTGTATCTACCATCAGTGGGAGACAAGTGCCCTCTGCTGCCAATCTAAGACCTTGGTGGTGGTGGGGGCAACAGGGAGAAGCAGTTAAGAATACGTGCAAAACCACTAGAAGGGACTGTGGGGAGTGGGGGGACTTCCCAGTCAAAGCTGTACCATGACATAAAGAAAACGAATAAAAACCACAGCAACTGAAATACAAAATCCCTTCAAACAAAATAGAAACAGAAAAGCCTGAAAATAGTATGCTTAAAATTTTTTTCTTTTTTTGAGATAGAGTCTGGCTCTGTCACCCAGGCTAGGGTAGCACAATCTTGGCTCACTGCAGCCTCCGCCTCCCAGGTTCAAAGCGATTCTCCTGCCTCAGCTTCCCAAGTAGCTGAGATTACAGGTGTGCGCTACCACACCAGCTAATTTTTGTATTTTCAGTAGAGACAGGATTTTGCCATGTTGGCCAGGCTGGTCTTGAACTCCTGACCTCAAGCGATCCACCCACCTCAGCCTCCCAAAGTGCTGGGATTATAGGCGTGAGCCACTCTTTTACTCTTTATAAAAGAGTAAAATTTCTTTTATAAAGGGAAAAAAAAAATCACAACAAGCAGAAGTGAAACAAGGCTAGGTGGAAATGAAAAAGAATTTAAAAGCTAAAGAATGAGTATTTTAACTCAAAGTAAGTTTTAAATAATTTTAAAATAAGCAATGGAAATGAAAAACTGAGTAAGAGATAAAATGTAAACAGTAAAAATTGAAAAGGAGTTAACAAACTATAGAATAATAATGAAGAATTTAACTAGAAAGTTGCAGAGGCAAAGAAGTTTTAAAGATATATTATGGAGGCCAGAAAACAAGGTTCGATGATATATTTAACAGCAGTTTCAGAACAAGCAAAGAGGCAATGAGAAAAGAAAAAATTACACTGAATCATATATTATCCAGATCAACAACATAACAAAGAAAATTATAACCTAATGGATAATCTAACTTTCAAGTAGCAAGAAAAAAAATTACTAGTTGAACTCATCTAGCCTAATTTTTAAATTATATTTTTTACTGTTGACCTCACTTTAGAGGGCCAAATTGTGTACAGAATACATGCTACCCAAGAACACCACAGAGGTCCTCTGGGTGTTTCCACAGAGCAAAATTGAAAACACGGCCAGTAAATAAGGTGCAATTAACAAAAAAAAAACAAAAAAAAAAAGTCTGACTGGCCCAGTCTTCGGCCTCGGCTGCAACTTAATAGTCCTTTAAATTCAGTTTCTAACACCCAGAGAAATGACACATGAGATAAGAGTGCTTTCTTTCCAAAACGGTGGCAATAAAACTTGTGATTGGGGTAGAAGAGTACTAGAATAGTAGATTACAGAATTGAGTAACAGGATTTCTTGTTAACTAAAACCAAATATACAAACAAAAAGCAAACCTACTGCCATCAACACAATTTATTCAATCAGAAGTATCTTTTAACCTTTCTCTCCAAATTTAAAATAAATAGTCAGAAAAGTAATAATGCTGATAATTTAGGCTGCATTTATATTATAAAATTTTAACTCTCTTTTTGGTGGTCCAGCTGTGTCTACATAGCTTAAGAATCTGATGGTTTTATCTAAACTAGTTAAGACATACAGCTGGTTAAAGTTTTGTGTATTTTAGGGGCACTATCAGATTAATAAAAGTGCATTAATTTTAGCATTAGACAGACATGTCTTCAAAATTTGAAGGCATTTATATCTAGTTATATACTTAGTAATTCTTTTTGATGGGAATACATATCAATGGGAATCTTTCAAAGATATATAGTAGTTTGAACAGTAACCATATTAAGTCTGAAAACACAAACAATAAGACAGAACATCAGTTCAGTGTCTCTCTCTCAAGACAAAGCATACTCTTTGCTGGTGATAAACAGCACACTCACTTTACTTTAGTCTAAGCCTCCACCCACATAATCCTTAAAATTATATTAAGCTCCGGTGGATGAAAATACAGCAGCAGTCCTGCAGCCTAACTGCAAAAATGAAACCGTGTACTCAGCTGAAGGGCTGGTCTCCCTAACTAGCACGGTTCAGTCAGCATCTATCTGACAGCACAAGATACACAGCACACGCTTTCTTTAGTTATCTGTACATGTCAGTAGGACTCTGGCCCCCTGCCATAAGGAACTCTATCTCTGTTCTCTGCTTTATCTCGTTGTCCATTCTTCAGTCATTTAGCACAACCACTACTTTATTTTCATCAGTAACATGTTCTTCTGGGACACAAATGGGAGCTCCAACTGCTTCAAAAGCAGTTACTTGGCCAGGTGTGGTGGCTCACCCCTGTAATCCCAGCATTTTGGGAGGCCGAGGCAGGCAGATCACCTGAGGTCAGGAGTTCAAGACCAGCCTGACCAACATGGAGAAACTCCATCTCTACTAAAAATACAAAATTAGCCGGACGTGGTGGCGCATGCCTGTAATTTCAGCTACTCGGGAGGCTGAGGCAGGAGAATCATTGAACCCAGCACTCGGAGGTTGTGGTGAGCAGAGATTGTGCCATTGCACTCCAGCCTGGGCAATAAGAGTGAAACTCCATCTCAAAAAAAGAAAAAAAGGAAAAAAAAAAAAAGCAGTTACTCACCAGCTGCTAGCTAAAAATCATGAAAATTAGAAAGCAACTCTTTATGATTTTTTAATCAAAGTAGTGTAACATTTTAAATTGGCATTTATCACGCAGCAATCCATTTCTTTTGTAGAAAGCCAAAAGAATTTTAACATGTTCATATAAAAGCAAGAATTTCCATTGAAAAGAAATTTTTACAGAGAACACTTATTTAGCAAACACCTATGAATGCACAAAGTCATTAACAATAATACCATCAATAGTGCTTATGTATGGCAGATAACCAAAACATGATGTTATTTGTTACTTTCCTTCCACACACCAAGAACCCAATAATTTTTACTGCATATATTACATATGTTAAGTACCAGAGAACTACAATGTAAAAAAAATTCTTTTTAAAATATTTCATCTTTTCCTCCTGCTTAGGTCTCAACTGTACCATCCATCTTATATCACAAGCTGTCCTCACCCTACCTTTTTCTCCCCTGCTGACACAAAATTCTATTTCAAGCAACCCAAGGGTATTCAACATATCCCACACACATATCACATACTTTAAAAAAGAATTTTTTTCATGCCTTTCTTGTGTTTCCTGCTTAGAGTACCTTTTCCTTCCTTCTTTCCTGGTGAAATCTAACTCTTCTTTAAAGGCAGTAGTGCCACCTACATTTGCAATATTTTCATCAATCCCAAACTGAATAAATCGCTGTCTCTTCTCTGACCCCCTACAGAAGTTTAGACGTGCCTCTTCACTGAGACTTCTCTGACAACTCCATTCATGGGGTCAAAGGAGCACAGTGTTTCTCCTGGGAAGCACTGCATCCTGACTATCAGTTAATGTTGCCATAACTTAACAGTTTTATAATACATCTTTCTTAGTGTCCATCATCCTGCCTCTAACACCTCCCCTAGACTAAGAGCGCCATAAAGAAAAGGATCCAAGAAATTCCTCTTACAGTTAAAGATCTTATGACTTGCCCTCCACATAGTAAGCATGCAAAACCTATTTGATGAATAATAATAACACTGAATGGACACTCTTTAGGAGAAATAGTAAAATGAATTACAGCTGCAGCTTTGGAAAAAGATATAGATGCTAAGGAACCTAAGTCATTAAGTCTTAGTACATTAGAGTACAATTACACAAAGTTAATGTCTCCTGCTGCCTCTCTTTAAGGCCTGATTCCCACCCTCTCTGCCCCTAGGAACCACTAAAGTTTCTATGTCTACAGGTGGGCACACTGATTAGGAACTATAAAGTAGAGGTTACTATCTGATCCATTTAGAGAAAAAGTTACCATGTTCTTATTTGCTTGTTCTTTCTCCTTGCTCTGGGAATCTAATACTAGCCACCTCTGTGATTCCCTTTCCATTCTGGTCCCATTTTTTTATCTTGTCTCTTCCATCTTCTGTCCGATATCAGTTTTTGCATGAGAGAGGTGGGCTATTTTATACAGTACTAGTCAGTCAGAGAAACACATTTTATTCTATGCAATAAAGCAAGCTTTGATTTTAATAGACTATGTAAATCCAATCTCAGCCATTTGTGCTTAAGAAAATCAAGAAGAGAGTTTACACAAAAGTGATACAGCACACTTCACGCACACTTTATTTTTATGTCAAATAGCTTCCTATTGCAATATCCTCATCTGCAAGAAACACTAAGTCCTTATTTAGGAATACTAAATTGTGTCACCCTTGAGGCTTATGCAAGCTTATCATCTGACTTTTAAACATTTTCTATCTCTTAGAAAATACTCTGATAAAATGCCTAGGTTTCTACTTTCAGTAAGCACATAAAAGCATTAGCACTGATTGCCCTAAAGCACTTTCAGAAAAACAGTTCCCATTTGGTTAAACAGTCATCAAATTTTAAGAACAGGAATCCATACTTTTTAAATGCTACTTTTTTTTTAAATTCAAACCTATATCAGGAAAAATCATTTTTGGTCCAGTATCAAAATCTAATCTCCACCCCTCAAGAAATAAAGAAATCTATCTGCCTTAACATCATACTTCCAACATTTAAGAAGCCAATCAATTACAACTAATACCTTTATACACTAAAGAGCATCAATCAGAAGGACAAATTTTCTCAGGAAAATAATTTCAAGTTCAAGGTTATATGAGCATTTTGGACATCATACTGTTCTCCAGGAAATATAATTTAAATCAGCAGAGAGCCAAAATACATTGTCATGGTTGAAATAAAAGGAGGAAAAGTCCGGGCGCCATGGCTCATGCCTGTAATCCTAGCACTTTGGGTGGCCAAGGCAGGAGGATGCTTTTCAAAAAAAAAAGAGAAGAAGAAGGAAAAAGCAAACATTATTTTAAATAGCCTATTTTTTAAAAAATTACATGACTAAATTATCTTAGCAACATAAGATTTCTTTAATAAAGTGCTACCAATACCCTGCCTTTTTTTTAATCATCCCATTTCCTTCTTACCCCAGGAAAAAAGTAATAATGGCCACACTGCAGTCATTCAACATTTCCAAAGAACTTTTGTACTTTGTACAATGTTAACAATCTAGGGTACTACAGCCACCTTTCTCATCACACATTGCAAGACATTAATTATATTCACAATAAATTTTCACACTTACTAGTGAAATACCATTTGTAGTTCAAAATAATTTGAAACTTCAAGAAAAACAGGTGAGAAAAATAATCTTTCCTTTCAGGTCTAATTTGTGAAACTTTCAGAATTCATTCAATTAGCAATTGTTCAACTATTGTTGAATTACTTGACAGGGACTATGTTAAAAGTGCTAACAGAAGAATATGTACGTAAACTGTCTTCAATGAGCCTATAGCCCACAAGGAGAGAAAAAACACAATAAGCAAAGCGTTCTGGTGCATGAAACCAGCAGTAGTACACTAAGTCTATACTAAGCACACTTCAAAGACTTCAAAGACTCACTGTGCCTCAATTTATATTTTAATCAATAAATTTGAATTTTTTAATGATTAAAAATAGTTTATAAAATAAAAACACTACGCAGCAAGTTAGATTTTTTTAATACAGGGCTAGAGGGGTAGAGAATATCATAATAATTCCTATGACATAGTAGATCAGGTAGCTTTTGTCTTTTTAACTTAAAACAAGAGGGATGGTGTAAGCAAAAGGGCACATCTTCTGGGTTAAAACAGATACAGATCAGATCTGGAGAGAGCAGGTTACAAAAGAAGAACAGTCATCCTCAAGATTACTTAGTAAATACCCATGCTGGCCTTGAAACCATGGGCAAAATTCCAGATTGTAAAAGAAAACTGACTGTACAAAGACTAGGATCAACTGAATATAAAAATACACATCCACTAGTATAATTTTAAAAAGCCCCCATGGGTTGTCATAAGAGAGTATCTATCTTTACCCAAGTCTTAACTTTCTTTAAAGTCCTCTATCCCAAATTGAAAATATTATTTGAAAATGTTACACGAAGAAGTATACAAGAAAAGTCTCCTATAAGATTAGATCAGGTAAGCCTATGTACTGTAATACCATATAAATTTTGGTCGTTAAGTTCATCCAAATAAGGGTTGTAATAATAAATGAAGAAACCCTGAGATGGATACATTTCCTTGACTAAAAAAGAAATTACAAGGATGAGAGAAAAAGAATAAAAATAGACATTAACCCCAAGAAATAAAAATGACACATGTAGATCAACATTATAAAACATTTGATTTTTAAAAATGGTGATCAAATATTCAACGAATCTATAAGCTGTGTATAAAGAAAGGTAACTTATGTGCACAGTCAGCAGCATTATTAGTGCATTTAATAACACATGTGAAGCAAAGGACATCAAGGAGGCAGGAGGCTTCAGGGGGATCTGTACAGGTGAGCTTTACCTCCCACAATTGTACAGAGTTTTAGGAGCACGTGTATGGGTGCTTTTTTTCTAGGAGACCATCCAAAGCTTTCTGCAGGTCTTCAAATGGATGAATGATCTGAAAAACCTA
Source organism: Gorilla gorilla gorilla (assembly GCF_029281585.2). NCBI lineage: Eukaryota > Metazoa > Chordata > Mammalia > Primates > Hominidae > Gorilla > Gorilla gorilla. The sequence continues at coordinate 131,602,882 of NC_073234.2, forward strand.
AGAGCCATCCATATAAGACTATAAAGTTTCCAACATTACAAATATGTCTTTTCCTTGAAAATGAGCAATATAATACAGTAAGAAAATAAGTTCTAAAAAGAATTAGGTTAAGGGCAAGGTTAAAACAAGCTATCATCAAAACTCCATGAAAGTCTTTTTATGGCATTAAAGAAATATGCTTCATTCTCTTTGTAAGCTGTAAATTTGAAAATTTAAAGTTTTAGGAAACTAAACTAGCTTTACAAAACAGATGTTGCTGCCTATGCCATTTAATCAATTCAAGTCACATTCCTAGAAGACAATATAGCCATCTGATGAGTTCAGCGTCAATGGAATGAGCCAAATCCACACAACAGCATTTTACAAAAATAATCAGTGGTTTAAAGCAGGGCATGTGCAAAATTCCTGAAATAACACATACATAATTCACTGCCAAACTCAGATCAATTCAGAATCTGCAGAGGCAAGAAGCATTATTATGGCTCTGAAATCCATATTCAGTAAGGCTGTGTTCAGAAAGTTTCATTTCAATTTCAAGAAAATAAATGACTAGAGAAGCTCAATAATGATTTTGGCAGATATAAGTACCCTTCGTTCAAAGCAGAATCATTTTACAGAGCTTAAGATTTTTTAAAAGATAAAGAAAAACACCAATTTATAGGACCTAAGTCTTGAATTTAAGGATGAAATGTCATCAACTTGAGAAATATAACACTATATCTACTCAAATATTATAGCTATCCAGACAACAGTTAGAGGCAAGAGAGTACAATGGAAATGGTTGAAAAAGCACAGCCTTATTAGAGATCAGTTAGAATTGCAATTCTAACTGCATCACCCCCAAGCTGTACGACACTGAGCAAGTTACTTCATTGCCCCATGCCTCGGCTTACGCATTTTTAAATCTCCTGTGGCTGTGATGCACAAGGAACTCCCCTCTCTCTAAAATCCACCAACCCTTAACCTTCTTCCCCTGCCAGCCTCTGGGGTTCTTCACGGTCAGCGTCTCCCCACAGATTCACTCAAGTCTTCCTATTCAATAAGGCTCCAGAAAAATTAAAAACTGCTTCTCACAAAAGGCTTAGGAGAAAATGCAAAGTTAGAAGAATCTCAAAAATGTAAGAAAATCTGGCAAATGAAGAATACAAGAGAAGTCACAAAGTTTTACAAAAGCACTCCTGTTCTTACCAGAACTCAATACCTGGAACGCAGATGAATGGGCTTTGCTAAAACTTTTCAGATTTATTTTATGCTTGCTTGCCACAGAAACCAACATGGGACCTTTTAGTCTGAATTTCCTCATCTACAAAAACAGTGGGACCAAATTAAATCAGCGTTCTTCAAACTGTATTCCTCTGAACTCTCGAGTTTCATCAAAGTGCCTCAGAGACCTCAAGACAAATGTCTCCACACCATCTTCAGGCAGGAATGTTAACAGTTTTCTATATGAGGGTTCCATGTAAGATTCGGTTTTACAAGTTTTGCTTATAAAAGGCTTGCAAATGTTTACAAAATAAATAGGCCTTAAACTTGTAACATTCTGGATATGTAATATCATCACTTTGTGGTGGTGTTTATTTTTCTCTACTTGATGCTAGAAACACAATAACTTTTCTGAAGCTTTTGTTTTAAAAGATGTTTTGTTTTGTTTTGTTTTGTTGAAATAAACATAAAAATAAAAATAAAAAAACAGTCCAGTGCTACAGCTGGTGGTAAAAGTGAAGACATATAAGGAAAGACTAGTGTAAGTTACCACAAAAGACAAGAGTGAGGCTGGGCGCAGTGGCTCACACCTGTAATCCAAGCACTTTGGGAGACCAAGGTGGGCAAATCACCTAAGGTCAGGAGTTCAAGACCAGCCCGGCCAACATGGCGAAACCCCACCTCTACTAAAAATACAAAAATTATCCGGGCATGGTGGCAGGCGCCTGCAGTCCCAGCTACTCAGGAGATTGAGGCAGGGAGAACTGCTTGAACCCAGGAGGCAGAGGTTGCAGTGAGCCGAGATCACGCCACTGCACTCCAGCCTGGGCGACAGAGTGAGACTCCATCTCAAAAAAAAAAAAAAAAAGACAAGAGTGAAAAGTTATCGAGGAATCACTCAGACTTACGAATTGAATCAGTTAACTATATGCTTAGTTAGAAACAATAAAAACCCATTGCACAAATATTTTTGGTGAATAGGCCAGCCAGAGCAAAAATTTTATTTTATGGAAGAAAATTACATGTCGTAATGGTATCTGCAAAAGTGGGACTTTCAGAAGGCTTCAATACGCATTTCTTTGAAATGCCAGTGGTGGGCATACCACAATAGCTACTGATCTGCTTCCAAAAGTCAACCTAACTCAAAGTTTCTGCACACAAACCACAATCTAGCAATCTTTCTACTTTGAGAGAGAACAAAATTTTCTTTCTACTTTTGAGAGAGAACAAAATTCTAGATTACGGACCACAATCTAGCAATCTTTCTACTTTGAGAGAGAACAAAATTTATCAGAACCTAGCCTGCCATAAAACTCCAGTGATTCAGACCAGCTGCTCAGGAGTCAGGAGCTGCCAGACATAAACTGAATTGCTGTATTCCATGACTGCTATCAGCTAGGAGTAGCTACTACCCAGGAAGAACTTGTAAGAACTTTCCTGGCTAGCAAAAGATTGCTGTCTCAGTACCCATGTTGTAGGCAGTTCATGGCAATTCTTACAACAATCCTATTTTTCAGTGTAGATGGATGTTCTAATTCCTAAATTATAAACCTTTCACCAACTGCCTTTCTTCTAGTATGTGTTCTGGTGTTTGCTGTCATGACTTTTAATATAATGCCTTGTCTCATTCCCCACTATAAGTTCCTCTAGTTGCTATCTGGTCATTCTTGATCTCACTCTCCATTTTATGTGTCCTCCTTTGGTCTACCCCTATCTTGTTCCGACCCACTGTTTTCCCTAGACCTGGCTCCTGCCCTTTATCCTAAACCTTCCTTGTCTTGTCTGTAGATCCCTATCTGTAGATATAGAGATACTTAGGTATTATTATTATCTTATTTTCTTCAGCTAACCTGGCCAGAGTTTTCAGAATTGGCAAAGAATAAGATGTGTTCCCTTTCAGAATTTATAAAATGGCTAATATAAAAGAAGAATAATATCGCTGCCAAGAAAAAGGAGCAGTGTACTGTCAGTGGTGATCACAGCTGGGACAAATACTGCTTCTTTGCTGTCTCCTCTGGTGGCTACCTAGAACACTATAAACCCTTTCTTCCAACTGTACATGGCCTCCTACTTACTCAACTACTCATGTGGCTTGCCTTCTGGGACACACAAATTCATCTTCATACTGTCGCCAAATCCTAACCAGAACTCAGAAAATGGTGAACAAAAACGGTGCCTATTAAAGAGAAAGAGAAGTCAGATTTTATCCTCATCCATTTGCTCTAGGAACTCTGATGGCAAAAGCACTTCAAAACACCAGTTAACTATGTATTCCAACAATACAGGATAAATGAGATGGCACTTCAAAAAGAGGTGCTGTAACACAAATTTTTTTCAAGTCGTGTTTTTTTTTAACGTTTTTCCTAGCTTTTTTACACTCAATGAGACTCAAACAGAACTAGTCCTCTTCTCATCAGCTACTTGGGACCAAAGACATAAGTTCTTATTAGAAGATTCCTTCCCTCACCACCCCATAAAAGAAGCACAATGGTCCACTCCCTACAATAATCACCTTCTCAACTGTTCTACCATTAAAAAAAAAAAACAACAACAAAGGAAGAGGAAAAAAAAAAAAAAAAAAAAGGAAAGTCTTTTAAAAAGAAGAGCTAAGTCCTTTTCCTCCCTACTGTTTTTGGCCAGAGGGAGGGAGAAACTGAGCTACCAGTCCATTCAGAAGAAAATGGGTTACAAACAGAATGATTAAAAAAGGTATATTTTGGTAAATGGCCACCAATCTAATCCATCTGAATGATTCCAATTATTTTCCTACCTTATCCTTTCATTCAAATCTATCTTCTGCCATTCCTGGCGCTTGAGAAAGCAGTTAACACTTCCCGCTCTGAGGAAATGAAAGCCGCCACACCACTGCAATAATCATAACCATACATATTAACTTCTTCATTAAAATATATTTAATATAAATACAGCAGTTTCTGCTGTGAAAACTTTACAATGCACTGCATAACTAAAAACTTTTTTTTTTTTTTTGCTTCCTTTGTATAAAGAAAACAAAGTGGCAATGATAAATTGGATAAAACTAAGAAACCTACCAAACTTTTGGGGATTAACTTCAGCGGCTATAGAGATACTTAGGTATTATTACCTTTTTTTTTTTTTTTTTGAGATGGAGTCCCACTCTGTCACCCAGGCTGGAGTACAGTGGCGTGATCTTGGCTCACTGCGACCTCCTCCTCCTCCTGGGTTCAAGCAGTTCTCCTGCTTCAGCCTCCTGAGTAGCTGGGACTACAGGCATATACCTCCACACCCAGCTAATTTCTGTATTTTTAGTAGAGACGGTGTTTCACCATGTTGGCCAGGCTAGTCTCGAACTCCTGACCTCAGGTGATCCACTTAGGTATTATTATATTTCAGAAGTTGTCAAACCATAAGAACATCTAAAACCTTACCTTAAGCACAAGCTAACAAAGCCAAACTGTCACTAATTCCTTCCAGTGAAGGAATGATAGATACTTCTTCAAATGTGAGCCAGAAGTAAAGTTATTTACACCAATACATTTAAGAACTATCAGTTTCATGAATGAACATCTATCAGTGAAGAAGGATAAAGAAAAGTTATAGACGGGGGAAAAAAGGTAACAATACACAAAATTAGCAAGCCAAAGGGCTGTTGGGGAAAAACAGCAAGTAGCCTTTTTTTTTTTTCAAACACTTGTCCTCCTCTTATTATTAAATCTAGGAATCCAGAGCATTAAAAAGTTACCAAAGCACTGATATACAACTGAGTATCTGTTTCTATTTAAACATACTAAAAGAAGATAAAACGCTAAAATAAATCTGCATTCTCTACAGAGTTCACTGTTTACAAGTTAAATAAGAAAACATTAAACTTCTTTATGCCTTGTTTTGTAGATTTGACTTTGGAACTACACTTCATAATTATAAAACGATTAACTTTTTTTTATATATCCCCCCAAAACTCCAAAATAAGATGAAACAAAAGCACCTCACTGTGTAACCAGCTGGTGACAAAAACCACAGAGAGGAATTATTCTGAGTGACTTTAAAGCATAGTAAAGGCACATTCATAACAAAATATACACTAAGAACAAAGAAAATCTCTAAGTATACGAATACAGTCATATGCCGCCATGATGACGTTTCAGTCAACAGATGGACCACACAGATGATGGTGGTCCCATAATATAATAAAACTGAATTTTTACTGCACCTTTTTTTTTTTTGGTAAGATTTTTTACAGAGATGGGGTCTCCCCATGTTGCCCAAACTGGTCTCAAACTCATGGGCTCGAAAGATTCTCCTGCCTCACCCTCCCAAAATGCTGGGATTACACATGTGAGCCACCGTTCCTTGCTTTTTCTATGTTTAGGTATGTTCGGAAACACAAATACTTACCATTGTGTTACACTTGCCTACAGAATTCAGTGCAATAACATGCTGTAGCCTACGAGCTACATAAAGCCCAGATGTATATAGTAGGCTATACTGTCTGTGTTTGTGTAAGCAAACTCTGTTGTTCACACAATGATGACATCACCTAAAGAAGCATTTCTCAGAGGCATTAAGCGACACATTGCTGTATTTCAATAATAGACAACAACAAAAAAAGAGTTAGCATTTCTAGTAATATTGATGGCAGTGTTGTTATTCTAAGAGTGCTGTATTTACACCATGGGATAAAGCAAATAAAAAAATTATGTTGAGAATCAGCAGTTTGGGCATGGGAAAAAGAAGATACAGACAGATATAAGAATGATATTAAGTAAAAACCTTGTAGTCCTGAACTTGAATTGCCAAGCATCAGTATGAATTACTATGTAATTTATGTTTTAAAAAAAGAAAAAAAAAAAAGACATGCATCTAAGTCTGTTCACTGAAAAGGCCTAAAAAGAATGAGTAAGTTAGTAGCAATAGGAATCCTCAGTGCTCAGATTGTGGTCTCTAAATACTATGCCCTAACTAAAGGAACCATAATTCCTTAGCAAAATGGGCTAATTCCAAATCTGGAGCATAAAATGTTCAAGATAAGAAGGGAACATGTTGTCACACCAAAAAGCAAGGAGGGTATCATTGACTAGTTAAGAGTCGTGTTAAAACTACTCGGAGGTCACCTTGAATAGGTTTCCACTGGACAAAGATAGGAAAATTTAAACATCAAGAAGGATAACAGGCTGGACGCGGTGGCTCACTCCTGTAATCCCAGCACTTTGGGAGGCCGAGACAGGAGGATCACCTGAGTTCAGGAGTTTGAGACCAGCCTGGCTAACACGGTGAAACCCGGTTTCTACTAAAAATACAAAAAAATTAGCCGGGCATGGTGGTGGGCGCCTGTAATCCCAGCTACTCTGGAGGCTGCGCAGGAGAATCACTTGAACTCAGGAGGTGGAGGTTGCAGTGAGCTGAGATCGTGCCATTGCACTCCAGCTTGGGCAACAAGAGCAAAACTCCATCTCAAAACAAAAGGATAACAACTGCAATAAATTGAAACATAGTTTGTTTTAATCCATGAGTTCACGATAATATTCAAAAATAGGAACTCACAGGTCATCTTTGGAGCAACAGTTAACTATCACCCCATAGGGGAAAGTTAACATAGATACATCTCCCTGAAAACCTTTCTTCAAATGCTATTTAAATCACACCTGTCATTTCAATAACTCAAGTAAGATTCAACTGTTCTACTCACAGCAGAAAGAGGATAAAACTAATTCAAATATTCTATATAAAGAAAAAAGCATCTGGCTGGATACAGTGGTTCATGTCTATAATCCCAACACTTTGGGGGACTGAGGCAGGAACATTGCTTGAGGCTGGGAGTTCAAAACCAGCCTTGGCAACATAGCAAGATCCTGTCCCTACCAAAAATCATTTTTTTAATTAGCCATGCATGGTGGTGTGCACCTGTGGTCCTAGCTACTTCGGAGGCTGAGATGTGAGGATCACTTGAGCCCCCGAGTTTGAGGTGTCACAGTAAGCTATGACTGTGCCACTGTACTCCAGCCTGGGTGACAGAGCGAGACCCTGTCTCTAAGAAAAAATAAATAAAGCATCAGGGGAAAAAAAGGAAATACTATTATCTGATTCAAAGTATGAGGTAAAAAATGGAAATGTTAAAGTCCCCCATCAAGCCTTCATTTGTATTTTATGCATTCCAATTAATATATCTTTATAAATATATTTTGATGAAATAAAATGCACCTATGCAAAAATCATCAATGATTATGAGGCATGCTCAGAGCCTAATGGTTTTTTAAATTGCCAACAGTTTAGGTACCACTACCTGTGGACTTTAATTGTTGCACGTACATTATAGAGACAGCTAGCTATGACGTTTGATTCCTAAGGAAAAAACTACAAACCAAGGAGGTGTACCTCAGTATTCAACATCCTTAAAGAATTTCCACTTTGGATTAAATGAGACCCCTAAGACCACGATGAGGAAATATTTTTAAATTATATCCAGAAAAATCACATGTGCTAGAACATATATCCCTTCATGCCTTTGTTTTTTTAAAATAGATGACTACTACAACTGTGCCACATTCTCAATCTCTGGCCCTTTCTGATGCCTTGACCCAGTAACCATTACCATTCCACACTTCTCTAAGCAATGCCGTGAAAATCATGGCTCTTCACTCAGTTTACATATTCTGATCCATCTGTCCTCTTCTATGCTTTCCTTCCTAAGTATTTTCCTTATTATTCTTTATTGCTTCCTACCAAATGCTGAGGGAGTGGTCAGATAACTATTAGAGCCCAACCCTCTACCACAGTGAGATCTGTTTCAGAAATACTTGGAAGTCCCAAGGCAAAAATAAACCAAGATGACACTTTCTCAAATGATACAGAGCCCTCAAACTTTGGTAAAGCCCAGAAGACTTCCAAGTGGTCCTACTCTACTCTGTCTTACCCTATTCTTCCAAGCGGTCCTAACCTAGCATAAGTTAGGATTCGAGATTTAACCATGGCTTAACCAAAATTGGGCTTCCTCTCGAAATATTCTTCTAAAAGTTCTAAGAAAGTTAACTATTTCTCCCCTAAATTTTTCTAATGTTTTGGGCAGTCAATTCCCACAAACTAGACTAAGCCCATTTAAGGGAAAACAATTCAAGACCAATTCAGCTGCCCTCCCTTCCCACTGCAACTTACATATGACATGAGATAAAACATTGTGGGAAGGGGGCAGGCAGAAAAGTCTTAATGGTTATACTCAGTTAGCGGAGGTACCTTGAAATGATTTCTAATCACTACAATAGTACACAGATATTCTCTAAACTATATTCAGAGGATCTGAATCTTCAGTGAAATCATTGCAGGACGGAGTATCAACTGGACTATATGTCTCGATCTGCAGCTATATTCAAGAAAAGTCAACTGCTTTGAAATGTTGCCACAATTACATTCTTAAAGGAAATCAGAAAAACCACTAAGCAAATGGTATGCATAATATTGTTACTTCTCTCAAACCTCTGAGAGCATTTAATAAATGTTTGTTGAATGAATCGCTTTATTTCGTGGAATACATATGGTATCTCATAAGCATTCTGTTTAACACCTCCCTAAAACTTGAAAGAAAAAAAACCAGCCCAAAAGCAACCGTAGAACATAACCTATATATATATATATATATATATTTCTATAGTGGTATCAGAGAGCCCTAAAATCCAACCACATGCCTTCGGGGAAAATGCGTTATGATCTGTACAGCACCTAACATTAATCCTACAAATATACTACACAAAAGCAATAAAGAATTCCAAAATCCAAAACTGGTACAATTAATCTATCACTCTTATTTTAGCACGCAAGCAGAAATGTGCCAAAATAAGGCTGCCTGAGTTTAGGGAAAATGTAAGTAGTAAACTGGTATGATAATGAATAAAGAAATTTCTAAATAAAGCTAATGAAAGTGGAGCAGCATTTATAAATGAAAGCTCACCAGGAGACACTGAAAAGCACTCTCATGGTTTACCACCTGAAGCTATCAACTTGAAAAGCCTGCAAAAGGAACAAAACTAGTTTCCAACCACAATGAATAAACTCGCCACCATATCAAAAAGGAAGAAAGGAGATGAAGAGGGAGGAAAGGACTACAAAGAGATCTAGGGAAACTTCGTGACACTCTAATTATGCCGCTAGCCAGAAGAAAACTTCCCACTGCACTTCTGCTCGATGATCTTCTGTAAGAAGACCTTTAGTCCTTTTCCTTACGATGGTGCCCAAAATGGCCTTTCGGACCTTTCCAACCATTGCTGAAACCTAGACCAGCACTGTCCAACAAGGCAGCCTCTAGCCATATGTAGCTACTGAGCACCTGAAATGTGTTCTGACACCAGGGATCTGAATTTTTCATTTTATTTAATTTTAATTAACTTAAATAGCCACATGTGATAAGTGGCTACCATACTGAATACTGCAACTTGAGAGTCAAAGTCCCTGTCATTTTATTACTGAAGGCAGTTTTGCTGACCCAAAAAAAAAAAAATGTACCTTTAAGACAAAAAGGTGGCTGATTCTGCCTCAGAGGGGCCTGAACTCAAGAGAAAACAAAACAACACAAACCTTTCTTCAAGGGCATTTCTAAACTAAGTATCGGCCTACAAGGCTCCTAAATACTAGAAGATATATCCTGAAACTGCCTGATTTATACTTTAGGGCAGCTGAATTTGGGAGTCAGAAATAATTTTTATAATATGCAAGATAAACGTTAAGTGACAAAAAAAAAACAGGATGGAAAAATAAACCTAGAAAGTTCAAAGATTTTGCTTAAATTTCCTTACAAATAAAAGCAACTACTCATCACAAGTCCCAAATACCTCTCTACATTTGTAAAGCTGTCCACTTCTTAAGTATACTGCTGCCTGTATCATTTTAATCCTCGATTCCATTCCATTTAACACTTTTGTTAGGTATGTCTCTGCTGGGTAGCACTTTCTAATAGCATTGTGACATATTACTAAGGCTGTAAAGCAACATGAGAGTAGGCATATAGTACTGTAGTTTAATAAATAACTATTAAAATAAGTTGAAATAATGAAAAAAACATTTTGAAATAGTTATTAAACTACATATATCACATTTTTTTCTGAGAAAACCAAATCCACCAAATACTCATATTACAGTAAGTCCTCACTTAATACTGTTGATAGGTTTTTGAAAACTGCAACTGTAAGTGAAATAACATATAACAAAATCAGGTTTTTTCCCTCATCGATGTTACAACAGAACAACATTGAAGGAAAGGACGTTATTCAAGAACCTGCCAAATGTCATTTCACTTAAAGTCACAGTTTCACTGTATACCTTTGTAATTAAAATTTTAAGTTAGTGTATAATATCCTCTTAGAAACAAACCCACGAGATTAAGTTGTTAACTATTAAAAATGATAATTAAGTTAATTTTCATAAATGGTAGGGGTTGATAGTATTATTATTTTCCTATTTGAATAAAAGTAACTCAAGAATAACAGCCTCTCTCACATGAAATCAATAAATCTTCTGAGCATCAGAGAATTCAATCCCACAATTTTATTTTCAGCTGAGTACACTATGACACTATCTTATAAACAACCCCCTTCTACTAGGAAGATTTTTTTAAGCCCAAACAATTACAGATAGTTAAAATTATTCCATAAATACAGCACATATGGAGCAAGTTAAATAAAATATGCTTCTCCAACCTAACACGGTATTAAAAGTTAATCTCCTGCAGCTCACATAACAAAACAACAAAACTTTAACCTACATTCTGAGTAAAACACATGTATAGAAAACAAAATCAAATAAGTTCACCCTTAATAATCAAATTATATAAAACAACAGGCTTAAAATACTATTGGGAATCTCAAGTGATTCCTAAATATACATAGTCCTTACTGACAACAAAACTACAACAGAAATGACACAGAGAGAATTACAACATATATTAATCATCTTTTGAAACTAAAAAGAAAGTGGAGAGTTATGCTCAAGGTAACTCCTTGACATGCTGCCATTAGATCAGGCAGACTATCTTCTGTGATGCTGCTATGCAATCAGATGGCTAGCCTAAAAAGAAAAAAAACTACTACTGTCAATTACAGTCTCAATACTAGCATCTAAAAAGTCTTATGCTCGAAGAAAAGCCACTTATAAACGAAGCATAAAGCCTACTGCTCCCAATTTGCACGGCTTGATGAACTTCTACAATTTAAACTTCATCTCCCACACTCTTCCAATAAACCAAGGTTTCCTTCTCCACCAATTCCCTTTCACAGGGAGGGAGGGAGGGAGGGAATGGGAAGGAGTGGGCAGACAAGGTGGACAAGAAAGAGGGGAGGGAGGGAAAACAAGAAGGAAGGAGGGATCTCCCAGCTGCATAAACTGCTTGCAAATCAAAGACAAAAGCAAGCATGGAGGGGCAAATGTTTTGAAGTAAAAAATAATACTACTAAAATTATTTGCAAGTTTCTTCTGGAGTGCAAAAGTTTGTTTTTTGTTTGTTTGTTTGTTTTCTGAGACAGAGTTTTGCTCTTGTTGCCCAGGCTGGAGTGCAATGGCGCAATCTCAGCTCACTGCAACCTCTGCCTCCAGGTTCAAGCGATTCTCCTGCCTCAGCCTCCCAAGTAGCTGGGATTGCAACAGGCATGCGCCACCATGCCCGGCTAATTTTGTATTTTTAGTAGAGACAGGGTTTCACCATGTTGGTCAGGCTGGTCTCAAACTCCTGACCTCAGGTGATCCACCCACCTCGGACTCCCAAAGTGCTGGGATTACAGGCGTGAGCCACCGCATCCAGCAAAAGCTCTTTTTTATTTTTACCACTTTGTAATTAATTATCCCAAATTCCTATCTGAGGCTTCTAATTTACCTACACATACTGATCACTACCAAATATGGAATCCTTTTATTTCAAGGGGTATAATATCCTTATAGAGAATTATTCAGCTACCAGTTAGAAAAAGCTGAGAAATGCTTTCTGAAATCTTTGCTCATCAGCCCAGAATTTAAAGTTCATACCTAGCAAACACAGTGTTACATCCATCTTGTATAGATTTCCCTTAAAACACACACAAACACACACGCACCCCTTGAAAAACTGTGAAGTATCTTTAAAAGTACAATTTAAGTCACAGCTACTCTGCCTATGGGGTAGCCCTGCTCTGTCTATGGTGCAGCCATTTTCCTATACTCTGCTGCTCTAATACACTTGCTTTGCTTTCACTTAAAAAAAAAAAGTGACAGTAAATTAGGATTCCTTAGTAATATAAATAAATCCACTGGACACAAAGTTCTAAAACTTTTCACTTTTTCATCGACAACTTGGGTTTAACAATAACTATAAAATATAATATTCTTCTACCAATATGTTGTAGTCATGGTAACAAAAACTGTGAACTGCTTCTTGGACCATCTGACTCATCTTGTTATGCAGTAACTCAGTTCTTCAAGTCAAGAGCCATTCAGTGAAACTGGAATTCTTTTCTAAGAAACCTTCTCTCTTCACTTAGACAAAAAGGTTTAAAAAAAAAAGCTTCAGAAGACCTATTTCAAAGGCTGAATCGAATATTTTCAAAATATAAACCAAGAACCTAATCAAACACAAAATCAAAATTTTAATACTATATGTATGTATCATCCTAAATTTGGATAAAATATATGTAATACCAAAATTTCCTACTATTCACCAGCAATGTCTAAGGAAAATATAATTTTTCAATAATAGCTTTTTTTCTCTTGATCTCCTTTAAACAATTCAGACAGGGGTAAGAATGACTGGCTCAAAATCACTTCACTCAACATGCTCAGAAGCAAAAAACCAGTACAGTTCACACTGTAACTAAAAACCTTCTACCTAAACTCACTGCAATTTCTATCATATGGTCAATAAATGTATTTGGTTAGTTCTGCACTATTTTATCGCCAAAAAAAATTCTCAAACATAATAATCTTTGTTGCCTCACAGACATGCACTTTCATTGGACTGATAAATTCAGGCCACCCTATTTAAGAATGTAAGCCTATCAATCTGGTCTCACATCACTACTACCAACTAATATATCCTAATGTTCAGGGCACCCTTAAATTTACAAATTATCAAAATCTGCATTAAAATTCCAAAGGATATCATTATATATGCATAAACTAAACTAGCAGTAGGTTAATTCCTTTTAAATGTCCCAATAAAGAGGTTTGTTTTTTGGAAGTGGCAGTCTAAAATATCTTATTTTTGCTTTAGTTACTATCAATAACCCAGCATAACATAATATGATCTTTGTGCTTTTTCACCCACAAATGAAGTAGTCTAAATGACAATCAGTACTTCCTCTATTCCTCTAAGTGAACATTCCTTGTTTCCTTCGCAGGTGACAAAACCATATTACATCCTATTTTTCTCAGAAGTCTTGGAGAAATCTGTTACTACATATTCCATAGAACCTTCAAAGGCTTTGTCCACTGTCTAGGGAATTAAGCCAAAGAAGTGTTACACAGTGTGGTTCCTATCTATCTTTCCAGCATCAAACATCCTCTTAACCTGCCTCTCTTATAGCTGATATCTTATAAACTCTGAACACAAGGAGTTACTAAGATTCCAATTCAATATCTCCTATTGTGCTAAAATACAAAAACCTAAAGTGCTGGGATCGTATCTTCCTTACTTCTACATCCATAATGCCTCGCACAGTATCTAGGAAAGAGTAATTGTTCAATGTATGTTTAACAGATAAAATGAAGCCAAGCCCGTTTCCCTACACTGAAGTTGATTAATTTTAATACCAATAAATTAAAGCTCTCCTTTCACACAAAAGTGCAATATTTAAGGATCAAAACACCAGATGTGATTAAAAATACACAAAACACCAATTTAATGGTCCTCACTGCATCTTCCCAAGAATGATGGAACCACCTCTTAATACTCTCCTTACCATCAATGTCCCAGCCCCAATTTATTTAACATATTGTAGCCCAGATTAATCCTCCCAACTGTCCACCTAATTCTCTTCTCAAGACTCTCAAGAGATCCACTAATGGTCTACTGAATGGTGGTAATGTATTAACCCAGTATTCAAGGTCTCCCATGATCTGATTTAAATTACCTTTTCAAACTTTTTTCTTCCTCTTCTCTTTATTATAACCTCTCAACAGACAAGCTGAAATTCTAGCTATGATCTATACTTGTCCACTGTGTCTCTGCTCTTGTGACACTTTTACTAAGCTATCTTTCCTCTCTTCTGCCCCTCAAACCCACGTCCTAATTTACTCTCTGAAGCTTTATTTATTTATTTCTTTATTTACTTAGAGAGGGGGTCTCACTGTGTTGTCCAGGCTCTCAAACTCCTGGGTTCAACTGATCCTCCAGCCTTGGCCTCCCAGAGTGCAGGGATTACAGGCATGAGCCACCACACCTGGCCTGAAGCATTATTTTTACTGCTACTTCCTCCGTAAGACTTGCTTAATCCTGGTATCTATAGGTCACCTCTACTCTTCCCAATTCCCAGAGGACTTTATCTGTAGCTCTATTACTGTGCCTACTACAAGTGTAGTACATCTTCTTTCTTATAGTCGTCACTCCTACTAGCATCTAAACTTTCAAGAATCAATGCTTGCCTCAAGAAAGAAGGGGACAGAGATGCTTCTGGAAGAAATATATACAAAGGTCCAATAGTGGTCGGAAAAAGTGAAAACCAAAGTGACGGCTGCTCACAGAGAACACCAAGCTTAGTTTAAACATGTACTGACTGCTGGGGGAAAACTGTGAAAGGTCACTTTACTGATCAATGTAAGAAGCATAAAGCCATGCAGGAAATTAAATCCACTTTCTCGTGTACCATATTCACAAACATTCTATTCAATATAGGGGATTCAGCTCCTCAAGAGAAATTTGGTGGTTTGAAAACTAGTTACTGTAGCAAAGACTAATACATTACTGTATTTGATTTGACACTGAAAATCTCCAACAAGGATATATCTAACTAGCAAGAAAATCCCATATCAATGTATAAAAATATCCCACAGTAATATATGGCAGCAAAGTTATTAAGGACAGAAAACTTTAAGCAAAAATCTACTGTTGTCCTCAAGGAAGAAAAAATTTTATTACTTTGACTTTTTTTATGTTCTGCTGAATACTTTGACTTTTTTAATGCTTTGGTGATAATTTGGGAAGTCTTTCCCTTTACCTTGATAGAGTATCAACTGAAGACCCTAACCCAATTGTGCTGGGATGTGTGCTCTCTCCTGTGACAGTTACCTCTACCCAGGAAAGACAGGCAGCATGACACATGAGCATGACCAAGAGGGTGCTTGAGCACCCACCCACATTGATGAAGATAACAACCTATTAGGGAATGAAACAGGAGCCCAATGTGAGCAAAGTCAAGTTTTTTATAAGCAGCTATCTGGTGGTATTCAAGGATGCAACATGGCAAAACTTAATCTTGGGAAGCTGGCAGAAATTAATGACTAAGTACATTTTTTTAAAAAACCATATTTCAGACCTGCAAATTTGGCTTTCTTGAGCCATAACTACATCCCTTTGAGTTTCAAACAAGATTAGTAAAAGTCCTATCCATCTCCTCCCACACCCACAAAAACAGTTCACGTCGGCCCATCTTTGTATCATCCCAAAATGATGACATCTTACAAAAGTCAAAAAAATTGGCTAAACATTTTAAACAAGAGAAACAAACTGCTGATGTTGCAGCAGGAACAAGAACTTTGAAGAGGCAAAAACACGAACAGAGGAGAAGTACTTCCCCTATCACAGCTTTTATCACACTGTATTGTACCTTCCTGCTTACTTATCTAATTACCCCATTAAAGGATAAATTCTGTGAGATGAAGAACTGAGTGACACAGTTCAACAGTGAATGCCCAATACCTAACACATTACCTGGCCCTTATTTGAAGTGCAGTAATATCTGATGATTAAATAAACAAAAACACACAGCAAGAGTAAAGAGAACCCACTAAAACCTCATAAGCATCCTGAGAATTATACCAAAATAAGTCGCCTTAAATTCAAAATGCATTAATTAAGTTTCTGGAAAAAATGAGCAACTAGTTATATACCTCAGTCTCCTGGAAGTAACTAACCATGTCTTTCCCAGCACACAACACAGTCGTCTAGCACTCAACACAAGCTCGTTGAATTGAATTACACACTTCCCCTCCTCCTCCAAGTATAAGAGATTCGATAACATAAAAGATTCACTAGCATAACTATCTAATCAGCCTTTCTCTAATTAAACTTTTGTCAAGTCATTTTCCAAAGTATGTAATTTTTTTTAACCCAGAGGCATTCAATGATCAAGGTTACTTCGTATAATACTTTCTGCAAAAGCCAAAACATAGAATAAAAGATAATAAAATGGGATTTTTTATAGCTCTCAAGAATATCCAATAACCTTCAAATCTAATATTTAACACACTGGCAATTACTGCCCACTCCTTCTAAATATAACAAAGTCAAGGTCAGTTTTTAACTCTGTTCAAAACAACAGACACTCAAAGATTCCTGCAATGCCAACAATTATAATTATGTCAACCAGCCAACATTTACAACAAAAACATGCTTTTTATACCTAACACCCCTTCACCCTACCTCTGAGACTCACAGTTCAGTACTCTATGTACTTTCTGGCATTCTCCAGAAATTCGGTCTTCAGGGAAAAGTTTTAACCAGCATTTTTTTTTTTTTTTGACACTAACATCAAACTTTTCAGAAAAAGATAAAGAAGTTGTAAATGGCTCTCCATTTTCAAATTTCTTCTCCAAATAACCCAACACAAAATCTGTAATTTAACAGGAGGGCTTATCAGCATTAAGCAAAGCATTTAAGGCAATTTAAGGCAAGCAGCAAATTTTTTTTTTTTTTTTTTTTTTTTGGAGACAAGGTCTTGCTCTGTCACCCAGGCTGGAGTGCAGTGGTGCAATCTCAGCTCACTGCAGCCTCTGCCTCCCGGTCTCAAGTGATCCTCCAGCCTGAGTCACCCCAGCAGCTGGAATTACAGGCATGTGCCACCACACCTGGCTAATTTTTTTTGTATTTTTGTAGAGACAGGATTTCGCCATATTGCCCAGGCTGGTCTCAAACTCCTGACCTCAAGTAATCCGCCCACCTTGGCCTCCCAAAGTGCTGGGATTACAGGTGTGAGCCACCACACCCAGCCTATACCGAAATTCTTACAAGTTAGAATGAAAAGTGTCAAGGTAAAATAGCCAATTACATACACCATTCTAGTCAGTTCAAAAAATTTTGGAAGCTGACAGAATGTCAATAATAAAGAGACAAGCTTTTTAAATTTTATCTTTCTGTACATAACGGGACTTATTCTTATATAGTGAATTTTATGAACATCTAATCAAGGAAAGTGAAATAAAGAGGAATACTCGTAAACATAAAGAATTTAAATTATATTCATGTTATTAGTATATATTTCCACATCTTAAAAAATCTAATTAGCATACATTAAAGGTAAAGATAGGCAGATGCCTATTTTCACCAGTGTTCCAGTATTTTAACTAAAGCTAGATCAGCATTATAAATATAAAAATAAATAAATTTATTTCTGAAGAAAATGTAGACATCTATACTCAATTCATTAATTTTATTAATCTTAAGTAATTTTTAAGATTTCTTTACAAAGAGATGTGAATATAAAGATTAATTCATTGTTTATGTCCACAATGTGGACATTAAAATCCCTGGATCACTATCAAACCTAACTTTCGAAGCATTCATTTATTGTACACATATTAATTGCTTGAAATTTAAAATATACAGCATTTCCCAACCAAATTATTTTGAGAGTAAAATGTCAAAATTGAACCAAAGTCCTATTTAGAAAGTATTCAAGCTTTTAATGCCAAAAGCCATTTTTAAAGAAGTTCTTACCAAAGTAAGTTCAACTGCCAGTTTTTTTGTTTTATTTTGTTTTGTTTTTTGAGACAGAGTCTCGCTCTGTTGCCCAGGCTGGAGTGCAGTGGCATCATCTCGGCTCACTGCAACCTCTGCCTCCCGGGTTCAAGCAATTCTCTGTCTCAGCCTCCCGAGTAGCTGAGATTACAGGTGCGCACCACCATGCCCAGCTAATTTTTGTATTTTTGGTAGAGACAGGGTTTCACCATCTTGGCCAGGCTGGTCTTGAACTCCTGACCTCGTGATCCACCCCGCCTCGGCCTTCTAAAGTGCTGGGATTACAGGTGTGAGCCACCGCACCCGGCCTACCAGTTTTTAAAATGAAATAGCAAAACTATCTGTAACACTGCCTAAATGAACTAAAGCTGTAACAGACTAGCTTAAGCTGTTAATGCCGTTATAAACTAATCTTTTCACAAAACATACCAAATAATCATGGGATCAATTAAAATCTCCATAAAATAATAATCTGAATTACTATTTAAATTAATATTTACTTCTTCTAAACTCTATTGCCTCCTACTCGAGATTTCCAAGAGAAAATTATTATTTACATAGCCAACTTCCAGATTCCCACTTCTCTTAGACCATCAAAATACACACACTGGATTTTAAAAGAGAACATAGGGCCGGACGTGGTGACTCATGCCTATAATCCCAACACTTTGGGAGGCCGAGGCGGGCAGATCACTTGAGATCAGAAGTTCAAGACCAGCCTGGCCATTATGGCGAAACCCCATCTCTACTAAAAATACAAAAATTTGCCAGGCATGGTGGTGCTCATTTGTAATCCCAGCTACTTGGGAGGCTGAGGCAGGAGAACCACTTGATCCCGGGAGGCGGAGGTTGCAGTGAGCCGAGACTGTGCCATTGCACTCCAGCCTAGGCAACAGAGTGAGACTCTGTCTCAAAATAAAGGGGCCATAAACAAAAGTTTTTTGCTTTGATATACCTATATTGGCAGAGGTTACTTTTATATATGGTCTATTAACCTGAGAATTAATTAACCAAATAAGTTACCAGGTAAAATTTTAGGCATAATACTTAGTCTTATGAAAACCACAGAGTTGGGGGAAAAAACTGTGTGGTTCTGCACTTTTAAACAAAGTATATACTACTGAATATACTACTGAACTCAAACTTCAGTGATTAGTTTGAAGTCCCTCTAGTGTTCAACTAGGTTAAGTTAACAATCTCGATGTGGTAAAAGCTGCCACTTATTTGATAACTACTAACTCTATCCTACATATTAAATAAAAATGAGTTTAATAAACAAAAGAAAGTATAAAAACAAATTAGCAGCCAGGAGTGGTGGCTCATGTGTGTAATCCCAACCTTTTGGGAGGCTGAGGCAGGTGGATGGCTTGAGCCCAGGAGTTCAAGACCAACCTGGACAACACAGTGAAACCCCATCTCTATAAAAAACACAAAAATTGGCAATGTGTGGTGGTACATGCCTATAGTCTCAGCTACCCACGAGGCTGAGGTGGGAGGATCACCTAAGCCAGGAAGTCCAGACTGCAGTGAGCCGTGATCACGCTACTGCACTACAGCTTGTGTGACAGGGTAAGACCCTGTCTTAAAAAAAAAAAAAAAGTGAGTAGTATCAAAATTTTCCCTGAAATTCATTCAAGTTAATATTCTGAAAGAAAGAATAAATACAAAACTACTTTACACTGCAAGATTGATTACCAAGCACCTACCACAATGCCTAGTACCTATGAACTAACCATAAATATCTGATTATTTTCTGGTTCCCAATTTTCAATATATAATTCTTTCAAACCTTCATTCATTCCTAGTTTATTGGTACTATAAAATTAGGCACAACAAGCACAAATAAAAATTATTCTATAAACAAAAAATCAAATGTGGAAAAGGAAATAGGTTTATTATATATCATGCAGCATGAATCTGGAACGATAATCTTTGTTAATCAAACACTCTTGCTTATTCTATGTGATACTAATAAAAAGTTTAAAAACACTCTGATCAACCGATAATTAAGAGACATCAAACTAATTTTTAAGGGATTAGATCACAATCCCTATTTAAAATAATATGAAAAATTATTTTTTATTCAAATCCCCATAAGGAGCAAGGGCATAAATAATTATAATCATTCTTGCACAGCCAAAGACAGAAAGTGGTTATAAAAGACCACATTTTAAAACATCCAATGCCCATATATAATTTAACTAAGACTATATTGACAATGCTAGGTGGAAAACAACTCAAATTTTATACAGGTAGAAAGTATGGCCAAAACTATGAAAAGCAAAATTATATCCTTATTTAGCATCTAAAATCATGAAGATTTTAATATTCTGACAGTAGAGTTCATTTAAAAATATATGGCTATAAAATGCATTTACACAACAGTTAAATCTAGCTGCTTTTCATATTCACTTCATGTTGTACCATAAAATAAAGACATAATTTCCATAGTACAGACAAGAATGAAGACAAGCAAATTTAAATGTCTTGCCTGCAATGACACGTCACAGAAGTGGCATTGTATGAACACTCCATTCCTTATTTTTACTTTCTACACTTAATCTTATGACCTCTACCTCTCCATAGGCGAAGGATAACAGAAGAATGATAAGATTTATTTTTTCCCGGCCTCTGCTCCATTTTGGATACGTGAGGGTGAATAGAAGGGAGTAATCCAAAATCCATGACCTATGCTGTAATGCCAGCTGAGCTATGTTCACAAACAGAAAAAGAGAATGAGAGATGGCTCCTGGCCAAGAAAGTCTGACTCACTAATGATACAAGTACTCTTTGAGCATCTTCTGGGAAACATGGCGGCATTTCAGGTGTTGCCAAACCAAAACTTCAACTAATACAGGGAATTCAAGCAACTCCAGGTATGTGTGTGAGTGTGTTTGCAAGCATCGTTGGAGAAGATATACCTTGTTTAACATGCATGTACCTTGTTAATAATCTTTGAAAAATGCCACTTTAAAATCATACAACTTGCAATCTACTAACTTGCTATCTTAAATATTTAGAAAGGAGATGCAACCCAAAGGCTATTTTGATAAGCAACTGGACAAAATATGTACATAACACTAAAAACTATTAAAGATTTCATTGAAAATGTTTGTCTAAATCGTACAATCTCATTTTATCATGTAGTCTGTTGCCACGACACTTACAGAAGCTAGTAATTAACTCAGGATTCCAGAATGAAAGATAGAAAGCTCAATGAAAGCTATTGTCAATTTGATTCTATAGTAAAACGTTCAGGACTTTCTCAGAGAGAGCCTCAGCTAAGCCACACTACTTGTCATTGTCATGCAGCAAATACCAACTCCAGTGTTGGACTGACAATTTATAACTTACATAAGACAGTCAATGTCATTCAATCCATGATGTATTTATAAGTTAATGTATTTATAAGGATTCTGACACATAAATATTATTAAGCACTTTAACCTAATAAATAGTGCTCTTCCACAGCCATCTGTTCTATGGGACAATTACAAAATATGATTTTGGTCAAATGCTCAAACTACTTGCTATCTACAATACTAAAAAAAAATATGAAGAATTATTCAATTTTTAAAAAACTTTTTAAATTTCCATTTAAAAAATTCAACTACAGACTATAAAAAAAGATACTGCAGGCCCAGTGCGATGGCTCACGCTTGTAATCCCAGCACTTTGGGAGGCCGGGTTAGGCAGATCACCTTGAGGTCAGGAGTTCAGAATCAGCCAAACATGGCGAAACCCCGTCTTTACTAAAAATATAAAATTAGCCGATCATGGTGGTACGTGCCTGTAGTCCCAGCGGCCCAGGAGGCTGAGGCAGGAGAATCACCTGAACCCGGGAGGTGGAGGTTGCGGTGAGCAGAGATCACACCATTGCACTCCAGCCTGGGCGACAAAAGCAAAACTCCATCTCAAAAATAAAATAAAAAATAAGATACTGCAAAAAGAGAAGAAAATTATATCACTGTTTTTTCAAAATGCAGTTAAAAAAGAATTCAATGCATCAAGAAAATCCTTCAAATGTGGCCACATCTCTCCTTAAAACAATATCCTATAACAACATCATGTCATCATGTTTTCCTATGTGTTCCAGGACACCAGGAAGTCTTCCTAGCATGCGATGGTGCTAGACTGATAATCTTTACACAAACTTCTATTACATTCATTAAATCTGCTCACTGGTTTATTCAACAAATATGTACCAGGAATTACGTTCCAATTTTAGTATATGTGCTGCCAAAGCGAGCACATGTACCAGGCATTACGATGGTCCTGGAATTACAATGATGGGCAAAAGTCTGATGCAGGTCCTATCCCCATACAGTTTATAATCTGCTGGGAGCTTCTATCTAAGTCCTATTCAAAAACCCTCTAAGATCCCAACTACCTATGAAGCCCAAACTACTTAGCCTAGTGTTTAAGCTCCAAGAGGCCCAAATGTTCATTTTCAATCAATTTCTCATCTTTAACTCTTCCCCAATACACATCTCAAACTTCCCTACTGTAGATCCTTGAATGTGCAGTTACACGCACATGCTTGTCCTGACATAGCCACGTATCCAAATTCTATCTACCCTTTAAGGTTATTATGCCCAAAAATCAACTCGTCCTCAAGGCTCAGCCTCTCACATAAAACTCCAGTAATACCATGGGCCCCACATAGGAGACTTTACTTTCTACCCTTTAACAATGCTCTGTGTGTATATACTATCTCTTCTACTAGGTTCTGAGCTCCTGAAATGCAAAAATGTTTCCAATTCATTTCTGTATTCTACATAGCACCTAAAATAATATAGGCTCAAATAAATGGTGATAATTCTAAATATAAGAGATCATGTAACAATGGTAACACCGTTTGGGGTTTGTTGTTTGTTGTTGTTATTGTTTTGTTTTGTTTTTGAGACAGGGTCTCAATCTGTCACCCAGGCTGGAGTGCCGTGGCACAATCTTGGCTCACTGTAGCCTTGACCTCCGAAGCCTAGCTGATCCTCCCACATGAGCCTCCCAAGTAGCTGGGACTGCAGGCACACACCACTATGCCCAGCTAATTTTTTAATTTTTTGTAGAGATAAGGCTTCACCATGTTGCCCAGGCTGGTCTCCAATACCTGGGCTCAAGTGATACTCTGGCCTCAAGCGATCCTCCCACCTCAGCCTCCGAAAGTGCTGGGATTACAGGCGTGAGCCACCAAGCCCAACACACCTTACATGTATAAAGCTTGAAGAGTGCTTTTAAAGCATCCTCTCGTACACCATTTGATTGTTATGACATAATACTATAATTCTAAATGTGTGGGCAACTGAGCTGAATCAGTACTGACCCCAGGACATCCCATTAAAGTGTTTTTGCTATGTGCTAAGTTAGCACATTGTCTCAACCATACTGGGAATCAAATAGATATATCTGTGTATATTGGGACTAATCACTGATATTGCTGTATTTAAGTCATTTAACCTTTTTCTCACAAAATGATATGTGCTTACTGGGGATGAGGGGGTACTTTTAAATCTGTTTCAGGGCTCCAACTGCGTTCTAGTTAATAAAGCCTTTACCACAGCGATGAGGATAACTGCTCCCAGCCACCTCTGCTACCCAAATCAAGAGCCCCTTTGTTATACTCTTCATGAACCCAATAAATGGCATGACAAATGTTTCCAAAATAGGAGTTATTGTCAACAAACGCTATTACCTCCCTAAACAATCAGAGTTGTATGTAATTTGTCCAAGGATGCCAAGGCAAGCAACCTTTTCGTTATAAATATCTACTAGGCTACTTTTAAGATAAGCTAAAAAATATAGTGCCTGAAATTTAACTGAGAGTATCGAAATTTTTCTCCTTTAGACTAAATATATTTCAAAGTGATAACATGCCTTATTAAAAGTAGCAAACACCAAAGCAGCTTACATTTAAACTAGTTCAAGATTACCTGTGAAAAATAAAACAATCTTAATGAAGAGACCTCATGTTGAATAGGTTCACGCTTCCCTTACTCAAGCAGTCTTTCCACAAATATTTACTTTTTTTCTCTTGTGTCAGAAAGTAAGCCTTCAAGATTAGCAAAAAGTCTTACTTCCCCCAAGTGCTAGCAAAGTCAAAAATAAAAGTAATTTTTAAAAAGGAAAATATTTTGCATACGACATTATATAAATATGAGGAAAAGACTAACAACAACAGATTTATGAACACTCTAACCTTCCTTTTACCATCATATACATACAATCTTTTTCAACACAAAGCCACTTCATCTTTATCTCATTTTTATCTTATTCTTTTTTTTTTTTTAAATCAAGCCAGTTCTGCTGCATGATTAACTGTTTACTGCAGGGTATTATTCTACCACAATACCCTGGCAACCAGCTCATATTCAGTTACACTATCACAGCACAAAAAAAAGAGAGGGAGAGAGAGAACTAATTGTATGATCATGTGGATATTGTAGAAGCCCTTTAGTTCAATCCTAGATGGGCCTCAAGAGGATAATGCTTATTCTGTTGAACTCACTGCCAAATCCCAATATGAAACTGCCAGGATCAAAACAAGACCCAATTATACTAAGAGTGCATTTTATCAACGTCGGGTTTATAAGAAATAGGTATGTGGCCCTGTACTTGTGCAAAATTGTTCAAAAATATTTACATAGATGGAGCTTAAAGAAAATTATGGAACACTTACTGTCCATAATGATATTCAATGAGAATCTCTTCAGGTAGCATCCGGACAGCAGCTCAGTCATGAAATGCTTAAAGCAACAGAATCCAATTTCATGATGTTCTAGTACTTAAAACAGATTTCGGCAAGGAGCGGTGGCTCACGCCTATAATCCCAGCGCTTTGGGAGGCCCAGGAGGGCAGATCACTTGAGGTCAGAAGTTTGAGACCAGCCTGGCCAACATGGTGAAACCCCATCTCTACTAAAAATACAAAAACTAGCCAGGTGTGGTGGCACACACCTTTAATCCCAGCTACTTGGGAGGCTGAGGCAGGGGAACTGCTTGAACTCCGGACGTGGAGGTTGCAGTGAGCAGAGACTGCACCACCATACTCCAGCCTGGGCAACAGAGTGAGACTCCATCTCAAAAAAAAAAAAAAAAAAAAACCACAGATGCCTACACTATCTGGGTTTTTTAAGAGGAAAAAAAATTTACGTGTTATTTCTACCATTAAGGTTTTTTTTTTAACCTTAGGCCCAATGATACTTATGGCTGAGTACATCAAGTTTTAATTTCCATTTGCTCAGCCATCATAAAACAATACCAAGTGGAAACCATCTGTAATTACATTTTCAAACACTAATTCACAGAAAGTTAAGCAGAGAGATCTATACATCAGTTTAGTCTATTATACTTTAAGCAGATCCAGAGACCATAAAACAACTCAAAGGTAGCCTTCTGCTTCACCAATAGTTTTCCCACTCTTTCGCTATTTATCTCTGATTTTTCAATATCTGGGCTATGACAACAGATCTCTACGAAGAAAAAATAAGGGGTAAAGAAGATCTCTAACGATAGCAGATATGTAATTCCAGCTTACCAACTACCTCAATAAGATATAGGAATATCTCATTTTATTGCATTTCACATTGTTTCGCTTCACAGATGCTGCATTTTTTACAAATTTAAGGTGTGTAGCAACCCTGTGTCGAGCAAGCCTATCAGCGCCATTTTTCAAAAAGCATGTGCTCAACTCTTGTGTCTGTGTCACATTTTGGTAATTCTTGCAATATTTCAAACATTTTCATTATTGTAATATCTGTTATGGTGGATTTGTGATCAGTGATCTTTGATGTTACTATTATATTGTTCAGGGGCACCACAAACCACACCCATATAAAACAGCAGACTGAACCAATTGATCACTATTGGATGTGTTCTGACTGCTCCAGGACTGGCTCCTCCCCATCTCTCTTATTCTCCTCAAGCCTAGTTGCTAGAAACAATATTAAAATTAGGCCAATTAACCCTACAACGGCCATTAAATGTTCAAGTGAAAAGGAAGAACTGCCCATCTCTTACTTTATATCAAAAGTGGGAAATGATTAAGCTTAGTGAAGAAGTCATGTCGAAAGCCAAGATAGGCTGCAAGCTAGTGCTTTTGAGCCAAGAAGCCAAGCTGTGAATGCAAAAAATAAAAATTAAAAAAAATCTCGAAGTAAATTACAAGTGCTACTCCAGCAAACACATGAATGATAAGAAAGTGAAACAGGCTTATTGCTGATATGGAGAAAGTCTGGGTGGTCTGAAAGATCACACCAGCCACCATATTTCCTTAAGTCAAAGCCGAATCCAGAACAAGGCACAAACTCTCTTCAATTCTACCAAGACGGAGAGAGGTGAGGAAGCAAACCCGGGAGCTAGCAGAGGTTGGTTCATGAAGATTAAGGAAAGATTCCATCTCCCTTACATAAAGACAGAAGGAGAAGCAGCAAGTGCTGATGAAGAAGCTGCAGCTTCTCTATTCAGAAGATCTTGCTAAGATCATTAATGAGGTGGCTACACTAAACAACAGGTTTTATTTTTTTCTTTTCTAGAGATAGGGTCTTACTGTGTCACTCAGGCTGGACTGCAGTGGCGCAATCATAGCTCACTGCAACCCTGAACTCTTGGGCTCAAGTAATCCTCCCACCTTAGCCTCCCAAGTAGCTGAAACTACAAGGCGAACACCAACCATGCCCAACTACTGTTTTTCTTTTCTGCAGAGACAGGGTCCCACTGCAGAAGAGGACACTCGTTCATGACCCACTAAGATCCATTCCCCACTTCCTCTTTCCTAAGAAAACCCTAGTTTTATTTTAGGGAATTTTTATTTCATCTCCTATATAAAATAATGTGAACAGTACAACCAACCTAATGCCATTTATACACGTCAGCAATGAATTTGCTTATAAGCAGAAGGTGTTATTCCCTATAAATGTGTAGCTCTACTCCATTCAATTTTAATGTTCTAATATATAATTATTTCTCGAATTATTTAGGCCCTAAATTCTACCAATATTTAAACCTTTTCTTCAATTTTCCACATTCAGATTCTTACCTCAGCCTCCCTAAGAAATAAAACAAAGAAAATATTTTGCTAAGCAAACAAAAAAACCCTTTACCTATATCACTATGCCATCTTAATGATCAACAACCTCTTTTTTAAATTTTTTTTAACAGAGATGGTATCTCACTATGTTTCCCAGGCTGGTCTCAAAGTTCTGGGCTCAAGCGATCCTCCCTCTTCAGCCTCCCATAGTGCTGGGATTACAGGCATGAGCCATCACACCAGGCCACAACAACCTCTTCTAAATCTTAAAGTTTTCTATGAAAGTACAAGCTTTTGAAATAAAATATACACAAATGGTGAGCGGGGCATCAAACATGGCTACACTTAAAAATGTTAGACTAAACACTTATCTACCAGTCACAATGTATTAATCATAAAAATTACTCACATTTTAAAAAACAATATACCAAATAACAGTTAATCTAGTGTTAAGACAATTTTCAACACTATTTGTTCCAATGGTGACTCTAACATCTCATTTAAGAGGATTTTACTCAGGTTTACTTTATATAAGTAGGTGATTTCATATCAACGCAAAACATTAGGCCATAATAACTATACTTACCAACAAACTGAAAATTATAACTTTTTTTTACCAATTGTTTAATTTTCATATCATTAGAACATAAGCCCTTTACATGCTACTTTACCACAATCTCAGTATAAATGTCTCATTTTTCATAGAAAAAAACTAATTACATGGTTCAGTAAGTTGCCTGTGGTAACACATCGATTTTACTTACACTCAAAAGTTAAGACTTTAGCTTGTTCTCTCAATTTCAAGCATATTTACCTTAATAATTTTATCTAATTCACTAGATCTTTTTCAATGCTTCATCTGAAAGAACCGAGATTATGATCTTACCATAATTTTACAATATGAATGTATTATTTATCAAAGTCTTAATAAGTATGTTATTTTTTCTTTCAAGTATATAATTACACATTAAGTCTAGTATTTAGTAAGTATGCACTAGACCCATTCAGATAATCACCCAATGAAAAACTTACTACTTTATAGCTTTGGCAAACTCATTCTTTCAAATAAAACAGAAAAACAGAACAGTAATGTAATTATTTAAAGAATCAGGAAATTTACATCAAAACTTGAATAATTCAGATCGAAGAAAAATAAAAGTATACTTTATAAACTACTTAGACCTAGCTACCATTTATCACTGGATATGTGTTTTTCCTGAAAGTACTTGTTTCTCATGAAATACAAATGTATTCTTCATTATTATCCACAAAATAATGACAAATATGAAAGGTAAAGTAGCTGGGCGTGGTGGCTCATACCTGTAATCCCAGCACTTTGGGAGGCCAAGGCAGGAGCATCACTTGAGGTCAGGAGTTCAAGACCAGCCTGGCCAACATGTAGCCCTACTCAAAAAAAAATACAAAAAATTAGCTGGGCATGGTGGCGAGCATCTATAGTACCAGCTACTCGGGAGGCTGAAGCAGGAGAATCGCTTGAACCAGGGAGGCAGAGGCTGCCATGAGCCAAGATCACACCACTGCACTCCAGCCTGGGTGACAAAGTGAGACTCCGTCTCAACAACAATAAAAAAAAAAGTAAAATGAAACTTACTTTTCAGGTGCACTGTGATACCAATCTAAAATACTACAAATCTACAATGCTGCTGCAAAATGGTATCATTCATGTTTTCAAAATCACCAGAATTCCATATCTGAAAAATAAATAAATCCAAATACTGCAAATACAATTCCTTTCCAATTCAGTCAGGGATTAATTTCAATGACTCACAAATTTAATACCACTAAAAAAAAAGAGAAAAACAGAGTGAAAATGAGTCAAAGATCAGATTTTCTCCTTGAAAGAAATTTTCAAAATGACAAGAGATAATTTTATTCCTGTCAATTTTATATATAAAATAGTCATTACTTTTCCAGAAAGCAATTTTTTAATTTCAACTGATAATAAATTCATGTATAATACTGATGAAATTATTTTTACCATTTAGTTAAGGATAACTAGAAACCATCAAAAATCAATTGAAAGTTCACAGACTCTAAGATACACAGTAATATATTCCTACATACATTATTGTCTATGATTTTGGAAAATTCAATGTCAACACTTCTCTTTTTAGGTATGCTAAGCAATAGGGGCTATTCATTTTCATAGTGTGACATTGCCATTATAATTTGCCTTTGGTAGATCTTCAATATTTTTATTCTCTTCTCCTCTTGAACTCTGCTGTGACTTAAGAATGCAGTCTTCATGTGATCTCAACTGATTTTCTAAAAGCAGGTGATTCCAGAATTTTTCGGTTGGTTTAAACAGGCTCAAAATTAGGCTCTTTTGAGGAAAGGGATATTCACACAATCTCAAAGTTTCATCCCAAATTTACTTAACAATTACAAAAGGAAAGGATATCTTTACACTGGAGAAATCTGGCAGACACTACCTTAATCAAGGGATCAAGCTCAGTACCATCAATATTGAGACAAACTGACATGACGTGTTTCTGATGTGATGCTGTGGAAAGGACACAACATCACCTACTCAGTATTCTTGCCAAAAATGTTTATCCTGACTCTAATTGTAACAAAACAATTAGACAAATTCAAAATGTGGAATGTTTTACAGGACAACTAAACTGCTCCCTTCAAATAACATCAATATCATTGATCCCCAAGACAACTTCAGGAATATTC
Source organism: Gorilla gorilla gorilla (assembly GCF_029281585.2). Classification (NCBI taxonomy): domain Eukaryota; kingdom Metazoa; phylum Chordata; class Mammalia; order Primates; family Hominidae; genus Gorilla; species Gorilla gorilla. The sequence goes on from NC_073234.2 coordinate 131,632,688, forward strand.
TAAATGAGAGGACACAAACCATCTAAAAATGTGTGATCCTGATTGCATTCTGGATCAGAGAGAGAGAAAACTATAAAAGGTATTGCTAAGACAACTGGGAAATTTGAATATGGACTAAATATTAGATAATTTAATTATATCGATATTAAATTTCTTGAGCATGACAAAAGTGCTCTGGTTACGTAAAATAGTGCTTCATATTCTCATTCACAGGACTTAAATGCTGAAGTATTTAGGGGCAAAGGTCCATGAAGTCTGAAAATTGCCTCAAATAGTTTAGGTGGAAAAAGAGGCATATGCATATAAGTGTGTAAATATATTTATTCAAAAATAAAAAGCTAGGAGGAGTGGAGAAGCTAGGTTCTTGCTTGGAGTTATCTAAACAAAGGTTTTATCAATCCCACCATTTGGAATTGTAGACTGCAGTCTATAGATACAGATTATAAAACTAAAAAAATCCAGCCTTCCCACACTCCTACAAAATGCCCACTTGCAATCAGTTCAATAAACAATAGTACTAGTATCTTAAATCATCTTACACCGTGGTCACTGTCAGAAAACAGATCCATTTTTCCAGGCTCTCTTATGTCTAATGTTTTTACAATCGCCCACACCTCCTGGCACAGGTGGCAGCACTCTTAAAAATAGAAAAAGCAATATTTATGTCTCTAAATTCACAACAAAGAGTAATAACTGCCAATCTACCCCTGCACTGACAATAAAACCAATTCAGAAGACTTCTGATACTGTTATAGGGACAATCATTTTTAGAGTTGTACAGATGTATCCTTAATTTATATGTCTAATAATCAAAAAAAGAGACAACATAAATTTTAAAATTGTAGACAGTGCATATTTAGTGCTAAATATTTGTGGTAGAAAATATACCCCAAAAATTGGCTATTTCTATCCCCTTGGGAATTAAAACCAGAAATAATATGCTTTATTTTAACTAGGCTTCAATATCCTCGCATTATCAAATCATTAAAAATTTTCACAAATTTATTATAAGTCGATCTGCCAGGAGTGCAATACTGCACTACATTAGAACCTCATAAAATAAGTTTCATTAACTGATTCGACAAACATTCTTAAGCACATACTAGGCTGAATCTGATACTTCTCCTTCTGGACCAGAGATTTGTAATGCTTTGGGGCAAGCAATTGGCAGTTCTGTGCTTGCTTTCTGTACTATTTTGGGTTTTCCAGATTGCATGTCTTTCCCACCACTAACTAACAGGCAGTGAATTGGCGAGAATATTGTGTTTATCTAAAAAGCATTTGTTGCCAGGCGCAGTGGCTCACGCCTGTAATCCCAGCACTTTGGGAGGCCGAGGCGGGCGGATCGCTTGAAGTCAGGAGTTTGAGATCAACCTGGCCAACATGGTGAAACCCCATCTCTACTAAAAATACAAAAATTAGCCAGGTGTGGTGGCATACACCTGCAATCCCAGCTACTCAGAAGGCTGAGGCAGGAGAATCATTTGAACCCGGGAGGCAGAGGTTGCAGTGAGCCAAGATTGCATCACTGCACTCCAGCCTGGGCAACAGAGCAAGACTCCGTCTAAAGGAAAAAAAAAAAAAAGTAAGAAGTATTTGTTTGGTAGATTAGGAGAAGTCCACTCACCACACTGTATTAATCTCTAAAACTTAAATTAAAATGTAGAATTTAGTCAAGCCAAAACAGCAAAGGTATAATAAAAGTGTTAAAGACTATTAATATGAATTATAGTATATAATCATTAGTATTTTTAATTTAAATACATCCGTATCCTGAACAGAATATTTAAGTTTATATTCCAATTTAGAATTTTAAAATCACAATATTATGGTTTCCCTGTACACATTAATCCTGTATTATTACTAAGTTAATCTTCCTAATTATATCTCTTTCCTGATCAGAAATGTTTAATTCCTCAAAATCTATCAAATTAAGTCCAAATGTCTTATCCTTGGTTCTGTGTACTCCACACTATGACCCACCTACTCAGCCTTTTAGAGGGGAGACTATTTCACTCCTATCCTAAGCCCCAGGTAACCTGTTCTTGCCACAATTCATTCGCAGCCTATAGGTCTTTGCACAGTAGCAATAGTTACAATTATAGATTAATTGCTATATATGCTGCTCTAAGTACTTTTAATTTTTCTTAACCTCATAACCTAATTCACAGTGAGAAAACTGAGGCACAGTTTAAGTTAAATAATTAGATCAAGAATACACAGCTAGTGACTATGCAAGCATTCAAACCCAAGCAACCCAGAGCCCGTGCTCTGAATCACTACACCACACGCATTAACAGTTCCCCAGACAGGAACCCAAGTGTTTATCCAAGTGACAAGGACAGATTATAAATGTGTTATAGTCTTCTCTCAGACTATTTCAGAGATATGTCAAGCAATTAAACAAAAAGTATAATATCATAAAACTAACTTGTGTGTGTACCCTGTAGGATTATTCTCATTTTATGGGATACTTTATACATTTAAATGCAAGATGGTTGCTTTGGTATTATATCTCACCATGAGGTTTCTTGGTAGTACGCTATTTGGAGTACACTATGAAGACAAAGGGAAATGCCAAATAACAATTTGCCAAAAAGCAATTTAAGAAACAATAAAATGCCCCTATTAAAAAAATGTTAAATAATGGTAATGTCATGCTTAATTTAAGCCAGCTAACAGGATTCTGCTATTTATTTATTTATTTATTGAGATGGAGTCTTGCTGTGTTGCCCAGCGGAGTGCTGTGGCGTGATCTCAGCCCACTGTAACCTCTGCCTCCCAGTTTCCAGCGACTGTCCTGTCTCAGCCTCCCCAGTAGCTGGGATTACAGGCACCCACCACCATGCCCAGCTAATTTTTGTTTATTTTTACTAGAGAGGGGGTTTCACTATGTTGGCCAGGCTGGTCTCCAATTCCTGAACTCAGGTGATCCTCCTGCGTAGGCCTCCCAAAGTGCAGGGATTACAGGCGTGAGCCACCATGACCAGCCAGGAAATGCCAAATAACATAAATAAGAAGCAATGTAAGAAACAGTAAAATGTCCCTATTTTAAAAATGTTACAAATAATGGTAATCTCATGCTTAACATTAAAGCCTGCTAAAAGGATTCTGCTACTATTTATTTATTTTATTTTTTGAGACAGGTGTCACTTTGTTGCCCAGGATGGAGTGCAGTGGCATTATCTCTGCTCACTGCAACCTTGGCCTCCTGGGTTTAAGTGATCCTCCAGCCTCAGTCACCCGAGTAGTTGGAATTACAGTCACACGTCACCACACCTGGCTAATTTTTTTTTTTTATTTTTTGTAAACACACGGTTTCACCATATTGGTCAGGCTGGTCTCAAATTCCTGGCCTCAAGCAATTGGGCCCCCTCAGCCTCCCAAAGTGTTGGGATAACCAGCGTGAGCCACCATGCTCGGCCTATAATTTATTTTACCCAAAATAAAATGACTCAAATATATTAGAGAATGAAATAGATTCTAAAATATCTCCACTTTGTATGGCTACCAATTAAAATATTCTCTTTGTATCCTTCAGTTTTTCATGACTGCTATCGTATTTCCCCTTATTTGAAACAAAGTTGTCTTTATGACTTATTTTTCTAATTAAGGCTAGATATTTTCTGTTATTAGGTTGAACCATACATTACCTTTTTCAACTACTTTTACCTACAAAAATGGACACTTCATATAAATGAATCTAAAAACTTGCTCAAAATTCATATTAAAAAGAAGAGACGCACTCAATGAAATTATAATTATTCCATTACTGTAATACTTTCCTGATAGAATACAAAATATAAACAGTTTATACCACTATCAAACTCCAAAGAAAAATAATCATTCCCAAGAGAAAATATTCACAATACTACATTTAATTAGAACATTACAAAAACTGTATGGTACCAATTTCATTTACACATAAAACAACTAAAACTCTTTCAGACTTCAGTATTTTTATTTCTTTGTTCTCTCCATATGATGATTGTTTTCCTAATTTTCTAACTTAAATGTAGTGTTTCTGTAATTTTAAAAATATCTAAAAATAATTCAATCTTTGCTTAACTCTTTACCAAAAAATACTTAAGATATTAATTTACGCATGCAATCTAAAGCAACTATCCCAAAATTTAAATGCCCTACCCCTTTCTGTTAACTCAGTAACAAAGCCCATGAAAAATAACACAATAATTTAATAAGCTATTTCTAAGAACACTGACGATTTTCTTTGTTGGCATAGATAAATAAATTTATTCTATATTATCAACTAAATAAGCCTCATTAGCAGTTGGGTTTGGTTTCCTCATCATTACAAAATGACATATACCACACTAATAAAGAGCAGACCAAAAAGCTAAAACGTAAGAGATTAATACAGAGAAACAGAAGATGACAGTCAGAAACAATCATGAAAGATAAGAAAGACACTTTTTAAAAAAGCTTTATACCTCTCTACTACATAGGGAAAAAAAGTAAAAATATGTTTTCATATTTTAATGGACAAACAAAAATGTTGTAATTATCTTCTAGGTGACATCTTATTTTTAAAATTCTGATAAACAGAATCCAGATGTTCTGAAACTCTAATTTTACCTAAGTTAACTGCTAACTACATAGAACAGGCTTTGAGATGAATGTTAAGTTCTGGGACTTTGCTGATTACCCAGCTAAGCAAGCAATGTCACCCACAATGGGTTCTCTTATTTATAGACCAAATACCCTAAAAAATATCAGGATAAAGGTTTGAGCTGAACAGACAAATGGACCATAAAGTAAACAGTTCAATTAGTCCATTGTGGTTTACCGCCCTCTGGCTGCTGTGGCAGGAGATATCACAGATAAAAAATGGCTGCCAAGAAAAACTAGCAAGGTGTCAAGCAAAAGTTGGCAGGAAATCCTTCAGGCAAATGTAAAAGCTTTAGAACAGAGCCTCGAACATACATTACAGTTAGTTTTACTCCTTCCTTTAAAAAAAAACATTAAAAACATCAAGTAACAAAACATTTCAAACACGATCTGAAATTTTTCAGACACAGATTAACACAATATAGTTTGGAGATAATAAAAGATGGCTCTAAGAGACTAAGTCAAAAAGAGTTAATACCCTAACTAAAGATTAGAATTAGTCTTGCTTGAGAAAAATCCCTTGGCATACTAAATACAAACACTTAGATAGAAAGGTAAAAATTTTTACCAGAAATTCAAAGACAACTGATAAAAGTTCCTGCTCATAAAACTGTGGTAAATATATAAAGCAGCACAGAAAAATGAAACTCTTAGATTAATTCAGTTTCCAGATATCAGATGCAATCTGAAGCTAAAAATCAGGCAACACCGGAGCCAATGTTTCCTGGAATCACCAAATTACACGAAAAACAGAAATAAAAGCAAAAGAAAATTTGCTACACCCAATTCAGACCAGATCCCATATATTCATCTTTCCTCAAAATACTATTCAATGTAATCTCACAATTTTGTCCAATTAGGCTCAAAACTAAATTTCTGTATCACTCTCCAATTTTCCACCAAAGAGTTCAGCTGGCAGTGAACCATAACAACCACAGTCCAACGAAAAAAACAGTAACTGTTCAATTCACTGTCTTGTTAGTTACTCACAATTCACTATCATTTAAAAACAGTGGATCTTAGCCTGGTTTCCACCCCACCGCACCCAGGAGACACAATACTCTCATTTAACAGCAGTGGTTCACAAGGTTCTGATTCTCAGCATAACTGGAAAAGGACAAGAGTTAGGAAAAAAAAAAACAGGGATGGGAGGAAGAGGGGTGAGAATGTTCCTTTTGAGAGAGACATCCATGAAACACTTAAGATCGTTCTTTTAGACAAGTCTTAATAATCTGTTTGAAATTTACCAATGTTCAAAAAAATATGATGCAAATAATTTTTAAGAAAAAAACAGAAACCTTACCCTGCAGTTCATGATGTATTACACCCACTAGGTTGGGTTCGTCTCCCCACCAGAATATCCATAACTCTTTGCAATCTGGTTTGACATCACGACGCCATACACAAAGCAGGTTAGCTTGCAGACAGCGGATGAAACTTAACAGAATTGGATCATCTTGGGCTGGGGCTGAAATTATGGGTCCACAGTCCCCATGCCCTCCAAAATTGTACCTACGCCATTTGATTCCCGTGAGTTCAGCCTGGAAAAAGACAAAAAATTGTAATCGTTTTCTCATTTTACTTACAGACCACTAAAAACAGTCTTCCATACAGAAAAGCAATTGTGCTAAAATAAATATTTACACGAAACTTCATATCATAAGATTCCTCCCAGTGAAGAATGTATGTCAATCTTCTCGAATTTTAAGGTGGGAGAAAGTTTCTATCAAGATTTCTACATAGCTCTTTACATTAAATACTAAAATAAAACAAGCTGATAATCATTATTTCCTGTTGAATAATTTAATTTGTCTAAACACTTACTATAAAGTCCCTATACAGAAAACTATTTTCTATGTTATCATTCAATATTCAACTCACAAATTATATTTAGAAATCAAGTAAGATTTTAAAAATAAGTTTGTATATATGAAATAATTTCTTTCAAATAATTTCTTCCCATCCACAAGCTACAGTTTAAGTCCTTTTTTAATTAGGGAAGCAGTTAGCATGAAGTACGAGAGTGTTTCATCATGAATGCCAAAAGTCTATTTAGGTAGAAGCAATTAAGAAAACTGATACAAAGTTACCAGCAATTTATTCATGTTTTTTAACATGCAGCAAACAGAAAAGCTTTGCTTCTATAACAATTCCCTAATGTAGTTTGGTCTTTTATTTTTTACACACATTGTAAAACATGAGAACTTGCAACCAACAGAGAACAAATATTGTATCTTTGATCCATTACATACGTTTATATTTCAAGATGTCTTAAATCTTAAGTTTAAACAGCTAAACTTCAAAGAGGTTTCAACACAAGCGAAAGCTAAATTTCTTAAACAGTTATAAACTACAGCTATATATTGAAAACTAATAGTAAAACAGATTCATAATTTAATTCTGTACCAAACAGCCCAGGTGGCCCTTGCATTGAATCCTTACTCATGCATCTCCTTCCCCACAAGGTCAGTTATTTTTGTTAGCAAGTTTACAAAAAAAACATGTACCACTAGGTAGAAAACAGCCATATCTTCTACTAACATAACTGAAACATATTAAAAGTGCTAAAGCAATCAATCACTATAATGACCACATTTAAGAAAAAGAAAAATCACCTTTCATTTAATCCAAATTAAAAAGGTTTTGCTTCAGGCTGAGCACGGTGGTTCACGCCTGTAATCCCAGCACTTTGGGAGGCCTAGGCGGGCAGATCATGAGGTCAGGAGTTCGAGACCAGCCTGACCAACATGCTGAAATCCCGTCTCCACTAAAAATACCAAAATTAGCCGGGCGTGGTGGCGTGTGCCTGTAATCTCAGCTACTCAGGAGGCTGAGGTACGAGAATTGCTTGAACTTGGAAGGCGGAGGTTGCAGCGAGCCGAGATCGTGCCACAGCACTCCAGCCTGGGTGACATGCCACAGCACTCCAGCCAGGGTGACAGAGTGACACTCTGTTTCAAAAAACAAAAAGAAACAAACAAAAAAAAAAAGGTTTTGCTTCAAAAAAGTTACAAAGATAATATACAAACTAAAAATATCTAAAAATCAGTAACATATTTTATGCTGAGATACGCAAATCTAAATTTTTAATGAGTATGTTTAGTAAAAAGCTGGCACTGGCATCATTTAGGGTTTCCCTATGTGTTACTTGGTTTCCTCTAAATATAAAAGCACTACATGGCCAATACAAAAAGTTCAGAAGTAATACACCATAATCACATTATAATAATCATTAGCATCCTACTGTATATGTCCTTCCTCTTTTTCTGTACATATACTTTTTAAAGTTGGAACCATATTGCATGATTTATATCTTTTTTCACTTATTTTTATATATTACTAATTATTCTTCAAAATACACTTTTAATGTTTGCATAATATTCTATTCATTGGAAAAAATATAATTTAGCCATCCCATACCAACTGGACAATCTTCCATTTTATTTCCACTACTGTAATCACTATAATTGGTTAACATCCTTGAACACTGTTATTTTCCTGATTATTTCCTTTAAAGAGATTGCTTGATACTGAATTACCAAAGAATATATCACGACTCATGATGAGTGCTACCACATTACTGTTCAATTAATAGTCTCCCCAATACAAATAGCCACCTCCCAAATTGCATATCTTTTAAAATATCGGCCAATTGAACAGAACAGTATGTACTTGTATTAATATACAGTCCTTGTTCTGCTAGGAAGAAATCAGTATGCGGTATCACATCTTTGATCAGATGGGGCCACCATTCCTGGGTTTGAATCCCAGCTCTGCACTAACTCATTGGTTAAATGAGTCAGTATACATATGAAGCATTTATAAAAGACAGTGTCTGGGACATAGCAAAAACTGTAAATGATATTTTCATTATACCACTAGTAGTGGTACTATTTCTTTCACTTTGAGTTGTCTGTTCATACCCTTTGTCCATTTTTCTATCTTACAAGTTCCTTTTTTTTTTTTCTGAGATGGAGCCTCGCTCTGTCACCCAGGTTGGAGTGCAGTAGTGCGACACTGGCCTCCCAGGTTCAGGCAATTCTCGTGCCTCAGCCTCCTGAGTAGCTGGGACTACATGCGTGCACCATCACACCCGGCTAATTTTGTATTTTTAGTAGAAACGGGGTTTCATCATGCTGGCCAGGCTGGTCTCAAACTCCTAACCTCAAGCGGTCCACCCACCTCGGCCTCCCAAAGTGCTGGGATTATACAGGCATGAGCCACTGCGCCTGGCCAAGTTCCTTTGTTTCTTCAAATAAAAGCAATGTGTATGTTTTAATCAGAAACCCTAACATCAATCTTTAAACATCAAAGAAGGAAACAAAAGTAAAAAGAAGTTGAAATCCAAAAAGGTAAGCAGAAGATTTTTTTTTTTTTTTTTTTTGGAGACAGAGTCTCGCTCTGTCACCCAGGCTGGAGTGCAGTGGCGCGATCTCAGCTCACAGCAAGTTCCGCCTCCTGGGTTCACACCATTCTCCTGCCTCAGCCTCCCGAGTAGCTGGGACTGACTACGGGTGGCCGCCACCGCGCCCGGCTAATTTTTTGTATTTTTAGTAGAGACGGGGGGGTTTCACTGTGGTCTCGATCTCCTGACCTCGTGACCCGCCCACCTCCGCCTCCCAAAGTGCTGGGATTACAGGCGCGAGCCACCACGCCCGGACAGCAACGTGTATGTTTTAATCAGAAACCCTAACATCAATCTTTAAACATCAAAGAAGGAAACAAAAATAAAAAGAAGTTGAAATCCAAAAAGGTAAGCAGAAGACTAACTTCTTTTATCACCTAAGCTAAAGAAGGTATTCTGTGCCTAAGAGCCTTGTGGATGAGGGAAGAGAAAGAAGGTAATAAAAACACACCAATAGGCCAGGCGCAGTGGCTCACGCCTGTAATCCCAGCATTTTGGGAGGCAGAGGCGGGCGGATCACAAGGTCAAAAGATGGAGACCATCCTGGCCAACATGGTGAAATCCCATCTCTACTAAAAATACAAAAATTAGCGGGGCGTGGTGGTGCACCTGTAATCCTAGCTACTTGGGAGGCTGAAGCAGGAGAATCGCTTGAACCCGGGAGGCAGAGGTTGTAGTGAGCCGAAATCGAGCCACTGCACTCCAGCCTGGCAACACAATGAGGCTCCGTCTCTTAAAAAAACAAAAAAAACAAAAAACAAAAAACACACACACACAATAAATATGAATCACTAATAACATCTAATAACATTAACCTTATTTAAAGTGTTAGAAAATTAATATCAGAGCTTTAAACATCAGATGAGTCAGTCCCCATGAAAATCTATGCACAGTAATTTACTCACTACAACACTTTCACCTGTAATATCCGGCAGTAGAGCAGACAAAATATTTGGCATTGTTTCAGGAGAATGGTTTCCTAATCCTAGTACTTCCACTAACTTCCTATCAGTACATCTATGCTCTCAGTGGCAAAGGGAAGCTGCTACCACCTGCTCTGTTTTTTACAAAGTTGTTCTAGCAAGTGATATCTTTCTTACAAATGCAAGTGACACAACAGCAACGCTACAAACTTAAACACCTGGTAACTAATTCAGGTAAAACAGTTCCTTTAAAGTTAAAAACTAAATATCATTACATTGGTCTTCATTGAAAAATGTTACAATGAAACACTAATCAAGCCTAAAAGAGATAACTAAGTATAAAATGGGTGTTCAAAGATTTAGCTTTAAATTTTGAGTTAATGTTTGGTAAGAGAAAAGACAGCTTAATGATACTGAAATAGTTTGTCCAAGAAAAAAAATTCCCATCATGGATGTTTATTCAATTAAGAGTAAAATGTCTTCATAGACCATGATCATATTTATAGTTAAAAAATCAAGTGCACTCCAAGTTCTTTTGTCTTTTTTTTTTTTTTTTGAGATGGAGTCTTGCTCTGTTGCCCAGGCTGGAGTGAAGTGGTATGACCTTGGCTCACTGCAACCTCCCCTTCCCAGATGCAAGCCATTCTCCTGCCTCAGCCTCCCAAGTAGGTGGGATTACAGGTGCCCGCCACCACACCCGGCTAATTTTTCTATTTTTAGTAGAGACGGGGTTTCACCATGTTGGCCAGGCTGGGCTCGAACTCCTGACCTCAGGTGATACGCTTGCCTTGGCCTCCCAAAGTGCTGGGATTACAGGCGTGAGCCATTGTGCCCAGCCATACTGTCTCAATTTCTGACTAATGTTTATCTCTACGACACAAAATGCTTTACCTAATGATTTCAAAATTTTAAAGCAAACCTTTAAAATAATTATAGATTCAAAATTATCCCCAAACACAATTATTTCTCACTGTCAAAAAGACAATCCTTAATTAAATCTAAGTTTTAAACTACATGGTTTCTAAAATATAGAACCAAAACGATGAAATTAAAATATACAAAGAAGGAAACCCATATGCACATTATGTATAATAACCACCACCATCATTATTTACCAAGCATCTACTTACTACCAGGCACCATACTAGAGTTTTCATATATTATTTCTAATACCGAGCACCATACTAGTGACTTCATATATAATTTATAAACTTCACAACAGACAGCTAAAGAAATTAGGACTCAGAAAGGTTGAATAATTCTCCCAGAGCCACACAGGTAGCAAATGGCAGATCCCAAATATAACTAGATTTAAGCTGTAACTGAATTTAAAGTATAAATTCTTTCCATTCTGCCATGCTGCTTCATAAGGCAAATGATAAAAATTAGCCCTAGAGGATTATAAAATAGTACAAAGAAACTGTCATCAACTCAATTTAGCAATGACTAGAGCTCATGGCCATACTTTCTAATTTAAGAAAGTTCATAAATCTTTCTTTAGTCTTCCTGAGGTATTAAGAAAACTGGTATAAGAGTGCCCACGTGTCATCCCATGAATAGAATAGACTTTTATTTCACTCAGATAATTATATGCCTTCTTTTACATGTTATCACTATAAGATGGTATCTACATAAACTAATTCTTAGATAATATGTACAACGAACCAACAAAATCACTATTCTGATAGCAAGACAGGCTGGAAGAAAATCTGCTCAGCAATGGCTGGCATGTGGTATAGGGGTAGTCAGGGTTCTCAGAAAATTGAACTTAACCCATTTATGTGGGAGGATGCAAATTTTTTTGTGAAAAATCAGACCCTGGCAATGACCTTGAGCAGTAGGATATAAATAACTCCCACAAGTTTAGTGTTCCAATAATGGAACATTAGGCATAAATGGGTTAAGTGGCAGATACTCCCCTGGCCTAAACAAAAGGCTACTACAATCAGTTCCAAACAGTTCTAATTAAATAGATTACAACAAAACAGGGATAAATGCACTTCCTAACTGACATGAATGTGATTCAAAGAAAATTTATATTGATTCCTAGTGTCCTATTCTTCACATACAATATACAGGAAATGAGATTATTTATTTGCAGTGACCCACAGCAACTAATCCCTTGTGACCAACAGCACATACTTGCAATATGGCTCCTCAGAGTTAAAACCACATTCAGTAGTCAAGGAACACAGTAAAATCAAGAGACGTTGATTAGAATGAACCCATGGTGTAGTATCATGGAAAGAACACTGGCTGGAAATTAGGAGGTCTAGGTCCTAAGGCCTGGTTTTTCAACCATTTACAAAACTATGTGATGTTAGGAAATCCACTGTACCTCAAGGCACCTCAGATTCAGGACCTATAAAGTGATAGGGTTGACCCAGATACTATGAATCAGTTCAAGTCTCCTGGCCCAGGCTAATTACATCCCACTCATAAAAGCAACTTGTAAATGAGATGGAACCCTTATTACCCATCAAGAACAGAAAAGCTGCCAGAAGATAGTCAACATTTCAGGAAACTATTGAAAGAGTCCTCAAAGTACAAACCAATTAGTTTAACGTATCCATCCTGGGCAGGATTCTAGGCCGGTGTATAGAAAAGGCAGCTGTGATCATTTGAGGCTGACAAGCATGCATTAGGAAATTCCAAGTCGGCCTCACCTCACTTCCTCCAATGATAGGGTTACCACTGCAGTAGAGTAGGTTAATACAGTAAACATATTAAGTCACCTCTCAACTCAGAGGAAGGAAAAAAGTCACATGTAATAGAAAACTTCTGTTAAAACATAACTAATCAACTCCCTGTAAAGACAGCAAAATAAACATACACATCTGCTTTTGCTCTCTCCTAAACCCCTGTAAGACATCAAGAAAAACATTTGTTTCATTGTTTTATTTCATTAAATCATACAATTACAACGGCAGGTGGAACAAGAGAGGATATAGCATCAAAATTTTGAAGGCTAAGAAGCAGATGCTCTGATAAGGAGATTTACAATACCTAAGAAAACTGAATCTTAAACATGAAGAAAGAGATACAACCCAATTGACACAGAATCCCCTCAGCCTCAGGAATTAAATACAGGTATTTTGGAAGTAGGGTTGAAAGGCAGAGAGGAGATTAAATAAGAACAACTGGTTAAAAGCCAGCTTAAAAGGCGCTCAGCTGGGTGCAGTGGCTCACGCCTGTAATTCCAACACTTTGGCAGGCCCACAGCAGAAGGATCACTTGAACTCAGAAGTTCTAGACCAGCCTAAGCAACATAGTGAGACCTCAACTCTACAAAAAATTAAAAAATAAGCCAAGCATGGCGCTGCTTGCCTGTAGTCCCAGCTACTAGGGAGGCTAAAGTGAGCGGGTCTCTTGAGCCTGGGAGGCTGAGGCTGCAGTGAGCTGTGATCACACCACTGTACTCCAGCCTGGGCAACAGAGTGAGACCCAATCTCAAAATAAAATTAAAAGAAAAGAAAAGAAAATAAGAAGGCACTCAGATGCCCAGGTACCTTCCCTACTGCACAGAGCTGAACTACTGTCCCTTCTTCACCCCAGCAAATAAATGCAAATGTATTCTCTGGAGACAGTAAACAGAGGGTACCTGGACTGCAGGACACAGGCAAACTGAAGGCACGGAACCAGAGTGAAAACAGGGCATTTGGTGAAATATACAGAATGAAGGCCAAGGACCACCACCCCCCCACCCCCACCACTGCCCTCTAAGCACCCAGAAAACTAGCAGCCAGTCTTCATCCCTCAGAAAGGAATTTGGAAAAGTCTTCTCTGAGAAATCTTAGCTCCACAGAAAAGACCTCAAGATACTGAGATCAGAGAGAGGTTCCCCAACTAAAGAGCCCACCCAGATCAGTGAAGCGCACAGTTAAGCAAATGTCGGTCACATGCTCAGAAATTCCAAGCAGATTCTTAGTCCACCATTCCTAAACATGAACATACAACCAAGAATTGCTAAATAATTAAGGAAAACCACTGAGGAATTACAGAAACAAAAACAAATGAAAAAGCAGCTAGAAGGAAAGACCACATTGGGAGAAGAAAACTTGAAAAACACCAAGAATATTCTCAACAAAATAAAATGGTGCAACCATTTAAAAACAACAGGATGCTATTTCAGGAGAGAATTTTTTAAAAGCTCTTGGAAATTTTTAAATAATGATTCCAGAAATGATAAAACTTAGTAAAATGTTTAGAAGATAAAGTTTAGGAAATCTCCCAGAAAGTGAAACAAATAAACAAAAATGGAAAATGGGGGAAAGCTGAAAATCCAAATACGAGGAAGCTGAAATCCAAATACAAGAGCTTTCAGAAAGAGAAAATACAGAAAATAAAGAGGAAATGACCAACAAAACAATTCACAACAATTTCCCAGAAAAACAGAATGTGAATTTCTAGATTGAAAGAGCTCTCTGAGTGCTCAGAACAATGGATTAAGAAAGACTCGCGGAAGGCATATCACTGTAAACTTTCAGCACACTGCAGACTAAGAGAAAATCCTCCAAGTTTCCATATAATAAAAAGAGGTCACATATCCAAAATCAGGATTTCTAACTGCTCAACAGCAATACCACAAGCAAGAAGGCAAAGGTGCAATAACTCCAAAATGCTAAAGAATTATTTCCAAACTAAATATTAAATGGCTATGCCAGCCTAAACTTTCTATCAAATATGTGAGAATAAATGCATTTTTAGACATGCAAAAAAAAAAAAAAAGCACCCTTTCTCAGGAAGCTACTGGGTGTGTACTTACCAAAAGGAGGGAATACACCAAGAAGTCTCAAGATTCAGGAAACAGACCTAACATGAGAGGGAATAAAATAAATCCCTAAAATCATAACGAATGATGACTCCAGGTTGCCAACTATACACCAGTGCAGAGGGCAACCAATCCAGATTATGACAGGTCCGTAAAGACTTCTTCAGGAAGGTGAAACTAATAAAACACCTGATACATCTGAGAGTCTTAAAGGGGTTTCATACAATAGGCAAAAACTGTGGGGATCAGTTAAGTTTTAGAAAAGTAAGCAGGCTGGGCCCTGTGGCTCATGTCTGTAATGCCAGCACTTTAGGAAGCCAAGGCAGAAGGATGACTTGACCTATTTGAGACCAGCCTGGGCAACACAGCAAGACCTTGTCTCTATATACAGACTGACAGACATAGCTGAAGCATTGTGGCACACATATGTAGTCCCAGCTACTCAGGAGGCTCAAGCAGAAGGATCACCTGAGCTAAGGAGTTAGAGGTGGTGGCGGGCTGGGGAGGGAGGTGGGGAAGGGAGGGACAGGAGGGGAGGGGAGGGAGGTGGGGAGGGGAAGGGAGCGAGGTGTGGAGGGGAGGGAGAGGAGGGAGGTGGGGAGGTGGGGAGAGGAGGGGAGGGAGGTGGGGAGGTGGGGAGGTGAGAAGAAGAGGGGAGTGTGGAGAGGAGGGGAGGGAAGGAAGGGAGGGAGGGAGAGAGGAAATTTTTAAAAGGGCATCTGCTTTGTAGGAGGCAGAAAGAATGAGTTAAACCCTCCTCTTCGATAGTGGAAGATCTAGAATTGAAAAATCTAAAAGTAACTATGACCTCAGTATTTAGAAACATTTAAGTAAGAACCAAGATAATCAACAAAAGAGGGTGAGTGTTTGCTTCTAAAGAAGGTAAAATAGGGGCAGGAGCAGAATACTGTTCTTATAAACCTTGTAGACCTATCTGATTCTTTAATTGAATTCTGTAAGAGTATATAGCTCTGCTTTAAAAAAAAAAAAAAGGAAATTTAAACAAAATTAATCAAAATGGGGTAACTGAATGTAAAGCTACTAATATTGAGAACTCACTTATACTACTTTATAGACTTATTCTAGACAAATTCCTAAACTGAAGAACAATTTAATATCCCATAAATTGTGCTGCAAAAGCCAAAAGGTTATTTAACCATGTGTTAAAATAACGTATTGTTGTTGACTGTTTCTTTTCTCCATTTTAGACTATTAAAACCCAGCTGGACAGAGACATCTTTCTAGCTACATGCTCCATCCCATCTGGCTCTGCTCAAATTCTTCTCAGCCATAGCTATGCTGCTGGCCAAGGATTCCCTGTGTAGATGGGCTGCTGACGAGACACTGGGCCTCCCATCTGACTGGTTATTTCCATGTTATGAGAAATACAATGTGGTATTCCTCCATACAATGAGGTCATATATAAAAGATGCTAACATATATACACACACACATATGCATATGTGCTGATTCATAACTGTTTTCCTCAAGTGTCATTTTCTTTTCACTACTCAGTTTACCAACATTAACTAAAAAGTATAAAGATTTTTTAAAAGTTGGTTTATAGCGTAAGTATAAGGGCTCAGAGGTTTTATTTGACAATAAGTTTACTACAATTAAACAATGTGAAGTAGATATTTAAAAAGTAGCTGCCATCTTAAGCTACATTAATAAAGGTAGGAAATCTTGATCCTATTCAACAGATCTAAATTATCAGTCATTATTCAGTACTGCTTTAAGCTCCTAGCTCCATACTTTAAGAATACAGGTAAAACGCAACAAATAAAGAGATGAAAGACAAGGCTGGCAAGGAAATCTAAACATGTCATATGGCTAGAGGCTATCTAGCCGCACATTCAATCCTTTCAAGCAAATTAACACGGCAACAAGAATAAAATAGAAGAATAAAGCCATGTGATAAAAATAACACAGCTGAACGAACTTAATACATAGTTAAAATGATTCTGAAGTTATTTAGTCTTCTGTTATATGGAAGGCTGATATGTAGAAGATTAATTACATTTGCTCAGCACAGTCCCAAGTGGTATCAACAGAACCAAATGGAAAAACTGATGATTAAAGCAACAACAACAGTGAGAGCTCCCTCTAGAAATAAATCCCTGACTGAGAGTTAATCATAGATATGGGGAGTTAAGGAAAGCTGGTCAATACTAGATTAGGACACTGTAGAGTGGCTTCAAACATCAAAGGGCTAATTGAACAATATGACTTAAAGGGTTCCTTTCACACCTGAAATAAGAGTCTCAAGGATTCCATCCAACAATAAGATTTCATAATTCTAATATCATTTCTATTTCAGTCAACTAACTCAAGGGCTAGCAAACTGTGGTCTGGGGGCTAACCACCTGTTTTTGTAAATAAAGTTTTATCAGTACACAACTGCCCCATTTATTTGCATATTGTCTGTGGCTGCTTTCAAACTACAACCACAGAGTTGCAAGTGGGGCCACATGGCCCAGAGCCTGAAACAATTACTCTGGTTCTATAAGAAAAAGTCTGCTGATACCTGAGCTAGGATAACATACACAGACAAATGTGACATTTAAAATATAAATAAGCACCAAATTGTTCTCCAACTATAAACAACCAGAAAACTGGACAGAATATATAAAATTACTGTTTTCAGACACTAGACAACAGGCAGTACAGAGCTAGACTCCCTGAGAGAAGGCATACAAATGAGGTGGGCCCTACAAAGGCCAAGACAGCTGGAATTTGTGGAGGCAGATCACCAGAAAGAAGAATATCAGGAAAAAAGCTCCAAAGATCTGATAGAGGCTCTTTTTAAACTGTTCATAAGTACTAGGCTGCACATTCAAACAGTAAAATTCAACAAGGTCAGGCAGAGAACTACTGGGAGCTATCATTCCAAGAGTTCACCTAAAGCTGGGAGGCAGTCAAGTTCTGAACAGCCAGAGAGAAAAAACATTGTTAAACACCTTGGGCACTGAATAATGCCCATAAAATGACCATACCTCATAAGGAGGAAACCAGTGCTAGCATAAAGTCTATTCTAACCCAAGCTAATAATCAAGCCTCAGAAAAAAAGTATACTAATAATAATAGGCTGATCTTATTAACTGCCAGTAACTTAACTACCAGCCAATACAAAATTCAACTCTTTAAAGGAAGGAAATAAAATCCAGACTTTCAACAACACTCACAATGTCCAGCAACCAATAAAAAATACCAGACATGCAAAAAGTAGAAAAATGGGACTCATGACTGTAAGAAAAGTCACTTAACAGAAACAGACCCAGAAATGAAAGTAATGATGAAATTAACAGACAAGCCAATTAAAGCAGCTATTATAAATATGGTCAAGAATTTAAAGAAAAACACAAACATAAGGACAGAAATGGGGGATTTTTTTAACTAAGTAAAATTTCCACAGCTCAAATATGCAAAATATAAAATGAAAAATTCGCTGTGGGTTTAACAGCAGATTAAGTACCTACCCCAAAAAAAAAAAGGGTCAGGGCTTTAAAACATACGATATTAACTATCCAAGCTGAAAAACAAATAATTTGTAAAACAAAACATAATAAACAAGCCAAAGTGACTTCTGCAGTCAGCACAGTATCAGGCAATCTAACATACATGCCATTAACGTCTCAGAATGTGGGAGAGAAGGGGGACAAAAATAATTTCAGAATAAGGACCACACTGTCTCCAAGTTTCATGAAATCAATAAACCTATGATCTAAAGAGTTCAGTGAACCCTAATGCAGCATAAACTAAAAAAAAAAAAAACACCAAAATACATCAAAATAAAATTTGTAAAAACCAGTGATAAAAAGGAAAATATTACAAGTCGGCAGAGGAAAAAAAGATACATTACATAAGAAAAAACAAAGATAATATTAACTACAGACTTCTCATCTGAAAATATGCAGGCCAAAAACAATGGAAAAATATGCTCAAAGAAAAAAACAGTTCCCAAATCTAGACTTTTAGATCAAAGACGAATAGCCCTCAAAAATTAAGGTAAAATACAGACTTATTTTTAGATGAACAGAAGTCAACAGACCTGCAGTAAAATAAATGTAACTAGAATAATTTTTTTTTTTATTTCTTCAGGTACGAGGAACATGACACAAGATAGAAACCTGGATCTACACAAAAGAAGAACAATTACCAGGAATAGGTAACATATAAATAAATAAAAAATACTTTTTTTCTCAGTCGGGTGTGGTGGCTCACACCTGTAACCCCAGCACTTCAGAAGGCTGAGGCAGGTGGATCACCTGAGGTCAGGAGTTCAAGACCAGCCTGACCAATATGGTGAAACCCCGTCTCTACTAAAAATACAAAAAAAAAAAAAAATTAGCCGGGAGTGGTGGCACGCTCCTGTAGTCCCGGCTACTCAGGAAGCTGAGGCAGAAGAATCGCTTGAACCCAGGAGGCAGAGGTTGCAGTGAGCCGAGATCGCACCACTGCACTCCAGCCTGAGTGACAGAGCGAGACTCCTCCTCAAAAAAAAAAAAAAAAAAAATTTGTTTTCTCATCTTTAAATTTCTTTAAAGGCTTATTAACTGTTTACAGCAAAAATGATAATGCCTTGTGGACTACATGTCAGATATAGAAAGAAGAAAAAAAGTATGACAACAATAGCACAAAGGCCAGAAGGAGAAAATGGGAGGTTTTTACATTATAAATAAAGAAGTTTAATATTATTTGAAGGTAAGCTGTGGTAAGTAAAAGATGCACATTATAAACCCTTGATCAATCCCTAAAAAGTAAAGGAAAGAGGTATATCTAATAAGCCAATTATTGGATAAATAATAAATGGAGCCATAAAAAATACTCAAAATAATCCAAAGTAGGTTTAAAAAAAAAAAAGGCAGAGGATGAAAGGAACTAAGAACAGATGGGACCAACAGGGAGGAAAACAAAAACAAAAACAAGACAGTGTACTTAAACCCAAGTAAATCAACATAATTATATTAAATATAAATTCTCTAAATCTTACAATTAGAAGGCAGAGATTCTCATCATGGATCCTTTTTTTTTTTTTTCTTTTTTGTATTTTACTAGAGATGGGGTTTCACTGTGTTAGCCAGGATGGTCTCGATCTCCTGACCTCGTGATCCGCCCACCTCGGTCTCCCAAAGTGCTGGGATTACAGGCGTGAGGGATCTTTTTTTTTTTAAAGTAAGGCCCAACTGGCCAGACAGGTGGCTCACGCCTGTAATCCCAGCACTTTGGGAGGCCGAGATGGGCATATCACGAGGTCAGGAGATCGAGACATCCTGGCTAACACAGTGAAACTCCGTCTCCACTAAAAAAAATATAAAACATTAGCCAGCGTGGTGGCAGGCGCCCACAGTCCCAGCTACTCGGGAGGCTGAGGCAGGAGAATGGCGTGAACCCAAGAGGCAGAGCTTGCAGCGAGCCAAGATCGTGCCACAGCACTCCAGCCTGAGAAACAGAGCAAGACTCTGTCTCAAAAAAAAAAAAAAAGGAAGACCCAACTACATGTTACCTACAAGAAATGCACCTTACATATAGAAAGACACATTTACGTTAAGAGTGAAATGACAGAAAAAGGATATACTGTGCAAATTATGAGAGAGCTAAAGGGGCAACATTAATATCAAAGTTGACACCAAGAGAAGTACTATTACTAGGAATAAGGAAAAAAAATTGTAATGATAAAAATGTCAATTCTTCAAGAAAACATAAAAAAATCTAAAATGTCTAGGCACCTAATAACAGAGCTTCAAAATATATAAAGGAAAAACATCTGAAAAAGAAAAACAGAAATCCAAAATTATAATTGGAGACTTCAATAGGCCTCCTCTCAGCAATAGAACAAGTAGACATAAAATTAATAAGGATATAAAAAACATGAACAACACTATCAACCAAAATAACCAAATTGACATTTATAAAACATTACACCAACAGCAGCAAAATACTTTTTTTCCAAATGCACATGGAACATTCACTGAGAAAAACCATACGCTAGTCCATAAAACAGTGTTCAAGGAGAAATCTGTGGCTCTAAATATTCGTATTAGAAAGGCATAAAATCCAGCATGGGCAACATGACAAAACTTTGTCTCTACTAAAAAAAAAAATTAGCCAGGTGTGGTGGCACATGCCTGTGGTCCCAGGTACTCAGGTGTCTGAGGTGAGAGGATCACTTGAGCCCAGGACACTGAGGTTGCAGTGAGCTGTGATTGCTCCACTGCACATCAGCCTGGGTGACAGAGTGACAATGTGTCTCCAAAAATAATAATAATAAAAGGGCATAAAATCAGTGATCTAAGCATCTACCCTCAGAAGCTATAAAAGGAAGAAGAAATTAAACCAAAAGTAAATAGAAGAAATAATGTGGAAAAGAGAAGAAATATTAATAGATAAGACATAAAACAAATTTGATAATACAGAAAAAAAAGAAAACAAAAAGCTGGTTCTTTAAAGATTAGTAAAATTAACAAATGCTCATGAGACTAATCAAGAGGGAAAGAACAGACACACTACCAATATCAGGAAAAAAAGGGGAGGCATTACCACACATTCTAAAAACACTAAAATGATAGGGGAATTATTACAGACAATTTTTGTGCCAATAAACAAAACTCAGGTTAAATGAACAAAATTCCTTTACCAAATTAACAAAGAAACAGAAAATCTGAACAACTCTATATCTATTAAAGACATGGAGGGCCAGGCGTGATGGCTCACGCCTATAATCCTAACACTTTGGGAGGCCAAGGCAGGTGGATCACCTGAGGTCAGGAGTTCAAAACCAGCCTGGCCAACGTGGCAAAACCCCGTCTGTACTAAAAATACAAAAACTAGCCAGATGTGTTGGCGCGCACCTGTAATCCCAGCTACTTGGGAGGCTGAGGCAGGAGAATATCTTGAACCTGGGTGGGGGAGGGGGCGGAGGTTGCACTGAGCCAAGATGGCGCCACTGCACTCCAGCCAGGGCAATAACAGCAAAACTCCATCTCAAAAAAAAAAAAAAATAAGACATGGAATTCATGGTTTCAAACCTTCCCACAAGAAAATCTCCAAGGCAATATAGCTTCACTGGTGAATTCTATCGAACATCTAAGGAAAAAATATCACTAGTCCTGCACAAACTCTTTCAGAAAACAAAGGGGGGGCTATTTCCCAACCTATTTTATGACACCAACATTACCCATGACACCAAAACCAGAGATGATAAGAAATGTACATGCCAATATCCTTCATAAACACAGACGAAGAAACCATTAACAAAATATTAGCACATCAAATCTAACAACACATAATAATAATACCATGAGCTTAAGTAAGGTTTGTCGTGGAATTCAAGCTTAGTTCAACATTTAGAAACCCATCAGTATAATTCACCATATTAAAAGAACAAAACCTATGATCATCTCAATAGATGCAGAAAAAAAATTTAACAAAAATCAACACCCACCTTCATGGGTTTTTTTTTTTTTTTTTTTTTTTTTGAGACAGTCTCACTCTGTCACCCAGGTTGGAGTGCAGTGGCGCAATACGTGCTTGCTGCAACCTTTGCCTCCTGGGTTCAAGAGATTCTCATGCCTCGGCCTCCTGAGTAGCTGAGATTACAGGCATGTGCCATCATGCCAGGCTAATTTTTTGTATTTTTAGTAGAGACGGGGTTTCGCCACATTGGCCAGGCTGGTCTCGAACCCCTGACCTCAAGTGATCCACCCACCTCGGCCTCCCAAATTGCTGGGATTACAAGTGTGAGCCCAGCCACTTTCACGGTATTTTAAAAACTAAGAATTAAAGAGAACTTTCTCAACCTTACGGGGATATCAGAAAATTCAAAGCTAATGTCAACAATGAGAAGAGTGAATATTTTCTGCCCAAGAACAGGAACAAGGTAAGGATGTACACTCTTACTACTTCTATTCAATACTGCCCTGTAGGTCCTACTCAATGCAATGAAGCAAGAAAAAGTAGTAAAATACAAGTTACAAAGAAAGATATAAACCCATCTATAATTGCAGATAACATCATCACGTACATTTTTTAAAATCCAAGGATTTACAAAAAAGCTACTACAACTAATAAAGCTTAGGAAAGTTGCAGTATACAGAATCAATATCCAAAAATTAATGGCATTTCTATAAACTAACAGTAAACATGTCAAAAAATACTCTCAAATGGCCAGGTGCAGCGGCTCACACCTGTAATCCTAGCACTTTGGGAAGTCAAGGCAGGCAGATCACTTTAGGTCAGGAGTTCAAGACCAGCCTGGTCAACATGATGAAACTCTGTCTCTACTAAAAACACAAACAAATTAGCCAGGTATGGTGGCACACACCTGTAATCCCAGCTACCGTGATTCTCCTGGCTGAGGCTGGAGAACTGCTTGAACTGGAGAGGCGGAGGTTACAGTCAGCTGAGATCGCACCACTGCACCCAGCCTGGGTGACAGAGTGAGACTCTGTGTCCAAAGGGGGTGGGGGGGAATACTCTAAAATAATAGCCATTAAAACAGCATTGAAAAACACAACCTACTTAGGAATATATCTGATAAAAATATGTTCCAGATCTATATACTAAGAACTACGGAACAATGTTGAGAGAAATTAAATATCTAGAGAAATGAAGAGCCAGACCATGTTCATGAACTGAAAGATTTAAAATCGTTAAAATGTCAATTTTCCCAACTTGATATACAGATTCAATACAATCACAAATAAATCCCCACAGAAAAAAAATTTTTAATTGACAGGCTGATCCTAAAACTTATATTGAAATGCAAAACACCCAGAAGAATCAATACAATTTTTAAAAGAACAAAGTTGGAGAATTTATCCTAATTTCAAGACATATTATAAAATTTCAGTAATCATCATAGTGTAGTACTGGCATAACAGACATGTAGATCAAAGGAACAGAATATAGAATCCAGAAAAAAGCAATGCACACATACAGTCCATTAATTTTTAACAAAGATTCTAAGGTCATTCAATAAGAAAAGTCTTCAACAAATGATGTTTAAATAGTTTGCTATACGTATGCAAAACAAAACCAGAACTTCAATCCTTACCTCACACCATGTAAATTAACTTAAAATAAGTTACTGGATTGCAAGCCTAAACCTAATTAACTAATGCTGTAAAACTTGTGGAAGAAATCATAAGAAAAAAACTTTCCTGCTTTGGGATGGCAAAGATGTCTTAGGACATGAAAAGTATAGATTTATAAAAGTAATACTTGACTTAATCAAAATTTAAAACTTTTGTTATTCAAAGAAGACAGTGAGAAAATGAAAAGGCACACCACAAATTAGGAGAATACATTTGTAATACATCTATCTGCCAATGAACTTGTATCCAGGATATTCCAAGAATTCTTCCAATTCAATAAGAAAACAACCTAATTTTTAAATTGGGCAAAAGATGTGAAGAGATATTTCCCAAAAGATATACGAATGACTTAATATGCACATGCAATGATGTTAAACTTCATTTGTTATCAAAAAATTACAAACTGAAATAAGTTACTAGATACTGCACATCCCTAATTGAAAAATCCAAAATGCTCCAAAATCAAAACTTTTTGCATGCCAACATGACACTCAAAGGAAATTCCAAATTTTAAATTTTCAGAGTAGGGATGCTCAGCCAGTATAATACAAATATGCCCAAATCTGAAAAAAATCCAAAATCCAAAACACTTGTGGTTCCAAGCATTTTAGATAAAAGATTCACAACATGTACTACACGCCACAAGGATGGCTGAAATTTGTAAAAATTCATTGTACTACATGCTGCAAGAATGCAGAGCAATTAGAACGCCTATAAAACCCATGGGATATTAAATGATACAAACATTTTATTTTTTGCAAGTTTGGCAGTTCTTTATAAAGTGAAACTCCTAGTTATTTACAGAAATAAAAACATATGTCCCACACAAAAAGCAGTACATTAATTTTCACAGCCAACAGCAAATTGTGGCATATCCAAAAAAGAGACTACTATTTAGCAAAAAAAAAACAAAAAAAAAAACCCTACTTAAGCAATAATATGAAACCAGAAATAAGGATTACATACTATATGATTCCATTTATTAAAAATTCTAGAAAGGGCAAAATGATTCTACAGTAACAGCAGATTAGTAGTTGCCTGGAGGGGAGGAAGGCTGAGGGGGGGCAAGGGGGAGACCCTGACTGCAAAAGGACATGTATGAACTTTTTTGCATCATAAAAATGTTCTCTACTTTGATTTCAGTGGTTTCACAGATATACACATTTGTCAAAATTATGAAACCGTACACTTAACGTGAGTATATTTTATTGTATGTAAAGTATACCTCAATAAATGTAATAAAAAATGTATGTATTAATGGAAGAATACATGTAAACAATCTCTCAAAGAAAACCTACTTTTTTTTTTTTTTTTTTTTTTGAGATGGAATCTTGCTCTGTTGCCAGGCTGGAGTGCAGTGGATTGATCTCAGCTCACTGCAACCTCCACCTCCCAGGTTCAAGCGATTCTCCCACCTCAGCCTCCAGAGTAGCTGGGACTGCAGACGTGCACCACCTCGCCCAGCTAATTTTTGTATTTTTAGTAGAGACGAGGTTTCACCATGTTGGCCAAGATGGCCTCAATCTCTTGACCGCCCACCTCGGCCTCCCAAAGTGCTGGGATTACAGGCATGAGCCACCGTGCCCGGCCCGAAACAAACTACTTTTAATAAAACCAAAGTCTCATCTTGCACATCTCCTGGTAAGTGTAAATCTTTTAGAGGTATACACAATATTTTCAAATAAATTATTTTCATGTCTGACTACTTCAGGACACTGGTTAAATGATTTGTATTTGTTAACCTTAACTATAAGAATTCTTGTGAAATTTCTGGGAATTGAACTATTTAATGAAGTTCATTAGTGATATTAAGATGGTTTGCTTCTCAGCTGCAGTAACAGACTATAAACAGAAACATATATTATTTACGAGGCAGGCACTGTCTACACAAACATGAGTGGCTCCTTCCCCCACAGTAACATACACTTTACACTGCTGTGGATAACAACATGCCCACTTAAAGAACTACATCTCCCAGCCTCCCTGAAGTTAAGTAAGGCCTTGAAGTATGGCCAGAAGTGTTGTAGACAACTTCCTGGAGGTTTCCTTAAAGGACGGTGTGTCCTTCCCACATTTCCACCTCCTCCTAACCTAGAATGCAACCTTGATGACTGGAGTCTGAATAGCCATCTTGAACTATATGCCATAAACTAAGAACAGTGTAGTAACAAGACAGAAAGAGCCCAGATCCCTTGACAACCAAATCAGTTGTAAAATGCATGCCTCCAAGCTGCCTGTACAGAAAAAGAGATTACTTTTTAAGCTATTTGTCTATTTTTAAATAAGCATATGATTGTGATACTAAATCATTTTGACATTATTTTAATAACTGGCTTTTACTTTTAAAAAAACTAAGACTTTTATCGAGGTGATCGTTTTTATTTTTTAGATCACATGGTTATGTAGGTTTTTTAACCTTGCCCCAGTCATCAATCAAAACAATAAGCTATCTTTATAATTTTTCATTTTCCAAATGATTCCTCAATTTGGAACAGTCTAAGAGAAAAAAAAAATCTATTTCCCTATCTCTGGGAAGAAATTGTAGGCTGTATATTACTCCATTAATCTCTGATGAAACTTTAAAAAAACGTAAACTGTATTATCACTCCATTAATCTCAGGCAAATCTATATGCTCCAGTGATTTCTACCTTAGCACTTGTACTAAATTATATGGTCTACACTGCTAATTTTCAAAAGGCTCGAAAAAGAAAGAGACCAATAATGTTTGGAATAGCTACGAGGAGCTTCACTGAAGTCCTAAAAGAATTTAGATAGAAGAAAGAAAAACATAAAATACAAGAAAGAAAAACAAAATACAAATGTACTACTGGTTAAAAGTTCAGGCTCTGAATCAAGAGATTCAGCTCCTGTGTGACCTTGGACAAGCTACTTAAATTTCTTTTTTTTCTTTTTTTTTTTTTTGAGACGGAGTCTTGCTCTGTCGCCCAGGCTGGAGTGCAGTGGCGCGATCTCGGCTCACTGCAACGCTACTTAAATTTCTTGCTTCAGTTTTCTTATCTGAAAAATGAGAATAGTAGAATCTACCTCAAAGGACCTTGTGAGCATGAGAAAATGCATGTAGCTGGTAGTTAAGCAGTGCCACGCCTGCAGCAAGCACTCTTTACAAACAGCAAAAGCTCTGAGGTGAGAATGTGTAAAGGTCTGACTTGAAACACAGATTCCTTTTAGTGAGTGGTTGGAAATTTTATTATAAAAAGAAAAAGAACGGCCGGACACGGTAGCTCACACCTGTAATCCCAGCACTTTGGGAGGCCGAGGTGGGCGGACCACCTCAGGTCAGGAGTTCGAGACCAGCCTGGCCAACATGGTGAAACCCCGTCTCTACTAAAAATACAAAAATTAGCCTGGCATGGTGGCATGCACTTGTAGTCCCAGCTACTTAGGAGGCTGAGGCGGGAGAATCACTTGAACCCGGGAGGCAGAGGTTGCGCTGAGCGAGATTACACCACTGCACTCCGGCCTGGGCGACAGAGCGAGACTCCATCTCAGGAAAAAAAAAAAAAAAAAAAAGGCTTTTTAGAGATTAAACACTTGAAAAATAAACTCACAGAAGAAATCTGGATACCCATATAGATGAAAAGATGCTCATAATCTCACGAGAAATCCAAAAATTGAAAATTTAAATATTGAGGGTTTTTTTTTTTTTTTTTTGTAGAGGCAGAAGTTAAAATGAGTAAGTTCCATTACAGGCAGGGACAGAAAAAAATAGGCATTATATATTGTCCATAGAAATGTAAACTGACACATCTTTTTAAACTGTTTATGGCTATAGCTTTCCAATTTTAATGTATAACTGTACTACACAGCAAAAAATTGAAAGAATCTTAACGTTTCTCATAGTTGATGGTTAAACAAACAATAGTACATCCATCTTATGAAACAGGATACAACTGTTCAAAAACATAATAAAAATGAGTAAACTATATCTAAATTTACTGACATAAAAATACTTGAAGACAATGTTAAGCGGAAAAAGCACATTGCAGGAAAAGGTGGAGAATTATTTCTTATCTGTAATTTTTTTAAGTACAAATCTGTCCATCACCAACAGAATGCATAAACTGCGATATACGAGAACTACAACTGTAGAATTGTGGGAACACAACATTAAAGGCAGTTTGCAAAAGAATACGATTCAATATTAAAAGTCCAAAAACATGTAAAAATATACATATAAATACATCTGTGATTAAAACTTTAAAAATTAAAGAATGATACACATGAAATTGAAGCAAGAGTTACTTCTGAAGGGAGAGAAAAGAGAATGGGAGAGGAAGAGCACACACAGGACTCCATAAGTGGTGGTGAAAAGTTCTTTCTCTTAAACTGCGTATTAGGTACATGGGTGTTCATTGTACCATGAATCTTTCTACCTTATGTGTGATTTACACATGCTCTGTTTATCTATTCAATATCTAATAAAACAATTTTGACACATGCAAAAGCAAGAAAAAAAATCTGGAATAATACAAATTAAACCTCTGGAAGTTACCTTCCTGAAGGTGAGGGGAGGGATCCTTCATGTTTTGTGTTAGACACTTCCATACTGTTTGAAGCTCACACTAATTACATTAAATTGTATAAAATTTTTAAAAGAAATTACTTTTCCACTAAAATTGTAATTATGAAAATTATAAACACATGGGAAATATGTTAGTGAGTACAGCTGAATAAAGAATTCTATTTACACTGTGATTACATCTATGTACAAAAATGTGCACATTAACAAGAACAGAAGAAGAAGTGGGGTAAATCTGATCTAATGGAGCGGCTGGAACATGGGCAAATGTTTTACAGTTTTCATTTCTTGGAAGTTGTATTTCTTGGAAATATTTTGTATTTCATTAGTACTACCTCACTTAGAAGAAAGTAAAGAAAAATGACAACTGCGGGAAAGCCAACTCTTTACCTTCAGGGTAGCCAAGTGAAAAACCTCCCCATATACGAAGGCTGAATTAATTTACAGCCAATCTACAATGGATAGTACACGCTGTGCCAATAAGTGCACTCAGAACAACTGGAAAGGGTCCCCACCACACCAAGGAGATTACATCAAAAGGTTCTGAAGCGCATATGTCCATTTTAGCGCTTAACTGAGCACTGGTGATGCACATGAAGTCCAACGGTCAGGGCTGCACTCCTGAACACAAGGAACCCAGGAATGTGCTGAAGAAAGGAAAAGGGGGTATGGAGAGAGAGGCATGGAACGAGGAAGGAAAAATTTCTCCAACATGTGAGGCAAAAAATACAACATGGCATAACAATTACGCTCTCAATAACAAAAAAAAATATTGTGCACTCAGAAAGCTAAGTGCCACGGAAACAAAGAATAGAATGATAGGAACAAAAATTTGAAAGAAACCAAAATCAAAACAAGCAATAAGTACCAATGATAAACACTGGTTTGTGGTCTCTACAAATGCCCCCGCTATTCTATCCACTGGTTCCCCAAATCTGGCCATTTCCACAAAGGCATGAAGGAAAACAGAGGGAATGTCTAATTCACCCTCTTACCAAAAATATCACTGATTTGAAATTAATATAAACGAAACCTTCACGTAAAAAATTAAACAAGAATATCCCAAAGCAGATCTGCAGTAGGAAAATGCATCTGCTTTCTGGGCTTACCACTATTAAAAGTAGATGCTCTAGGTAACAAAGGCTGATACACAGCCAACTGCTGTTAGGTTACCCTTCCCCTGCCCACCTTTTCTTTCTTCCTATTAGGACTCTTCCATGCCCATTTCTTATAACTAAACTTGCATGAATCTTCCCCTGCCAAAATTCACACCTCCAATCACCACCGTCTCTACCCACGACCTGCCAAAGGCCCCACTCTACCCATTGCACCAGACTTGCCTTCTCCTATCTTCCCCACCTTTTTTCTGCCCCTCCCTTCCCTTATAAAACCTACTCTTATTGTCTCAAATATTTTCTGTAGGCTGGGCATGGTGGCTCATGCCTGTAATCCCAGCACTTTGGGAGGCCAAGGAAAGCGGATCACTTCAGGTCAAGAGTTCAAGACCAGCGTGGGCAACACAGTGAAACCCCGTGTCTCTACAAAAATACAAAAATTAGCCGGGCATGGTCATGGGTGCCTGTAGTCCCAGCTACTCAGGAGGCTGAGGCGGAAGAATCACTTGAACCTCAGAGGCGGAGGTTGCAGTGAGCCGAGATTGTGCCACTGTACTCCAGCCTGGGCAACAGAAACTCAGTCTCAAAAAAAAAAAAAAAAAAAAAAAAAACTCTGGAAACAGGCAGATTATAAATGCTAACGTTTGTTTTCACTTTCTTTTCACTACTCCCTGCTTTAAAACTTTGATTTCTGTAGGGTTTAACAGCAAGAACCCAGGCTCAGTGAATACTTTCTTATATACACACTTGTGATCAAAGCTTAAGTCTACTGTTTAACAACTTCAGCAGATAGATGTTGCCAACTGTTCCTTCCCGTTTTGCATACACAAGAATGCAAATGCCATAAAACCAAGAACATCTGATTATCATCTGATTCCTGTTCTATGGCATATTTATAATTGATCACCAAAGCCTGTCAACTCTACCTCCAAAATATTACACGATCTATTTCCTTCTCTCCATTCCTACTGGCCCTGCGTTATTTCTCACACCTAGACTGTTCTAAGAGCTTCTTCCTGCCTTTGGTTTTTCCCCTATGACAATCCATACTCCACAGGGCCCACATGGGTTTTCTCTCTAAAACGTAAATCTGATCATGCCATTATCCTCTTTAAAACAGTTCAGGCATTCCTCTGTGCATACAGAATTAACTCCCAACTCCTTCATGTCCTTCAATTGGCCATCAAACATCACATTATCTTCTACCTATTAAAAAATAGGTATTAAAGAAAAGGTAAATTTAATAAAAGAATATTTGCAATGATGTCTAAAAATGTATGGTCTGTTATTGTATTATTTACATAATTATTTATATAACTAAAAAATTCATTCATCTCCATCATACAATATTACCACCAAACTCAAACTTTTACAAATGGCTAGAGTTATGTTCACATAACATACTAAAACTAGACTGGGCTGTTTTACTTATTTCTATTTTCGATTCCAAAATTAAAATATAAGATAGATTACAAGGAATCTAAATCAATAGATATTTTCTAAAATGGGTGTTAACATATACAACTAAATTTCTCACAGCTTTCTGGAAATTGTTAAAGTCAGCTCTGTGGGTTCTTAACAGCATATCACACCTACCATCTGAGAAAGTTTGGCAACAAAATCAAAGTTACTTTAGAAGATAAACGCCTACCTTAGTGAGTCCCACTTGTTTTTCCATCTGGAATATTCCTTGAGTTTACCATATAAACCACTAACACAAGCTACTCATCTTAACATTCATTAGAATAGTGTCCTAGAATAGGTAATTCTTCCACTTCAAATCAAATTTATACAATTTACTAAAGTCAGCTTATTAGCTTATATATAACAAACTATGGATTCTCATGAGAATCATTCCGCTGTTTAATTAAATGTTATAGGATCTTGTAGATTCAAGAATAGCACCATCTGTCTGGGTTGCAAAGCTCAGTTTCACAACCTTATCACCAAATAGCAGCAAAATATCATTTTCATACATATCTCTCTCAAGTAATTTGTAGACAACTAAAGAATGTAGTCTATTTGGGATCATGAAACCTGATTCAATCTGTGCAGATGATTACACTTTGCAGGTTAAAGTGACATACTTTGAAAACTGTGTTTTTAGTAACTTAAATGTTAGTTAAGAACTTGTATCTCAGGAGGCAAATATTTGTGCTCTTTAGTTGCTAAGATGAAGATTCATGCTCTGATATAAATTCTAAATGCTAAACGGCTCAGGTGTCATAAATCTGAAAATTTTTGAAGTACCTTTTCTTATTTGTTTAGAATAACTATTATGTAGCTAAATTTTCCTAAAATATCTATAGCTCTAGGATTACATCACAACGCTTTCTGACAGGATTCCCATTCTCTTTTATTATGTAAAAAAAACTAAAAAAAGAATTATAAATTAAACTATCTATGTAATCTGAAGACCAAAAAAAGTAAAACTGACTGAGAAAAGGTCTAAAAATCTCATTATATTTCTGAATTGAAAAACAGAAATAATACTTGCCACTGCAACTTGTAATCTAAACAACTAGTAGAGACATCCCTACTACAGGTAAAGGGTCCTCTGCACCTCCTCCCACACTAACTATTCAGGCAGACTACTATGAAGTATAATTCCAAATTCTATTGTGCTAATCTCCAACTGTGGAAGAAATTACTGAGACAACATGTGTGGGCTAGCTACTAGCTATCTTACTAGGCAGTCTCCAATGAATAAGGCAACACCAAGTGGTCAAAGGTAAGAAGTTGGATATCACACAAACCAAACTTCAGTTTAAACCTTAAGAGATTATCTCAACAGGATACATTTATTTATTTATCCCAAGGCTCTAAAATGAGCCTCAATTTGATGTCTGACTCTTGCTAGTCAGACAGAGAGAAGACACAACACAGAATTCTACTCTACCCTTAGGATAATTTGCCTTGATCCTCAAAAAGCAAAAATATCACCACCACTTAATTGGTCCCAATATCCTGTCTTGCCAATCAATGGATTGCTAAACCCACCTCCACTGAAGCTGTATGAAAACAAAGTACACTGAATCGCTAGACTCAGAACCTGAGAAGGCAGAGGTTCAAGCAAGGCTGGAATTCCTGGCATACATCCACAACGTATGTATGCCAATATACCCAAAATGGAGCTTTCCCTGGGCTTTCACTCATCAGCAGCAAGGCCCTCATCAGAAGGGTACTAAACTGTTAACTCTTAGGCAGCAGTTTAGAGCAAAAAGCAGAACTAAAATAATAAACTGCAAAGAGAGAAGAGAGAAGACACTGACTAAAGAGGCAACCCTTAAAATAAGATTTTCTGGGGCAGCCAACTAAACTGTCTCTAAAAGCAATTCCAAAGGAAAAGGACAAAAAAAATTATAAACAATGGCAACATCATTTGATCCATTTCAAGGGGGCCTACTTTGAACAATACTCCTCATTTCAGCAGATATATGTCAGTTCTGATATGTCTAGTTCAAAATCAGTTTTATACTTGTGAAACTGTAACTTTAAAACCTTTAAAGGAAGGTAACAAAAATAAAATGATTGCTGCAATCAACTAACAAAATGGAAAATTTCTAGCTAAAAATTTTTAAAAATTGATTTTGTTTATTCGGGCTGAAGCTCACTACTTTTAATCCTTGAACTCAAAAAACACTCAAGTTACAAGATTGAGATTGTTTCCCACTTCCTTCACACTTATTCCTTTCTTAGATCATCACATCTTGTATTTCTAAGAGGTGTCTTCAGCTTTTCTAGCACTAACACTATCGGCTGGGTTTTTGATAACCATCCTCCAGCCAGGCTTGTTTTATCAACTTTCCTTGTATCTTCCATCTTTCCTTCTGTCTTTCCACTATTGATGCTCCAAAGTCGACAAACACAAATCTACCTTTCAGGCTCTTACCCTCCCATACTCCCCCATTCCTGCTTGCTTCACAATCAACCTTCTGAATCAAACTTAAAAGTAAGCTGCACACAATGGTGCACGCCTGAAATTCCAGCTACTCCAGAGGCTGAGGCAAGAGGATTACTTGAGTCCCAGAGTTCAAGCCCAGCCTGGGTAACACAGCAAGACCCCACTGCCCATCAAACCCCCATCTCTAGATTGATTAGACAGACAGACAGATAGAACTGAAAAGTGTCTGTACTGGCTTACCTTGCCATTCATTCACTCCTCAACCCACTTATCCAAGATTCTACCCTCAACAGTCAAATATAATTATTTGAATTACCAAGCTGCCCAAATAGCAAACCTTCCCTCTCTTTCACTCCTTACACCTCTCCCCTTCAAGGTTCACCACGATTGTCTCTGAAAATCACCATTATTTCATTTCTTTACCTTTAAGTCAGAGAAAGCAAATTAGATTGTCTATTTAAAGCACATATAACCTATACCTTCACAACTTAAAAGCCTAGGCTTCATGAGAAGTAATCTTAAACCAAAATCGAATTTGTTTTCAATGCACAGAATTTAAACAATGAAGGGTTACACAGTTCAACAATTCTAATTTGTCTGTGTAAGACAGCAGTCCTAGAAAGGCTTTTAAACACATTATTAAATGTAATACCATTTAACACACTTGTTTTTCCTCAATTCACTTCTCATAATAGTTTCTATATCGTCTTGGATTATCTCCCGTTTTAGTTTCATATCCCATCTGCTCATTTGAGATTCACGTCTGTCCAGTTTCTGAAATATTTGTCACTTTAGTCATTAGCATTTTGCGTAATATAGCACTTTTTTTAAAGTTCAGAACTGATTTTAGAAAACTGAAAATTATTTTAACATCATTTCTTAATCTAAATTGGCCTGCCCACACTTCAAATTTTCCACCTAATAAAAATTCAATTTCAATAAGTCTTTGTACTGTTTTTTAAAAGAAAGCCAAGAACCAGGACCATAAATTAGAAGTGTTCTCCTACATACCACCTCAATAAAGATCCTCAAGAATAAAGACTAAGAATTGTCAAGCTTCCAAAGAATGCCCTTCCCCTTCTTCTCTAGCAAGCCACATCCAACCATTCCTTCAACATCCAGTTTTATTACTCCCCTTTCAGGTTTCTCTGGCTACAAAGTATTACCAGATATTATGCAGTCCATGTCACTCTCCCTCTGCAGAAATTAAATAGTGCATGCAGATCTTTTTTCCGCGTATCAGTCTAGCCCTTTTCTTAACCCAAGCTAGACTTTAATAATTTCTGATGTACATTATTCCAAAATACATGTCTCAAATTTCTCAAACATAGCGTACAAAACATTAACATTTCTAAGTATTTGTTTACTGGCTACCCCGTCCAATCTCAGCCCTAATTCCCTTTTCATCCCATTGGATCTCAGAAGTCCTCATTTAGCAAACGTAATAGCCAGCAGAAAGCTTGTCTCCAGGGCTGAGTGAAGGAGGAGAGGAAAGAGAAGGGAAGTGCTAAAATGCAAAGAAATACAGAATCTTTTCCTGATGACATCACAGAACCTGCCACTAGTATCAGCAAAGAGAAAGCAGCAGTGGGTGCCCACAAGCAGGGAAAGGAAAACCTGCCTTCAAAACTGCTGCTCTTCCCACAGGGAGCCATCCTCACCTCTCCACACTCTTCCACACAGCAATCCTCTCCTTGGCCTAGAAGAGGGGCTATAGCTCCCGCTGCCTGCAGCAGAGAAGTGTCTGCTCTGACTGCCAGGACTATAAGTCAGAGAAAAGGTGCTCCTGACACCCTACATGAGAACACTAAGTGTAAGTTTATTCCCATAAAAATGCTGCCATAAATAGCATTTGAGTTTTATAACAGACCTAATTAAGTACAATATACAAGGTAAATAAGCTAACCATCATTTGTAGCAAGAGAAGGGAGTTTTTTTGTGAAAACAAACTTACAAATTAACTTTTTCTAATATTTTAGAACACAGGAGACCACCTACATGTAAAATTCTAAACCTCTAGATACAACTTAAGACACTATTCATATTCAACATGACTAATACAAACGCTACAGATTTGTGGGAGGGCTTTCCTTCCTTCAACAAAGCTAAACAATATTTTTAGATACTGCCACATTATTAAACAGAAAATAGAAATTAGCCAGTAGCTGAGTTCTCTCTGTTCAAAACACAGTAAGGGTTGTGACATGCGTGTCAAACTAAAACATGATTTAGTCTTTAAGAAGAAAAATATATTTATTAAGTAGTATTCCTGACATTCCCTGAGACAAATCTCAAAATGTTAATAGAACTGCTATTTAAAGTTCAAAGAGCACTCCAGAGCTGCCAAGGAATTAATAGCTTAAACTACCAAATAAGAGCCACGGTTCAATTCCCAATCTCAGCCAGCTATAGCTCAGAGTTGGTACAGCAAAATCACCCAGCGCATTAAAGGCACACCATGCAACTGTGAATCATATATGGTTGTAACGAAAAACTGTTAAAAACTAAAAATGAATTTCAAGTTTTTCTTCTCAATCTTGGCTTATTTACGAGGAAAGACACAAGAACAATTTAATCCTCTGCTCCCTAGAAAAAAATACAAACACAACATAAATGCTATACTTAAAACAAGTCATTTTACCATTCCAATGTCCTGGTTAACTGCCTCGGGCTACTCTATAACTTTAGTTGTAATTTACTAAAGGTCTCTTCCTACTAAAGAACATCATCTAGTCATCCAAAGCGCTTTCCTTAAAAGGTACTCAAAATGATTTTTCACGCCTCCTGCCCTCCAAATTAACACCAAGTTTACAGGAGAAACTGAGGCACAGAACTATTACGTGATCATACTAGTAAAAATGTTTAATACAACTCAAGTTTCCCTACTACCAGGTTATTTCCCATTTTACTGGGCTCATAGAAAACAATCTTTTGAATGTTGAACAAAAGCACTGCTATACAGCTTAAAGAATAAAAGTAAAGGAATTCTGGATCAAGCCCCCAAACAAAATCCCCAGAAGGCTCAAAAATCTATAGGTTGCCTACTATGCTACAGAAAATCTAAACACTAAATGAAATTCTTATTCCTTTGAGGAGTAAGAACATGTCTCATGATCAGTTGGAATTGTCTTTAATAAGGAATTTCTAGAATTCATCTGAAATATTACCAAGCCACAGTACATACAGTCTAGATAAAATATATTCAGAACACAGAGTTAATCATCAAAATAAGCTGAAATAAAAACAGCATACTTGTGATCAAGACCCAAATGGTCAATAAGAGCTCCCTTGAGGAATGGAGAATAATCGTCCAGGAATTCCATCACTTAACAGATAGTTAATGAGCACCTAGCAAAGATGATTTCGACAGGGTCACTCTCCTGCAGAAGCTCGTCTGATTATCAGAGGTACACAGAGGGAGGTAGGGGGTAACTAGTTCTGCCTGTGGTGGTCAGAGGAGGTAACATTTGAACTTCTTAAGTAGCATTGTGCCAGGCTTACATGCAGGCACAAATACTAGGAGCTAGTTCCAAATGTTCCAGTTAGATATATGTATGTTTTTCCTTATTTCTCTTTAGGACATGAAAATTCAATAGTCAGAATTGTCAACATAAAATGTTTTGTCAAACCAATTATACTCTTCTGAATACCTTATTAGTGCTCATATTAAGTTCAGATAAATTTAATCATCCTTCTTAATAATATTGAAATGAGGAAGCCTCCTGTATTATACTCAAAAATACTTCCTCATACTCACACCTGTAATCCCAGTACTTTGGGAGGCCAAGGCAGGAGGATCATTTGAGGCCAGGAGTTTGAAACCGCCTGAGCAACATAGTGAGACCCTATCTCCCCTCCTCCCAGCAAAAAAAAAAAAACAAAAAAAACACTTCTTCATAAATTTGTCAAATGTTTTTTAAGGGAGAAGAAAAGATCACAATAATTCTTATTCAGTTTAATATCCTTTTAGATTACCAATTCTTGAAATTTCTACTCCCCATCATAAAACTTGTTTACAATTACATATTTTATTTGAAACAAGTCTGTTACTCCAATTTAATTTTAATATCAAATGTCTTAAATACATTCAACTCAGTGACTTAATACAAATTAAGACTTATTAAGTAAAAAGATCTAATGAAGACTTAAATATTTTCCTGCTTTATCTTCTCCTGTCAATTTTTTTTCCCCATCAACTTTTATTTTAAGTTCTGGGGTACATGTGCAGGTTTTGTTACACAGGTAAACATGTGCCATGGTGACTCGCTGCACAGATTAACCCATCACCTAGGTTTTTTGTTGTTTTTGTTTTGTTTTGTTTGAGACAGTCTCGTTCTGTCATCAGGCTGGAGTGCAGTGGCACAATCTCGGCTCACCACAACCTCCAACTCCCTAGTTCAAGCGATTCTCCTGTCTCAGCCTCCCGAGTGGCTGGGATTACAGGCACACACCACCACGCCCAGCTACTTTTTGTATTTTCAGTAGAGACGGGGTTTCACCATGTTGGCCAGGATGGTCTCAATCTCCTGACCTCATGATCAGCCAGCCTCGGCCTCCCAAAGAGCTGGGATTACAGGCCTGAGCACCGCACCCGGCCTATCATCTAGGTATTAAGCCCAGCATCCATTAACTATTCTTCCTGATGCTCTCCCTCCTCCCCGCGCCCCCAATCTACTTTTAAAGTCACAAATTTAAACTATACAAAAAAAAAAAAAAAGACACAAATGAAATTTTGATGCACTCAACTCAAAAGGATCCTTTAACAGTAATGGAGGCGGGGAGCAGCGGCTCATGCCAATAATCCCAACATTTGGGGAGGCTGAGGTGGGAGGACTGCTTGAGCCCACTGCACTCCAGCCTTAGTGACACAGGGAGACTGTCTCAAAAACAAAACAAAACAAAACAGACAAAAAAGAAAAACAGTAATGGAGTTTTACTATACTGAAAAATAGTACAAAATGTAGAAAGCTGTCAGCCAAGGCTCTGCGCTATTTCAAACTAGTAGAAATACAGTTTTAATTAGATTCTACACCACAATTCATCTAGAATGAGAAATAAACACTGAGAAATATACATAGTAAACCAGAGTATGGAAATGCCAATGAAATAACATTTTGCCTTGGACACAACTGACTCTCCTGTCATCTAGAAAGAGGTCAATGAAAAAATACAAGGCATTTTTCTTTTTTTTTTCAAACTAGAATCAAAATACATTCTAAAAAGCACTTTATTAACTTAAAAAAAGGAGGACAACTCTACTCCAACAAAGATAACTAAAACACGCTAATATAAATGCAAGATAAACAGGAGTTCCTAAAGGAGGATTATTACAGCTAATATGTGAGGATAAAATCTATTCTATACCACAGACAATTTTTTTTTTTTTTTTTGAGACAGACTCTCGCTCTGTCGCCAGGCTGGAGTGCAGTGGCACCATCTCGGCTCACTGAAACCTCTGCCTCCTGGAATCAAGCGATTCCCCTGCCTCAGCCTCCGAAGTAGCTGGGACTACAGACGCGCACCACCACACCCAGCTAATTATTTTCTATTTTTAGTAGAGACGGGGTTTCACCATGTTGGCCAGGATGGTCTCAATCTCCTGACCTCGTGATCCGCCTGCCTTGGCCTCCCCGCAAAGTGATGGGATTACAGGCTTGAGCCACCACGCCCAGCTAGATAATCTTAAAGTTCAGTAATAAAACAAGGGAGTAAAGGAACACGAATTTTAAACTATTTTTCTATCAACTAAAGCAAAGACAGAAAACGCTGATGTACATGACTTCATACTAAACAAAAATTGGTCAAGCATACATATTTCATTCATGCAAATGAGTCTGAATTTAGAATTCGTTTATGTTAATATTTACTAAGATTAATGAAATATCATGTCCCCTATGTAATGAAGTGAATTCCCCCAACAGAACAAAGCTAACACCTTTAAATCTTTCAAATAAACAATGAAAGTATATATACTATAAAAGAAAATTATCAGCCGGGCGCGGTGGCTCGAGCCTGTAATCCCAGCACTTCGGGAGGCCGAAGCGGGCGGATCACAAGGTCAAGAGATAGAGACCATCCTGGCCAACATGGTGAAACCCCATCTCTACTAAAAAATACAAAAATTAGCTGGGCATAGTGGCGCGCGCCTGTAGTCCCAGCTACTCGGGAGGCTGAGGCAGGAAAATCGCTTGAACCCAGGAGGCGGAGGTTGCAGCGAGGCGACTTCGCACCACTGCACTCCAGCCTGGAGACAGAGCGAGACTCCATCTTAAAAAAAAAAAAAGAAAGAAAATTACCTGAACAAGCTCAGAAAGAAGTTAAATGACTCAAGAGGGGGGAAAATGTCCTAAATTCCAAGAACACATACAAATACTGACTCGCTAATTCTGAAACTCTAAGCGAGTCCTATGAAACAAATACGTGTGTGTGCGTGCCCTAGAATACTATACAGACTTTTAGGCTACCCAACTACCTCACTTTGAAATACATTAAATGTAATTTCTTAAAATAGAAATGTTATTATGACAGGCTGGGTGCGGTGGCTCACGCCTGTAATCCCAGCACTTTGGGAGGCCGAGGCGGGCGGATCACGAGGTCAGGAGATCGAGACCATCCTGGCTAACATGGTGAAACCCCATCTCTACTAAACATACCAAAAAAAAAATTAGCCAGACATGGTGGCAGGCGCCTGTAGTCCCAGCTACTCGGGAGACTGAGGCAGGAGAATGGCGTGAACCCGGGAGGCTGAGGCAGGAGAATGGCGTGAACCCGGGAGGCGGAGCTTGCAGTGAGCCACGATCGCGCCACTGCACTCCAGCCTGGGCCACAGAGCCAGACTCCGTCTCAAAAAAAAAAAAAAAGAAAGAAAGAAACGTTATGACAAAACAGAAATTCTGGTGGCCAACATCACACAATAGTTTGTAAAGCAGATCTGCACAAAATACATCTGAAATAAATGACACTAATAACAATGTTGCATGTATTTTTTTTCTTCATTTCTACAGTTGCAATGCACAGTTCAATAACAGTAATACCTAATAGTCAACCATACTACTAATTCTCATAAAATTTGTCTAATCTGGCTAACTGGTTAGCTCCTGTGAAATAAATGTATCATTCACTTTCAAAAAAAAACACACACACACAAATCAGTACTCCTACTACTAGCTTAAAGGGGAACATTGTTATTATTGTTATTTTCTTCAATCAAAAGTAAGTCGAATGTTTCAAAAAAATCTATCTTTGATTCAAAGTTGAGAGACAGCTGAATTAACTGTTCATAAAAAATAATTTTTCTGTTGTCTAACAGTTTCTCTATAAATATGTAAATAGTAATATTTACATATTTTCATTGAGATGAGTTTCATCTCAATTTTAAATTATTAAGCAAAAATAATTATAGAACAAAATTAACTTAGTTATCACAATTTATAGCACTAGTACAAACTGGTGAGAGAGATCTCTGAAAGTGGTAAGGAATACAATTAAAAACCAGGCTGGCCGGGCGCAGTGGCTCATGCCTGTAATCCCAGCACTTTGGGAGGCCGAGGCAGGCGGATCACAAGGTCAGGAGTTCCAGAGCAACATGGCGAAACCCCATTTCTACTAAAAACACAAATAAATTAGACAGGCATGGTGGCAGGCACCTGTAATCCCAGCTCCTGGGAGGCTGAGGCAAGAGAATCCCTTGAACCCGGGAGTTGAATGTTGCAGTGAGCCGAGACTTCGCCAGCCTGGGTGACACAGTGGGACTCCAGTCTCAAAAAAAAAACCAAAACAAAAAAAATAAAATGATAAGCTATATAAGCACCTGGCATAAATTCAATAAATACATACTATCCTAAACGCACCCCCTTGCCCATTCTTCTCACAAAGAATAGGCCCTACCTAACTTCTTCCCAGTGAGTACTTCAAGCAACATCCACAGCAAAATATTTGTAGCATACAGGCCTAAGGTACATTATTGTCTCTTTAAAATTATGAACTCATCACACATACAAATGGCTCTTTAAAACGGTCCAGTAAACTGCTACACTATGCCTTAAATTGCTGTCTATTATGTACTTAAAAATATTTACTAGCAATTGGAGGTTAATATGGCAACTATTACCGGGTGGCAATTATTGCTATTAAAAATATATAAATACTGTAACACCATGTGCTACTAACAACAAAATGCTAAACCGAAAACATACATTAACAAATTGTAAATATTTTCATTACAGAAAATGATAGCCAGGCGTAGTGGCTCATGCCTGTAATCCCAGCACTTTGGGAGGCCGAGGCAGGTGGATCACCTGAGGTCGGGAGTTTGAGACCAGCCTGACCAATATGGAGAAACCCCGTCTCTACTAAAAATACAAAATTAGCCGGGCGTGGTGGCGCATGCCTGTAATCCCAGGTATTCTGGAGGCTGAGGGAGGAGAATCGCTAGAACCTGGGAGGCAGAGGTTGCGGTGAACTGAGATGGCACCTTTGCACTCCAGCCTGAGCAACAAGGCAAAACTCCGTCTCAAAAAAATAAAAAATAAAAAGAAAGAAAATGAACCATCATGGAAAAAAATGCTTTAAACATAAATTATAAAATCACAATGAACTGGTACAAAAAAATACCTTGTGTATTTTGGCACTTTGAAAATTAAAGAAATCATTCCCTTTTCCTAATTTCCATTTTATAGTCCACCCTATTTTGTTCTAGCGCAAAAAAAAAAAAAATTCAGAGTTTCTACATTTACAACTATCTTCCCATTCTGCAAAAAAATCCCTTAAGACAAAAAGAAAGTAGGTCA
Source organism: Gorilla gorilla gorilla (assembly GCF_029281585.2). Lineage (NCBI taxonomy): Eukaryota > Metazoa > Chordata > Mammalia > Primates > Hominidae > Gorilla > Gorilla gorilla. The sequence continues at coordinate 131,674,860 of NC_073234.2, forward strand.
ACAATAGATTACCTTAAAAGCTTCAAATACAGAACTAATGGTCTTCAATAGGAATTATGTACTAATGGGTGTACTAGTGTCTCAATTCAGCAAGAATTTGAGATTATCACCCAATTATCCATAGTCAGGAAGATTCTAAGCAAAACATGAAAGTGGAGCATACATATCTAAGAACTAGAGATCACTCCCTCATATCAAAGAGCACATATTTAAATCTAGTTAAAGGGCACAAAATCACTTTCTCCATATTAACTCAAAAAAGAAAAATAAATATCTACTTAACATCCAGAAATTATGTCTTCTCACAAGAATGAGTTCACATACCATAGGGTGCACTGTTACACTTTTCAAAAAGGCAGATTTAACACACTTTTAACTGAATGATTAACTGAGTGAATATATAAAAAGTCACCCAGAAATGTGATGGACAGCATAAGAAAATAGTTTTGACTCAGAAAGGCACAGCCAGGCATGCACTTAATGCAGCAGCTACAAATCTCACAGCAGTTAGAATAAGAAACTCATACAATGACCCATATCATATATACACAATGGCATTTTTCACACGTTAGGAAAAGGGAATGGATGCTGAAAAATTAATTTAAGAAATTTGATTCCGTGCAGTAAAAAATCAGAAAATAAGTAAAAGACTAACAGAAATCTTAAAGTGTCTGACTGATTGCACAATCAACTTTTGGTAAGCCATAATGAACACCTCAAGGTAATGGAAATTGGGTGGGTATTATTACCACGGTACAGAACTTAATCTCTTATTTCAATCTAACTAATGAGAGTATCTAGGTAAATTCTTTATAAATACTTTTCTCTGCAGAAAAAAAAACACAAAAAAAAACCCTGCAGGCCCAAAGAAAAAAATGCATGCTATTATTAAACCATAAAGCTTTCTTACAAAAAACATGATTTTGAACAAGGGATTACATCTCCTTCAGAAATAACTATGATATACAATGTACTTTGGGCAACATATTTTTAATATTCCAGGTTGCTACTGCTGTATAGCATTTTCAAAAAAAAAATCTCAATTTGGAATCAGAAAAATGTACAAGTCAGCAGTTTAATTAATTTAGATTTCTTCAATAGCACCTTATCCACACTCCATGTACAAGACAATGAAGACATTCTACGTTCCTTTAAAAAAAAAAATCAACTAAGCATTACTATGGTTCTCTAGTTCAAAGTTGCTACTTAAAAAATAATTCTTTTTAAAAAAGCATATTCAAAAATCAATCCCTCGGTTTAAAGAGGTTTAGGGGAGAAATATCTCAAACACAAACCTTTAGTCAGTCAAAATCAAAGTACAGAATCCTCTCCTACAAAATTGCTTCTCCAAAAGAATCTCAAGCATTTTATCTCTGTAACGTTATCATCCTTACTTCAGCTTTAAAAAAAAAAAAAAGATAAAAGAAATGATATACCCTAAAGACTGGCTATACATATACTTTCATTTGTCTACAGAATCCGTATATACACAGCCATTACCAGTCAGCATAATATATGATAATTCGGGAGATCGCTCTACTTGGTTATTTTAATTACCTGTAAGTGTCAATGTGGTCACCAGTAACCACACAAAAACCATTTTAAATACCCCTTGATCAATATGTTTGCTAATCTATGGAAGTCCCTGAACCTGACTGATACTAAATGATAAGACTGAGGAGGGAAAAAGTTGAGGCAAAAGGGGGTTTTACTCCCACATACCAAAAAATCAAGGGAAAATTATCACAATACTAAGAGAAAGAAGTCCAACTTATAAATGAATTTTAAGATTAAATATCTGGATTAAGATATTTCATTTAAAAAAATTTACCTGACTTTACTAGAGTGGGAGCAATGATACTATTTCTTTGTAGGTAAAAATCACGTGTTCATTTTTTGGTCTGCATTGTAACACATTTAATAAAGTAACACTTTCATTAGAAAAGTTGGCGAGAATTTGCATTTCTCCATTAGTCTCATAGCAAAAAGGCATCTATATGCCACCCATAATTAAATGTAGCTAATTACAATTTGAACACTAAATTATTTATCCAGTGTAAACAAGGATTAAGAGGGAAATAATGCTTCTATCTACAGCGGGGGTTACAGAAAATAATTTCCAAAATGCATGCTCTCCAAAAGGGACTCACCTCCCACCCCCCCAAAAAAAACAGGGTACACAACTTAAAATAAGTTGGGTGTTTTTAAGGCTAAATTAAATAAACCGTTCAGCCAATTTTCCAATTATATTCTACGCTTGAAACGTAATTGCCTTACATCTGTTTACAAATCTTTGCTCAATATTTAAACAAATTCGTACTCTCCTGGGCACATAGCTATACATACAGTAACTCATGCACAAAGCACATATTTAAAGACCACGCACTGCAATTATTAGCCTAAACGCCAGGTTTAACAACGTGAATGTTTTCAGAGGTAGGTAATACGACCCAATAAAAAGCAAAGATGGCATTTACCACCAAATGTCACTGCCACCGCCAGGAAAAGAGTTGCTGGAGCCCTATACATTTTTAATTTCGATGAATCTAGACACCGTCGGCGGGTGCCAGGCTTCCACGAGAACAATTGACACCCTAACTGCTTCAAGATTAAGGCAGGCGATTCAAATCCGAAGGAAAAGTTGTCAATTATCAGACAGAGAGAGCGCGAGAGAGGCGAAGGCAGATAAAAGCGATGTTATCAAACCGACCAGCTTGTTGCTTTTGTGTGTGTGTGTGTATGTGTGTGTGTGTGTGTGTGGATTCGTTGTTAGGATAGAGAAAAACAGTTTTTAAAAGACACAGGAGGAGAGAAAGAAGAAAAAGCTTTCTCCACCTTCCGTCGGCTCGGTGCAATGGCTTTACGGCTCTCCAGCATAGTAAGCCCCGAGAGGCAGGCGGCTGTCGATGTTTACAATCGCTGGAGCTTCGGGTGCAAGAGTCCTTTCCTGACACAATCGCATTCAATCAACTATTTTAGGGCGAAATTGCAGGTGTCATTATGGAATTTAAAAAAATTCAAAAGGCAGGCGGGCGGGCAGGCAGCCGATCCGACAACGGGAGAAGAGGTTGCCGATCGGAGGCGCGGCAGCACAAGGCAAAGCCTTCCACATTTACGGGGGGAAAAAAGGGGGGAAAGGGGAGGAGAAGGGGAGTGCGATTGCAACAGAGGGTGGGCGTTCGAAGTGCGACCCAGAATCCGCAGCTCCGAGACTTCCACATGCAAATTCCACGCCGAGCGCCGCGCTCACAAATGATTTTTAAAGAGCCAAATAAACACTGGATGGGATCCAAGGCGAGAGAGAGACGATCCAAAAGGGGGAGAATCGGCGAGAGGCGAACGGCGGGGAGACGCGAGGGAGGGGCGAAGTCCCGGCGGCGGGAGGAGAAAGTTGGTCGGCGGCGGAGGTCGGGGACCCCCCCCCTTCCCCGGCACAGCCCCCTCCCCGCAGCCCGGCTACTCACCAGCGAAAAGAGGTTGGAGTGACAATCCTCCAGGCTCGCCCCGTTCGCCACCCAGTTCGCTGCCGCAGTCATGATCCTCCGCGAGCCCGGCCGCCAGAGCGGGGCATGTCGGAGCGAGGCGTCCGAGGCGAGGCCGGGCCGGGCGGCGGCGCCTCGCCGGGGAGCGCGGGGCGGCCGGGCCGCCGCCGCCGCCGGGGGAGGGCGCGAGGGCCGGCGGGCAGGCGGGAGGCGCCGCGGCGACGCCGCGCCGGGGGCGGCGGGCCCGGGTTGGCGGGGGGGTCCGCGGCGGCCGCGCGGCTCCTTCCTGCTCGGGCGGCGGCGGCGGCTGCGGCGGCTTCGGCGGCGGCGGGGGGCGCTGTCCCTGCGGCCCGGCGCCCTCCCCGCCTCTCAGGGCCGCCGCTGCCTCCCGGGCCGGCGCTGCGGGCCGGCCACCGCCTCCGCCTTCCCTGCTCCTCAGCCGCCGCCGCCGCCGCTGCTGCCGCTGCCGCCGCCTTGTTTATCTCCAGCCACCGACTCCCCCTCGGCCCCCGCCGGCGCGCGAGGGGAGGCGAGCCCCGGAGCCGCCGCCGCCGCCTCGGAGCCGCCGCCGCCGCGGAGCGCGAACTCGCGAAGGGGGGGGTGCGGACGAAGCCAGCGGGCGACCCCGGCAGCCGAGCGACGTCCCCTCCTTCCTCTTCCTCCCCCACCCCCCCCTCCTCCCCAGTCAGCCTCGCTTCTCCTCCCTCCCCGGGCTCGCTTGCTCTGACAGCAATGGCGGCCGCCGACCGCGGCTCGGCCCGCCATTGGCTGGCGCTTGGTCACGTGACGGGCGCCGGCCGCGCGGGGGGAGCGAGGGGCGGGCGGGGGAGGCGTCCGGAGTGGCGGCGGCGGCGGCGGCTCGCGGGAGGCGCTGCTGAGCTGAGCGCGGCCGGGTCCTCGGGCCGGGAAGAGGGAGGGAGGGAGGCGGAGAGGGAGAGAAAGAAGTGCGGGCGGCCGGGCTCCCCGGCGGGCGGCGGACTGCCGGCCCTTGGCTGCCGTGGGCTGCCCCTCGTGGCCGCCCCGCCCCCTCGCGGTGCACTGATCGTGGCGGGGCGGGACCGTGGTGGCCGCAGAGGAGGGCGCGGGACCCCCGGCCTGTGCCCTCGCAGCCCAGGCCGGCTGGCGTGGCGCGGCGGCCGCGATGTGGGCCAGGCAGCGGGTCCGAGTGCCCTGGGGAATGTGTCCTCGGAGGCTCGCGCCGCCGTCCGCCTTTTGCAGAGGAGAAAACTGAAGCACAAAGGGATTAAATCACCTGCCCGAGGTCGCACACTTGGAAGAGGAGTCCAGATTCGAACCCGCGCACAGTGAAGCCAAGCTCTTGGACAAGGTTTCACAGGCTTCGCCCAGGGATATTCACGGCTGCCATAGAGGGAGCGCTTACTGTGTTCCAGGCACTGTGCGTTTAATACAGAAATGTTTATTGAGCCCTTACTCCTAGTTACTGTGTGCACTCATTCATTCATTCATTCATTACATAAATGTTTCCTGAGCTCCTGCTGTGTGCCAGAATCTGTTATAACTTCCAGGCACTGTGCTAAGGCCGTGTTGGGAGCAGACCCTTCCTCCTGGCGTCATTCATTCAATAACCAACATTTCCTGAGAGTATATGGCCTGGGAGTCCGGAGGAGTGCTGCTATGAAGAGAAGCTCTCCCAGTCCTCAAGAAATGGATCCCCGAAAAGGGGGAGGAGAAAACAATGTCTTCACTAACAAGCCTCCAAACATGGAACAATCAGCTGTTTCAGGTAGATTAAGCTAAAAGAGGAAGAGTCGATGGCTGGCACAGTGGCTCACGCCGGTAATCCTAGCCGAGGTTTAAGACCAGCCTGAGCAATGTAGCAAGAACCCCCGTCATGACAAAAAAAAAAAAATACAAAAATTAGCCAGGCGTAGTGTGGCATGTGCCTGTAGCCCTAGCTACTCGAAAGGCTGAGGTGGGAGGATAACTTGAGCCCTGGAGGCAGAGGCTGCAGTGAGCCCAGTGAGCCGAGATCGCATCACCGTACTCCAGCCTGAGTGACAGAGAGAGGCCCTGTCTCAAAAAAAAAAAAAAAAGGAAGAGTAGAAAGCAGGGAAGAGATGAGAGTGTATAATAAGAGAAGTCTTAAGACACGTGAACTGAGTTTTGGAACTACCACAAATACTGCTAAAGCAAAACTCATGAGCAACATGTTATAATGTGTATTATCATGCAACATACTGTTACAATGAATGTCGTTACCTACATTATTTCACATAATCCGCAGAACAACCACCTAAAGTAGATACTGTTATTACTCTTAGGCTGTAATTAGGTAAAACTCAGAGGTGTGCAGTGACATCTCCAATCTCTCAGTTAGTACATGGCTCAAACCCAGGTCCATCTGACTCCAGAGCCCGAGCATGAATTCAGGAGGCTCCTTAGAAAGATGCCTCTGGCTGGCTTTGCCATCCCTCTAATTGCATTATTTTGACCAACATAGTTTAACTCTTTGAGCCTCATTTCTTAATCTCAAAAACTGATCCTGATTGCTGACCCAATGACCTGAGGCCAATATTGAGAATTTCTATTAAGATATTGTTGATGAGCGGATGCAGTCGCTCACGCTTGTAATCCGTGCATTTTGGAAGGCCAAAGCGGGCAGACCAACTGAGGTGCGGAGCTCGAGACCAGCCTGGCCAACATGATGAAACCCTGTCTCTACTAAAAATACTAAAAATACAAAAATTAGCCGGGTGTGGTGGCATGTGCCTGTAGTCCCAGCTGCTTGGGAGGCTGAGACAAGAGAATCGTTTGAACCCAGGAAGCAGAGGTTGCAGTGAGCAGAGATTGCACCACTACACACCAGCCTGGGCGACAGAGTGAGACTCCATCAAAAAAATAAATAAATAAATAAAGATACTATCGATAAAAGTAAAAAAAAAAAAAAAAACCACTCTGTCAACATACACGGTGTTACTTAGGCCTGAGCAATTCGAGGGTATAATGCCCGTCATATCCAGATTCCATATATTTACATCAGAGGTGAAGGTAGTTTTATCCTACTCACCTGGTGACCAAATTGTCATTCTTCAGCAGGTTTAGGTTTAAGTAGAAATAGTAATAGGCCAGGTGCAGTGGCTCACACCTGTAGTCCCAGCACTTTGGGAGGCCAAGGCCAGCAGATCGCTTGAGTCCAGGAATTCAAGACCAGCTAAGGCAACCTGACAAACTCCCATCTCTACAAAAGAATTAGCTGGGTGCTCACCTGTAGTCCCAGCTACCTGGGAGGCTGAGATAGGAGGATCGCTTGAGCCTAGGAATTTGAAGCTACAGTGAGCCATGATCTTGCCACTGCACTTCAGCCTGTGTGACGGAGACCCTCTCTCAAAAAATCAAATAATAATGATAAATCTTTCAGAGCAAAACCTAATAGAAACATGAACAAAGGACTTGGACAGTTTACAGAATAGAGAAGACCAGCTTTTAAATGCAGTCATATACTACATTTCGGACAACAATGGACCACATATATGACAATGGTCCCATAAGATTATAATACCATATTTGTACTGTACTTTTTCTAAGCTTAAATGTGTTTAGATATACAAACACCATTATATTACAACTGCCTACAGCATTCAGTACAGTAACATGCCATACAGGTTTGTAGCCTAGGAGCAATAGGCTATACCATTTAGCCTAGCTGTGTAGTAGACTATCTCATCTAGGTTTGTGCAAGTGCACTTTATGATGTTTGCACAATGAGGAAATCACCGATGTTACATTTCTCAGAACACATCCCCATCATTGACACTTGATTGTATATAAAATGATACTCAACCTCACTCGTTGTTATTGGCTGAATGTTTGTGTCCTCCCCAAACTTCATATGTTGAAACTCTACTCACCACTGTAAAGATATTTGAAGGTGGAGCCCTTGGGAGGTAACTAGCATAAGAGTGGAGCCCTCGTGATGGAATTAGTGCCCTTATAGGAAGAGACACAAGGGAGTTTGCTTCTCTCTCTGCTGTGTGAAGACATAACCAAGAAGAGGGTCCTTACCAGGAACTGAAATGGCCAGCACCTGATCGTGGACTTCCCAGCCTCCAGAACTGTGTGAAGTAAATGTCTGTTGTTTAAAGCCACCCAGTCTATGGTAATTTGTTATAGCAGCTGGAGCCAACTAACACACTCATCATAAGAAAAAGCAGAAATTAAAGCCACAAGAAGTATTGACAGTATTTTAAAAGCTTAGACAAATGTAGAGAGAAGTAGGACTCTCATACAGTGCTGGTGGGAATATAAATTAACACCATAGCTTTGGATGTCCGTTCAACTAGCATCAAAATCTATAATGCACACAGCCTTTGACCCAGCTGTTCGACTTCTAGAAGTTTATCCAACAGAGATACTTGTACGATTGTATAAAGACATGCAGTGCAGGGATATGAACTATAGCATTGTTTGTAGGGTACAAACTAGAAACATGTCCATCATTTGGGGAATAGTTAACAATATAATTTAATCCCATGCAGCCATTAAAAATAATGAGTTAGTGCTATTTGCACTAATATGGAATAATCTCAAAAATAGATTATTTATTGAGATACCTCAGGAAGGGTAACAAGAAACCAGTAGTAACATTAGTTGCCTCTAAGGAGGGGAACTAGGGGGACTGGGAGTTGGAGTGGGATTACTTTTTACCGTACTGTTTGCATTTTCTTTTTTCCTTTGTTTAAAATAACCAAATGTTGGCCGGGTGCTGTGGCTCATGCCTGCAATCCTAGAATCCTAGAACTGGGAGGACAAGGTGAGTGGATAATTTGAGGTCAGGAGTTCAAGACCAGCCTGGCCAACATGGTGAAACCCCATCTCTACTAAAAATACAGAAATTAGGCGGGCATGGTGATGCGTGCCTATAATCCCAGCTATTTGGAAGGCTGAGGCAGGAGATTGCTTGAACCTGGGAGGTGGAGGTTGCAGTGAGCCAAGCTCCTGCCACTGCACTCTAAACTCTAACCTGGGCGATGGAGTGAGCCTCTGTCTCAAAAATAAATAAAATAAAATAACCAAATGTGTACATAACCATTCAGTGCAGTAAGTTATAAACAACAAAAATCAATAAATAAAATTGAAAACAGAGTAATCAATCAAATAGCATCATAAAAGTAAACTTAAAGCAAATAGAGAAAACAAAAAAGAAGAAAGAAAAATACCCTCATCCACAAAGATTTTCTTGGCTGTCAGAGACCCCAAAGAGAAGGAGAAAACACTAGAAGTGCTGCTTGTAGCTGTGCTGACACCATGAATACAGAATGGGAACCCAAGGGCAGCCAGTTGCAGTCTCAAATGCACTACGGAGCAGCCTATGATCCTGGACAAGCCAGTCAAACTTTCAGGGCCTCAATTTCCTCGTGTGTGAAAACAGCAACTCGGGTGATCTTTCAGATCATTTCTAGCAATGAAATTCTTTGACACTGCACGGTTGAAATTACTGATAAAGATCCACAGAATTCTTACTCAATAGAGAAAGCAATGGGAGTTGATGAGAAACCTCAGGAGATAAGATTAAAAGAAAACAAAACAAAACCATCAACTGACTAACAGGAAGCAGCAAGGAACAAGGCTCACAGACGTCGCAGTCCAGTTCCCTCTGTGGAAGGCACCTGATAACCATCCTCATGACTTGGTTTCCCCATTTGTGAGATTGCCTGCTGCCCAGCGGGAAACTGAAGTCCGACAGGTTAGTTCCCTTTCATGGTTACTAAATGTAATGGCAGAGAGAAAATGGAAGCAAAAATATGACCAGAGGAGGGACCATCTATTAGAAAGACCGCAGGAAGCTGCCAGAGCTGCAGTGTGGGAGCATTTTGCAGGAGTTAAGAATGTCGCTTCAGAATAAGAGACACCTGGGTTCCAATCTCTGCTCTGTTGTGCTCTAGTTGTGCGGCCTCGAGCAGGTCATTTAACCCCTGTGACCCTCATTTCTTCCTGTGCATTGACCTCCCAGAGTGATAGCTCAGGGAAAGTTCTTAGCACAGTGCCTGACTCCAAAGGTGGTGATCAATACATTATAACCCTCACAGTCACTTGTGCATTCTTATACAGGAAGGAGCATCACCCAGTCATATCACATGAAGGGTTTTTCCCTGTATAACCTAAACTTTATTGGATTTATTTCATTGCAAATGACAAAAGTACAGAATGCCAGCTATAAAAATATACCAAGAAAAGGGGAATACTCTTCCCTCTACCCCACTGAGATAACCAAAGTTCACACGTGGTTGTAGATAATCACTCTCTTTCCTCCAGACTCATACCAACCAACACAACTTAAAGACACATTTCTAAGGGAATTTTTTTTTTTTTACTTTTTACAAAAATGGGATCGTGTCACACATATTACTTTGCAATCTGCTTTTTCCACTTAATAGTTTATCACAAATACACCTCTAGACCTATATATCTGCATCTAACTCATTCTTTTATTAGTTGTGTAATGTTTCATAGAACACCTGTGCCATCATTTATCAATTATTCCCCTATTCCTGAACATTCAGGGATTTTCGAGTGTTTTCCTACTTTAAATAAGGGTGCAATAAATAGCCTTATCCATATATCCTTATGTACCGACAGTTTTATTCCTGTAGAATAAAATCCCCAAAATAGGATTGCTTTTTTATTGTTAATAAATGTGTGTTTTTATTGTTAATAAATACAGCCAGAAGACTTTCCCCCAAAGGTTGCAGCAATTCACATTTCACAGTCCCTGGAGCTATACAGGAAGAGTGTACACTTCCTTACAATTTTGCCAGCATTTGGATGTTGCCAAATCTTTTAAAATTGTTGCCAACCTGATAGGTGAAAAAATGGTATCGTTTGTTTGCTTTTTTTTTTTTTGAGACAGAATCTCGCTCTGTCACCCAGGCTGGAGTGCACTGATGTGATCTTGGGTCACTGCAACCTCCGCCTCCCGGCTTCAAGAGATTCTCCTACCTAAGCCTCCCGAGTAGCTGGGGTTACAGGTGTGCACCACTACGCACGGCTAATTTTTGTAGTTCTAGTAGAGAGGGGGTTTCGCCATATTGGCCAGGCTGGTTTCAAACTCCTGACCTCAAGTGATCCGCCCACCTCGGCCTCCCAAAGTGCTGGGATTACTGATGTGAGCCACCGTGCCCAGCCTGCATTTGCTTTCCCTGAAACTCTAGTGAGGTTGATCTTTTAGGCATTGCAACCATTTGCATTTCCTCTTGAGTTGTTTGCTGTTAGCAGCTTAAAACAAAAGAGAACCAAGTTCAGTTCCAATGAGACCAATAAGAAGCTTGGCACAATGACAGAACCTGGTCTTTGGTCACTCTCTCCTGGCATGGACAAGATAATTCATTCCATAATTGCATAAAGATTTTCTGAACATCTTTCATGCGGTAGGCTGATACTTTTCATTCCCTTTCATAATTCAATTTTTAAGTTGAGATGTTTCAAGTCTCCTCTTAAATGGTTTTATACCAATTGAGCTACGCTGTCTTGGGCAATAACAGTTTTGCTCATAACCACTAAGGATTTCCTAATTGTTCCAACCTCTCCCCTAAGACAGTATAGAGGATGAAGTAAAAACAACAGCAGTTATCGCTGATTTGGAGAGGCAGTGTCCGCAGGTCACTGGTTGAGGCATGAGTAAGAGCAAGTGCTTTAGAGTTGGACAAGACCTGGTTCAAATCCCAGCTCTGCCATTACTCTTCTGACCACCTTGGGCTGTGATTTAAACTCTCTGTACCTGGCTTTTCTCATCCCTAAAGCAAGGTCATGTTCATACCAGCCTCCTAGAACTATTGTGGCCATTCAGTGAGTTACTGTACACAAAGCACCTGGTACCTGCCTGATACATAGTAAGTGTTAATACATGTCAGCTTTATCATTAACCTCCAGAGCTCCTTTTTATAAAACAAAGGAGGAGGACGAACTCCAAGAAACACCACCAAAGAAGTAATTTAAGCAATGATTTGAGTTGTTAGAAGTTCCAATGAGATTAATTTAACTGGATTTAGTGGCATTTTGCCTACACCTTTTGTACACTTAAGAAGGCCTCTTTGCCTCGGGTAATGCTGATTCTAGTAGCCCACAGTGAATTGCTTTCAAATAGCCCATCATAAAGCCTAAGGAAGTTCTGAAAAGTGTCCCCTGATATTTTTCTTTGATGACACTGCTGCTGTTTGACCAAAAAAGGGGTGAACTATATTTCTATATTTATAATTTTTTTGGCCTCCACTAAGTTTCTTACACATTGCAGGCTATGGCCATCACAGGTGGTGAAATGTGTCACCTGGAACTAAATTCTGCTTTCTCTGGACAGACATATATATACACACACACACACACATACACCAGAAACCTGAACGGTCCCAATGTACAACAGCCAACTCAGGTTTTAGGGGAACAAAATCATTTTTAAGAAAAGAGAGTGAGATCGTGCCACGGCACTACAGCCTTGGTTACAAAATGAGACTCTGTCTTTTAAAAGAAAGAAAGAGAGAGAGAGAGAGAGAGAGAAAGAAAGAAAGAAAGAAAGAAAGAAAGAAAGAAAGAAAGAAAGAAAGAAAGAAAGAAGGAAGGAAGGAAGGAAGGAAGGAAGGAAGGAAGGAAGGAAGAAAGGAAAGAAAGAAAGAAAGAAAGAAAGAAAGAAAGAAAGAAAGAAAGAAAGAAAGAAAAGAAAAGAAAAAAGAAAAGAAAAGGAGAGTGTTCATGAGGTATAGATTCTCTAACTTTTTTTCTCCAGGGGTGTGTAAGTGTGAGTTCAAGCCTCATGAAAGTAAGGGGCTGTCCAGGTGGCCCTGAGCCAGGTCTCACTCTGGTAGGGAAGATGCCAACTTCTCTGCCAACTCTGCCAGAACATCTCACCCTTTCTGTTTTCTATGCTCCAGGCCAGGTCTAAGCACCCAGGCTCCCAGAGGGGCTTTATAAGGAAGACAAATGTCTCTTTAACGGTGGCCTTAATTAGGGACTTCGGCAAGGTCTGGATGGGTAGGAAGGCAACTGATCTAGCCACCCTACCCTGGCAATACTCCTCTTTGAGTACCCACATCCAGGTCCTGGCATGTTAGACAAAGGCCACCATCCTCCAGGGATCACACTCAGTTCCTCCAAACTCTCTGGCACCTTGAGTCCTCAGGCTTGAGAAGACATTTCTTTTTTTTTTTTTTTTTTTTTTTTTTGAGACAGAGTCTCACTCTGTCGCCCAGGCTGGAGTGCAGTGGTGCAATCTCAGCTCACTGCAAGCTCCGCCTCCCAGGTTCACGGCATTCTCCCACCTCAGCCTCTCGAGTAGCTGGGACCACAGGCACCCGCCACCACGCCCGGCTAATTTTTTTTTTTTTTTTGTATTTTTAGTAGAGACAGGGTTTCACCATTCACAGGATGGTCTCGATCTCATGACCTTGTGATCCGCCTGCCTCGGCCTCCCAAAGTGCTGGGATTACGGGCTGAGCCACCGCGCCCGGCCGAGAAGACATTTCTTGTTCTCAAGCACAGGTGTACTGGCTTCCTGCTGGCTGGGTCCCTGCCCCCGGGGCCAGATCTTGCTTTCTGCAACAGATCTTTTATTTAAAAGCACCCCTGCCCAGGCGCAGTGGCTCACACCTGTAATCCCAGCACTTTGGAAGGCTGAGGCGAGCGGATCACTGGAGGCCAGGAGTTTGAGACCAGCCTGGCCAACATGGTGAAACCCCATCTCTACTAAAAATACAAAAATTAGCCGGGCGTGGTGGCGCATGACTGTAATTCCACCTCTTTGCGGGGCTGAGGCATTGAACCCAGGAGGCAGAGGTTGCTGAGCCGAGATTGTACCACTGCACTCCAGCCTGGGCAACAGAGCGAGATTCTATCTCAGAAAACAACAAAACAAAAACAAAACACCACACGTGAAACTCAAGTCATCCCTTTGTCTTCCCTTTGCCCCAGTGACAGTTTTCTTGGGCTTCTCTAGTCACGTGGGTACTAAATTCTCATCAAAGGTGATGCAAGCAGGGGAGCTCACCTCTCCTGCTTGGGTCTCAGTTTTCCCTTCTTAAAATGGACGGCCAAGCCGGGCGCGGTGGCTCACGCCCGTAATCCCAGCACTTTGGGAGGCCGAGGCGGGTGGATCACGAGGTCAGGGGTTCGAGACCAGCCTGACCAACATGGTAAAACCCCATCTCACTAAAAATACAAAAATTAGCTGGGCGTGGTGGCAGGCACCTGTAATCCCAGCTACTTAGGAGGCTGAGGCAGGAGAATTGCTTGAACCTGGGAGGCGGAAGTTGCAGTGAGCCGAGATCATGCCACTGCACTCCAGCCTGGGTGACAGAGCGAGACTCCGTCTCAAAAAAAAAAAAAAAAAAAAAAAGGTGGACTGCCAAACTCTTAGGATGTTGGAGAATCATCATCAATTGGTTTTTTAAATTGTGAGCACAATTTCTCTATTTTCAGATGCGCTGACTGCAAGAGTCTATCGTGGATGGAAATGGAGTTTGTGTATAGAGTCACTCTGTTGCTGCTGTCGGTACAGATCGCTTCCCCAAGGAAATAAATTACATTTCATTCTCTATATATTGTTTACTTTATAGTCTCTTGATCTTACTTTGCTGACTTCTTGTTGTAGATTTTTCAGTAGCTTGCTTCCCACTTAATCACAACAGCTTCTGTAAATGTTAGCAAGTTGTGTTATGGGGATTTGCTACCAGCATTTCACAACGGTTACTGAACATATAAACCCCTTCTTTATTCTACCAAAAAAAAAAAAAGCCTTAGTAAATATTCCCCTCACTTACAAAAAAATATAGACCCCTAAAATGATTTCCCAACGAGCGGATTTTATTTCATGTTAACCATGCAACAACTGGAAACACATTTAGGGTTGTTCTGTATTTGTGGTTTTATGAGGAGTTCACTGTTTACTTAGCATGTGCATTTCTGATGAGCCTGTCCATTATAATCTAATCCGTCACTACTCAAAATTCTAACAGAAGAAAGACTTTCTTCTCCCACCTCCTGGCAGAGCTAGTCAGCCAAGACACACCCAGTTATACTACTCCTTATCATGCCATCTTTTCAGGAGGCTCTTTTCTGAGTGTGTTTATCAGGCTCATTTTATGCTAGGCATCTAATCTTCCCAACTATCTTGGAGATAAGGCCTATCCCAGAACCCATTTTACAGATGAGATAACTGAGGCCCAGAGAGATGAAGTGATTTGCCCAAGGGCACACACCCTGGAAGTACAAGGCAGCACATGAACTTTGGCCACTACGACCTCCTGTACTAAGATGAAGCTGAGAGAACTCCCCTGCCCCCAGTGCTTCAGATACTCTCTGCCCCTTGTTCCAAGTTCTCCGCCTTTTTTACCAGCCAGGTATGACCCCCCACCCAGTTGTCTTACAGGGGCCTGCAGCAATACAGCTGGGCCACTTAGCAGCCACCCACTCTTAAGTGGCCTCACCATTCGGAGACTCCACTTTCTCATCCATAATGTGGGCGTAATTATATGGACCTCACGGGAAAATCAGTAATAATGATAAGGACGGGCATGTTTACTAAGATCTTTGAATGTGCCAGGTACTGAGCCAGGTACTTTGCACCATGGTCTTATTGAATCCTCCCAACACCCCTTCGAAGTAGATACTATTATGATCCCTCTTTATAGATGGGCAAACTGAAGGACAAAATGAAATATCCAGAATGTGCCACCACCCAAACCCAAGCCACGGTCCCTTTGTTGCTCTCACTCCTTCTGCCCCCAGCCCTCCTAAGTTCTATTCTCCACATGGTAACCAGCGGGATCCTGTTCAAACCTAAGTCCTATCATGTCACTCCACTGCTTTAAACTCTTCCATGGCTCCCATCTCACTCAGACGTCGCCATGGCCTGCAGGGTCCTATGGAAACAGGCTTTGTGCTCTGGCCCTCAGACCTCATTTTTTCCAGCCTTCCCAGTGCACACCCTGCTACAGGCATGCTGATTGCCCCAAGGCTGTTTCACACACTCAGGTCCCTTGCAGAGCCCTTTTCTCCAGGGCATTCATACAGCTCCCTTCCTCGCTTCTGTTGGGTCAGATGTCCCCATGTCAGAAGCCCTCTTAGACCACTGCACTGAAAACATCATGCCCCTCCCTCTCACACCCCTCACTATGTTTACTTTTCTCTTGGCATCTAGAGTCACCTGACTGGCTCACATCTATAATCCTAGTATTTTGGGAGGCCTAGGTGGGAGGATAGCTTGATGCCAGGTGTTCCAGACCAGCCTGGGCAACATAGTGAGACCCTGTCTCTACAAAAAATACAAAAAATTTAATGGGTCTTTACATGTGACAGAAAAATTAAAAAAAAAAAAAAAGAGGCCAGGCTTCGTGGTGCATGCTGGTGGTGCCAGCTACTCAGGAGGCTGAAGTGGGAGGATCACTTGAGCCTGGGCAGTTGAGGCTGCAGTGAGCAGTGATCACACCAATGCACTCCAAGCTGGGTGACAGAGTGGGACTCTGGTCTCAAAAAAAGAAAAAAATTTTAGGCTGGGCACGGTGGCTCACACCTGAAATCCCAGCACTTTGGGAGGTCAAGGCAGGCAGATCACCTGAGGTCAGGAGTTTGAGACCAGCCTGACCAACATGGAGAAACCCCGTCTCTACTAAAAACAAAAAAATTAGCCAGGCGTGGTGGTGGGCGCCTGTAGTCCCAGCTACTCGGGAGGCTGAGGCAGGAGAATCCCTTGAACCCAGGAGGCGGAGTTTGCAGTGAGCCAAGATCACGCCACTGCACTCCAGCTTGGGTGGCAGAGCAAGACTCTGTCTCAAAAATAAATAAATAAATAAATAAATAAAAATTTTTTTAAAAATGGAGAGACGATTAAAGTCACCTAACATATCATACATTTATCTTTATATATTTTTGCCTGTCTTCCGCTCCATCTATTAGAATGTAAACCCCTTGAGGGCAGGGTCTTGAGGGGTTTTTCCCCTGTTTGTTTACTGCCATATCCACAATGCCTATAACGTTGCTGGCATTTAACAAATATTTGCTGAATGAAGGAATACACAATAATCCAGTACTATACAGTAAGCCCCCACCAGTGCTTAGCATAAAGTAAGTGTCAATAAATGCTAAGCTGTTATCATCAGAGGCGTTAAACCACCTTGTGCCACAGGCAGCTCTTCTCCTTGGCAGGAGGACGAGGGCCCTGTCAACTCCAAGCCTCACTCTACCTCTGTCCAGAAAAACTCACTTCCGTGGGAGCAGGAGCGCCAGTACCTCCCACCAGCAGCTGAGAGGGGACAGTAGCACTTTGCCGCTTGGCCTGGGGTGAGGTCGGGGGTCACCAGACCACAGAGGAGGGAGTTTTGTAGGTTTCTTGAGGAGCTGCAGGGGTCAAACTGCATCTTCAGCACCTGAAGCAGACAACTGCTTCCCGAGCCAGAATTAGGATCAAATCATAGTCTAAGTATCTCCAGTAAGTTCTGTGCCCCCACCACAGCAACCTGGCTAGCACTGGGAATTAAATTTTGTATAATAATCTGATTTTCTCTCTAATTTTGAAAGTAACACATGCTCCATAAAATATTCAAACATCAAAGAAATATGTAATTTAGAAAATGAAACACCCCTTTTCCCAACCCAGATAGCTACTATTAACAATTTGGCATGCAGGATATTCACCTAAATTTTTTTCCTAAACATATTCTAACATGTGTTACTACTATTATTACTTACAAAAATGGAATCATCTTTTATATTCCTTTTGCACCTTGTTGTTTTTCCTTAAGTTTATTGAGATGTAATTTACATGTAGTAAAACCCACCATTTTTAGTGTAGTTCTCTGAGTTTTGACAACGTATCTGTAGTCACATAAGCATTAGCATAATCAAGGTTTAGAACAGTTCCATTAACACCTTCCCCACCCCAAATTCCCTCCTGCTTCTTTGTAGTCGATCACTTTCCTCATCCTTAGCTCCTGGCAATGATTACTCTATTTTCTGTCCAATTTTTCTTTCCCATAATGTCATATAAACAAAATCATAAGGCACAGATCCATTTGTATCTGGTTTCTTTCACATAATGCATGTGAGGCCCATCCACGTTGTTGCATGGATCAATGGTTCATTCCTTTTTACTGCTGTATAATATTTCATTGCATGGACGTATCACAGTTTGTTTATCCATTGACCAGTTGAAGGACATTAGGGTTGTTTCTACTTTTGGTACGATTTCAGATAAAGCTACTATGACCATCCACATACAAGTTTTAATGTTAGTTTAGTTTTACTGTTTAAATGCTAAGTGTCATTATTATTACTTTACTTTTTTTTTTTTTTTTTTTTTTTTTTTTTTGAGATGGAGTCTCACTCTGTCACCCAGGCTGGAGTCAGTGGGGCGATTTCGGCTCACTACAACCTCCACCTCCTGGGTTCAAGTGATTCTCCCGCCTCAGCCTCCCGAGTAGCTGGGACTACAGGTGCACGCCACCACGCCTGGCTAATTTTTGTATTTTTAGTAGAGACGGGGTTTCACCATATTGGCCAGGCTGGTCTCTAATTCCTGACCTTGTGATCCGCCCACTTTGGCCTCCCAAAGTGCTGGAATTATAGGCGTGAGCCACCGTGCCCGGCCCTTACTTTACATTTTAAATACCTTTTTGTCATTTCTCTTGGCTAAATACCCAGAAGTGAGATTGCTGGGTCATAGAGAAAGTATATATATTTATAAGAAACTACTAAACTGTTTTCCAGAGCGTTTTGTCCCTGCCTCTTGCTTTTTATTTCCTAACCTAAGAAATATATATTGCCTGATAATATGTATTTATTTGCTTGTGAAATCTTTCCCACTAGAATGTAAGGACATGGTCTCCTTTGTTCACCATTGCATCTTTTTTACCTAGGACAATGCCGTGCACATAGTATATGCTCAAGAAATGTGTGTTGGGGGCCCGGCATGGTGGCTCATTCCTGGAATCCCAGCACTTTGGGAGGCCGAGACAGGCGTATAGCCTGAGGTCAGCCTGGCTAACAGAGCGAAACCTGGTCTTTACTAAAAAAAAAAAAAAAAAAAAAAATACAAAAATTAGCCAGGCGTGGTGGCATGTACCTGTAATCCCAGCTACTTGGGAGGCTGAGGGACAAGAATTGCTTGAACCCAGGAGGTGGAAGTTACAGTGAACCAAGATTGCACCACTGCACTCCGGGCTGGGTGACAGGGCAAGACTCTGTCTCAAAAAAAAAAAAAAAAAAGCAAAACAAATTAAAAAAAATAAATGTGTGTTGGATGAATGAGCCCCATGGACCTTCTTCCACGTGAGGGCAAGTAGATACATATCATTAACCCGCAAGTGACAGCATCATGGATTCCACTACTGGGTGTGTCTCACTTGACTCCACCATTCCCTTATTAGTGGGTCCTTGGTGCTCCTCTGTTTTTCACTACTACAAACAAGGCTACATCCATGAGCTTGCATAGTTATTTGCAAACTTGCATGAGTTTTTCATTAAAACAAACTTCCAGAAGTAGAATTGTGGGTCAAAAGACATGAAAGATTGCAATTTTGGTAGGTTTTTGCAAAAGGTGATACTGATTTATACGTCCACCAAGAGGGGGGGAGGTTACCTGCTTCAGAAGGGTCCTTGCTTCACTGCAGCCCTGCCTGCACTGAGTATCACTGATGGAGATGAATATCAAATCCATGTTGCTGAGGGGCTCAGAATCAGCAAGACCAGCGCCTCCCTAATTATTGGATTTGTTACGGGCATCCAGTCTCCTGAGAGAATTGTGGAAACTGACATAGGATTGACAACTTCTTGTTTTGCTAAGAAAGAATCAAAAATCAAAATAAAACCAAAGCTACTATCTACAAAACACAGTACCTTCTCTCATCTTATAAATAAAAGGACATTTTACTGCATTGAAAAATTGGAAAGGCAAACTCTGAGAATAAAAGAAATCAAATCGTAATACATTTGAACTTTGGTGTATTATTATTATGTTATTACTATTTCACTGTGAACTTGGGGAAAGAATGCGGCAAGGGGCTTGTGGATGGGTTTGGATGGAAGCCTAGTTACTACCAGTAGGCCTGCGTAGGTGACCCTGTGAGGGCTCTAAATGAGAACAAAAGGTAGTTGGAAAAAAAATGAAACTGAACAGGGGAAAGAAATGAAAGTGTTACAATTAGCTAATTGGGCCCAGTTCTTCTGGATATAGCTTTATCTCCCCCACTGTGCACGGAGCTCTTCTCCACATCAAAGACCACTCGCACGCCTGGAGAATTGGAACCGATGTTTATGGAGTGCTTTGAAGATGTAAAGTACTGTTTAAATGCTAAGTATCATTATTATTACTTTACATTTTAAATACCTTTTTTTTTTTGGTGGGGATTTTTAATACATTTGCAATTTGATTTAATGTGCGAGCAAGCCTGTCTGCTACATCATACTTCAATTCTGGCTTAGGTGAGGCAAGGAACCCAATGTACCTTTGGAATACAGAACCAAGCTCACCACCTTGTCCTTGTAAATTGTGTTTTCCAGGAAGATGAACACTGTCAATCAGATGCTGTCAGTTTATGTAAGAACATGTCTCAAGATCTAATTGAAATACAGTATCTTTCCAGGCAGAGTTGATAGAGTTATCACATTACAGATTTTATTTGACTCTGCATCTCAATTCATTCCTTTGTATAGTTTCCAGATTTCTTCATAAAACAGAAATTAGACACAGTCTTGACATTAGAATTTCACGAAGAAGCAATCAAATCCAAATTACTTCCAAGAAAGAAAGGACTATAAAAGTAACTAAACAAAATGAAAGAAAAAGACATTCTGGAGGGCCCTAGTTCATGAATTAATTTTGTTATTTGGTTCTTGGGACAAATCCAACTTAATTTAAGAGGTTGCCAGACATAAAACACAAGGAAAAACTTTTGCCTCTGTGGCCAGCAGGAGCTTGGAGAGAAACACGGTAAAGTTTGAAAGTTTTGTTTACTTTTCATCTTTGGTTTTGCATAGAACTCAGACAATAAACTGGTCACTATCCCTTTTTCAGCTTATAAAGACTTGACTGGTCAGTATCCCTTTCATGTGTTCACTGTGTGTTAATAGATTTTTTTTCCAGCATTGGTGGGGGATTTTTTAAATTAAAGAATCATCAAACTTAAATGAATTCCTGGACATAAAACTTGGATCCGAAATGGAACATAGTCATTGGACCTTTTCAATTTCCTATGGTAACCAAAGACCAAACTGTGTTTTAAAAACTGTTGTAGTAATGAGATTCACAAGAGGTATCGAGTTACTAAGTGGCTTTTAGCCTCTTTTGAAACTAAAGTAAAGGAAAATCTCATTAATTTGAACTGTGCTAATAATGGCATTTGTTATAATTCAACCTGGCCTGAGCTGCAGTTTACCTTTAGTCTACCTGTGAAGAAAAGTTTACCAGAGTAACTGTGTCAAGAAGATTGTACAGGGCGCATTTCATGTCTTCAAAAGAGTAAATTGCCGTAAGGCTTTTAGCACCTCACTCTTACCCAAATAAATTCCTGCCAAATCCAGATGCGTTTTAAATGTTGATTAGAGCAGAAGAAAAGTACTACTACTTGGAAACCCTTTCTTTGTCAGGGTCTCCTCTGTACTCAAAAGGAATAAAGGTTCATTTTGTTTAAGGATTCTAAACAGTCTCTTTAATACAGAAAGACCTCTTAACCTGCCCTTCACACCAGTTGTTATGAACGCATGAGGCTTCATTGAAGCAGTAGCAAAGATCTGTAATTACAAGCACTAACAAGGGAGTGAACTCAAAGGAATGTTTTTTCCCACTTGTATGTGTCAGGCCATGAGCTTAGCACTTTCTGATTTCTTTACATTGTGCCTGGTGCCTGGTTACCAACAGATTCTTAGCAGAGAATCATATTTACTATTAATCTGTATCTTTTTCCAGCTATACCAGAATATTAACATCCATTGGCCTCATTGGCATCAATGGCCAGGTAAAAGATTGTCAAAGGAAAAGGAGGGACCTATGTATAAAGAAATAGATAATAGATGATAGACAGATGGATGGAAGAGTAGATAGATAGTAGGTGAAGAGAGATGGATGGATGATGGAGGTCAGATGAATGGATGAATAAATGATGGAAAATGGATGGATGGGTAGATGGATGGAGGATGGAAGATGGATGATGGAGGGATGGAGGACGAAGGATGAGTGGATGGAGGATGAAGGATGAGTGGGTGGATGGATAATGGATGGATGGATGGATAGATGATGGATGGATTGATGGATGGATGGATGGATGAAAGGATGGATGAATGGATGAATGGGTAGATGAATGATGGATGGATGAATGGATGGATGGATGGGCAGACAGAACTATTCAAAGCAAAGAAACTTTAAACATACTATCCAGGTGTCAGTGAGTAATTTTTCTTTCCATTTCTTCAGTTTTCCATTGAATCAAGGACAGTGGCAAGGCACATTGGATATCTATGAAACAAGAATGGCACAGCCCTTCTGGCTATCACAGTGGACTCTGTATCTAGAGCTCATCAGATGAGGTCCAAAGTCTGTAAGAAACCAACAGGAGGAGCTGAAGCAGGCTAGATCCCAGTCTGTTAGGGAAGCTGGAGAAAGGGTCAGTGTGGTGGCCACATGCACCAAGTAAACACAGAGGTTCTGCTAACTTGAAGGATTGGTTTGATACTGTGATGCTTGAGTTTTGTTTTCCTTCCCACAGTATTACTTAATGGATGTAATTTAATGGGTGCCAAAATTTCCAAATCTCTCTTCCTTGCTAGAAGGAAATGCCTTAAATTCTCACCATTCCATTCACATTTTTTTAATTCAAAAAGCTTTTTGCTTTATTAGATTATAAAAATAACATTAAAAAGTAAATAAATAAGATAAAATGAGAGAGCAAAAGGAAAAGAAACCCAAGCTCTCCATTAAATATTCAAACAATATGGAAGAATATTAATGAGCAAGTGAAAATGACCTACAATTCCATCATTCCATGATATGCACTACTAACACGTTGAAAAATATCTAATGAAGCAATAAAAACAGTATATTTAAAGATCTACCATGCTCCAGGCACTGGATTACAGGGGACAATGTTTGTCCTTTGGGACTTCATAAGCTTCTGAAGGAAACAAATGAGGTATTATAAGTGTGATGAGTGTTTTGCAACTTGTTTTCTGCACTCAACAATGTGTCATAGGCATCTTCGTGTGTGTGTGTGTATGCATATATCAGGGATGAAATTATCACTAAGTATTTATCAACTTTTCACCGATTCTTTCTTCTAAAGAAGATTCTGCCTTTGCCTCCCTAATCCCTAGACCTTTTGTTGGACCCATCAGGGACTGGAGAAGCTAAGAGTGAGCACATTGACTTGCAATTTGCACAAGGAAGGACCCGAAGTCACCTGGGGTAGAACAGAGTAGATCAAAAAGGGAGTAAGGCCAGGCATGATGGCTCATGCCTGTAATCCCAACTCTTTGGGAGGCTGAGGCCGAAGGATCACTTGAGCCCAGGAGTTTGAGCTTGCAGTAAGCTATGATGGTGTCACTGCACTCCAGCCTGGACAACAGAGCAAGACCGTCATCATTACAAAAATTAAAAAAAAAAAAAATTAGGCATGGTGGCACCTGATTGTGGTCCTAGCCTCTCAGGAGGCTGAGGTGTGAGCCCAGGAGTTCCAGGTTGCAGCGAGGTATGATGGCACCACTGTACTCCAGGCTGGGCCATACAACAAGACCCTGTCTCTTACAATTAAAAAAAAAAGTGGGGAGGAGTGGATGAATGAAGAAGGAAAGAGTGCCTGAAGAAAAGAATATAATAGCCCACATTGAAATTGGGAGGAAATGAGGAGAAGCATTTAAGGAAGTAGCTGTTACAATGACGGAGACTTGAGGATCGTACAGATTGCTCAAAGAGGCTTCAATTCAGATATCAATTATTTTCCAATGCTGGTGATTCTTTGGTATGTGATTCTTTGGTTGAGACTGGCCACAGTTTGGCTCATTGTAGTCTGATAGCACATAAAACTACCTCATTCTTTTTGATGGCTGTATAGTGTTCCATTGTGTGAGTGTAAACAAACTTTATTTACTCCTTTCCCTTTAGGCTGAGATGTAGGTCATTAGATCTATTTTTGCTATTAAATATAGACACTGTGATGGACATCTTTCCAAATAGGCTTACTTCTAAAAAGTGAAAGATAGGTAGGTGAATGAAGACAGGGAAATAGGAAAGAAAGGAGAAGAAAGAAAGAAAAAAGAAACAGGGAGAGAAAAAGAAAGAAAGAAAGGAAAGAAAGAAAGAAAAAAGAAACAGGGAGAGAAAAAGAAAGAAAGAAAGGAAAGAAAGAAAGAAAAAAGAAACAGGGAGAGAAAAAGAAAGAAAGAAAGGAAAGAAAGAAAGAAAAAGAGAAAGAAAGAAAAAGGAAGGAAGGAGGGAAGGAAGGAAGAAAAAACTGTGGTTTATCTATACAACACAATACTACTCATTCACAAAAAAGAATGAAATATTGATACACAAAACATGGATGAATCTAAAATTAATTACATGAATGAAAGAAACTTCTGTATGTTTCCATTTCTATAAAATTCTAGAAAGAAAACAGACCAGTAGTTGCCTGGGTACTGGGATGTGGGACAGGAGAGAGGGATGACAAAGGGGCATGAGGCCATTTTTGGGAATGATCCTATATTAATGATCTTGATTGTGGGATAGTTTCAAAGGGGTACACATAAGTTAAAATTATTAAACTGTACACTTTAAACGTGCAGACTATTGCATGTCTATTATACCTTAATAAAACTAATAAAGTAGATGATGATAGGCAGACAGGTGGGAGTGGCCTTTTAAGGTGAACAAGAGAAGAAAGGGGACCCAGCTGAGTGATTTAGGAACAGTTGGCTTGGGGCCTGGGGAGAAAGGCAGAGAGTATACTGTGGATTTCTGTGGGACACCACAGTGCAGAGGGGTGTTTTTAGAGGGCAGCCCTCATAAGATAGCTTCTAGGATTGAGGAGATGGGCAAGGCTAAGACCCAAGTCCCACCTCATACTAATTTCCCAGCTGCAGCATAGATCTGTTTTTGACCCCTCTGCAATACAGAACTTGAAGTGGTTAAAACGCTGGGGCAGCCCTAGGTTCGTGTACTAGCTCTGATCCTTTTTGTTTGTTTTTTGAGACAGGATGTCACTCTGTCACCCAGGAGGGAGTGTAGTGGCATGATCATGGCTTACTGCAGCCTCAACCTCCTGGACTCAAGCGATCCTCCCACCCCAGCCTCCTGAGTAGCTGGGACCACAGGCATGTGCCATCATGCCCAGCTAATTTTTTATTTTTATTTTTTATAGAGATGGGGTCTCACTATGTTACCCAGGCTGGTCTCAAACTCCTGGGTTCAAGTGATCCTCCCACTTCAGCCTCCCAAAGTGTTGGGATTATAGGTGTGAGCCACCGTGCCTGGCCTGACTCTGCTCCTTTTTAACTTTGTGGACTTGGCAGGTGAAGCCCCCTTTCTGAGCCTCAGTTTTCTCATCTGTAAAATGGGGATAGTAAGTAGTACCTACAATAAAGTGTTTGCGAGACATTGTGAAATAAAGGTACAGAGTGCTTAGCAAACTGTGTGACACATAGTGGGCACTGAATAATAGTTTATTTTATTTTTTTATACAGTATTTAAGAGATTAAGAGCTGGGACTCTGGAGTCAGGCCAACCCAAATTCAAATCCCAGATAATCGACTTTGAGCAGGTGACTTAAATTCTCTGAGTTTCATCTCCTCATCTATAACCTGGAGACAATACACATGCATTGGTTAAAAGCCTGGAAGGAAACAGAGGGCACACTCAAACTGAGTAATTTGAGGAGAGTTTAACATAGAGATTATTTGCACAGGTGTGGGCAGAATTTAGGACTATCAACAGGGTAGAGTGCGATACCTGGGTTGGCAAAGGGAGGTGCTGTTACTACCCCTGGGCTTGCCAGGACTAGAAGGGTCAGTTGCCAAACCTGGAAAGGCGGAGCTGTATGGAGAAGGTCACCCAACAGGAAATGTGGCATTTGGAAGAGGCACAGCCAGCCCATGGCAACATAGAAAGGAGAAGTGTGGGGGACAAGTGTCCCAAACTCATTGTCTTCCTTCCTCCGATCTCCTGCCAGTACCTCTTCTCTCCTTAGACCAACCCAACTAGGGGCCAGAGGGCATGGGAGCCAACGGGAACAGCTCAGCCCCAAAGGCTCAGAGCAGGAGGACGAAAGGATGAGTGAACCTAGAGGGGCGAAAAGATTAAATCCAACAGGTAAAGGTCCAATCTCATGGGATTAATAGCAACTCCTGAGTAATCAATGAGATCATGTTAATAAAGCATCTAGCACATAGTAAGGCTCCCCTAAGTGGCAGCAGCCCATGGTTACCCTGGAACCAACCCTAGCTAGATTCTCAGGGTTGCTGCCTGGCCAGCCTTGACCCAACCCACAGTGCTGGGAATGGAACAGAGCTGATCTTCTCCTACATTCTGTGTTTACTTAGAGAAAACTTGGCTGCTTAGAGCCAGAAGAGGTTGACTGTGGTTTTCTGCAACAGCTGGGGGTGAGGGGAGGCAGAGAGAGGGGAGCTGGAACATATTAGGACTCCTGAAAGCCAAGAGACCCCAGAGCCCGGGAATCTGAGAAGAGTCCACACGCAGAACAGCATTTGCTTGCTGTCACTTTGCCAAGATATTGTGGATTTCAGGGCTGAGTGGCAAGTCCTGGGACCTCATCCCCAGGAGGCAGGGCCACGGGGCTGCACCCAGGGCCGGCTATGTGGAATGTGCTGCTCTTGGAAGCGACTGAGGCTCTCGCTTTTTAAAATTGGCCTGTAAATCTCCGTATAGTTTTCAGGGTTTAGGAATGTTATTTTATCTGGATTAAAGTCATGTTCTGCTTTGGCATCGGAAGGCGTTTATGACTGTTAAAACAAGAAATGAAAAATATAGGCTTGGAATCAGAGAGGCTGCCTCCTGCCAGACTTTTAGGGGTTTGTCTTGGGGGCCAGGCTGAAGGTTTTCTGCCCCTTCTCTGACTGCTCTGGTGTTTCTTGATAAAGTTGGGGCTGCCTGAAGCTGAGCAGCAAACGCAATAGCCTGGGAGGGTCTGTTAGGAAGGAAACCTTTTTCTTTGCTTAGGTGAGCTCTACCAGTCTCTGCTTTCCCCCTCTAGGGAAATGTACACTCTCTGGAGCATTGTTTAAAGGGTTTTCTCACATTGCCGGCACCTGGCTGCACTTGGTGTAGGAGGCAGATGGCTTAGGACTTTTGATTCATCAGGGCTTGGGATGACTTTACATTCCCCCAAATTGCCATTTTGGGCAGGATTTACATAACTGAGATTCCAGCTTTCTTTGGCCTAGTTTTGCCATTTTCTCTATTCCGTTTTGCTTTTAAAGCACACGTGCATTGTGTGTGCACACACATGCATACACACACACACGCATACACACATACACACACGCATTTCTTTCCTAATGGTACAAGTTATACATGCTTCATGGAGAACACTTGGAAAGCAAAGGAAAGCACCAAGCGGGGGTGGGGGTGGGGAAGGAGCTGGAAAGCAAAAAAATCACAAGAGAAAATCACTAGACATTTTGACAAATATTGTTCTAACGTTTCCTCCTATCCAGCTATCATCTACCTATCCTCTATTTTTATTTTATTATTATTATTATTATTTTGAGACAGAGTCTCGCTCTGTTGGCCAGGCTGGAGTGCAATGGCTAGATCCTGGCTCACTGCAACCTCTGCCTCCCAGTTTCAAGCAATTCTCCTGCCTCAGCCTCCCGAGGAGCTGGGACTACAGGCATGCCCCAACACACCTAGCTAATTTTTGTATTTTTGACAGAGATGAGGTTTCACCACGTCGACCAGGCTGGTCTCAAACTCATGACCTCAAGTGATCTGCCCGCCTCTACCTCCCAAAGTGCTGGGATTACAGGCAGCAGCCACCTTGCCTAGCCTGCTTATCCTTTTTAAAAAAGTATGACAGATGACATGCAATTTTGTTGCCTGAATTTATACCTTTCCATTTTTACAGATAATATGTTGTATTTTGTGATAATAATAACAACTACTACTTATTACATACCGAAATTCAGTGCTTAATTCAGAGCCTTTGTAGTCAGAGGGATCTGGGTTCAAATCTCAGTAGGATTCATTTCTCATTGCGTCTTTGGGCAAATGACCTAACTTTGAGGAGCCTGGGTTTCTTATTCTATAAAATGGTGATAAAAAATGTTGTTTGCCTCAGAGGGAGGATTGCTGTGAGGATCAGATAAAATTCTGCCAAATAAAGAAAAGCCCGGGAAATGCTTAGGTCCATAATAAGTGTTCAATAAATTACAGTTCATATTCTTACCACGTGTGCAGTGGTGATGTATGTAGGACATTTGTCTATGTTTTTCTTTTTTGTGATGGTGCTATGTGCAGCATTCTCTCTAAACCAGAACTTTGGGCCCCACAGTATTTGATTCACGGTAAGCAGCTAGATGATTTTAAACTTCTGTCTTCCCCCAAGCACACTCGACAAAATTGGCAGTCTGTAATATGCAAAAATCCACCCAGAAATGGAAGACAGGGACATTTGCACAAGCTGGGTTGTGTCTACAGAATTAGAAGACACAGTTGGACTAATTTTAGTGCCTAAAAATTGGAAACATTGGAATCATGCTCTATGGGAAATGCAAGTTCTTGAAAGTGGCAAAAGGAAACACCAGGAATGGTTGAATTTGGGACCATTCCCTCAAGGGTTGGGCACAGTCTTCATCTGTGGGTAGACTCTATTTGGCTGGAAGCTAAAAGGTTAGGCGGGGGAAAGGGTTAAGCATCTTTCAAGTCCTCAGGTTAGGAATGAGGGAGAGATCTCGTTCACATTGCCTCTTCATTGTCTTGATTTTCTCGGCTATCTGCTTTCCTTTGTCTTGCCGTAGATAATTTTGATCCTGTGACCAGGCTCTTTGGTGTTTTGTCCTTTGGGATTTCTAAGAGGAGCGGGCCCCTGTGATTGACCTCACGTGGGCAGACTGCACACAACTCACTTTGTATCTGAGGAGCAGAGTGGGGGCCTAGCTCCCTTTCGTGCAGCCAATCAAGCTGGGGCTGAGAATTTATGAGAGGAAGGCGAACCACTTTGAAGAAAGGCGCCCTTGTCTGCTGCTCCGCCATTGCTCCGTGGTGTGCGTGGGGAGGTGGAGAGGGGTGGGCACGGGGAGAGGGGCTGGCGCCCTGGGGATGGATAAGGGAAGAAAAGAATCTGCGAAACCAGGGTCAAAAGTCTTTCTGTGAACAGGAAAGAAAACTGAGCAGCCTGCCTTCCTCCTTGCAGGTGTGTGCTCACAATGGGGGAGCCACAGACCCTTCCCAGAGGTCAGGGAGGAAGGAGCGCATCACAGCGGCTGCCTGTATTCACCCCCCAATCCTCCCACTCCTTGGAGACTGAAGAACTAGAGAGAGCCAGGAAGGCAAGATCACTTCTAGAAGCAATCCTGGCCGCCAGTAATCTAGATGCAATAGTAACTCCGCCAAGTCAGAGAGGCATAGCTTCAAATTCTGGGCTTCTCCCTGGGGAGGGCAATTGCTTCATTTCTCTGAGCGTCAGTTTCCTCATCTGTGAAAAGGGGTGGTTAACAACAGAACCTCCTTCCTCCTTTATCAGGCCGTTGGGAGAAATTTGTAGAAAGCAGTCAGCACAGTGCCTGGTATACAGTAAGTGCTGAACAAGTAGAAGCTACTATTAATAGCAATCATATTTGGTTTCAAAAGAGATATTCTGCTTTCATTAAAGCCAAAAATAAAGGCCATTCATTCAGTCGTTTTTTTCATTCATTTGTTCAGGCAATCAATAAACATTTAACAGGGCCTACTATGTATTGGTGACTTTAATGAATTTGATATTAATAGTAGCTAACGCTTGCTAGGTGTTAGGCTCTGTTTTATTTTTATTTTTCGAGACAAGAGTCTCACTCTGTCACCCAGGCTGGAGTGTACTGATGCAATCATAGCTCACTGCAGTCTCAACCTGTCTGGCTCAAGCAGTCCTCCCACCTCAGCCTCATAAGTAGCTGGACTACAGGCACACACCACCATGCTTGGCTAATCTTCTCTGACTTTTTGTAGAAATGAGGTCTTACTATATTGCCCAGGCTGGTCTCAAACTCCTGAGCTCAAACAATCCTCCGAAAGTGCTGGGATTACAGGCATGAGCCACCACACCCGGCCCCTGTTAGGCTCTGTTTGAAACCCTCCATATGTCTTAATTTATGTAAGCGTCACGACCACATGGTGAGGTAGGTACAAAGAAGTTGATCATGGCCATGTCACACAGCTAGTAAGATTAGGAGCTGGCATTTAAACCCAGGTGGGCCTACTGCCCAGATCTATGTGGTAAGCACCTTGCTAGTCCAAAACTAATAAATAAAACATGATTCCTGCTGCCTGGGGCACCACAGTCCACTGGAACTTTCTGCTATCATAGAAATATTCCATATCTGCACTGTCCAATATGGTACCCACTGTTGGTAGCTACTGAGGACTTGAAATGAAGCTAATGTGATAGAGAAACTGAATTTTAAATTTCATTTCATTTGTACTAATTTCAACATAGGTTTAAATAGCCACACATGGCTACTGCCAGCATATTGAACAGCCTAGCTCTAGGAACTCAGAGTCTAGTGGAGGAAATTCACCTTCACTGAGGTGGTGACGTTATGCTATGTGGCCCTGTTCAAGCCCCAAGAACATAGGAGGACACAGCTGTGGTGTGGAGAGTGGCCTGGGATCACAGGAGGCTTCCCAGAGACAGTCATCTCTGATCTGAGTCTGCAGGAAGGAGGGGTTGGTAGGAGAGGAAAGGAGGTATTTTTAAATATGTCCAAATACGTTGGATTTCACAACAGGGTCCGTGCTCAGCCAGGACTTTGGTGGAGATTGAAACTTGTAATCAAGAGCCAGAGTCCTCTTTGAGCTACAAGATAACCAGCACTTACCCCTGAAGGATGAAACCGTATTGGATTCAGGAATTTGTCTACTGTTCTTTTTGGCTGCAGGTTTTGCTTGTTTTTGGCTTTTAACCATCACCTCTCTGAGGACATAAAAACACCTGAAAAGCAAATTTGAAAAATTCACTGGTTAGTTTGAATGCTTTGTCAATATCATGTGAAGCAAAATGTCTAAGATCCCCAAACCAACTCTAGGCAGACAAAAGAGTAGTAATAATCATAAGGATAATGAGGATAATAATGAAAAATAGTTACCACTTATTAAGACACTTTGTGCCAGACCCAAATTTAAGTTAAGTGCTTTTGCGTATTGATCGTCTTGCATACTCCTACAATCTATTCTCTGCACAGCAGCTAGAGTGGCCTTTTTAAGACATAAACCCTAAATCAGATCATGCTAGTCTGCTGCCGAAACCCCTTAAGTGGCTTCACATTGTACTTAGAATAAAATCCAAGTTCCTTGCCCAGGCCTGCAAGGCCTGACCCCAGCCTACAAATGTTCCCATTCTCCACCTACTTACCAAGCTCCAGGCACGTAAGACCCCTCTCTGGTGTAAAGCCCCAAGCTTTTGTCTGCCCCAGGGCCTTTGCACTTGCTGTTCCTCCAATTGGCAACTCAGCTCCCCACCCTAACCCTCTACTAGAATGAAATATGTCGAAGATCAGGGATCTTGTCTCTTAGGTCACTGTTGCATCTCCAGCCCCCTAGGTCAATTTGTCATACGATTGAAAGAATTTGAATCCTGTGTTATGAGGCATTGAAATCAATGCAAATTAAATAAAATTTAAAATTCAGTATGAGGTATTATGAGGCATTATTATCCTCATGTAACAGATGAAGACATTGAAGGTCAGAGTGGTTAATTTGCTCAAAGCCACATAGCTTGTGAGCTTCACTATATACCTGGAGGACTCCAACTATTTGCTACTTGTCAGCTATGCTGAGGCTGCACAGCCACCTTGAGAGATGGAAGATCCTTCAGGATGTGGTTTTCCTTCCCTCACTCTGCAAACAGCCCTGCTATGCCTCACTTAGTCCTTCATTGCCAGAATCTGTCTATATAATAAGAAACCTTAGCCTGCAAAACTACTCAATTCCCTTCTGGCTTTTACCGTATGTTTTTCTTTGATTATAAAATGAGTATTATAGAAAGAATGGAAAGTAGAGAAAAAAGATAAAGAAGCTGGTGGAAAAACCACTCGTGACCTCACTACCCAGAAGCAATTCTGTTAGCATTTTGGTTTCTTTTTTTTTTTTTTTTTAAGACGGAGTCTCACTCAGTCACCCAGGCTGGAGTGCAGTGGTGCCCTCTTGGCTTACTGCAACCTCCACCTCCTGGGTTCAAGCGATTCTCTTGCCTCAGCCTCTGAGTAGCTGGGATTACAGGCGCATGCCACCATGCCCAGCTAATTTTTGTATTTTTAGTAGAGACAAGGTTTTGCCATGTTGGCCAGGCTGGCCTCAAACTCTTGACCTCAGGTGATCTACCTACCTCAGCCTCCCAGAGTGCTGGGATTACAGGTGTGAGCCACTGCACCCAGCTTCCTTTTTTTTTTAGAGGTGGTTTCTCACTATGTTGCCCAGGCTAGCCTCAAACTTCTGGCCGCAGGGGCTCCTCCTGTCTTGGCCTGCGAAAGTGCTGGGATTACAGGTGTGAGCCACTGCACCTGGCTAAACACAGTTTTGTTTTGTTTTGTTTTGTTTTGAGATGGAGGCTTGCTCTGTTGCCCAGGCTGGAGTGCACTGGTAGGATCTCGGCTCACTGCAAACTTCGACTCCTGGGATCAAGTGATTCTTGTGCCTCAGCCTCCCAAGTAGCTGAGATTACAGATGTGTGCAACCATGCCTGGCCAATTTTTGTATTTTTAGTAGAGACGGGGTTTCACCATGTTTTCCAGGCTGGTCTAGAACTCCTGACCTCAAGTGATCTGCTCACCTTGCCTCTCAAAGTGCTGGGATTACAAGCATGAGCCATGGCGCCTGGCCCAAGCACAGTTTTTAAGGCTGTGTTGACTCTTGGTAAAATCCCCTTGGTTGCCTTGTCACCTAGCTTCACAGCCACTAACTCTTCCCAGGATGCAACTGCTGCCACTGTCCCTTCCACTGCAACCAGGAAGTAGGGTGGAAAAGGGCCCAGAATCTGGAGGTCAGAAATCAAGTTTCAAAGACTTAACCATGTGCCCTTAGAGAAATCACGTCTCATCTTCTCTGCAGAATGAAGACGATAGTCCTTGCCTCCGAGAACAGTGAAAGTCAAATAAAAGATCAGATGGGGAGAGTGTGTAGTAAACTCAAAAGTGCTATAAAATTGTTTGGAATTCCTACAGTCCAATGAGTTATGACCACAGAGGTTATTTAAGAAGACTTAAAGGTCAGCAGAGCCAATGTTCCCCAGCCCAAATACTGAAAAGGCTTGCTCTTGTTATGAGATGATATATATAAACTGGATTAGGGGGTCCTTTGCTTGCAATAAATCCTTGGGGGTTTGAGAGAGTGGATGTACCCAGCTTACTAGCTGCCCATCCAGCATCCATGCCTTACCACTTCCTGTCCTAACAGAAACCCTGTTTGAAGCCAGACACTTCGGCTCATGCCTGTAATCCCAGGACTTTGGGAAGTCAAAGTGGGAGGATCAATGGAGCCCAGGAAGTTGAGGCTGCAGTAAGCCATGATCACACCATTGCACTCCAGCCTGGGCGACAGAGCAAGATCCTAAAAATTAAAACCCAACCAAACAAACGAAAACCCTGTTTGGGTCAGGCATTCACCCAGTCCCCATTCAGAATGGGACTCAGGGCAAACTAACTCTGCCCTCAACTGCAGGAGTGGGCCTGATTGGTCAAAAATAATCATTCCCCTTGCTAGTGATTGGTTCTGGTAGAGGTCATGTGACCCATTCTGGTCACTGAGGTGGGGGACATATGTCAGATAGGGAGCGATCTGGCTCCTAATAAAGTATCCCTGGAAGATATATATATAGAGAGATCCATCCATCTATCTATCTATCTATCTATCTATCTATCTATCTATCTATCTATCTATATACTTTTTTGAGGTAGAGTTTCACTCTATCACCCAGGTTGGAGGGCAGTGGTGTGATCTTGGCTCACTGCAACCTCTGCCTCCCAGGTTCAAGTGATTCTCCTGCCTCAGCCTCCAGATCCCAGCTGGGATTACAAGCGTGTGCCACTACACCCAGCTACTTTCTGTATTTTTAGTAAAGACGGGGTTTCACTATATTGGCCAGGCTGGTCTCAAACTCCTGACCTCAAGTGATCCACCCGCCTGGGCCTCTCAGAGTGCTGGGATAACAGGCGTGAGCCACTGCACCCGGCAGAGGTTTTTTCTCCTTTCTCCGGATGCCACTTTCTCTGGATGCCACTCCAGTGCTCCTTTCTCTGGATGTCACTCCTTAAAGTGCTGCAGCTGCAGTCTGATAGTCTTGCTACCAGACTGGCAATGAAGCCAATACGGAGAGAGGAAGTGCAGAGTGGATGATGGTGATGGTAGTAATAACAAAAGCCACAGACATTTATTGAGCATTTAGAACTTGCCAGAGAGTATTCTAAATGTCTGATTTCCTTTAGCTTGGGAGAAGGCCCTGCCTGTTTTCATGGCCCATTAACTAGTTTTTGCATTTTTTAAATGGTTAGATACAAATCAGGCTGGTCATGGTGGTGGCTCATACCTGTAATCCCAGCAACTTTGGGAGCCCAAGGCGAGAGGACCCCTTGAGCCCAAGAGTATGAGACCAGCCTGGACAACATAGTGAGACCCTGTCTCTGCATTAAAATAAAAAATCATCTGGGTGTGGTCATCCCAGCTACTTTGGAGGCTGAGGCGGGAGGATCACGTAAGCCCAGGAGTTAAGGCTGCAGCGAGCCTTGAACATACTCACAAAAACCCTATAAGTTGTCGTGTTATTATTATCCTGTTTTTCACAAATGAGAAAGCTGAGGCTCAGAGACGTTATGCAATTTGTTCAAAGTCACATAGCTATCAAGAGGTTAGCTATTCAATATCATACTGGCTTTGGAACCAGTGTTCTTAATCACTTTGGGAAAAAACCCAATCCCCAGTGTCACTGTTGAGACGTCGAGTCAACCAACCCTAAACCCACCTCACCTTTAGATTTCTAGGTTAAAGGGACACATGACATTACTGTATTATTGAAGCCAGTTTGAAACTGCATTTCTGCTCTTTGCAGATGAAAGCATCCCCTTGGATGCCATGAGAAAGCACATAAGAAAGGTAAGAGCAGAAAGGTAAGGCAAGCTATCAGCTTCTTGGACCAGCAGCCTTTTGTCCTTGCTTGGAGAATAAAAGCTTTCTTTTTCCAAGCACTTCAAGGCTCCACAAGGTCCCTTTAAAAGGAATTATGAAGGAAATCCTATTTTAGAATTGCTGCTGATTTTGGCAATTTGCAATATTAGCCTGATGAGGAATTACACTCACTAATAAAATATCTCAAGTTGGGTTGAGCCTAATTGTTGCAAGTGTTAGTAGTAATAGCCTGTCACGGGGACTTCTGTGCCGGCGCATCCCTTGCTTGGCTACAGCCCATGTGGAAAATCAATTTCCCCTAAATGTTTGAAGAATGGCACAGAAGGACCTGATTTCTTTTCCCTCTGCTGGAGTCAATCTGGAGACAACAAACTTATAAAATGAATGAAAATAGCTATGGTTGCAGGATGCAGGGTGAATGCCGAGTTAAGCAAAGCCCCATGTCAAGCTCAAAGTTCTAGCTTTTTTGTCCTGAGGCCAGAGACAATATACGTTTGTGTCCCGAACTGACGTGCTGTTAAAAAGTCAAAGAAAAAAAAGAATTTTACTTCAGCCCAGCAATTTCACTTCTAGGAATCACTCCCACAGAAAAACTCCCACCAGTATGCAAGAATATATGAACAGGGTGTTCCTCACAGCCTGGCTTGCAATGGTGAAAAATTGGAGGCAAGATAATTATCTGACAAGAGTGGACTGGTTAAATAAATGGTCATATATCCATGCTTTGTAGCCATTAAGAAGAAAGTGATAATCTGGACGTATTCCTGTGGAAAGCTTTTTCTGGTATGGTGTTGAGCTTTAAAAAAAGCAAGTTGAAGCCATATATATATATATAATATATATATATATAATATATATATAGCATGTAGAGTATATGTAGTTGTAGCACTATATATAGTATGAGTTCATTTTAGTAAAAAACCCCAAAACTTCAACAATGATATGCACATTTATATGTAGATCTTCGTACATGAGTAGAGAAAGGTCTGAAAGGATAAACACCAGGTTGTAGATGGTGGTGATTAAATCCAAGGATAGAAATGGTAATAGGGGAGATGTCCCTTCTATATTGTTTAGATGTTTTACAACAGGGTATATGGCTTTGGTAATAAAAAAAAGAAAGGAAGAAATTGGCTGTTCAGCTTGTCAGAATAGCATTGTACTAGATGTACCACCGTTTCTGAGGAAAGGGAGGATCAGGCCTTGACTCCACAGGGCTGGCAATATAATCTAGCCACACATGCAAGTCTGTTACACAGCCTAGTCTGATACTTTATAGCTCTTCCTAGTCAATAATCACCATGAAGAGACTTAATCCTTAGTTACCTGCCTACCAAATCAGAACCAAGTTCAAATGTCCTGGGGCCAAGGCCAGAATTTAAAGATTTACTTTTTAAAAAAATTGGGAAAATACACATAACATAAAATGTACCACTTTAAATTATGTGATTTATTGGCATTCAGTACATTGGCAATGTTGAGCAACCATAAGCACTATCTCATTCCAGAACATTCTCATCACCCCAAACAGAAACCTTGTGACTATTAAACAGTCACTCCCCAATCCTTCCGTACTGTAGCTGCTGAAAATCACTAAACTGCTGTCTGTCTCTGTGGTTTGGGCTGTCATGGACATTTCATATAAATGAAATTATATAACATGTGGCCTTTTGTGTCTGGCTTCTTTCACTCAGCACCATGTTTTCAAGCCTCATCCATGCTGTAGCATGTATCTGCGCTTCATTCCTTTTTATGGGTGAATAATATTCCATTGCATGGATAGACCACAATCTGTTGATCCATTCATCATGTGATGGACATTTTTGATGTTTTTATCTTTTAGTTACCATGAGTAATTCTGCTATGAATATTCCTGTATGAGTTTTTGTTTGAACACCTGTTTTCAGTTCTTTGGGGTGTATACGGAGGAGTGGAACTGTGAGGTTCTATGGTAATTTTATGTGTAATTTATTAAGATTTGCCTTTAAAGTTCCAGAAGCCTCGTCTCCTGACCATAGAGGACATGCAGTGAGTGGGAAAAATTTCCCCTGAGTTTCTCGATTATGTCCCCTGAGTCTAGGTAGTTAAGTACATAGATGAAGATAATTGCTATGTAATTACCTTATCTATACTTAAAAAATCATCTGCTAAAATTCCACTTCTTTTAGAGTATTCCAAATATTTCCTTTTTTTCCCTCTATCACCTATTTGTCCCAGAGCACCAAATATTTCTATTACATGTGAATTTGGGGAAGCTGTTAGTCAAAATACATTAATTAGGGCTGGGTGCAGTGTCTTACGCCTGTAATCCCAGCACTTTGGGAGGCTAAGGTGGGCAGATCACTTGAGTCCAGGAGTTTGAGACCAGCCTGGGCAATGTGATAAGACCCCGTCTCTAGAAAAAGTACAAAAATTAGCTGGGCATGACGGTGCATGCCTGTACTCCCAGCTCCTCAGGAGGCTGAGGTAGGAGGATCACCTGAGCCTGGGAGGTTGAGGCTGCAGTGAGCCATGATTGCACCACTGCACTCCAGCCTGAATGACAAAGTGAGACCCTGTCTCAAACAAAATAAATCAATAAACAAAATACATTAATTAAATGATTAATTCAGAATTTCTCATGTAAAAATCCTGTTTTGCACTTGTGGAAAATCAACACTTCTGATGATTCTTAGCACAATGGGCATTAACACTGAATTCGTCAAATGTCAGACCAGGTCTTGCAAGGTAAGCAGGGTCTTGAAATGGGCTTTTACTGGACAGTAACCTATGATAAAGAGTGGGCCTAACTTATAATTGCTGCAAACATAGCAGGTAAGTTGCTTTGGATGTAGGACCTGGGCTGAAGCCCAACTCTGCCAGTAATTAACTTACCTTAGGAAAGGTAAAGGGTTAGGTACACCCTTATGAGCCCTCAGTTTCTTCCTCTGTAATGTAGAACTGATTATAGGACATACTTCATGGGTCATTCATTTATTCATTCATTCAGTAAATATTTATTGTATACCTATGGTGTGCCCCATGCTATTCTTAGTGGTTACTAAAACAAACAACAGTAAACATAGTAAGTAATTATAAGATAGATGGTGATATGTTTTATAAGAAAAGGTAGAACAGGAGGGCCAAGGGAAAGGCTGGATTTTCTTACTTATTTATTTTTTAGAGACAGGGTCTTGCTCTGTTGCCCAGGCTGGAGTGTGGTAGCACAATCATGGCTCACTGCATGAACTCCTGGGCTCAAGGGATCCCCTGACTGTAGCCTCCTGAGTAGCTGGGACTACAGGTGTGTGCCACCATGCCCAGCTATTTATTTATTTATTTATGGCAGAGATGGGGTCTTGGCATGTGCCACCATACCCGGCTATTTATTTTATTTATGGATTTATTGATTGATTGATGGTAGAGATGGGGTCTTGGTGTGTACCACTATGCCCAGCTATTTATTTGTTTGTGGTAGAGATGGGGTCTTGGCATGTGCCATCATGCTCATTTATTTATTTATTTATTTATTTATTTATTTATTTATTATTTATTTTAAAGATTGGGTCTTGGTGTGTGCCACCATGCCCAGCTATTTATTTATTTATGGTAGAGATGGGGTTTTGCCATGCTGCCCAAGGTGGTCTTGAACTCCTGGGCTCAAGTGATCCTCCTGCTTTGGCCTCCCAGAGTGCTGGGATGACAGGCGTGAACCACCGCGCCTGGCTAAAGTTTGAAGTTTGAAAAGCACGGTCACTATAGGCTCCACTAAGAAGGTGACATTTGAACAAAGCCTGGAGGAAGAAAGGGCATAAGTCACGTGGGTATCTTGTGGGGAAGGAACAGGGAGCCCACAGGCCCTGAGGCAGGAATGTTTGGCCCTGTTCATGAAAACGCAAAGAGACCAGAGTGCCTGAACCAGTGCGCGCAAGGGCGAGAGGAGGAGTTTTGGATTCAACTTTGAGCCAGATGGGGAGCCCTCGGAGGTTTATGACCTGAGCTGACTTGTATTTCATATGCATCATTCAGTCTGCTGTGTTGAAAAATAGACCACAGACAGACAAGGGCAGCAGCAGGGAGGCCAGTGAGGAGCCTCCCGCAATCATCCAGGTGAGAGAAGATGGGAGAGCTTGGACCAGTAAGGTGGCATGGAGGTGCTGAGAACTGGTCGGGTTCTGAATACATTCTGCAGGTAAAGCCAACACAGTTTCCTGTTGGGAGGATTAAATAAGATAACAGGGGCAGAGTTCTGCGCACAGAGCCTGCATGTAGATAGTACAGAATAATGGCAGCCACAATTATGATCAAGGTGGGTATAGTGTGTTCCCCTGCAGGAGCGGATCAGGAGCTAAAAAGAAACTGAGCAAGGGAGAAGCTATTAAGGTTCCCATGTGGTTTGCAGTGAGTTACAAAGGCCACCAAAGGTAACAAGGCGTTCACACAATGCCGAAAAGGGCTTCCGCAGTATCCAGAGAACCAGGGAGCCGAAAGCAGCAAAGCCACATCATTTAGACCAAACTAGAGACTTTAGAACTAAGTTTTTCGGATAATTGCAAATACATCTTCTTTGTATTAGGTTGGTAAAAAAGCAATTGCAGTTTTGCATTAAAAGTAATGGCAAAACTGCAGTCGCTTTTGAACCAGCCTAATAGTATATGGAAAGCAACATCAGTCAGGAAAACTGTTTCTAGATTCCCTGGCTTTAGAAATATTTACTGGCAATAATATCATGGCAGCTCAGGTATTTAGTTTCAGGTTTTTAGGTGAACTGCCCAACTTCAGGATTCCTTTCAGGAAGAAGACCCAATTGCCAAGAGATGATTGGATTCCTTTCAACTCAACTTCTCTCTGTTCCAAATTCCAGCGACAAGCGGTCTGTCTGAGGATGATAGAGATGGATTTCTCCAGGGCAATGCCAACCTTGCTCCTCCTGCCTCTGGTAATCA
Organism: Gorilla gorilla gorilla; assembly: GCF_029281585.2. Lineage (NCBI taxonomy): Eukaryota > Metazoa > Chordata > Mammalia > Primates > Hominidae > Gorilla > Gorilla gorilla. The sequence goes on from NC_073234.2 coordinate 131,714,561, forward strand.
GACCTCCAGTTTATCTTCTGCCAAACTCTTCCCATTGGACATCTGGCCCCAGCAGGGAGAAACACAGACCAAGGCACTTATTTTGGCTTTGACGTCAGCAAAGGAAGGCTGATGAAATTCATCATCAGCGCAGATGAAAATCCACCGAGCCCTATCTCTCTTCCTTACACTGCCTCCGTTTCGAAAGCTGACAGAGGTCTCGCTTTCCTTTTGTTTTCATTTTGCTCTGGATTAAGGTTTGAATTTTTTTTCTATAGTTAATTAGAAGATAATAACGCCAGCGAGCTTATTGTTAATTATTTGTATCTGTACTTAATACTTATAAGTGTACTCAGTTCTCGCGAGCTAATATTTGGCTTGTCAAATGCGTTAGTCATTGTAATTAATTGAGCCCATATACATTTACTGGGGCTGTGGGTAGAGTTATAAAAACAGCGGCAGATATGAAATGTCTCCACTATCTTTTGCTTATCGCTAAACAGAGAATTTGAGGGAAGCGAATCCTTCTTGCAACCTTCACTCGTCACCTGGCTGACTTCTTTCCTCGTTCCTCCCTAGAGAGTCTTCTCTTTAAGACCCTCTATATCCTCTCTTTCTCTCGGCTCCTGTTAATTTCCTTTGGAACATCAGGCCCAGCTGCTTTGTTCATGGGGCCCAGTGCAAAATAAAAACACAGAGCCCCTCGTTCAAAAACTATTAAGAATTTAAACATGGCGACGGCAGAACATTAAACCAAGCCTGGGCGCCCCTGTGATTGCACAGGGTGCGTGCCCATCAAGCTGGTTCTGCACACCATTGACTGCCTTTGTCCTTTCCCCAAAAGGGAGCTCCCCTACCAGAATGTGCCCCATCCCTCTTCTCTACAGCCAGAACAGTGTGCAGCACGCAAGAGGGGCTCAAGAAGTGGGCAAAACAATTTTCCAAATGCAAACTTGAAAAACGCAAAGTGTAGCCATGCCACTCCCCTGCTTAACATCTCCCATGGAAGGGGCAGAGGGAAGTTTCTGGAGGAATGGAAATGTTCTATACCTACACCTGTAGAGGGGTGGTGGCCACATATGGGTATACACCTGTCAAGACTCATCAAACTGTAGACTTAAGAAGAGTCTGTTATACTATGTATAATTATACATCAATAAAAAATAGCATGCTTACAAAAACCCCAACGTCTCCATGTTATCCTCAAGGTAGTCTATTCTCCCTCATATGTCACACAAGGTCCTTCCCCAGGGGCTCATTCTGAGTGCAGCCTCACCTCCAGCACTTCTGTGGCTTCCTGTTTTCCAGCCATGGTGACTGCCAGCATGTCCCAGGCCTACGTGCCGTCTTACTCAAATGCTCCCCAGCCCAGGAGTTAAAAAAATCAAAATACGTGTCACCCTGTAGGGCACCAGCACCAACTGAAAGGGACTAAAGAGCAGGAATGGGGCAGAGTCCCAGAGCTTCTTGCTGTGCCAAATGTTAACCTTTTAGTGTCTGCATCGTGGGGAAGTGGGCAGAGATCCAAGAGAGAGGAGGTAGGGAGGGGGCTGCTCGGTGGGCTCTGGGCCCTCACTGTTTACCAATCAATATGGAGGTAATCAAATATTTAACCTGGCGTAGTCACATTGGCGTGAGCCTGCTGAACATCAACCCACCACCTAAAATGTGGGCCGGGCCAGGCCAGGCGCAGTGGCTCACGCCTATAATCCCAGCACTTTGGGAAGCTGAGGCAGGTGGATCACCTGGGGTCAGGAGATCGAGACAAGCCTGGCCAACATGGTGAAACCCCGTGTCTACTAAAAATACAAAAATTAGCTAGGTGTGGTGGTGCACACCTGCAGTCCCAGCTACTTGAGAGGCTGAGGTGGGAGGATTTCTTAAACCCGGGAGGTAGAGGTTGCAGTGAGCTAAGGTCATGCCACTGCACTCCAGCCTGGACAATAGAGCAAGACTCTGTCTCAATAAATAAATAAAATGTGGGCCAGTCCTTCCTTCTCTGGCTGACATCTACCTCTTCCTTGAAATCTCAACTCAAGTGTCTTCTCCAGGAATCCTTGGTGGCTCCATCTCTTTCTTGGTCTCTCTTGCATTTGCCATACCGTCCTGGATTAATTGATATACATTCCAGTCTTAATCTCTGGAAGGTAGGGACTATGAGTAGGGCAAGGTGCCTGGCACACACACACTCAGGGGCACACACATGGATGAAGGGATTTTCCTGTTGGCCTTCCTGGTACGTAGCGCAGACACTATAGAAATGGATGAATGAATGGATGAATCAGTGAATTTCTTCTTTGCTTTATCTATATTTACTTTAATTGAAACAGTGGCAATTCTTGAGACATGGGCTTGGAGAGAGTGTATTGCAGCAACTAAGATCTCAGACTCCGAACTCAGGCAACCTGGAGGGATTCTAGCGCTTGCCATTCGTCAGTTCTGGGTGTGTGACTTGGCCTCCCTGAGTACCAGATCAGGTCATTATTGATCTGACTTCACAGGGTTGCTGAGGAGCTCTAAGCACTTAGCCCTCAGCAGCTCTGACTGTAAGAGAAATTGTATCTTGTTCACCACGCAGCCTGAATCGGTGGATGTGGTCGCCAGATGCCAGGAGAAGTCACCTGCCATTTGCAGCCATCCTCAAGTAAGCATCTTTGGTTTTACCTTCCATCTACCCAGTCTCTTGAGTCAGATGATTGCACAGCAAAAATGAAATATCCCTGTGATAAGAATATATGACTGGCAGATGTTACTGAACTGAAATCTGTGAGACAGTGAAAATGGATATTTTCTCATTTGCCTCCAACTTCCTGGTGTCTCTGCTGGAAGGTACCAGTTTCAGCCATGAGAGAGAGAGAGAGAAAGAGAGAGAGGGAGACAGAAAGAGAGAGAGAGAGAGAGAGACAATGAGTGCTGAGGGGAGCGATCCTCAGCTTCATCAGGTGATCAGGTGAACCAACTTGTGGATTACCTTCCCAATCAAAAGCCTGCTTTCAGCCTTTCTGGAAATTCTGTGCAGGAATAATTCTTGGCTAAACATAGCATAAATTGTCCCATCACCCCAGACCTCCACTTCCTTCCAAACCTCAGCTTCTTAACCAAGTCCTACATTTCCAAGAAAAGGCATTTTAGCATCCTGCATAAAAACTCAAGACTCCAGAGCCTGAAAGATTGAAAGTTCAATCCCACATTTACCCATTCCTGGCTGTGAGATCTTAGGCAAGGCTCTTAACCTCTCTTAGTTTTATTTTCTTCCCCTGTCCAGTGAGGAAGAACAGTATCTCTGTTGCAGGGTACCTGTGAGGGCTATGTGACACTTACTAAGTGGCAGGATTTGGTGAGAGTTTCTTAAATATTGGTTTGATACTCACTGGTTTCAAAAAAGGATATGGAATGGTGGAAATATTTTTTTAATTCTATAATGATCCCTGCAGATCTGCAAAATTGGAAAGACTCTTATTGAATGAATCACCTCATGTGCCACTGGCATCTTTCTGCATGGTAGGCTGAAAAATGGCCTCCCAAAAGATTCAGGTTCAAATTCCTAGAACCTGGGGATGTGACTTTATTCAGAAAAAAGAGGCCAAGCCTGGTGGCTCACACCTGTAATCCCAGCAATTTGGGAGACTGAGGCAGGAGGACTGCTTGAGGCCAGGAGTTTGAGACCAGCCTGGGGAACATAAGAAGAACCCATCCCTACAAAAAATAAAAAGGTTAGCTGGGCATGGTGGTGCATGCCTGTGGTCCTGGCTACTCAGGAGGCTGAAGCAGGAGGATAGCTTGATCCTGGGAGGTTTAGGCTGCAGTGAGCCTTGATGGCACCACTGCACTCCAGCCCCGGTGACAGAGCAAGACCCCATCTCTAAAACAAAAGAAAAGGAAAGGAAAACGATATTTACAGGTATGATTAATTAAGGAGCTTGAGATGAGACCATCTTGGATTAAGATCAGCCTTAAATCCAATAGAAATGCCTTTATAAGAGACTATAAGGGGGGAAGACACGCACAAAGGCGAAGGCCATGGAGGCAAAGATGAGAGACATGCAGCCACAAATCAAAGAAGCCAGCAACCACCAAAGCTGGAAGAGGCAAGGAAGGCTTCTTCTAGACCCTTTGGAGGGAGAACGGCCATGCTGATGCCTTGATTTTAGACTTCTGGACTCCAGAGCTGTGAGAGAATAAATGTCTGTTGTTTTAAGTCACCTAGTTTGTGATAATTTGTGACAGAAGCCCCAGGAAACTGATACATCCTATAGCATCTTTAATGGAGAATGCAAACACTTGATTATACTGGGCAGTTCTAAGGATGAAGAAGTTGATTCTGTAACATGTGTGCCTTGAGCATTTTGGTAGAAGCCAGCATGGGGCCCTCACAATCTAATCATTTAGAGTAGACAGACTTTTTTTTTTTTTTTTTCTGAGGCACAATCTCACTCTCTTGCTCAGGCTGAAGTGCAGTGGCTCCACCTTGGCTCACTGCAACCCCTGCCTCCCAGATTCAAGCGATTCTCCTTCTCAGCCTCCCAAGTAGCTGGGATTACAGACGCACTCCACCACACCCAGCTGATTTTTGTATTTTTAGTAGAGATGAGGTTTTACCATGTTGGCCAGGCTGGTCTCGAACTCCTGACCTCAAGTGATCCGCCTGCCTTGGCCTCCCAAAGTGCTGGGATTATAGGCGTGAGCCACCGCACCCAGCCAACTAGACAGACTTGTGTTCAAATTCCAGCTTCCCCTTGAATAGCTGTGAAATCCTGGACAAGTTACTCAACCTCTCTGAGCCTCAGGTTCTTCGTATGGGAAACAGGGGTAGTGCTTTGCCTACCTCGGGAGATAGGGGGATGATTCACTAGCTATGCCTGGTATGTACCTGACATGCAGAAATTGTTTCATGAACGTCTGCTGTGATGGCAAACCTTTCGGGTAGATCCATCTAGTTTCTCACGCGTGCGGCAAGTGGCTGCCGTGTTTACCGACCGTCCTGTGACTGTGGGGACTGGCAAAGCTAAATGGCCTGAGTGGGTTGAACTGTGGCCGCACCTGGTTAGCACCGTTCTTTTTCTTCTTCTGAAGGAAAGGCGTGGCTGTTCCGAGGTGCCTTGTGAAATAGCCAGCCGTCCTGGGCTGCCCTTTCACTGTTCCTGCTGAAGCCAAGGGTGCCAGAAAAGCCTTGACATTGAGCTCCGCGCTCCCCAGTCGTGACTCTGTGTCTACGACGAACTTTCTAAAGGCAGTGGCTTATAAACGAGCAGTACTGACTCCATGGCGGTTCCATCTACTTCCCGAGTGTGTCTGTGTTCAGAACGCTCCGCCATCCACAACCTTCCTACCGACTGGTTAGAAGGAGTACCTCCTTTCCACTCACTTAAAAGGACATTTTTCCAATGAGAGCAGGTCATATTTCAGACTGCATTGCCAAGGTACCAGGAGCCAGTAAAAGGGGGCATTTAACACGGTATTTATCTTGACTGGCAAAACAGGTCATGGCTGTAAAAGAAACAGCTCTGGAGAAGGAGGCAGCCTCGCCGACTCTGGGCTCCCTCTCCCTACCCCCCCCCCCCTCCCCACACTGTTTAAAGCATTCTGGAGCCGCTGCCAACTTTCCTGGCAAAGCTCTTATTTCTTTACATGTATGTTGCATTCCATCTGTTTAATGTGCGTTCTGTGCCATTCACGGATTTTGGCAAGGTCTGGCGAGGTGGCATGGCACGCTCAGGCTTGTGCTAAGCCAAACAGGGCATGGGGGAGAGGGGGACTGGAGGCCGACGAAGGAGTCCTGCTTCTCCCTCTGGCTCGGGGAGGCCTGGAGTTGCAAAGACGGAATTGGAATTGCATAGCAGTTTTCCTCCAGATGTGATTAAATCGTGCGTGTGCCACTGTTGCATTTCACCCTCCACAGAGGGGTTTCGGGGTGCGGTTTTGCAGTTTCTGAAACACAGCCAGAAAAATCGAAATGATGAAGAAAGGTAACTGTACGGAAACCCACTCGTACTCATGGATCTGGGGTTTCCCTAGAAACACTGCAAGGCCCGGAAGGCCAGAAAATGCTAACACCTGGATCCGATAGTCCCAACGCCTAAAGAAAAACTGATCTCAATCTTTGCATTATTCTCAACAACCATTAAGTACTTGGTTGGTGAAGCGGAGGCAACGTGCTGTGATTTGGATCCAATTTCATCCACTTGGAAGACAGGAAAGCCAGGTTTTATGCACTGCCAAAACATCTGGTGAATTCAGTTAAAAAAAAAAAAAAAAAAGCACCAGTTTGGTGGGGGAGAAAACAAAACCCTCTAGAAACAGTTGTTGGGTATTGGGTGACCAAAATCATTCTGTTGATTGACACCCAATGTTCACTTTTCCGTTGGTTGCTTGTTGAGTAGAGCTTTTCAGAATGGGGAAAGCAAGACTTAGGCGAGAGAAAGGCAGATGACGGGGTTAAAAACATGAAGGTTCACACTTTAAGAAAAAGTTAAGTGCACATTTCTTGAGTCCAGCCAAGAAAATGAACAGAATCTCCCTGTTAAGAAGTGGAGTTACTCACCTGATTGAAGAGAGATGACACGGCACAGGGGAAAAAAAAAAAAGGTACAGGCTCCTAATAAGAAACAGCCGCATGTGGGATAAAATTAGTGCAAGTTGTATAATCCCAGTTGGCCAGTTGTAAGAACAGGGAGGAGAAAGGAGCAGGGGGAACATGTTTCAGATGTGATTCAAGAGGTCCTGGAGCCCGTCCTGACCCTCTGGGTTGGAATTTCTGACTCTCTTCTCTGCCTTGACTCAGAATAGGAAACCAAATCCTGACCGCGCGTTTCTTTTTATAGAATTAAACTTTCTTGCCAACTTCCTCCAGAGCACAAGATTACCCCTCATCGTCTCTAAACAATACGCCAATCATCAGATGGAGGTGAGGGGGTGCACTGTCCTATTTGCACCAAACATAACCCAGGCCCCCGAGCAGAAGACAAACAACAGGAACAGAGTTTGGCTTTTGTACTGGGCCTGGTAAATACAACATGTTCTTACAGGTTGGAAAACCGTCTGGTTCCTCTTTGTACTTTCCCACTTTCTCCCACTTCTTCTAACTTGAATCTCATCGTTCTGCTTCGACATTGGCCAAGTTCACATTTGCCAGTTGCCGAGTGGATAATGGATGGTTTGTAAGATGAGTCGTATGCTAGGGAGACAGGCAGCTGAATGTATACTGTCTGTGTGAGCAAATGACTTCTTTTGAACCTGAATCCCCACCCGGCCCCGTAGGCCATCCATGTGCTGATAGACATTGAAGAAGATGACAACAGAATGACTTAATGCCCATTCATTCAGTCATCATATTTGTGCTGGCGAGGGAAACCTGCAGAAGGTCCCTTGCCCTGATAATCAGTTAGGAGGGGTCAGTCCTTGTGTGTAAGGTATGCTGGGGCTTGGAAGCCCAAAGGGGACATTAATAGAATGCAAAGTGTTTGGTAGTCCCTCATTAAAAATGGATTTTGTTTTCAGTGCTTTGAGGATGGGAATAGTGAAGTTGGAAACTGTGCTTGTAATTGGGAGCAGGTCTCCTGCCAGATTCTAACAGCTTTAAGGGATATCCAGTTTTGGGTTTACAGTACTACATTCTGGCTCATTGAAATTGCATCTAAACGTTGCCAGAATGTGTCATAAACTACAAAATCTGTACAAAAATATATTGACATAATGACTCTGTAGCCTAAAGTCAGAGGGGTGGGGGAGCCATGTGGCCCCATCAGCATTGTTCTTGCTCTGTCTCACGGCAGACTTGGGTCACCTGGGACAATTACCATTCATGGGATTCCGACCCTGGTCTGACCAGTTCTCTCAGCTGCTTAGAACAGCCTCACCCTGTCCCATGGTCACAAATAGCATCCCTGCCTGTGCCATACCAGATAAGGGGCTGGGGATCAAGCCCAGCAGAACCATTCCCACTTGTTCCTAGAATAAAGTCCCTCACGTCCTGCTGGCCTCACCATTCTCAGTTCTGATCACTCTTCGCTCGCTGAACTCCAGACACAAAGCATCTTCTTTTTTTTTTTTTGACAGAGTCTCGATCAGTTGCCCAGGCTGGAGTGCAGTGGTGCAATCTTGGCTCAGCAACCTCTGCCTCCCATGCTCAAGCAATTCTCTTGCCTCAGCCTCCCGAGTAGCTGGGACTATAGGTGCCCACCACCACACCCGGCTAATTTTTGTATTTTTAGTAGAGATGGGGTTTCATCATGTTGGCCAGGCTGGTCTCGAACTCCCGACCTCAAGTGATCCACCCACCTTGACCTCCCAAAGTGCTGGGATTATAGGCGTGAGCCACCATGCCTGGCCAACTCTGCATTTCTAACAAGTTCCCAGGGGATGCTGATGCTGCCGGTCCGTGGACCACGCTCTGAGTAGCCACGGTACCAACCTTTCTCAATCAGAGTTCCATGATAAAATAAAGCCTGACTGAAAATGAATTGAGCTACTACTCTCTCTGTTCACCTAAGGATGGTGCCTAACTAGAGCCATTGGCTAGAAGTTAATTCATTACATACCTTACATGCCTTAGGGTAGGTGGTTTTGTTTGTTTGTTTGTTTTAATTTTTATTCTTTTAGAGACAAAGTCTTACTCTGTCCCCCAGGCTGGAGCTGGAGTGCAGTGGTGTGATCATAGCTCCCTACGACTTCCAACTCCTGGGCTCAAGCAATCCTCCCATCTCAAACTCCCAAGTAGCTGTGACTACCGGTGAACCTAACCATGCATGGCTAATTTTTTATTTTTTAATTTTTGGTAGAGATGGGGTCTTGCTATGTTGCCCAGGCTGGTCTTGAACTCCTGGACTCAAGCGATCCTCCTGCCTCAGCCACCCAAAGTGATGGGGTTATAGGTGTGAGTCTCTGCGCCTGGCCTGGGCAGGGTCCTTACTACTGACATTTGGGCTGGAGAATTCTTTATTGCGGGGGCTGTCCTGTGCATTGTAGGATGTTTGGCAGCACCCCTGGCCTCTACCAACTAAATGCCAGCAGCACCATCCCCAAGTTGTGACAACCAAAAAATGTTTCCTGACATTGTCCAAGTCCCCTGGGGGGCAATGTTGCCCCCCCATTGAGAACTACCATCTTCACACGTTAGGGTGTCATTCTCTGGCAGTGCCAGGTTGAGAGGGGTTGGGAAGTTGAAGACAGTGTTTTGTTCATGGCTATAATTCTGTTGCCTAGCACAGTACTCTGCCTATGGCAGACCCTCAATATGTGTTTGTTGATTGATTGAATGAATGAATGAATAAATGAAAATAAATGAATGAAAATGAACTCCAAAATCATGCTTGGCTCATGGGTAAATAGAATTCTCTTCACACAGCCTCCAACCTCCTCCACCCCACTCTCCTCCCCCCAACCTCAAATCAGTGGGCTTGTTGTCATCTAAGGCACAATTTTTCTAAATGTAGCATTTTCCAGGGTAAATATCCCTTTGAAAAAAATGTGAAGAAAAATTCTCGCTTGAGATCTTTTTTTAAATGTCTCCAATGACTAAAATCCTCTTACAGTAAGTACCCAGAGAATTGCATTTGCTTAAAGAAAAAAAAAAACTGCCGTTTTTAGTCAAGAACGTAGAAAGTACTTGAAAATCATATACTTTTCCCCCCCCATCTTACTGAGCAAATTATAAAATGGTAAAATTGATTTTAGTTCTAGATTGTTTTTAAAGCTCCACCTCAGACTGAGGCCTCATGGATAAAGTGGTACTAGCGACTTATTTGGAAAAAAAAAATCCCTATAGTAATAACACTGGAAATTCAAGGAGGAAAAACAGTAGTCGCAGGGTTTTTGATTTGTTTTATTTAGGGGAGTATCTTATATGATTTCAAGAGGAAAATTACATATAAATAAGATCTACATTTTGCTTAAAACTGTGGATTCAGACTGTATTAAAAAATACAATTAAACCAAGCATGGTGGCTCACACCTGTAATTCTAGCACTTTGGGAGGCCAAGGTAGGTGAGTCACTTGAGCTCAGAAATTTGAGACCAGCCTGAGCAACATAGCAAAACCCCGTCTCTACAAAAAATACAAAAATTATCTGGGTGTGGTGGTGCGTGCCTGTAGTCCCAGCTACTTGGGAGGTTGAGGTGGGAAGATCGCTTGAACCTGGCAGGTGGAGGTTACAGGGAGCCGAGATTGTGCCACTGCACTCCAGCCTGGGCAACAGAGCTAAAGCCATCCCCCATCTCAAAAAAAAAAAAAAAAAAAAAAAGGTGAATTCACTCAATGTATATGTTTCCACACACTCAGTAACTCTGAGGCAAGTTTTCAAACCAAATTGCCATGTAGAAAGCAAAGCCAACTTCTCCCTCTTCTCTTCCAAACCTTCGGGCAAATGAGCAGGCTGAGCTCTCAATTACTCAGGGCAGTTGAGTGGGATTTGGAGCACTGAAAAGGTTTCTGGAAAAGAATACGGTGGTGACAACCTTTCCATGCTCTTCTACGTATATCCTTCTTTACCTAATAGAGGTTAAAAATCATTTCTATTTTGCATGCTTACCCTGACATCATCTTGTCAGTGACTGCCTGAATGGTTCTGGGCAAATATTGTGACTCCAAGTCTGGGTTCTCTATGTGGGGAGGGGAACGGTGCTGTGATTGACTGGTAATGTCCGCCATGAGGAGGGCCATGGAGAGTGGTGGATGGTCTGTGTATTTGCCATTCCCGGATCCTGGTATAGTCTTCTCTTCTATCATAGCTGTTCTAGTAGAAGGAGAACTTCAAGGAGAAGGTGCTGTGCTTCTGAGTATAATGTGTCTCACTCCATTTCATACAGATACACCAAGTCAGCATTTCAATTCACGAAAGCTCCCAAGACAGATGTGAAACAGAAAGACGCCATTGTGGGAAAATGCCTTTCCTTCTCTGGACATATCTAAATAGGCTGTTATATGTGTGACTGCCTCTCAGGGTAAGTATGGCTAAGACATGCTATGTCCCTTCATTGGTTTACTCTACATTTGACTCTGTCATTGTGACACTATATGCTGCCAAAACATCACATCCCTTCCCTTGGAATAAAAAGGTCTTTTCATAAGACTTATTAAGTCTGAACATTAATCATATTCATCATTATTCAGTCTGCCTGCTGTCCACAATACTTAAATGAAGGGAAATTTTAAAAATAGAAAAAGACAAGTTTAGGAACTTCAAGACAATGATGAGAAAGGAATGATGGGGAAGAAAGCAATGGTGACCAAACCTATATTAAAAAATCTTAAATAAAAAAAATTAACAAATAGACTCAACTTTCAATATTAGTCTTTATTTCAAAAATAAGAGGAAGAGTGATTAAAGAGATGAATTCACATTTGAATAGGGTCCAAATGACTTAAGGACTATTTGGATTCAAATATTTCAGTTGGACCAGGAATGATGTTAGAGTTATGTGAGGCATTAGGGGTTGAAGTGAAATGGAAATCTTTCTTTCATTTAAAAGCAATTTTCTTGCTTTTGTGGGCCTTGAGAGTTTTCTGGGCTATGCAGGCCAATGACCCTCCAACTCCCTTGCCTTGGACTCATGAACTCCCATTTCAGATCCAGCCTGTTAGGGGGAAGTAGAGTTTCTGTTTGTGACAGTTCCTTTTGCAGAAATCATGTGGTGCAAGAGAAGATTGTCCATATAGAGCTGAACAGTTGTTAGTTTTGAATCCAAATTAGAAAGTTTCTGCACTAGGGCTGGGCATGGTGGCTCACACCTGTAATCCTAGCACTTTGGGAAGCCAAAGTTGGAGGATCACTTGAAGCCAGGAGTCAGAGAGCAGCCTGGGCAACATAGCGAGACTTATCTCTACAAAAATTAAAAAAAAATTAGTGGAGTGTAGTGGCACGTACCTGTAGTCCTAGCCACTTGGGAGGCTAAGACAGGAGGATCTCTTGAGCCCAGGAGTTTGAGACTGCGGTGAGTCATAATATCACACCACTGCACTCCAGCCTGGGTGACAGATGTGAGACCCTTCTCTTAAAAAACAAAACAAAAAACAAACAAACAAGAAAGTTTTGGTACTAGTGATACAGTAGAATCACACCTGATTTTGGTTCTGGCTTCAGAGCCTCTCATGTAAGATGCCACCATGAGAACAATCACTGGTGAACAGGGTGAAACAGAAAGTGCTTTGCTTGGAAAGACAGGAAGCAGGTGGTGAGTTCTTCTCCACCACATTTCAAAAACAGAGTGTATGTAGTAGGCCCCATCAAGCAAGCTTTAACCTCAAACCCATTAGATGTTTATTAAGCACCTACTGTGTGCCAGGCCCTGTGCTAAGGGCTCTTATATATGGCATCTAATTAAACCCCAGGACAAACAGAAACATCCTAGCAGACTCTACCCATCCTTCATTCCTAAGTGTGGCTTGATAGTAGGGCAGAGCTTTTCAACCTTAGCACTACTGGCATTCAGGTTGGATATTTGTTCTTGGGGGCTGTCCTGTACACTGCAGGATGTTGAGCAGCATCGCTGGCCTCTACCTACTAGATGCCAACAGCATACCTTGCTCTAGGAATGACAATCAAAATGTCTCAAGACATTGTCAAATGTCCTCTAGGGGACAAAAATTGTCCCTACTTGAGACTCACTTCCTTAGAGAGAGAATGGTTGCAATGCCCAGGCAGCTGTAGGTAAACATATCTTTCACTCCCTTCAATGGTCTGACTCAGTGGTTCTCTAACCTGAATGTGTTATAAACAATATCATATACACCCTACTTTATGGGAAAAGAATTTTCAAGGGTAATTTGACCCCATTCGTTTTTGCCTTACGTGCTGACATGACAATCTAACCTCTCTTTTATTGGGGTGTGTGTGTGTGTGTGTGTGTGTGTGTGTGTGTGTGTGTGTGTGTGTTTGAGATGGAGTCTCACTCTGTTGCCCAGGCTGGGGTGCAATGGCACCATCTAGGCTCACTGTAACCTCCACTTCCTAGTTTCAAGCAATTCTCATGCCTCAGCCTCCCAAGTAGCCAGCACATGCCACCATGCCTGGCTAATTTTTGTATTTTTAGCAGAGACAGGCTTTCGCTATGTTGGTCAGGATGGTCTTGAACTCCTAACTTCAAGTGATCCACCGGCCTCAGCCTCCCAAAGTGCTGGGATTACAGGCATGAACCACTGCACCCGGCCATAAGCCCTCTTTTAAATTGGACACCACTGGTCTCCCTGAAGAGCTGAGAGCAGCCACAAAGGTCTTTTCAGCACAGAAAAATCTCTCTCCTGCCCAGGCTTCTTCTGCAAGGACAATGGTGATTATTGCCCATATTGAATACTTCCTGTGGTACCGAGCCACCCTACTGAATCCTTACATTGACACTATCAGGTAGGTGCTATTCCTGCCCATTTTTCAGAGGAGACCCTGAGGCTAATAAATGCTAGAGCCCATTTGATGCCAAGCTGGAGCGCTTTTCAATAGAAAATATGCACAGCATGCACTCAATAATGATGAACTACAGTTTACTAGTGGAAAACAAATCTGTTTGATTTAATCATGAACAGTCATTCAAAATTATTTTCCTGAACCAAAAAAAAAGACTGATTGAACAGAGTTTCAAGATACAAAATCAATGTACAAAAATCAGTATCATTTCTGTACACCAACAACGTCCAAGCTGAGAGCCAAATCATGAACACAATCCCGTTCCCAACAGCCACGAAAAGAATAAAATATCTAGGAATACAGCTAACCAGCAAGGTGAAAGATCTCTACCATGAAAATTATAAAACACTGCTTGAAGAAATCAGAGATGACACAAACAAATGGAAAAATATTTCATGCTCAGGAATAATCAATATTGTTAAAATGGTCATACTGCGGCCGGGCACGGTGGCTCACGCCTGTAATCCCAGCACTGTGGGAGGCTGAGGCGGGTGGATCACCAGGTCAGGAGATCGAGACCATCCTGGCTAACACGGTGAAACCCCGTCTCTACTAAAAGCACAAAAAAAAATTAGCTGGGCTTAGTGGCGGGCGCCTATAGTCTCAGCTATTCGGGAGGCTGAGGCAGGAGAATGGTGTGAACCTGGGAGGCGGAGCTTGCAGTGAGCCACAATTGCCCACTGCAGTCCAGCCTGGACAACAGAGCAAGACTCCATCTCAAAAAAAAAAAAAAAAAAAAAAAGGTCATACTGCCCAGAGGAATCTACAGATTCATGGCCATCCCTGTCAAACTAATGGCATTTTTCACTGAATTAGGAAAAACTATTCCAAAGTTCATATAGAACAAAAAGAAAAAAAACAAAGCCCAAATAGTAAGGCAATCCTAAGCAACAAGAACAAAGCTGGAGGCATCACATTACTTGACTTCAAACTGTTCTATAAGGCTACAATAACCAAAACAGCATGGTACTGGTACAAAAACAGACACAAACACCAATGGGACAGAATAGAGAGCCCAGTAATAAAATCACATACCTACAACTGTCTGATCTTTGAAAAAGTTGACCAAAAAAAGCAATGAGGGAAGGATTCCCTGTTCAATAAATGATGCTGGAATACCTGGCTAGCTATATGCAGAAGAGATTGAAGCTGGACCCTTTCCTTACCCCACATACAAAAATCAACTCAAGACGGATTAAAGACTTAAATATAAAGCCTAAAACTTGTAAAAACCCTGGAAGATAACCTAGGAAATACCATTCTGGACATGGACCCTGGCAAAGATTTCATAATGAAGATGTCAAAAGCAAATTGCAACAAAAACAAAAATTGACAAATGGGATCTAGTTAAACTAAAGAGCTTCTGTACAGCAAAAGAAACTATCAACCAGAATAAACAGACAACCTACAGAATGGGAGAAAATATTCGCAAACTATGCATCTGACAAATGTCTAATATCCAGAATCTATAAGGAGCTTAAATTAACAAACAAAACAATAAACGGTTCCATTAAAAAAGTGGGCAAAGGACATGAACAGACACTTTTCAAAAGAAGACATGCATGTGGCCAACAAAGCATATTCAACATCACTAATCATTACAGAAATGCAAATCCAAACCACAATGAGATAGCATCCACACCATCAGAATGGCTATTATTAATAAGTCAAAAAATAACAGATGCTGGCAAGGTTGTAGGGAAAAGGGAACACTTATACACTGCTGGTAGGAATGTAAATTAGTTCAGCCATCGTGGATAGCAGTATGGCAATTTCTCAAAGAAATTAAAACAGAATTACCATTCAACCCAGCAATCTCATTACTGGGTATATACCCAAAGGAATATAAACTGTTCTATCATAAAGACATATGCATGTATATATTCATTGCATGCATATATATATTTATCACAGCACTATTCATAATTGCAAAGTCATGGAATCAACCTAAATGCCCATCAACGGTAGACTGAATAAAGAAAATGTGGTACATATACACTATAGAATACTACTCAGCCATAAAAAAGAGTGAGATCATGTCCTTCGCAGCAACATGGATGGAGCTGGAGGCCATGATCCAAAATGAGCTAACGGAGGAACAGAAAACCAAATACCACATGCTCTCACTTATAAGTGGGAGCTAAACATTGAGCACCCATGGACACAAAGAAGGGAACAACAGACACCAGGGCCTACTTGTAGGTAGAGGATGGGAGGAGGGAAAGGACAGAAAAACTACCTATTGGGTACTATGTTTATTACCTGGATGATGAAATAATCGGTACAGTAAATCCTCATGACATGCAATGTACCTAAACAACAACTCTGCACATGTACTCCTAAACCTAAAGTAAATGTTAAAAATAAATAAGTATTTTTTTAAAAAGACTAATTGTACTGGTCAATCCTCCTAATATCATGGCTAGGAAGGATATGGATATTCAGAGTGTATATATAACCCAAATTGTGTTTCTCTTCCAAAATATATAACACAAGCTGTCCAAACATGTATTAACTAACTGTCAAAACAAAACAGATCATTTTATTTGAAGCTACAAAGAGACTGGAGTATTGGCAGTTACTCTGAAATAATGGTGATCATGCTTGCCATATCATAGTGGCATTATACATTTGCTATGACACCTTCTCCATATAGCTGGGTGCTTCTTGAGGTCAGGGACTGACTTAAACCCTTAGACTTAGTCTCTTAGACTCACTTAGACCTTGGTACCATGCTAAATTTGTCGAGATACTAAATAATACATGAATGCACTTTCTGGTTTTTTTTGGTTTTTTTTTTTTTTTGAGACGTGGTTTTAGCCTGTTGCCCAGGCTGGAGTGCAATGGCACAATCTCGGCTCACTGAAACCTCTGCCTCCTGGGTTCAAGCAATTCTCCTCCCTCAGCCTCCCTAGTAGCTGAGACTACAGGTGCACACCACCACACCTGGCTAATTTTGTATTTTTCGTAGAGATGGAGTTTCTCCATATTGGTCAGACTGGTCTCGAACTCCCAAACTCAGGTGATCCGCCCATCTAGGCCTCCCAAAGTGCTGGGATAGCAGGCGTGAGCCACCACGCCCAGCCGATTCTAGTTTGTTTGTTTGTTTGGTTGGATGGTTGGTTGGTTTGAGACGGAGTCTCGCTCTGTTGCCCAGGCTGGAGTGCAGTGGCATGATCTCAGCTCACTGCAAGCTCCACCCCCTGGGTTCACGCCATTCTCCTGCCTCAGCCTCCCAAGTAGCTGGGACTACAGGCACCCACCACCACGCCTGGCTAATTTTTTTTTGTATTTTTTAGTAGAGATGGGGTTTCACCGTGTTAGCCAGGATGGTCTCGATCTCCCGACCTCATGATCCACCCGCCTCAGCCTCCCAAAGTGTTGGGATTACAGGTGTGAGCCACCGCGCCTGGCCTCTAGTTTTTTTTTTAATTTATTTTTTGTAGAGATGGGTTCTCACTATGTTGCCCAGGCTGGTCTCAAACTCCTGACCTCAAGGATCCTCCCACCTCAGACACCCAAAGTGCTGGGATTACAGGTATGAGACACCACACCTGGCTATGAATGCACTTAAAATCTAACAATTATGTGCACTTAATCTTCATCTCTCAGCAACTGTCGGTGGTGAATATTTTCAAGATCCTCTTTTTCATAGGAAGAGACTAACGCTGAAGGAGATGAAGTGACCAACCCTGGGTCACCCCCTGGTAAACTGTGGTTCCAGGCTTTGGACTCAAGTCTCATGCTTGGAACTCCAGCTCTCATACTTTTTAACATTTTTACCAGGTAAAAGTGGGTTGGGAACCCCAGATGCCAAATGTGGCCCGATGTCTACCATTTCCAAACTGTCTTAATATGAAGCAGAATTAAATATAGGGAATTGGGCCGGGTTCAGTGGCTCACGCCTGTAATCCTAGCACTTTGGGAGGCCGAGGTGGGTGGATTGCCTGAGCTCAGGAGTTTGAGACCAGCCTGGGCAACCTGGTGGAACCCTGTCTCTACTAAAATACAAAAAATCAGCCAGGCGTGGTGCATGCCTGTAATCCCAGGCTGAGGCACAAGAATTGCTTGAACCCGGAAGGCAGAGGTTGCAGTAAGCCAAGATGGCACCACTGCACTCCAGCCTGGGGGACAGAGTAAGACTCTGTCTCCAAAAAAAAAAAAAAAATTAAACACAGAAAATTGCCATAAGCCTTTAATGTACACGGACTCAGTCATTTATGCTTGTGAAGAGAAAGCAAGAATAATATAACAAGTACAGGCAGTTTGCTTCTGCAGGCTGTGGAATGGGAGCATGTCCAGGGTGAGGTTAGGGTGGCAGCTGCAGATGGCTGATCCTTCACCAGTCTCAGGAATCACCAGCTTCTTTTCCCATGTGGCCCTTTGCTGCCCTGAGTAGGAGTCCAGTGTTTATGCATGTTTTTACAATATTGAAAGATTAACATTTCTCCTACAATTTGACCTCTAAATACAAGGAAACAGCTTCATCTGGTTCGCAACCAAATAATAACGTGGGATCAGCTGGCTCGGCAGGACTTACTGTATTTAGAAATGATCTATGGATGGCCAGTGTGGCTGCTTCCTATGGGATTTGTGAGGGAATTTTGGGATATATGTAACTGTGTTAGGGTTCTCTAGCAGGACAAGACTAATAGGATAGATGTATATATAAAGGGGAGCTTATTAAGGAGTATTGACTCACACGATCACAAGGTGAGGTCCCACAAGAGGCCGTCTGCAAGCTGAGAAGCCAGGAAGCCAGTCCGAGTCCCAAAACCTCAAAAGTAGGGAAGCCAGTAGGGCAGCCTTCAGTCTATGGTCAAAGGTCCCAGAGCCCCTGGCAAACCACTGGTGTAAGTCCAAGAGTCCAAAAGCTGAAGAACTTGGAGTCTGATGTTCCAGGGCAGGAAGCATCCAGCACAGGAGAAAGATGAGACTGGAAGACTCAGCCAATCTAGTCTTCCCATGTTCTTCTGGCTGCTTTTATCCTAGCCGTGCTGGCAGCTGATTAGATGGTGCCCACCCAGTTTGAGGGTGGGTCTGCCTCTCCCAGTCAGATGTTACCAGACACACTGAGGAATAATGCTTTGCATCCTTCAATCCAATCAAGTTGAGAATTAATATTAACCATCAAAGTGACCATCGCCAAAAATCACCATGCTGATTTTGGATCCCAAGGTATACCTGAGAAGTATTGGGGAAACATCAAAACCAGACACAGATTAAAATAAGAAAGAAAGACAACTTCGACATTTTTTTGAGTGCTAGACATTCTTCTGTGAAGTTCCTGTATACTAACTCATTTAGTCATCAGAACATGACTATTAGGTAGGTACTATCATTATCCTTCCCATTTCACAGATGAAGCAACGGAGGCACAGAGAGATTCAGGAACTTGCCCAAGGACCTGGCTAGAGTGACAGAACCATGATTTGAATGCAGATAGACTAGGCCTACCACACTAAACCACATTCCTATCTCCCTAACCAGACAGTGATCTCCAGGAAACTTGAATTAGGGTTCCTCATCTTTTCCTCTTCTCTAGGTCTGGCCCTGACCTGTGATCACTGGGAATTCAATAAAGGCTCGTTTCAACTTGAATTGACTTCTTCGGTTGTTGACTATCCTTTAAAACATTTTGACAAAGGAAAAAGAACAACTGCCCAGGAACTCAGCATTTAGAGGCAATCTATAGCTTCTTAAACACAGCAAAAGGAGTGGAAACGGGATAATAAAATGAAATATAAATAGCTTCACCATTATCCATAGAACCCATTATGAAGCATAACAGTGGCTGGTCTCTCTCACTCTCTCTAAAATACAACCTCTTTGCAATGTTTTGTTTCTGTTACTGTTTCTGCTCGGGTAAAAGGATTACAAATAAAGGGTTAAACATTTTAGTGAGAATTGTATTAATTGGGCCAGAGGTTGAATGTAGGCCTATATTTGTCCTAACGCTGAAAAACGTTTTGCAAAGCCATATCATGTATTTGAGGTAGGAAGGGAAAGGCTTAGCCTACTCAAGATGACTGTGTTTTGTTTTTTGTTTTTTTGTTTTTGAGACAGAGTCTCCCTCTGTCACCCAGAGTGCAGGAGTGCAGTGGCCTGATCCCGGATCGCTGCAACCTCCACCCCCAGGGTTCAAGCAATTCTCCTGCCTCAGGCTCCTGATTAGCTGGGACTACAGGCATGCGCCACCACCCCCAGCTAATTTGTTTTTGTATTTATGGTAGAGATGGGGGTTTCACCATGTTGGCCAGGCTGGTCTTGAACTCCTGGCCTCAGGTGATCCACCCGCCTCGACCTCCCAAAGTGCTGGGATTAAATGCGTGAGCCACCGCGCCCAGCCACGATGACTGTTTTCAAGCAAGTTGACAACCACTTTGCCAGAGCTCCTTTAATGAGCTAATTACAAAGGGCTCTTAGGTGTCCTCTGAAGCCAGTTCTGGAGGAGCTCCACTTAAGAGACACTGAATGAGTCATTAGCACCTGAAATACTATACACACTGTTGGCTCTTGGAACATATAATGGAATTAATGTTTTTGCCACTTCAGACTGATCTTCTGTAGTAGTCAGGACATTTTCAGTTGTAAGCAACAGAAAACCAATTCAAATTGGCTTACATAGAGAGGAGTGTTTTTGAGCATTAGGCATGGCTGAAACTCTGTGCTTAAAGGCTATCAGCAGGAATCTGACTGTGTCCATTTCTTGGCTTTTCTTCCTTTGTGTTTGTTCCATTCTTAAGCAGGCTTTCTCTAAATGGTGTTAAAACTGTTTCTAGCAGTTTCAGCCTCGTACACCATCACCTAGCACCCCAGTGGAAAGAGAGCATCTACTTGTCAATAACTCTAGCAAGAATCCCAGGGCTAAGATTCCTTGACTCTGATTGCCTTAGCTTGGGTTACATGCCCACCCTTGAGCCAATCCTGGTGGCCAGAACAATGTAATAGTCTTATTGGTCAGAACTGAGTCAAACCAAGACATGGGTGGGCCCCATTGAATCACGGTTCTAGATGGAAGGAGGTAGTTTCCCAGATAAATATCCAGGTTCAGATGCCAGATGATGGGATTGGGAGGTGAGGGGGATTGGAGACTGGGCAGGCAAAACTAATGAATGTCCCTGGAAACTTCCCTCTAAATAATTTCCAACAAGCAAGGTGTTACCAAACTGAGGGACTTCATATGGTTTATAAGCAAAACTTAGATATTTGCTTAGATATCTGAGGTTTAAAACATGGCCTATATTGGCTACAACATTTTGGAAATATTTTCTGCAAATTGCACTCACCCACATGGCTTGAAGTTTGGGGGTTTTCCTTTTTTCTTTTATTGAAGAAAAAAATTGTTTTAATTCTTGGAACAAGTCCTTAAGAAAAAGAGGAACAGAAATGCCACAACATGATTTGAAACAGACGACTCCGAGAGCAAAATTTGCGTGGCAAATTAGCACACAGTTGACATTCCTTCTGTCCTGATGACATTTCTGATGTTGAATAATATTCCTGGGGTTCCTCTCTAAACTATTATGCCTTTTATTTTTTATGTTAATGACTTTGTTCCTAATTACAATAGCAATACCTGCCTAATTGAGAAAGAATTGAATGTATCAAGAAAGCACCCACAGTGAGCTAACATACACACACACACACACACACACACATACACACACATACATACATTGCCCAACATATGGTGTATGCCCAACATTCTAGTTAGGAACATCTGTTTAATAAGTGTCATGCCCTAGGTGTTAGATAGTCACTGTCCTAGTCCCATTTCACAGATGGATAAGCTGAGGCTCACAGTATTCAAGCTGTTAAGTACCAGGGCTAAGAATTCAACTTTTATTTGTCTGAGCACAAAGCCTTGGCCTTAATCACTGTATTATTCCTCCACTCTACCCTGTTGCCCAAAGATTTTCAAAACTAACCTTACAGAAATGGTGTATTGTTCATAATTTCTATAGCTTGCTCTTTTTTTTTTTTTTTTTGAATTGTAGTCTTGCTGTGTCACCCAGGCTGGAGTGCAGTGGCGCGATCTTGGCTCACTGCAACTTCTGCCTCCTGGGTTCAAGCAATTCTCTGCCTCAGCCTCCCAAGTAGCTGGGATTACAGGCACCTGCCACCACGCCCGGCTAATTTTTTGTAGTTTTAGTAGAGAAGGGGTTTCACCATCTTGGCCAGGCTGGTCTTGAACTCCTGACCTCGTGATCCACCTGCCTCGGTCTCCCAGAGTGTTGGGATTACAGGTGTGAGCCACTGCGCCTGGCCAGCTTGCTTTTTAAAATACCACATTTTCTTACGTAATTTAATACTCTTTCACATAATTTCTTTTGGACTGCACTGAGTCTATCACATGGATGCACCATAATTTACTTAGCTAATCTTCAATTATTGGACATTTAGGTTGCTCCTAATTTTTTTAAAAAAATTTTATTTATTTATTTATTTATTTTTGAGATGGAGTCTCACTCTGTTGCCCCAGGCTGGAGGGCAGTGGTGCTATCTCAGCTCACTGCAACCTCTGCCTCCTGGGTTCAAGCAAGTCTCGTGCCTCAGCCTCCCGAGTAGCTGGAACTACAAGCGTGCACCACCACACCCAGCTAAATTTGTATTTTTAGTAGAGACAGGGTTTCACCATGTTGGCCAGGCTGGTTTCCAACTCTTGACCTCAAGTGATCCACCTGTTTCAGCCTCCCAAAGTGATGGGCTCAGGTGTGAGCCACTGAGCCTGGCCAAATTTTTTTAGTAATATATATACATACATATATACACATATATACTATATATATACACACACATATACTCTATATATATATATATATACACATATATATGTTTTTTTTTTTTTTTAGATGGAGTCTCGCTCTGTTGCTCAGGCTGGAGTACAGTGATGTGATCTTGCCTCACTGTAACCTCTGCCTCCTGGGTTCAAGTGACTCTCCTGCCTCAGTCTCCTGAGTAGCTGGGATTACAGGCGCACGCCACCATGCCTGGCTAATTTTTGTATTTTTAGTACAGACGGGGTTCACCATTTTGGTCAGGCTGGTCTCGAACTCCTGATCTCGTGATCCACCCATCTTGGCCTCCCAAAGTGCTGGGATTACAGGCGTGAGCCACCACGCCTGGCTTCGTATTATATTAATGCTGCAGTGAACCACCTTGGAGAAATATTTTCCAATACAACTCTGATTATGTTCTTACCACAAATTCCTAGAATTACTGGATCAAAAAGATTTTGTATATTTAGTATTTAATAGCTATTGCCAAATTGTTCTTTAGAAAGGCAGACCCAATGTGCAATCCTAAGATAACTTCCCTCCTTCCCTCCCTTTCTTCCTTCCTTTCTTCCTTCCGTTCTCTTTCTTGAGACAGGGTCTCGCTCTATTGCCCAAGTTGGCTTTGAACTCCCATCTCAGGAGATCCTCTCTTCTCAGCCTCCCGAGTAGCTGGGACTCCAGGCATGCACCACCGTGCCTGGTGAACCTATGAATTTCTACTTTCCCACTCGGACCCATTATGCCTCTTCTTCAGAGATGACTAATCATGAGCTAATTGTGCCTCTCATCTCCTGCAATGGGGAATAGAGTCCCTTTCAACATATAAATCATTCAGTAGTATTCAAATGGTTTAATGCAAATGCAGTGGTAAAAAAAAAAAATTGCTCAGTGATAATTTGCATCCCAACCATCATCACTGTCTGCATTAGGAGAGTTTATAATCATTTTTCCCCAACCTTTGTGACTGAACCAATGTCCTGAGTATAGGATTATAGCCAGCACCATCAAAATAACTCTGGGTATGGGCCAGGCGCGGTGGCTCACGCCTGTAATCCCAGCACTTTGGGAGGTCAAGGTGGGCGGATCTCGAGGTCAGGAGATTGAGACCATCCTGGCTAACATACTGAAACCCTGTCTCTACTAAAAATACAAAAAAAATTAGCCAGGCGTGGAGGCAGGCACCTGTAGTCCCAGCTACTCGGGAGGCTGAGGTAGGAGAATGGCGTGGACCTGGGAGGCAGAGCTTGCAGTGAGCCGAGATCACGCCACTATACTCCAGCCTGGGCAACAGACGGAGACTCCATCTCAAACAAAAAAAAAAAGATAACTCTGGGTATGAATCTGTTGCTAGTGGGAGTGATGTGATGGCTTCAGTAAAGGATGATGACGTGGCTGATCTGCTGCAATGACCCCTCTGACTGTAGGTGGTTATGTTGACATGGAGTCCGTCACACCCAACTTCCCTTTGTATGGGAACTCCCCTGCCTGCGGTGCTCTGCTTAGAGGAGCCACGTTCAGCTGTTTTCTGTCTAATTGGACTGGGCTCATGACCTACCGTGTAGTCAGACTCAAAACACAAGAGAATCAGACCTCTCTGAGAAATTTATTTATTAATTCATTTACTTTTGAGACAGAGTCTCGCTGTCTCACCCAGGCTGGAGTGCAGTGGCATGGTCATGGCTCACAGAAGCCTCAACCTCCTGGGCCCAATTGACCTTCCCACCTTAGCCTCTCGAGTAGCTGGGACCACAGGCATGCGCCACCACGCCTGGCTAATTTTTGTATTTTTTTTGTAGAGACGGAGTTTCAACATGTTACCCAGGCTGGTCTTGAACTCCTGGCCTCAAGTGATCTGCCTGCCTTAGCCTCAGCCTCTCAAAGTGCTGAGATTACAGACATGAGCCACCACATCCGGCCTCTTTCAGAAATGTAAACTTGAAGAACTGAAACAATTGAAGGCAAGCAGGGGGTAGCTGAATCCAGTAGTGCAAAGGGGGAAATTGAAGGGCAGATTCCGTAGTCTAAGAGTTCGTGACTCTATGTCAAGCACAGGATTGGCCCACTGTTGATGTTCAATACGTATTTGTTGTTGAACGAATGAGCGGAAAGATTTGATGACAGCCGACCTCTCTCTTCTTTCTCCGTCCAGGGTGCCTCCCCCTTCTGGTAGCAGCATCCCCATTCCTTTGGGAGCCTGCCTAGAATGTTAATTCTAGCTGGGGGAATCCTAATTGCAATTCTAAAATGCAATTCTAGCAAGGGGAAGGCGGGTTCCCGAAGAAATGGGAAACAGGTTCACTCCATATGGATTGACACTGTCTACCTGAACCACCTGAATTAAGAAGTGTAGTATCCTCAGCTCTTGAGGCTCCCCATGATGTGACACTAGTGTCCTTTTCTGCTTCTATGCTCACACTCCTCCTTGGCTTCTTTCCCTTCCCTGGATGTCCGCTTTTCTGTTTTTTGTTTTGTTTTGTTTTGTTTTGACACAGAGTCTCACTGTGTTGCCCAGGCTGGAGTGCAGTGGCGAGATCTTGGCTCACTGCAACCTCTGCCTCCTGGGTTCAAGCAATTCTTGTGCCTCAGCCTCCCAAGTAGCTGGGATTACAGGTGCCCACAACCACGCCCAGCTTATTTTTGCATTTTTAGTAGAGACGGGGTGTCACCACATTGGCCAGGCTGGTCTCCAACTCCTAGCCTCAAGTGATCCGCCTGCCTCTGCCTCCCAGAGTGCTGGGATTATAGCCGTGAGCCACCGTGCCCAGCCCTAATTCTCTACCTTTTGTCTGTGTGAGCTTGGGAAAGTTAATTAACCCCTCTGAGCCTCAGTTTCCTTAGCTGTGAAATGGGGATAAAAGTGAGATAACACCCACAAAGGAGCTGGAACAGAGCTGCCACTCAGTGTCTTCTGTTAAATATGAGCCCTGCCCCATCCCAGAGATTTGGGGAATAACTGCAGGAAAGTCCGTGGTCACAGTGGGCAGTATAGTGTGACAATTAAGAGCATCAGCTCTAGCTCTGTCATTTAGTAGCCCTGTGACCTTGGGTAAGTTTATGTAACCTCAGTCTCCCCACTTTAAAGTGGGATAATAATAGCGACAACATCTGACAGCCATTGTGAGGAATAATTGAGAGGATTGAGAAACGTGCCCAGGAGGTGGGCTTGGCTCTGAAGAAGCACTCAATGAATGGCAGCTATTTTTTGGCAGAAACCATGGGGAGAGAGGCTTTCTTTTCTCGATAGGGTTACTAAACTGGTAGAATGTGAGCCTAGAGCTGCTAGCAGCCATCTGTGGGAGGCCCTGCCTGCAAACAAAGCCAGCCCAAAGAAGGCCGAGCAGCAGAGAGGTGGACAGGGAGGGACTCCTGGTGACTTTTTTTTTTGTAATGCAACTTTTTTCCTTTTTTTTTTTTTTTTTTTTTTTCCGAGTCTCGCTCTGTCATCTGGGTTGGAGTGCAGTGGCGTGATCTCAGCTCACTGCAACCTCTGCCACCCAGGTTCAAGCAATTCTCCTGCCTCAGCCTC
The DNA here is from genome assembly GCF_029281585.2 of Gorilla gorilla gorilla. NCBI lineage: Eukaryota > Metazoa > Chordata > Mammalia > Primates > Hominidae > Gorilla > Gorilla gorilla. The sequence goes on from NC_073234.2 coordinate 131,740,240, forward strand.
CCGAGTAGCTGGGATTACAGGCGTGCGCCACCGTGCCCAGCTAATTTTTGTATTTTTAGTAGAGATGAGGTTTCACCATGTTGGCCAGGCTGGTCTTGAATTCCTGACTTCAAGTGATCTGCCTGCCTCGGCTTCCCAGAGTGCTGGGGTTACAGGCATGAGCCACTGAGCCGGGCCTGTAATGCGACTTTAAAATATAACACTAAATACTTATTAACATGGGGTCGTACCAGACATGTGTTTAACTCATGCAAATCCAACTCTGCATGTTTGCCTTGGTAATGAGGAAGTGGGTATAATCCTCCACAACCAAAGGGCCAGGGAGGAGGTCTGAGTGCCAATCCAAATGGGTTGTGGAGGACTGAACTCCTCCTTCCCTGGCTTCTGTAGCTGAGGGAGGCACAAAACCAGTGGTTCCCAACTTTATCCCAATGCTTAGTACCAGGATGCCCTTTTTATTATTTATTTATGTATTTATTTATTTAGAGACAGGGTCTTTCTCTGTTGCCCAGACTGGAGTGCAGTGGCGTGATCATGGCTCACTGTAGCCTCCGACTGCTGGGCTCAAGTGATCCTCCCACCTGGGCTTCTGAGTAGCTGAGACTACAGGCGCACCACACCAGCACATCCAGCTAACTTTTAAATTTTTTGTAGAAACCAGGTCTCGCTATGTTGTCCAGGCTGGTCTCGAACTCTTGAGCTCAAGTGATCCTCCTGCCTCAGCCTCCCAAATGCTGGGATTACAGGTGTGAGCCACTGTGCCCGGCCAGGATACCCTTTTCAAAACCTTCAAAAATATCACCAACCTGCACTTGAGTGTTTTCTCATGAGAAAAGGCATAACAACAAAAAGCCACTGTGAATTAGTATGTACTTTTAAAGAATTTTTAAAAATTGCACTAGCGCTGAAAAACTATTCATGTGTCTATATGTGGGAGGTATTGTTTATTCATTCTATGGACCATTCCATCTGCACTTTGGGTAGGCAGACTCTTGCTGTATGACTCTGGAGCCCAACCCCCAACACCTCTACAGCCCTTGGGTTCCAGTGGTGCAGTTCTTGGTATGTGGCCTGCAGCCCACAGAGTGGGTCTAAGCTCCTTTCTACAGGCCATCAACTGATCCTAAAAGGTCACTTTCTTCCTCTGGTTCTTATGAACAAGTTACACATATATCCGCTGATTTCCAGCTTGATACATGACTAAGTGCCACTTTCTAGGAACCTACTAAGTGAGTTACTACAATTGACTAGTCATAACTAAAATTAGAGTGTTACTGGGAATTACCGAGAACTCAGCCGCAGGGATCTTCTGGAAGCCTGGCTCCTGCATGATGCTTTTCAACACTGCAAAACTCCTACTGCACAAGTCACAAAGCAGGAACTGGTGGCTGCAGATGGGAGGAAGGGTCTTTGGCCTTGCCTAAGTGAGCCAAAGATCAAAAGCATTTGAGAGCCACTGTTCTAGGATCTGGAAATCCAGTAATCTACTCTCCTGGGTGCTTTAGTGCCCCATCTCGATATCCCTGACATTTCCAGCTGCTCTTAACGTCATTCCCAACTTACACCTTTAGACCACCATAAGTTACCTATAAAGCATGCTTTAAACAACTGATATTATAAATAACATTCAAATTCCAGTTCTGACCTCTAAATGCCTAAGCCGACCATTCAGTTAATAAATATTCAATAATACTCAAATATATTCAGGCGTATATTAGATCTAGGGCATGTAGTAGTCATCAAGACTGTTGCATTCCCTGTTTGCATGGAACTTATGGTCTGGTATCAGAAAAAGACACTATATAAATAAATGAAGCAATGATAACATTTCATGGGCTTAAAAAAATAAAGTATCGAGGTAGAGGCTGGGTGCAGTGGCTCATGCCTATAATCCCAGCACTTTGGGAGGCTGATGGGGGGGATCATTTGAGGTCAGAAGTTTGAGACCAGCCTGAACAACATGGGGAAACCCTGTCTCTACTAAAAGTAAGAAAAATTAGCCAAGCGTAGTGGCACATGTCAGTAATCCCAGCTACTGAGGAGGCTGAGGCACAAGAATCATTTTGAACCTGGGAGGCAGAGGTTGCAGTGAGCCAAGATTGTACCACTGCACTCCAGCCTGGGCAACGGAGCAAAACTCTGTCTCCAGAAAAAAAGTATTGAGGTAGAGAATGGCATGGGAGTCCCTATTTGAACACAGTGGTCAGGAAAGATGTCTTAGTCCATTTTATGTTGCTATACAGGAATACCTAAGGCTAGGTGATTTGTAAAGAAGTTTTTTTGGTGCACACTGCCACAGGCTGTACAAAAAGCATGGTGCCAACATCGGCTTCTAGTGAGGGCCTCATGCTGCTTCCACCCAACGGGAGATAAATAGGAAATGGTGTGTGCAGAGATTGTATGGCAGGAGAGGGCGAAAGAGAGAGGAGAGATGTACCAGATTCTCAAGGGAACCAATAGAGTGAGGACTCTCCACAAGGGAGGGCATTAATCTGTACATTAATCTGTGCCATTAGGCCCCATCTCCAACATTGGGATCAAATTTCTTTTTTTCTTTCTTTTTTTTTGAGACGGAGTTTCACTCTTGTTGCCCAGGCTGGAGTGCAATGGCGTGATCTCAGCTCACGGCAACCTCAGCCTCCCAGGTTCAAGTGATTCTCCTGCCTCAGCCTCCCTAGTAGCTGGGATTACAGGCATGTGCCACCATGCCCAACTAATTTTGTATTTTTAGTAGAGACGGGGTTTCTCCATGTTGGTCAGACTGGTCTCGAACTCCCGACCTCAGGTAATCTGCCCGCCTTGGCCTCCCAAAGTGCTGGGATTACAGGCATAAGCCACCACACCTGGACTTTTTTTTTTTTTTGAGACGGAGTCTTGCTTTGTTGCCCAGGCTGGAGTGCAGTGGCACAATCTCGGCTCACTGCCAGCTCCACCTCCCAGGTTCATGCCATTCTCCTGCCTCAGCGTCCCGAGTAGCTTGGATGACAGGCGCTGGTCACCATGCCTGGCTAATTTTTTTGTATTTTTAGTAGAGATGGGGTTTCACTACGTTAGCCAGGATGGTCTCGATCTCCTGACCTCGTGATCCACCCGCCTCAGCCTCCCAAAGTGCTGGGATTACAGGAGTGAGCAACTGCGCCTGGCAGGATCAAATTTCAACATGAAGTTTCAGGGGACAAACATCCAAACTATAGCAAAAGATGTATCAACCAGGGTTCTGTGATTGTAAGCAACAGAAAATGATGCTGGAAATTTATTGGAAAGATGTGGGAGACTTGCAGAAGCAATGGAAAAACTGGACCTGGTGAAGGAATGACCAGAACCAGACAAATTCTAGGGATGTAGGGAGCAAGAATGAATGGAGTGTCTCTTAAGTGTCTCATGTACATGACATATCAATGTCAGCCATTGTCTGTCTTTGGTTCATTTGGGTCAAGGGCTTATTCATTTGGCATGGAGGGAAGGGAAGGGCAGGAAACCTTGATTGGCAGTTGCTCCAAGGCCATGTAGAATGCAGGAAGAAAACAGGGGTTCCATGGTGGACCCCACTGGCTGGCCAAACCAACACGCATTTCTACCTCATTCCCTCTACCAATTTCCATTGTCAAGACTAGAAAAAGCGAAATCTTTGCCTTCCTAGCCTCCCTTGCAGCAAGGGATGGGTGTATTACACAGGTCTGGCCAATGAGACAAGCTGCTGTGGATGGAAGAAGGTGTTCCGGAAAAACTTTTGCTTTTGAATAAAAGGGATAGGTGTTGCCAGTACCACCACTTCCCCACTTCTTCTTGTTTTGAACATGGCCATAAACCTTGGAATGACAGTCATCTGCTTTCTTGCAACCACGATAGAAAATGCAAGCGACTCACAGAGATACAGACTTTGGTATTGCTGGGTTGAACCAACTCTGGAATTACCTAAGCTAAATCTCTTGTTTTGTGAGAAAAATAAATCCTTATTTTTTTAAGTCATTGTTTATCAGGTGGTCTTCTGTTACTTGCAGCCAAACATATTTTTAGGTAATTGTGGTAGATTGTATTATTGTTCCCAACTGTTTGCTCCCCTTCCTGTAATGGGATTATACATCCCTGTCCATTGTCACGTAAATTTCAGTGCCTCCCAGCAGTGGTATATCCTTTCCCACCCCTGACAGACTTGGACACAACTTGTTTTTTGTTTGTTTGTTTGTTTGCTTTTTGAGACAAGGTCTCACTCTGTCACCCAGGCTGGAGTGTAGTGTTGTGATCTCAGCTCACTGCAACCTCCGCCCCCCAGGTTCAAGCGATTCTCCCACTTCGGCCTCCTGAGTAGCTAGGACTACAGGCACATGCCACCACACCTGGTGAATTTTAATATTTTTTGGTAGAGATGGGGTTTCACCATATTAGCCAAGCTGGTCTCAAACTCCTGACCTGCCCACGTTGGCCTCCCAAAGTGCTGAGATCACAGACATGAGCCACTGTGCCTGGCCACAACTTGTTTTGATCAATGAACTGTGAGCAGATATGACAAATGCCAAGTCTGACCAGAAGCTTTAAGAGAGATTGTGTGATTCAATTCTGTCACCTGCTGTTTTCCATCTGCCATATGGACAGCTTGTCCCAAATAGGGGCTGTTCCTTTAGACTGTGTCCCAGAATGAGAGATGCATGGAGCTGTAGCAGCTGAAATGTAACAAACATGAAATAAATGTTTGTTCTTGGAAGCCACTAACCTTGGGGTTGTTTGTTACTGCATCAAAGCTGACCAATACACTGAAAATGATCCTGTTACCTCCAAAACTGGTATGAATGTTAAGCATGCAAAATTAATGGTATCCACTATTGAAGGCCTTACTGAGAACATGACAATAAAGCTGAGGTCTCAAGCATGCAAAGTGATCAGCCATGCAGATAAACAGGTGAAGAGTATTCTAGGTCAGGGAATCACATACTCAAAGACCTGAGCCAGGAAAGTTCTTGGCATTTTATTTTCTTAAGACAGGGTATTACTTTGTCACCCAGGCTGGAACGCAATGGCGTGATCATGGCTCACTGCAGCTTTGACCTCCTGGGCCCGAGTGATCCTCCCTCCTCAGTCTCCTGAGTAGCTGGGACTACAGTCACATGCCACCACATCTGGCTTATTTTTTATTTTTAGTAAAGACAAGGTCTTGCTATGTTGCCAAGGCTAGTCTCAAACTCCTGGGTTCAAGCGCTCCTCCCACCTTGGCCTTCCAAAGTGCTGGGTTTACAGGAATGAGCCATTGTACCCGGCCATGCTTGGGATTTTTTTTTTTTTTTTTTTTTTGAGACGGAGTCTCGCTCTGTCACCCAGGCTGGAGTGCAGTGGTGTGATCTTGGCTCACTGCAACATCCGCCTCCTGGGTTCCAGCAATTCTCCCACCTCAGCCTCCTGAGTAGCTAGGGTGGCAGACATGCACCGCCATGCCTGACGAATATTTGTGTTTTTTGGTAGAGGCATGGTTTCCTCAAGTTGGCCAGGTTGGTCTCGAACTTGACTTCAGGTGATCCACCCATCTTGGCCTCCCAAAGTGCTGGGATTACAGGCATGAGCCACCACGCCCGGCCCATGCTTGGCATTTTTAAGAAACCAATGTCAGCATGACTTTCCTCTGTTCCCGTTCTTCCTGTTTTCAGCTCTTTTAGCTTGGACTTCTGTTTCTAGTGCTACTCTCTTCTCCTTGGACTTGCTGTTCCAAGTCAGCTTCACTGTCCCTGATCATTCGTCTCTCTAAGGGCTCAGCTTGCTCTCATCTCTGGCTCATTCCACTCTTCACTATTTGGTGTTGCCCATCCCAGCCCTGACCCCAGGAACTGGGTCAAGCCAGAACCCAGCCTGGAAACACAAGGCCAGGCATCAGACAAGGGGGTGGTTTCATTTCTCTCCCCAGGCTCATTTTGTGGTATTCCAGTTCAGCACTAGGGAAGCAGAAATCCTTCCATATTTCTTAATTGGTGGCCACACAGCTTGTTAAACTTAATTAATGAGGCATCATCAACTCATCTCTGATGCCTTGGTGGAAAGTTGAATTCCACATGCAGGTTGGGAAAACAGGTGGGTGAATGCGTCTCTGTGAGTTTCAGGGGTAGGTTGTATTCCTGGTGGGCACTCCTGGGATACTCGGTCTAAAACAGTCAAAATCTCATGTATATTAAATGAATGATATGCTTGCTCCCAAATCCTGTGAAACAGGCTCATTTTAGTATACCTCCCTGCCCTCAAGTTCTACCCCTGAGAACTCTGTCACAGCCCTGCAATGCCTCCCTCTTCTCACATCCCAGTCACTCAGTTTCTCAGGAGACCTTTCAGTTATTTATTTCTCACCCTTGTTTCTGAGAAAGTTGTGTCTTTTAAACAAATCCTGTCTTACTCAGGTGAGCCTGATTGGATCTCTGTTCCTTACAACTCGAGATGTTCAGATGAGCCCACCTGTCCCCCATTTTGCCCGTGGCTGTCATCTGGTGGAGATCATAATAAGATTATTTGGAGAAGTGATGCCTGCCAACCCCAACCCTCATTGTAAAAAGAGCAGAAGATTTGGCTCTTTTTACAGTGGAGTGAAGACGAACCTAGCAAAGAGATGCTGAGAAAGGGTGGGAAAGTAGAGAGATCGAAACAAGGAGTTAGAGGCTGTGAAAAAGATGGAAGAGGCTGATGGCTTTTCCAGAATTCACAAGCTGGGGTCTTTGGGGACCCAATTCAGCCTTGCAAACATGTTTTGTTGGGCTGAAACCATGTCTTTAAAAAATGTTGAGTGTAAATGCTTTGAAGACAAGAATGCACTTTTCTGTTCACCATAGTCCCCACCACTCCCTATTGTCCTCCCAGTGTCTTCCTCCACTTAGTTGGAGTCTAATGGTGTAGTTCTTTAGCCAGGTGAGTTTGTCATCTGTGCTTTATGTAAAAAGCCTGGTTAGAGGCTTTTCAGGAAAGGGTTAGAAAGTCCCTATCATTAAGTTTAACCCTTAACTTACATTTGAAATCTTACACTTCTACCAAAGTCCCACACTATGAGCCTTATTAGACGCTATCATTTCCATGCATCGAATGTGCTAAATAAAGAGTGATGTGCAAACCCGCGTTGGAAGTAAAGGCAGCATCTCGTGTTGTGTTGGACTCGTCTAAGGAGAGGAACTGACACTGCTTACCTGTTGCCGAAGACAAGCAGGAAGAGACCCTTGAGAGTTCCCTTTAGAAGCAAAGAGGTTTCTCAGTGGGATCATTTCCACCTCTGGTCCATCTGACTTCACATGGGAGGAAAAGCCAGAAATGTCCCCCTAAGCTAGAAGAGGGGAAAAAGAAAATGCACTTAGGAACTGCCGATGATAGGGAAGAGAGCAGGGGGCAACGTGTCCAGATCTTGCAAGAGACACTCAGGCAGCATTCCAGGCTCAGCCTGAACTTTCGACCCCATTGTCTACTCTAATTACTGGAACCAGCAGGATTAATTCCTCGACCTACTTTCCAGTTTTTTTTTGGTTTTTTTTTTTTCTGCCACAGAGCTATAAGGCTGCACTGGGCTTCTCTCTGTCATTTGAATGCAACAGTGGGGTTACATGCAGACTCGTGTTAGAGCCAAAGGAGGGTCTGATCTTTGAACTGGGGGTTCAAGATCACTTCTTTTTAGTTGATTCTCAATAAAGAGCAGTCGAACACATGAAAACATCCCCTACTTTGAGAACAGAGATAGCAATGAAAACAAGATATTATTTTATACCTGCTAAATTAGCATAAAATTTAAACTGATACATTAAAAAAAATTTTCTTTAACTACCAAATGCTGGGGAGGTTGAAAGAAACCTGATGCTCACAAGTTGCTGGGTGGCACAATTTTATAATACAGCAATATATATTAGGGATCATTTAAAACCATGCTGTCCATTGATTCTGTAATCTCATTCCTGGGAAGTTGTCCAAAGGAAATGATTCCAAAGAAGGAAGAGCTGTATACAGAGACCTTCACTGCAGCATAGAGAGAAGAGTGTCAAAATGACTCATACGTAGGCTAGCAAACTCATGGGCCAAATTCTGCCAGAGGCCTGTTTTTGTATGGCCAGCCAGCTAAGAATGTTTTTTCTTTAAATCCTTTTTAAAAGAATATTAACATGAACAAAAAAAAATGCGAAGTATGGCCAGCGAGTTAAGAATGTTTTTTCTTTAAAGGCTTTTTTTAAAAGAATATTAACATGAACAAAAAAAAAAGAGTAAAGTTAGCTGACCTCTAGAATAAGAAAAACTTGGATAAAGATTATAGAACAGCATAGAAAAATGTTTACCATACATTAAGCATTGCAAAATATAAAATGGAATTTCACTATGATATCAACCATTTAAAAAGATGCCCTGTGTATGCAGGAAGAGAAGGTGAAGATGAAATCAGTTGTTTGGGAGTGATTTGAAGGAAGTTATTACTCTTAGAATCCCTTCTTATCAGAAACAGCTCAGATGCTCATGGGTAGGGAGTTTATTTTCTAAATGTGTCATCCTTATGATGGAGTACTATGCAGCCATTAAAAATGATGCTTTGGGTCTGCATTTACTGAAATAGAAAGATGCTGATGACATACTGTCAAATGAAAAGGAACATTACAGAACAGCATGCTCAGTGTGTTCTCATTTACATAAATTGAATACTGATCAATTTCTGTGTGTATGCATAGAGAACAATCTAGAAGGGCAAATACAAAATATGTTTGCCGCAATTATCTCTGAGTGATGGAATTTGGGGTGAATTTTACTTTTACTATTTGATGGTTTATATTTTTCTCAAACGACCACTTATTATCTTTATAATTAAAAAAACTCAACTGAAAACTTAAAAATTTGTCATTGGCAAGAAAGCCAAGGCTCTAGGAATCTGCTGTGCCCTCCCCTGTCTCTTTTCACTGCCTTCACCTTAAATGCCACTGCCTCCAGCCTCTGGCTCTCAGACACAGGCCCAGGACTCGCTTTGGCTGCAAAATTTAAGGTGATGCCAAAAAACTCAGCGATCAAGATAAACATTTTAATGCCATATTTAAAAAAATCAAAATTAATGGGAAAATTCATGATGAACAAAATATTAAAATTTTTAATAAAGACAGGATCAGTATTATGGATTTTTCCCATTTCCTCTGTCTCCAGTATGCCTTGGCACAGCACTTTTACTGAGTCTGTCTCTGTCTAAGACATTGATGCTTTGTTCACCATGAATTTTTGGCATTAATTTTTATTTTTTAAAATATTATAATAAAATACTACTTATCTTGATACTGAGCCTTTTGGAACTCCCTTAAATATACTAAAAAATCATTGAATTGGACCTTTTCAAGAGAAATTTATGGTATATAAATTATACCTCTATAAAGCTGTTTAAAACTTTATTTGTGGATATGAAAATTTGAATTTTGTGTCATTTTCATGTATTACAAAAAGACAGCAAATCTGTTACCTGTTTTTAAAAATTTCTGAGACAGGTCATGTCCTGTTGCCCAGGCTGGAGTGCAGTGGTGTGATCACAGCTCACCGTAGCCTCAACCTCCTGGACTCAAGCACTCCTCCCACCTCAGCCTCTCAAGTAGCTGGGACTATAGGCATGTACCACTATCCCTGGCTAATTTTTAGAAATTTTTGTACAGTTGGGGGTCTCACTATGTTGCTAGGCTGGTCTTGAACTCCTGAGCCCAAGTCATCCTCTCACTTCAGCCTGACAAAGTACTGGAATTGCAGGTGTGAGCCACCATACCTGGCCTAAGTTTCAAAATTGTTTGTAGGAACACGGTCTTGCTATGTTGGCCAGGCTATTCTTGAACTCGTGGAAGCAATCCTTTCACCTCCGCCTCCCAAAGAATTGGCATTACAGGCGTGAGCCACCACACTCTGCCTGCTTGCATGTTTCATATAGCCTACGGGTTAAGAATGATCTTTAAACTTATAAATAGTAGGGAAAAAAATCAAAATAATATTTTGTGATACATGAAAATGACACAAAATTTAAATTACAGGTGACCCCTGAGTTAAAACATGGGAAATAACACAGAACCTGACTTGCATCAATTTAGGCTTACAAAGGAGTCAACTGGCCTCTCGATGCTGTTTCTCCGAGGCAGGATAGGCGAATACCTGCCACTTGGGGTTGTTTTGAGGAAATGTGGGCTGAGCACCTGCACAGAAGCCTCTACCTTTGCAAGGCTGACATTTCCAGGAGCAGAGAAGCCAAGCTATCACCCAGGCAGCTTGCTCTGGAAGCACAGGGGTCACTGAACCAGCTCCAATCACCAGTTCTGTTCCTATATCTCTTTGGTCTCTTTCTGCCATAGATATTCCCCACTTCTTGCTCATATTTTTCAGCAGAGTTTTTAATTACTGTCCAAGCAGCCACCACCTAGGAGTTTATCTGCTTCATTACTGTGTGACAGGGCTATAAAACTGCAGATAACCCTGGCTCTCTGGGCAGAAGGGCCGCTGCCTTATCAGCCACCGTCTACAATAATTAACCATGCAGGGAAATAAAAACAAATATTGGACAACAGATGCCTCATCTGTGACCGAAAGCCCCTGACTCAACGAAAGCCAACTGGGCTGTGCCTCGGTGGCTCTCACTGAAGTGTTCCTGAAAATCTCCACCCTCAGAGTTTCTGTTTCACCCACCTGTTCCCTCCGAGTAGCAACCTCCCCACATCACCAGCCTTCCAGCTTTCATAATTCACCCTCACTCACTTTAATTTTTTTTTTTTTTTTTTAGAGACAGGGCCTGATTTTGTCACCCAGGCTGGAGTGCAATGGCCCAATCATAGCTCACTGCAACCTTGACCTCCTGGGCTCAAGCAATTCTCCCACCTCAGCCTCCTGAGTAGCTGGAACTACAGGCATGTGCCAGCACACCCAGCAAATTAAAAAAAAAAAATTGTAGGCCGGACGTGGTGGCTCATGCCTATAATCCCAGCACTTTGGGTGGATGAGATGGGCAGATTACCTGAGTTCAGGAGTTCGAGACCAGCCTGGCCAACATGGTGAAACCCCGTCTCTACTAAAAATCCAAAAGTTAGCCGGGTGTGGTGGTGGGTGCCTATAGTTCCAGCTACTCGGGAGGCTGAGGCACAAGAATCACTTGAACCTGGGAGGCGGAGGTTGCAATGAGCCAAGATCATGCCACTGTACTCCAGCCTGGGAAACAGAGAGAGACTCTGTCTCAAAAAAAAAAAAAAAAAATTTGTAGAGATGATGTCTCAGTATGTTGCCCAGGCTGATCTTGAATTCCTGGTCTCAAGGGGTCCTTCTGCCTGGGCCTCCCAAAGCTCTGGGATTATAGGCATGAGCCACCTTGCCCAGCCCCCACCTTCATCTTTGAACACTGCTTTCTTATCCCTCCCTCTCTTCTCTAGTCTAAGTCTTTCATGGCCCCCAATCCTTCCACTTTACTCTGTTGCGTCAGACCACCAGAAGGCAAAATGCCTTCCTTGATCATAGGCTTGTTGGAAGATTAAACGAGGTAAAGTACATGAAGGATCCAGCTTGATGCCTGGCTCAAGGTGGGTGCTTGGTCAATAACTCTTAGTACCCTGTCAATAGATGTCTTAAATAACAATGCCAAGTATTTGCAGGCATGTCATAATTTCTGGGAGTGCAGACTATCTACAGGTCAAATGTTGTTACCCAAAATGCAATGATCATCTTGCCTTACCAAAACGGTTCATAATCAACTCATTCATCCATTCATGCAACAGTGAGGGGGCTGGGTGCAGTGGCTCTTGACTGTAATCCCAGCAACTCAGGAGGCTGAGGTGAGGCCAGAGGATCATTTGAGACCAGAAGTTGGAGGTTGCAGTAAGCTGTGATGGTGCCATTGCTCTTCAGCCTGGGTGACCAAGGAAAAGCCGGACTCTAAAAATAAATATGTAAAATAAAATAGAGTTAAAAAAATAAGTAACAGCAAGGAGCTTGTGTATCACATTAAGTAATTTGGACACTTCTGTAGGCATTGGAGGCATTGATGTTTTAAAGTAATTTACAAAAATATACTTATTGAAACCATGTAACTGAACATCTACTAAGCTCCAAGCACCGTTCTAGACAGTGGGGATTAAACAGAGAACAAGAGTAATATGGTTCCTGTCCTCAGGGAGCTTAATAAAATTTAGAGGGGGAGGCTGGGCATGGTGGCCTGTAATCCCAGCACTTTGGGAGGCCAAGGCAGACAGATCACCTGAGGTCAGGAGTTCAAGACCAGCCTGGCCAACATGGCAAAACCCTGTCTCTACTAAAAATACAAAAATTAGCCAGGCATGCTGGTGGGTACCTGTAATCCCAGCTACTCTGGAAGCCGAGGCAGGAGAATCACTTGAACCTGAGAGGCGGAGGTTGCAGTGAGCAGAGATCACGCCACCGCACTCCAGCCTGGGCAACAGAGTAAGACTGCATCTCACACACACACACACACAAAAGGCCGGGCACGGTGGCTCACACCTGTAATCCCAGCACTTGGGAGGCCAAGGCGGGAGGATCACGAGGTCAGGAGATCAAGACCATCCTGGATAATACGGTGAAACCCCATCTCTACTAAAAGTACAAAAAATTAGCCGTGCGTGGTGGCTGTAGTCCCAGCTACTCGGGAGGCTGAGGCAGGAGAATGGAGTGAACCCGGGAGGCGGAGCTCGCAGTGAGCCGAGATTGTGCCACTGCATTCCAGCCTGGGCGACAGAGTGAGACTCCGTCTCAAAAAAAACAAAAAAAAACCCAAAAAAACCAAAAACAGGTTTAGAAGGGGAGCCAGGCCCAAGGAGCTTGCAGGAAAGATGAATCAGTCCAGGCAAAAGGTACAGCTCCTGAAGTTTCCTGGAGAAACAGCTTGAGCTCGCTGGCAGGATAAATGGGAGTGGCCCAGATGCTGAGAGGGGCTCGGGCCTCCATATCCCAGTACAAGGGAATAGCACAGATGTTCCTGGAAGTGTTTCGAACATGCTGTTATACCAGAAGCTTGTTCTTAAACATAATTTGAAAGGCTTGCTGGGCTCCCAGCTTTTTTCATAAACCCACCATGTCTACATCATGGAGGTTTTGAGCCTTGGCTGCATGGAGTGTGGATTCAATGAAGCAACCTGTGCTTCAGTTTCTACATCTGAAAAATGGAGATGATAAAGACAACTCCACAGGGGTGTTAACAGAATAAAATGAAACAACATACTGAAAGCATTTGGAGGCAGTAAAAGCTAGATATTGTCATGTATGTTTATCCTTGCCAACTTGCCACCTCCTGCCTAGTCCCCACCCACAGGCAAAAGAAGGTGAGATAGATGCTACATAGTCCCTAAAAAAAAGTTCTTTGTTTCATCTATGGCACCACTGATTTATTAATTAATATCTTTGGAGAAGAAGCTGATGCCTGCCTTTTAGCTGCTTTGACCATTGTATAGACCCTGCTAGTTAGTTACCCAATATTCATTCCCTCATTCGACTTTGCTAACAGAATGCAATTTTGCTTGGAGTAGCAATGTGCCAGCCTCAGAGGTTGGATCAAGATGGATTTAAGCAATCTGGCCATGTGACCCAGTTTTGGCCAATGAGATCTATGCAGAAAGCTTCTGCTTTTTTGACAAATGAGTTCACAGCTGGTATTGTCTCTGCCACCCTCTTACTGCCTTGAGTTGGGAAGGTGACCGGAGCTGTGGCAGCCACTGTGTGATCATGAGTAAATGGTGAAATCTGAGACAGTGGTTCTGACATGACTGGGCCACTCAACCAATACCACAATGTCTGTTTAGAGAGAAGATAGATCCTTAGGTGTTTAGCCACTGTAATGGTTTTGGTTATAGGCAGTCAAATGTAATCCTGACTGGTTGAGCAGGGTTGAGCATAGATTGTTCAGAGCCATGAGCACCAAACAATGCATCAAGTCACGGGTATCTGGGGTCTAGAGTCAGGTTACCAGGCAGGCTCAGGAACTTAGAACCCAAGTCCTTGCAGTGAGGCAAGGACTGGAATACAGGGGTGCTGAGTCCCCTTGCTCAGCCAGAAACATGGAAGATGAGTTTCGAGGAGGAGGAAGTGCCTCCATCCAACCTAATAGGCTGGGGCATGTTGGGAACAGAGGAATGGTCTCCAGCAGGGACAAGAAGGGCTCAAACTCCCTGACATTTGGCTGGATCTGGGGTTTTCACTCCACTGCATGTCCTGCCCGCTTGTTTCCTCAACAGATTGTAGTGTCTTGTTCCTCTGATTCTTTCTCATGAGGCCTTATTTTTACAACCTCCCTTTGTCCACTTGTGGCTCAGAATAAGGTAGAAAGCTGAGAGGGCAGCAAGCTTAAAACTCCAAGGGGTGGTAGCCCCTTCTCCCTGGCCACCCTCTCCGTGCATAAACATTTGCTGAGTGGGTGACTGAATGCATGAACGAGCATATCCTGCAGATTCCATGCTCTCACTATCTGTGCTAATCCATAATAATTTCTATTTGACTTTGGAATGCATTATGTAATTTGCATTCTGCAAATTTACCTTCCTAATTATGTTCTTCTTTGACTAACACAGAACTTAATTTGCACAGATTGAGTGATGGTCGGGGGAGGTTTGCTAGGTGGGATCATTAGGTGGCTAATCCATACATTGGCAGTCAAGAGTTGTCTATATTGGGAAGGTCAACTAGACTGATATTTGAAGCAGGGGTGGCGTGTGTGTGTATGTGTGGGCCTGGCGTCTTGCTTCTGCCTTAGCCATTCTGTGGAAACTGTGTTCCATAAAAACACTGCCTACCAGCTTGGTCTTGGCTTAGGCTTTCTGGCCTATCCTGCCACTGTTCTGAGAGTGACATGGTAGTCCATGGCTTTAAAGGCCCAGCATTGAATTAGATTTACACCTGGCCTTGCTCAGACTTCAGGACCTCAATGCTAGCAACTAGGTTCCCAGGTGAGTATCCTGGGTACAGGGATACTGCCCTCCCTCCACTTGCCCAATGCATAAAAGAATGAATGAACGGTTGGATGGCTGGATGGCTGGATGGCTGGATGGATGGGTGGATGAACTCTTTATACAACAGGTTCCCAGTCTCGAATCTCAGTTCTTTAGAAATGAATGCTGTTTATTGACTCTTGTACCATCCACCCACCTGGATCTTCACTGACTGAACCTTCTGTTAGGGCTGGGTCTGAAGTTCACCTGGACCTTGATTAACTGGCTCTACTTTGCCCTGGAAAGGATCCCAAGCTCCCAATCTGGTTGGAGATTTTAGGCCTTATGTGCCAGGGCCTGGGATGGCTGGTTCCTGGTCTTGTTCTAATGTTTAGATGTCGATGGGGCCTGGCCTGGCCATGTGCCTTTGAGCTGGCAGGTCTCACCCCAGCTGCACAGCCAGCATTCAGTGCAAATGAACCACTGATACTCAACTTATTCATAGTCTTTGTCCTGAACCATTCGCTTCGACGTAGCTAGCTTGGATTTTGTTCCTACTGCCTTCTAGGTATCTTGGCTCCCACCCCTATATTAACCCCCGGACTGATTTATGGTTCCACACCATTGGCTGTGATCTCATGGTTCCCTCCTGGACAATGGGTCACACCTCACTTCCTAACCCACAATCCTGTCACTGGGCTCTGCCTTTGCTCGTCGATGATGGTTCACGGCAATTTCTTTGAGTACATCACCCATAGCAGTTTTTGATTAACATTGGCCAAATCCAGGACCCTATATCCATGGCATCTTGTAGCCTCTCTCCTGGGTCTATCTGACCTCAGGAAATAGAGCAGGATGTTCATACTGATGAATCAGCTTGGAACCTTAACACCAGGTTCCCCTGATCTCTCTTGGCAACTGTCATTCATCAAACATTGATTAAATACTGACTGCATGTCCAGCACTGTGCTGGGCACTAGGGATTTAATGGTGATCTGAACGTAAGCAGTCATTACACTGAACCCCATTGGAGAGACACACATGTAAACAGCAAGTGCAATGTAGCAAGTTAAAGCCAGAACAGAAGTACCTGAGCTCTATGAACCAGCACAGCACCTCCCAGCAAGGCAAAGTCAGAAACGGAATAAGGAAGATGAAATCGACGTCAGATACCAAATGGTTTCCGACTAGAAGGCCTAGGGGATTGTTGTCCCTGAGTGTCCTCTCGGGAAACCAGACCTACTTCCTCCTCTGACTGGGGAGTCGGGGGTTGGCAGGGGTTTGTGGGGGAAGAGGCACTGATAGCCCAGGTCTTCCCCTGTCTTTACCAATCATAAGTGCCACATGAGCTGAGCTAATAATCAACTATGGACGGCCAGCCAGGCACTCTCCGCAGCTACCTTGGCACAGAGGAAGACCTTATCAAGCCTCACCACTTGAAAGGAGAAGGATTGCTCCAAAGTGAATGCCCTGTTCCTACCCCACAGGAGAGTTGGAGGAATTACTGAACACACCATGACTGCAAAGTCTCGCCCAAGATCATGTGGGAAGGACTTTCGAAGAACTCCCTGATTCTAAGAAAAAATTAGAAGGAAGCCGTCATCTCCATGGGATAAGGTGAAAAATCAAGACACAGATAGCAAAGAGGTCCTGGAGCAAGGCAGCATCAGAGTCAAGAGGAAAGCAGATGACACGAATTAACATGAAGGTTCGTTCCCTTCTCCTCCCCCATCGCTGCTCACAGCCCACACTCAGGGTATGATACCCAGAAAAATGACCTCACCCTTTTGAACTGTGGGAGAAGAGAAAATCTGAAAGACTTTGTCATTCTGTCCAAATGATAGAATTTATTTGTTCAAAGATGTTACATATACTTTAAAAAAATTTTTTTAAATAATTTATCTGGGCCAGGTGTGATGGCTTATGCCTGCAATTCCAGCACTTTGGGAGGCTGAGGCGGGCGGATCACCTGAGGTCAGGAGTTCAAGACCAGCCTGGCCAACATGGTGAAACCCCGTCTCTAATAAAAATACAAAATTCGCCGGGTGTGGTGGTGGGCACCTGTAATCTCAGCTACTTGGGAGACTGAGGCAGGAGAATTTCTTGAACCCGGGAGGCGGAGGTTGCAGTGAGCCAAGATGGTACCATTGCACTCCAGCCTGGGTAACAGAGCAAGACTCCATCTCAGAAAAAAAATAAAAATAAAAATAAATAAATAAATAATAAAAGAATGTATTTGGAAAGAATTATTTAATTACTATTAATTAATTATCCAAGTAATTAATTATTTAATTACTTGGACAAAAGTATAATAGCAAAGGAAGTAGTATCAGGAGTGGTGGAGGGGTCATTTTAATGAATAGATGAGGCTTACTGGAGAAGAGAACATAATCGTTTTATGAAAATGATGCCGAACGTCCTCAAGAAAGTGCTTTTCCTTCCTCTTCCTGTCTGATTGGGCTCCCCTGTACCATATACTCGCTTTCTGGAGGTGGCATTCCCTCAGAACACAAGCTGGACAAGGCACAAGGCAAGAGACAGGCTTATCCATCAAAGAAGGTCCAAGGCTGGTCACAGTGGCTCACGCCTGTAATCCTAGCACCTTGGGAGGCCAAGAGGGCCAATCACTTGAGCTAAGGATTTTGAGACCAGCCTGGCAACATGGCGAGACCCCGCCTCTACAAAAAATACAAAAATTAGCCAGACGTGGTGTCACATGCCTGTAGTTCCAACTATTCGGGAGGCTGAGGTGGGAGGATTGATTGAGCCCAGCGGGTGGAGGCTGCAGTGAGTTGTGACTGTGCCACTGCACTTCAGCCTGGGCAATAGAGTGAGACTCTGTCTCCAAATAAATAAATGAAAGAAGGTCCAAAAATATGATCTTTATAATACTTGGTATGTTGTTTATTTCTTTGTCAAAACCTTTTGTGTTAGCCATGGTTCTCCTAGAAGCAGAGACTAAACATAAATTTAAAGCAGAAAGGATTTATTAGAAGAAAGGTCTGTGGGAGAAGCAGGGAGGGAGACAGAGAAAGTGAGGAGGGCCACACAATCCCAAATGAAGGGGAGAGGAAAGGAAGTTGGGTGGGGGCCTGGAACAGTGGCTCACACCTGTAATCCCAGCACTTTGGGAGGCCGAGGTGAGTGGATCACTTGAGGCCAGGAGTTCAAGACCAGCCTGGCCAACATGGAGAAACCCCCGTCTCTACTAAAAATACAAAAATCGGCCAGATGTGGTGGCACAGGTCTGTCATCCCAGCTACTCGGGAGGCTGAGGCAGGAGAATTGCTTGAACCTTGGAGGCAGAGGTTGCAGTGAGCTGAGATCATGCCACTGCACTCCAGCCTGGGTGTCAGAGTGAGACTGTCTTATAAAAAAGAAAGAGGGAAGGGAAGGGGAGGAGAGGGGAGGGGAGGTGAGGGGAAGGAAAGGAAGGGAAAGTTGGGTAGGATCTAGTTTATGATGGGTAAAAAAAAAATTTTTTTTTAAAAGAAGAAATTTGGGTGGGAGTGTCCTGGACTCCCATGCAGTCTAAAGAAGGTTTGGGAAGGCCCTTGGAGAATTCTCAAGCTCAAGTCACCATTGGAGGAGCCCTGCACCTCCCATGAACAGGCTGCCTTAGTGTCTCTGACGTGCTCAGTTGCTGGCCGAGAGCTGCAGAATTGGGATGGCAGCGCCAGCGTCTGGGGCGCTTGGTCTATTATAGGCTGTATTACTCAGGGTTCTCCAGAGAAACAGAACCAATAGGAAATGTGTAGATATAGAGAAAGAGATTTATTATGGGGGATTGGCTCACACAATTATGAAGACTGAGAAGTTCCACAATCTGCCATCTGCAAGCTGAAGACCCAGGAAAACTGGTAGTGTAGTTCCAGTCCAACGAAGCCCAGAGGCCTGAGAACCAGGGAAACCAACGGCATAGGTCCCAGTCTGAATCCTAAGTCCCCCAAACCAGGAGTGCTGATGCCTGAGGGCAAGAGAAGATGATGTTCCAGCTCAAGCAGACAGCAAATTCACGCTTCCTAAATCTTTTTCTTCTATTTGAGCTCTCAATGGATGACATGACGCTCACCTGGATTGGTGAAGGCAAATATTATTCAATCTACCGATTCAAATGCTAATCTCTTCTGGAAATACCCTCACAGACATACCCAGAAATAATGTTTTACCAACCATCTGGGCATCCCTTAACCTAGTCCAGTAGACACATAAAATTAATCATCACACATGGAAGTCTGGTCACTTCACATCTCTTCACAGCGACGGCGGCTCCAGTTTCCAGTCCAAATCAGTGTAAGTGCTAGGGGGCTTTCTGCACAGCTTTTGGGTGGGGTAGTCAATCGAAGAGATCAAGTTTGCATGCTGGAATATTTTAGTTGCTGAGATATTTCAATGGTTTGTGAAGACCATGGGGAAATAAACATTTAAAATTAAAAGTGGCTTGGAAAATCAAGGCAGTTTCTCAGCGGTAGTCCCCCGTTGACAGAAATATTTGGGACACTTGTTATAATTTCTTTATTTCTACCCAGACTTATTTAATCAAACCTTGGAGGTGAGAACCAGAGCTCTAATACACACCAATACCATATTTATAGTTAGCATCAAAGTAAAGGGAAGTTTGATGTGATTTACACCAAATCCAAACTCAGTGATATCTGAGTAAGTGAAATTTGACTATATTTTAATATTGCAATCTCCCTGCATTTTTCTTGCCACTGATAGCTACATCTACCCTTTTGCTTTAAATTCCTTCTATTTTCCAATCCCTTCTGTCAGACAGCTAAAAAAAAATGGTTACAATATTCTTAGAAAACTGTGCCTCAGAGAAAGCAGTGAGGTTACTCAATTGTTTCTCCTCTGTTAATTTGAGAATCCTAAATTATGCATGTTGTTTTGCACACATTTGCATGTTCAATTCACATGCCTGAGTTATTTGTCTACAAGATAAAACCAAGCATAGTAATTCAAGTAACCTGTGTCTGATTTCTCTTCACCCAAATTTCAGGGCTAACCGAGTTGCAGTTAAAGAATGGATAATTAAATCACTTGGGAAGCGCAGGGGAGTGCTGGTGGATAGGAAAGATGGGGTTACTGAGCCAACTCCTGCCTCCATCCCGTCTGGATTGCCTTCATCGTTTCTCCTTCCATGACCTGCTGGATTTCATAACCTCCACGAGGCCCCTTTCCCAGAAGGGACTCACTGTCCTGGTTACAATCCTTAAATCTA
Source organism: Gorilla gorilla gorilla (assembly GCF_029281585.2). Classification (NCBI taxonomy): domain Eukaryota; kingdom Metazoa; phylum Chordata; class Mammalia; order Primates; family Hominidae; genus Gorilla; species Gorilla gorilla. The sequence goes on from NC_073234.2 coordinate 131,760,328, forward strand.
GCTGGGCAGGCAGGCCAGGAGTGGAGTTTGTCCTCTGCCTGGTGTGGATAACCTTGAACATAAAGAAACCACCACAATACAAATGGCCCTGAAATCTGAACCAATGCCACCGCAATATGCAGATGACAAAGTCAGCACCATTCATCCATTGGCTGACTGCCGGCCTGACGTCACAATGGCCCAGCCCAGAGTGGCCAGAAGTGCCGTGGGCAACTTTCTGGACAAGTTGAAAAGCTTGTGCGTGTGTGTGGGTGTGTGTGTGTGGGGGGGGGGGGGGGGGGTCTTTTTTTTTTTTTATCAACTGGTGCTGGTTTCCTGCATTTCCTGTGTTACGGGGGGGGAAAAGGTGTTTATGTACAGCAAGAACTGATGAACTCAGGGCTGAAGAGCATTTTGTTCTCTGTGGCAGCTCTATCCCTTTCCTTAGGGGAGATCTATGTTAGAAACAAAAATGTCATAGGGGAAGGTTGTGAATTCTAAATGAACCGTGGGGACCTCACGAACCTCTTCAGCTTAGTGGTTTCCAGGAAGCCCCAGGCTGAGCCAAACTTTGTGACTTAGCTGGTGTGAGTCTTTGGCTGTCATCTTGACCACAAACTTCAAGATATGCAGGCATGGGAGGCTGGGGGCCTTTTTTATTTTTCTCTACCTCACTTTGCCAGGTTCAAGGCAAAGACAGAATCCAGTCCTCTGATCTGTGAACTTCTGACGATTCCCCGCCCTCAATGTGCTGGTGGTAGGAAAATTTCCTCTTTTCTTTTCTTTCTTTCTTTCTCTTTCTCTCTTTCTTTCTCTTTCTCTCTTTCTCCCTCCCTGCCTTCCTGCCTTCCTTCCCTCCCTCCCTCCTTGTCTTTCTTTCTTTCTTTCTTTTCTTTTCTTTTTCCTTCCTTCCTTCCTTCCTTCCTTCCTTCCTTCTTTCTTTCTGTTTCTTTTAGATGGAGTCTCACTCTGTTGCCCAGGCTATAGTGCAATGGCAGGATCTCGGCTCACTGCAAGCTCCACCTCTCGGGTTCACGCCATTCTCCTGCCTCAGCCTCCCTAGTAGCCTGGACTACATGTGCCCGCCACCACGCCCGGCTAATTTTTTGATTTTATTTATTTATTATTATTATTTTTTTGAAGAGGCGGGGTTTCACCATGTTAGCCAGGATGGTCTCAATCTCCTGACCTCGTGATCCACCTGCCTCGGCCTCCCAAAGTGCTGGGATTACAGGCATGAGCCACCGCACTGGTCTTCCTTCCTTCCTTCCTTCCTTCTTTTTCTTTCTTTCTTTCGCTCCCCTCCCTCCCTCCCTTCCTTCCTTTTTCTTTCTTTCTTTCCCTCCCCTCCCTCCCTCCCTCCCTTCCTTCCTTCCTTCTTTTTCTTTCTTTCCCTCCCCTCCCTCCCTTCCTTCCTTCCTTCTTTTCTTTCTTTTTTTTTTGACAGAGTCTTGCTTTATCACCCAGGCTGGAGTGCAGTGGCACAATCTCAGCTCACTGCAACCTCCACCTCCCAGGTTCAAGCCATTCTCCTGCCTCAGTCTTCCAAGTAGCTGGAATTACAAGTACCCACCATCATGCCTGGCTAATTTTTGTATTTTTAGCAGAGATGGGATTTCACTATGTTGGTCAGGCTGGTCTCAAACTCCTGACCTTAGGTGATCCACCCACCTCAGCCTCCCAAAGTGCTGGGATTACAAGTGTGAGCCGCCGCACCCTACCTAGAGAGAGATAGATTTCTTACAATGTTATTTGAGCACCTGGATCCAGCTGGACCTGAAACCACAACTCCTGCACATTTTTGTTAATGGCACCAATACAGTTACATTTTGATGTAAGTTGGATTGAGCTGAATTTCTGTAAAGTCAGTAAAGGAGTTCTCACTGGTACCTCCAGCTTCCCCTGGGCCGCTCGCTGTGTGGTTTCTTACTAGTCTCTTCTGCTTCTGTCAGCGTTGGTGGGGGAGGGAAAGAGTCCATGTGATGGCATATGGGTGATAGATAGGGGAGCTGAGTCATGGTGGAGTACAGCCCAGGGATCAACCTAAGGAGATGGGTCAGATAGGACTGGGCAACGAATACCCCGTTGCCTCAGTTCTCCCATCTGTAACATGGGAAGAGAGACAGTCCCTCCCTCTTGGGGTTGTCTGCAGGTGGGATGTAGTGTCTAGGGCATAATAAGTGCTCAAGAAAAAGTGGCTATTAGAATAGTCCTAGGTGGGGTCTTCTCCAGGCCTCTGGTGCAATGCAGGGACAATGGAGGGGAAGGGAAGGTTTTTAGAACCTTCCCTGGGGTTTGTAACCAACAACTCTGGGCCTCTGTTGTCACTGCCAACCACAAGCACCTGCCGAGCAAACGGCATGCACCTGTCACCCGTCACTCCGAGAAGGGGCTCCAATCCAGCCAGAGCAGGCGGCCTCTATTCTAGGCCAGATCCTGGCTGTGTGCAGCGTCTGTGAGCTCGCCCACCTGTTCTGAAACCCAGCTGGGCTCCAGTCTCTGCCTGTCCCACCTCCCACCCCCAGCTTCCTTCCTGGAGCAAACGTTGATCCGATGCCTTTCATGTCCCAGGGACTGTGCTAGGAACCATGGGGATGCAAGGGCAGAAACCTGAGTTAGCGAGTTTCATACTTTGTGCCATGTTGTGTGCCCAGGGTGGGCATTGCATATGCTTGTCTCAGCCACACAAAGCCTGAGAGGTGTGCTAAACACACCCGTTTTGTAGAGGCTCAGACGGAAAGCACTGCCTGCTGAAGGTGGTGGAGTTGATACAAACACTGTGTGTTTCTTTTCTTTTTTTCTTTTTCGAGACAAGATCTTGCTCTGTTGCCCAGGGTGGAGTGCAGTGGCGTGATCTCGGCTCACTGCAGCCTCAAACTCCTGGGTTCAAGTGATTGTCCTGCCTCGGCCTCCTGAGTACCTGGAACTACAGGTGTGTGCCACCACACTCGGTTGAGTTTTAAATTTTTGGAAATGGGGTCTCACTACGTTGCCCAGGCTGGTCTCAAACTCCAGGCCTCAAGCAATCATCCCTCCTCGGCCTCCCAAAAAGCTAGGATTACAGGCGTGAGCCACTGTGCCTGGCCCTGTGTGTTTCTTCAAAGCCCATATTCTTTAATATGCTGCCTGTTACAATAAGGATTACACTGTGAAATGCTATTACATTTAAAAACATAGTGCAGGCCGGGCGCGGTGGCTCACACCTGTAATCCCAGCACTTGGGGATGCCAAGGTGGGCGGATCACAAGGTCAGGAGCTCGAGACCAGCCTGACCAACATGGTGAAACCCCGTCTCTACTAAAAATACAAAAATTAGCCGGGTGTGGTGGCACGAGCCTGTAATACCAGCTACTCGGGAGGCTGAGGCAGGAGAAGCGCTTGAACCCAGGAGGCAGAGGTTGCAGTGAGCCAAGATCTCACTGCTGCACTCCAGCCTGGGCAAGAGAGGGAGAGTCTGTCTCAAAAAGAAAAAAAAAAAAAGTAGTGTATAGCTGGCTGGGGTGGCTCATGCCTGTAATCTCAGCTACTTGGGAGGCTGAGGTGGGAAGATTTCTTGAGCCCAGGAGTTCGAGGCTGCAATGAGCTATAATTGAGCCACTGCACTCCAACCTGGGTGACAGAGTTAGGTCTCGATTAAAAAAAAACAAAAAAACAACATAGTGCCTAGTATATAGTAAGTGCCAATAAATAGTAGATATAAATCCTACTTGGATTCTAGCTCTCACATAGCCATGGTATGTAGAGTAGGGAGTATGTAGATGTTAATACATCTACATGGTATGTAGATATATTAATAACTGACTCAAAAACAGAAGGCAGGGCTGGGCGTGCTGGCTCACACCTGTAATCCCAGCACTTTGGGAGGCCAAGGCAGGTGGATCACGAGGTCAGGAGATCGAGACCATCCTGGCTAACATGGTGAAAACCTGTCTCTACTAAAGATACAAAAATTAGTCCGGTGTGGTGGCAGGCGCCTGTAGTCCCAGCTACTCGGGAGGCTGAGACAGGAGAATGGCATGAACCTAGGAGGCAGAGCTTGCAGTGAGCCGAGATCATGCCACTGCACTCCAGCCTGGGAGACAGAGCAAGACTCCATCTCAAAAAAAGAGAAAAAAGAAAACAAAAAGCAGAAGGCAGAAAGCAGAGCTGTGCAACAGACATAGACTGTGAACCCCATATGTAATGAAACATTTTCTAGTAGCCACATTAAAAAGAAACAGGTGAAATTACTTTTTATAAGATATTTTATTTAGCCCAATATGCCTCAAATATTATAATGCTAACATGTAATCAATATAAAACTGTTGTTATTATTATTATTATTGAGACAGGGTCTCATTTTGTCACCCAGGCTGGAGTGCAGTGGTGTAATCACAGCTGGCTGTAGCCTTGACCTCCTGGGCACAAGCGATCCTCCCACATCAGCCTCCTGAGTAGCTGGGACTACAAGAATGCGTTACCATGCTCAGCTAATTTCTGTGTCTTTTGTAGAGACAGGATTTTGCCATGTTGCCCAGGCTGGTCTCGAACTCCAGGGCTTAAGTGATCTGCCTGCCTCAGCCTCCCAAAGTGCTGAGAATACAGGTGTGAGTCACCACACTTTGTTTTTTTGTTTGTTTGTTTGTTTGTTTTGAGACGGAGTCTTGCTCTGTCGCCCAGGCTGGAGTGCAGTGGTGTGAACTCAGCTCACTGCAAGCTCTGCCTCCCAGGTTCACACCATTCTGTCTCAGCCTCCCGAGTAGCTGGGACTACAGGTGCCCGCCACCATGCCTGGCTAATTTTTGTATTTTTAGTAGAGATGGGGTTTCACTGTATTAGCCAGTATGGTTTCGATCTCCTGACCTCATGATCTGCCTGCCTCGGCCTCCCAAAGTGCTGGGATTTACAGGCGTGAGCCATTGTGCCCGACCCCACACTTTGCATTTTCTGCATTTTTTTTTTTTTTTTTTTTTTTGAGACAGAGAGTCTCACTCTGTCACCCAGGCTGGAGTGCAGTGGCATGACCTTGATCTTGGCTCACTGCAACCTCCACCTCCCGAGTTCAAGCAACTCTCCCGCCTCAGCCTCCTGAGTAGCTGGGATTACAGGCGTGTGCCACCACACCTGACTAATTTTTGTATTTTTAGTAGAGATGCGGTTTCACCATGTTGTCCCGGCTGGTCTCGAACTCCTGACTTCAAGTGATCTGCCTGCCTCAGCCTTCCAAAGTGCTGTGATTACAGGCATGAGCCACTGCACCCGGCCAAAAAAAATTATTAATGAGACATTTTACATTTTTTTTTTTTTTGACGAAGTCTTTGAAATCTCTGTGTAAGTATAGAGCATCCCAATTGAGGTGCTAAATTTTTATCAGAAATACTTGATCTGTATTTAGATCTCATAAAATTTATGGTTGAATAAGTTCGAGTGTAGTTTGCATACCCAAGGTGCTCCAAGCAAAGTTTTCCAATAACTGAATGCAGTATTAGTTTTTTAGCTTAAAAATAAAGGTAAATAAAATTAAAAATTCAGTTACACGGTCACACTTGCCACATTTCAGTGCCCAATAGCCATATCTGGCCATTGTGTTAAGCAGGGTGGTAGAAAGGACGCCTGTGAGGTAGAGAATTCCAGGTGAGACTTTAGGGGTTGATATTTAGTGTGGAGAAAATACATGTCAAAACACATGGACAAAAAGAGGCAAATTCTGTGGTTGCCTACCCAATATCTGTAACCCCTTTTCCTTAGCAACTCAATTTAGATTTTTGTTAGGAGTAGCAATAGATCAAATTAAAAAGAAAGAAAGAAAGAAAGAAAGAAAGAAAGAAAGAAAGAAAGAAAGAAAGAAAGAAAGAAAGAAAGAAAGACTACATTTGTGAGCTCCCTTTACAGATAGTGTTCCTAAGTCATATCTTATTAACAGTCACTGCGAAGGCTGGACACAGTGGCTCACGCCTGTAATCCCAGCACTTTGGGAGGCCAAAGGGGGACGGATTACATGAGTTCAGGAGTTCTAAACCAGCCTGGCCAACATGATGAAACCCCATCTCTAGTAAAAATATAAAAATTAGCCAGGCATGGTGGTGGGCTCCTGTAATCCCAGCTACTTGGGAGGCTGAGGCAGGAGAACTGCTTGAACCTGGGAGGTGGAGGTTGCAGTGAGTCGAGAGGGTGACATTGCACTCAGCCTGCGCGACGGAGTGAGACTCAAAAAACAAACAAACAAACAAAAAACTAAGTGGGAAGTAGTTGGGTGGAGCTTCCAGGAAATCTCTTTAAAGAATGGGGCTGACTCACCTGAGATACCCTTCTGCCCTCCCTTCTTCCTCCTTCTTTGTGCCTGGAATGAAGACATGATGGCTGGAGTTGCAGTAGTAATTGTGTGACCTTGATCACTGAAACCATGCTCTAAGGATAACAGAGAGGAAAGACAGAATGAACATGGGATATTGATGATCTGGGGGACATGTCAACCTGGACTTCTTTTTTTTTTTTTTTAAAGATTTCTTTTTTAAGAAAAGAAACCTTTACCTTGTTTAAACCACTGTTATTTCAGTTCCCTGTTACTAGAAGTCAAGCACAATTCCTAACTGATACAAAAGTGTACAAGTGTCAAAAAAGAAGTGAATAGTTTGGTGTGACCTGTGTATTTGATAAACCATCCTAGGAAAAGCATTTGTTTATTATTTACTTAATGAATACTGCTTGCAGGACTTGTAAAGTATGATGTATGTAGTCACCACCGCTTTCACGTTTTATAGATAAGGAAACTGAGACAGAAGTGAAGCAATTTGGTCAAGGTCCCAAAGCTAACAAGTAGTGAATGTGGCTGGGCGTGGTGGCTCATGCCTATAGTCCCAGCATTTTGGGAGGCTGAGGCAGGTGGATCACATGAGGTCAGGAGTTCAAGATCAGCCTGGCCAACATGGTAAAACTCCATCTTTACTAAAAATACAAAAATTATCCAGGCGTGGTGGCACACAACCATAGTCCCAGCTACTTGGGAGGCTAAAGCAAGAGAATCGCTTGAACCTGCAAGGCAGAGGTTGCAGTGAGCTGAGATCGTGCTACTACACTCCAGCTTGGGCAACAGAGCAGTTAGCCGAGATCGTGCTACTACACTCCAGCTTGGACAACAGAGCAAGACTGTCTCAAAAACAAAACAAAACAAAAAACCCAAGTAGTGAATGTAGGCTTCCAGTCCAGGCAGTTTGACCAAAGGGCCGCTGTCTTATGTGGAAGTCAAGGAATTACGGCTGAATAATGTGAAGGAATTCGAACTGGGTTCAGACACGTGAACCGTGGCCTGGATGTCCCAATCTCACTTGCCTGGTGTCCTCGGGCCCCTGTGGGTCTCCGAACACCAACTTCAGCTCATCTACTTGGGTGTGCCACACCAGTGGTACACCAGTGTGACTGCACCAATGTGACTGCAATTGTGTGTGTGCCATTGTGTGTCACACCAATGCGACTGCACTCTAGACTCTGGGCCATTCTCCTGGGATTTGCCTCCACGCCCCTCCCCCTTCATGATATGCTAACTGGCTTTGTAGAGGTGGCCTGTTGGCGGCACACTGTATTCTGCACATGCTGGAATCGGTGCCAGCTCTCCTGTTTCCCCGCAAGCTGTTTGGTCCAGCAGGGAGCTTCCTTGTTTTTGCTCTAAGTGCAGTGGCTTTCCCGGGGGCGCCCGCAGCAGAAATGACTGGAGTCGGTCTGTCTGGGCTATTGTTCAGCTGGTAGGCATCCGTATGCCATGTTGGGCATTCATAGCTGCCGTCTATTCTGATTGGCCAGTGGCCATGCTGTGCTGGTTATTAAAGAGTTTTAATATAACCCCAGCCTGAGTTATAAACTCTGTGTCTTAGCATTTATATGATCATGGGCAAACCACTTCACTTCTTAGTTTTAATGTACTCATCTATAAAATGGGAATATAATACATCCAGGGGTTACGAAGAAGGCAAAATCAGACCACGTCTGCAAAGGACTTAGCAGTGCACCTAGCTCCCTGACCGTGCTTGGTAGCTGGTAGGAACTATTATTTTGCTAGTGACGTCTTGGATCTCAAGTGTGGGCAGGTCAGAGCTCTTGCTTCCTGGGTTGACAGTGAAGGGTGAGGAACAGCCTTGACACTGAAAAACTGCAGGCTATTAGCTCTAAACTTCTGTCTGGTATAATGGAAGGAACATCAGTCTTGGATTTAGGTATTCTGGGGTCTGGTTCTAGCTTAGGTTGCTGATGTGGGACAGTCCCTTGGGAGCTGTGAGTGAGAGGATGTGGGACAAGGTCCCATGAGGTCAGGTAGGCTGTGCAAATGGGAGAAACTGAGCAACTGGGGACTCGAGATTCCGATACTAGGAGAAGGCAGAGGTAGTGGGCATGGGGCCTGGGGATGGGAAACATTCTCTTTTAGAGACAGTGTCTTGCTCTGTGGCCCAGGCTAGAGTGCAGTGGCACCATCATGGCTCACTGCAGCCTCAAGCTCCTAAGCTCAAGCAAAAGCCCAGCCAATTTTTTATTTTTTATTTTTTGTAGAGATGGGGTTTCACTATGTTGTTCAGGCTGGTCTTGAAGTCCTGGGGTCAAGTGATCCTCCCACCGCAGCCTCCCAAAATACTGGGATTACAGGAGTGAGCCACTGAGCCCAGCCAAAGGGTCCTCTCTCTCTTTTTTTTTTTTTTTTTTTTTGAGATGGAGTCTTGCTCTGTCGCCCAGGCTGGAGTGCAGTGGCGCAATCTTGGCTCACTGCAACCTCTGCTTCCCAGGCTCAAGCAATTATCCTGCCTCAGCCTCCCCAGTAGCTGGGACCACAGATGCCTGTCACCACACCCAGCTAATTTTGTATTATTAGTAGAGATGGGGTTTCACCATGTTGGCCAGGCTGGTCTCAAACTCCTGACCTCGTGATCCACCCACCTGAGCCTCCCAAAGTGCTGGGATTACAGGCATGAGTCACCACACCCGGCCCCAAAGGATCCTCTCTTAAAGTAGGACAGTTCTGGCAGCCTGGGGTGGCTCCTGACAACTTTGTGAAGCGGAGGGAGATAGAAATAAACATCTATTAAGTTCCTACTATGAGCCAAACTCTACGTGTTATCTTAATTTTTATAAAGGAGTTCAAGGAGGATTTTTTTTTTTTTTTTTTTTTTTGATACGGAGTCTTGCTCTGTCGCCAGGCTAGAGTATAGTGGCGTGATCTCGGCTCACTGCAACCTCCCCATCCCGAGTTCAAGCAGTTCTCCTGTCTCAGCCTCCCAAGTAGCTGGGACTACAGGTGTGTACCACCAAGCCCAGCTAATTTTTGTACTTTTAGTAGAGATGAGGTTTCATCATGTTGGCCAGGATGGTCTTGATCTCTTGACCTTGTGATCCACCCGCCTCGGCCTCCCAAAGTGCTGATTGTATCCCCGTTTTATAGAGGAGGAGATTGAGGCCTGGAGACAGAAGTGATTTGTGCAAGGGCCGCATTGCTGGGAGGCAGCAGAGGAGCCAGAATTCAAACGCAAGCCTGACTGTCCATGGGAGTATCTTTTTAGTTTCTTGAAAAATACCAATGTTTGCCCCTCAGGGCTTCCTCCTGCCTCTGCTGTGCCTCTGCCTGACATTTCCTCTGCATCCTCCAAGTGCTTCCCAGGCTGGCTTCTTCTTGCCCTGCTGGTCTCTGTTTAAACATCGCCCTTTGAGGAGGCCTTCCCTGACCCCTCCTCCCACCGCCGCACCTACCAGCGTAATTCTGGCTCTTTGAGTGGTTCACTGCGTCACAAGTCACAATCACTTATTAACTTTTTGTTTGCTTCTTTTATCTAGACGAGGGCTTTAATTTCAAGGAGCTCACATTCAAATGGAGCAGAAAGGCACTGAACCCAGAAACAAATAATTCTTTAGGATGGTGGTAAGTGGTAAGAAGAAAATAAAACAAGGCAACAGGAGAGAAAGTGATGGAGGGGAAGCAGAATGTAGACGGGCTGATCCAGGAAGGCTTCTCTAGGAGGTGATGTTTTTTGATGAGATCTGAGAGTTGAGGAGAAAGTTGTTTGAAAATCCAGGGAAATGGCAGGGCATGGTAGCTTACTCTGTAATCCCAGCACTTTGGGAGGCTGAGGCGGGCTGATCACTTGAGGTCAGGAGTTCAAGACCAGCCTGGCCAACATGGTGAAACACTATCTCTACTAAAAATACAAAAAATTAGGCCGGGCGCAGTGTCTCACGCCTGTAATCCCAGCACTTTGGGAGGGCAAGGCAGGCGGATCACGAGGTCAGGAGATCGAGACCATCCTGGCTAACACGGTGAAACCCCGTCTCTACTAAAAATACAAAAAAAATTAGCCAGGCGTGGTGGCAGGTGCCAGTACTCCTAGCTACTCGGGAGGCTGAGGCAAGAGAATGGCGTGAACCCGGGAGGCGGAGCTTGCAGTGAGCTGAGATCGCGCCACTGCACTCCAGCCTGGGCGACAGAGCTAGACTCCGTCTCAAAAAAAAAAATTAGCTGGGCGTGGTGGTGGGCACCTGTAATCGCAACTACTTGGGAGGCAGAGGCAGAAAAATTGCTTGAACCTGGAAGGTAGAAGTTGCAGCAAGCCAAGCTTGCACCACTGCACTCCAGCCTGGACGATAGAGTGAAACTGTGTCAAAAAAAAAAAAAAAAAAAAAGGCCGGGAGCGGTGGCTTATGCCTGTAACTCCAACACTTTGGGAGGTTGAGGCGAGTGGATCACCTGAGGTCAGGAGTTCGAGACCAGCCTGACCCATATGATAAAACCCCTTCTCTGCTAAAAATACAAAAATTAGCCAGGCATGGTGGCGGGCGCCTGTAACCCCAGCTACTCTGGAGGCTGAGACAGGAGAATCGCTTGAACCCGGGAGGCGGAGGTTGCAGTCAGCTGAGATCGCACCATTGTGCTCCAGCCTGGGCAACAAGAGCGAAACTGCATCTCAAAAAAAAAGAAAGAAAGAAAATCCAGAGAAAAGGTATTCCAGGCAGATGGAACAGCCTGTGGAAAGGCCCTGGGGTGCAAATGAGTTGTGTGTGTTCAAGAGACACAAAGAAAGGCAAGTGGCTGGAGCTTGATGGCCCGGGGGAGGGTGGCAGGAGATGAGACAAGGCCAGAGGCCGCGTCACATAAGGCCTTAGAGGCTGAGATAAGGAGTTGGTTCGTTGCTTATGGTTTGTCTCCTAATTAAACTGTGAGCTCCATGAGGGCAGAGACCTAGTCTGTCTTATTCACCACTGGGTTCCTAGACTCTAGCCCAGTGCTTGGCACATGGCAGGCACTCAACTGAGCCAATAAATTCACGTGTCAGCACACTGCCTTCTACAATCTTGCTACATTCCCCATGTGGTTTTTGAGCATTTCTCATGCCTGGTCTTCCTGTCTTCCCCTTGGCGTCTCATTCATTCCAAGCCCTAGTTCTGAGAATGCATCCTAACCCTGTGAGGTCATCAACTCACAAAAGCTCAAGGGTCTACTTCCAGGAAGAGCTGCATTTTTTTTTTAATTAAAAAAAAAATTTTTTTTTTTGAAACAGAGTCTCGCTCTGTCGCCCAGGCTGGAGTGCAGTGGCACGATCTCAGCTCACTGCAACCTCCACCCTCCTGGGTTCAAGTGATTCTCCTGCCTCAGCCTCCCAAGTAGCTGGGACTACAGGCGTGCGCTGCTACGCCTGGCTAATTTTTTGTATTTTTAGTAGAGACAGGGTTTCACCATGTTAGTCAAGCCGGTCTTGCATTCCTGACCTCAAGTGATTCGCCTGCCTCTGCCTCCCAAAATGCTGAGATTATAGGAGTAAGCCACCGAGCCCGGCCAAGAGCTGCATTTGAAGAGCACATTTCACAGGGGTCCTAAAACTTTATGGCATCAAATGGTGGAGTTCCAGGCCCACGTGTCTGTGCTCACATGCATGTATATGCTTCGAGGTCCTAGTGCCCCCTCAGATCCATGCAAGAAAGCTGCCCTGACCCACCAGCTGTTAGGAAACTCGGTCACATCGATAATTCCTATGACTTGTCCTGCCGGTGCCCGAGGGAGTGGGAAGTTAATTAGCTTTGCTGGAAAGGGCCTGCGAAATGTCGGGAACTCTGTGGTCTGAGAACCGTCTAAACTCACTGTACAATTCTGCATTCCAGCCCCAGCCCGGGCTCACTCCACCAGATCTCACGCCTGCTCACGGCGTTACGTGGTATTTACAAACAGTGGACACTCGTGGGTCAGTGGCGGACAGGAACGGGGACGCCCCCGTGCTGCATCTGAGTTGTCCTAGAGTTAATTTAACGATGAAACAATCACCAGACATTCTCCTTTCTCTGGGGAGTGCAAATGGCTTTATAAACACCAGGCCTACGGCTAGTGAGGGAGGCAGAGGTAAACGGTTTACCTTGGATGGGGAGTGAGTGTTCAGTCCATTAAGGGGAGTCCAAGAGCAGAAGTTAATTGTCCCTCCAGGCCTGGAAGTTAATTCGGCCTTGAAAATAGTTCTCAAAATCCATTTGCCGACCACTTCAGCCCACACTGATCGCGTCCCACCAACTGCACTTGAACACATGTCTACTGGCCATTTGCTTGGTCCGACTGACTCAGAGACACTGGCCCAGGAAGTCTACGACCTAGGACTTCTCCACTTCTCAAAGTGGAGAACACAGGTCTTTGTCTGCAGCACAGGACAGGCAATAGGGTGAGGCAAGGGAGGCGTTGTCTCAGTCCCCAAAAACAACTCTGTAATTGAGAGAAAATATTTAGTGCAATATTTTTTAAAAATTAAGATCAGTGAAAAAAAATCCATGATGGACAAAATAGCAAAATGTAAAATATAGACAAGATCTTATCCTCAGTTGTCCAACTTCGACCTTTACCCACAATGACCTGGACCCTCACTCTCATGACATTGATTTTTACTCTTGAAACCCTGCCCATCACTGACCTCACCATAGTCCCAGCCTTGATATGAAATTATTTTAGGTGGTGGTCCACCTGCGGACATTTTTTTATTTTAATAGTTAAGTTTTTTAAAAAAATATGGACTAGCGATTCCAGTAGGGAATTCATTGTTGGGATATAATATTTTTCTTTTAAAAAATTAATTTCAGGGTGGGGGTGGTGGCTCATGCCTGTAATTCTATGCTTTGGGAGGTAGAGACAGGAGAATTGCTTGAGGCCAAGAGTTTGAAACCAGTCCGGGCAACACAGCAAGACTCCATCTCTACAAAAACTAAAAAATTAGCCAGGCCTGTTGGTGCACACCTGTAGTCCCAGCTACAGAGGCCGATGTGGGAAGATTGCTTCAGACTAGGAGTTCAAGCCTGAAGTGAGCTGTGATCATGCGCTGCACTCCTGCCTGGGTGACAAGAGCAAGACTCCATCTCAAAAAAATAAAATAAAAATTATATTTTATGACTGCATGGTTATAAAGATGCATATAAGCCAGACTCAATTATATCCACCTTTACATCAATGCCATCAAGGTATGCACCTTGCTTATTTTGAGCAGCAAAATATTTTCAGGGCCTCCAGCAAAGCTCATGTCCACAGGCAGTGTGGCTACTATGCCGAATGGAGAGGCTGGCCCTGCTGCACAAGGGACAGGCATTTATGTATGTATGTATGTATGTATGTATGTATGTATGTATTTTGTGACGGAGTCTTGCTCTGTCGCCCAGGCTGGAGTGCAGTGGCACAATCTCGGCTCACTGCAACCTCTGCCTCCTGGGTTCAAGCGATTTTCCTGCCTCAATCTCCTAAGTAGCCAGGACTACAGGCGCCCGCCACCACAACCGGCTAATTTTTATATTTTTAGTAGAGACGGGGTTTCACCATTGTCCAGGCTGGTTTCGCACTCCTGACCTTGTGATCCGCCTGCCTCGGCCTCCCAAGTGCTGGGATTACAGGCGTGAGCCAGCCGGGGCAGGCACTTATATGCATAATCCTTTAATTTTCACAATGCCTCAGGCAGGCACCATTAACTCATATTATAAATGACAAAAAGGAGGCCCAGAGACCTTTAGCAAGTTGCCAAAGGTCACACAGCCAGTGAATAGCAAGGCAGATATTTGAACCCAGGTCTGATTCTGGAGTCTGCCCTTTCCAGGCCCCCACTCTCCCGCAGCAGCCCAGGAAGTGAGATAATCTGAAGAGTTGCCAACCCCTGAGTGATCCATCATGTCCCTTGGTAATGGAAATTGTGATTACGCTCAGGGCTGGTTCCCACGAGGCCCATAAGATGTCAGCGGTCTGCAGGAAGACCCCAGTATTCTGACCTTGTGGTCACCTGGGCTTGTGGGGGCTTCACCACACACTGAGGCTGGTTTCTAAAGAGTCTCTAGGTGTTTCAGCTGCTGCCCTCAGACGGCGAGATGTCCTCAGAGCCTCTGAGACACCGGGCACCATCCTCCAAGTCTCAGACTCCAACAGAGCAGGTTGATGTTTGTTTCATGATTCTGTGTTCTTGAAAAGGACAAAGCAAAAAAGAGAGATAAAAAACTTTGGACGCAGACCAAAGCCACTCAGGTTTTTAGCTCTGTGGGCTCCTCCGTGAGACAGGCCTGACAAGTGTCACCTGAACAAGGGGTCAAAGCCATTCCATTCCATGCATGCGGCACTGCAATTTTAAACAACTGTGGCTTGAGACAAAGATCCTCCCGAGAAAGCGAAATCCAACAGAGTTTGCAGTTTCCAGCTTCGGTGCTTCCTGAATTATACATGGGCAAAACCCCCTTGAAGGCTGCTTTTTAAGCCGTGAGGGGAAGGCGTGTAATTTTGGTCTCTAGCATTCTGCTGAAACACTTGCTGAGGACAAGGCCCCTTCCTCGCCAAGTGGCGTTTGCCTCCAAACCAAACAGGGGACTTTGACGCCTCAAATAGCTTCAAGCTGCCAGCAGAAAGGAGGCAAAGGGGACTGGCACTTCCTCTCTTTGCCAGTCTTGAATCCTGAGGGTTCAGAGAGACTGGGAAACTGGGTTCCTGTCCCTGCAGTGGCAGCTGTGACACAGGCCAGGGTGACATTCTTCCCCTTCCTGGCTGGAAAGAGGGAAAGTGCTGTAAACCTCTGGAAAGGGACAGGAGGCCAGGAGAAGTGGACTGAGCCAGGGCAGGCGAGGCACAGTAGGGTCCAGATAGGGTGTAGGCAGCCCGGCCACCCTCTCCGAAAGACAACTGCTCCAGGTCCAGACTGCCCAGCAGTGGGACGCCAGGCACAACAGGGACAGTGACACTTCCCACTTCTATAATGGAGCAACTGGTCTTCAGGGCTCTGTAGCTGCAAAATGCTACCCACTGGGAGGGAGTTCTTGAGACTGTCTTCTCTCCCTGAGGTTTGCCTAAGGTTAGTGGGTGATGGCATTCAGAGGACCTGACTTGGCTGGGGTCATTTGGCTCGGTGGTGGCTAAGGATGCGGACCCTGGTGACAGTCATGGCTGCTTTGTAACTTATTAGCCATGTGACTCTGAGACAGTTATTGTACCTCTTAGATCCTCGGTTTCCCTCTCTGTAGAATGGGCTGATTGCCCCCATTGAAATATCACACAGTTTCTTGCACAGATAAAATCAATGCAGGCTGAGTGCCTGTAGCTCAGTAACTGAGCAGATCTTAAGCACTCAAAAAATGAGAGTCAATGGCAGCAGTGGCTCACACCTATAATCCCAGCACTTTGGGAGGCTGAGGAGAGAGGATTGCTTGAGCCCAGGAGTTCAAGACCAACTTGGGTAACATAGTGAGACCCCCATCTCTACAACACACACACACACACACACACACACAGCTGGTCATGGTGGCATGTGCCCGTAGTCCCAGCTACTTGGGAGGCTGAGGTGGGAGAATCGCTTGAACCTGGGAGTTCCAGGCTGCAGTGAGCCATGATTGTGCCACTGCACTCCAGCCTGGGTGACAGAGCCAGACTCTAACTCTAAGAAGCAAAACAAAAACAAAAACAAAACAACAAAGAAGGAAGCTGTCTTCATTATTTGGATAATGCACCCGTGTGTGAGTACGCATGTATGTGTGAGTATGCGTATGTGAGTATGCATGTGTGTGAGTATGCATGCGTGTGTGTGAATATGCATGTGTGTATGTGTGTGAGCATGCATGCGTGTGAGTATGCATGTGTGTGTGCATGTGAGTATGCATGTGTGTATGTGTGGGAGTATGTGTGTGTGTGCATGTGTGTGAGTATGCATGTGTGTGTGCATGTAAGTATGCGTGTGTGCATGTGTGTGAGTATGCATGTATGTGTGAGTATGCATGTGTGTGTGCGTGTGTGAGTGTGCATTGTGTGAGTATGTGCATGTATGTATGTGTGTGGGTATGCATGTGTGCGTGTGTGAGTATGCATGTGTGTGCATGTGTGTGAGTATGCGTGTGTGTGCGTATGCATGTATGTGTGTATGTGTGTGTGTATGTGAGTATGCATGTATGTGTGAGTATGCATGTGTGTTTCCATGTGTGTATGTGTGTGTGCAGGCATATAAGTATGCATGTGTGTATGCATGTGTGTGTGCATATGTGTGAGTATGCATATGTGTGTGAGTATGCATGGGTGTGTGCATGTGCATGAGTATGCATGTGTGCATGTGTGTGAGTATGCATGTGTGTATGTGTGAGTATGCATGTGTGCATGCATGTGTGAGAGTATGCGTGTGTACGTGTGTGAGTATGCGTGTGTACGTGTGTGAGTATGCATGTGTGTATTGTGTGAGTATGCATGTATGTGTATGCATGTGTGTGCATGTGTGTGAGTATGCATTGTGTGTATGTGTATTGTGTGAGTATGCATTGTGTGTGTATTCGTGTGTTTGTATGTGTGTGAGTATGCATGTGTGTATGTGTGTGAGTATGCCTGTGTGTATGTGTGTGAGTATGCATGTATGTGTATGAATGTGTGTGCATGTGTGTGAGTATGCATTGTGTGTGTATGCGTGTGTGTATGTGTGTGAGTATGCGTGTGAGTATGCGTGTGTGTATGTGTGTGAGTATGCAAGTGTGTGGGTGCATGTGTGCACACTCAAACCAAAAGGTCGGGGAAAAGCATCCTCCCCACTAGAAGCTGGAACCTGAGGAGGGCAAATGCTTCATTATTTAGATTCGAAAGCTACTCATTAGGCAAGACTAGAGCACTTAGGAAGAAAAGCTGACCTACCAGTGTAAAATGTTATTATAAGTAATGACAATGATTATAGGATGAGGGTGTGAGCTGAAAGAGGGAAAGCTGGAGAGGTTAATGTCCATTAACTACCGAGAATTAGGATATTGGCTTCTGCAGACACCTCTGGCTAAGCCCAACGGTCTGTTTATTTACCTCGTAGGAAGCTCTTAGCACATCAAAAAGGTATTTCAAACACAACCCTCACCCCCAACAATTAGCTTTGGGAAGAAGAGTAAATATGGATGCAATTTATCACTCTGAGGGCCCTACTATCGGAGACAGGTGCCTGTCAGTGAAATAAAACAGACCCCAAGCCCCGCCAGGAAGATCAACCCAGAAGCAATTTGCTAATTTGCTGATCATGGGTGGACAGTCGTTGCTCAAGGGCTTTGGTGACACACAAACAATTCATATCTTTCTGCTAATTCTCATAATCTGAGTCAAATGTTTCCTTTTGGAACCAGTGGGGGAAATAATGACTCAGGAGTGGGTTGAGTCAATTTCACTAGCTTTGCTTTGTCCCTCTTTAACTTAGAAATGTAATTAGAAAGAAATGGAATACTGTTGGCAAAGAGCCATGGGAGAGGGACGTGATTGGAGGGAACCATCCATCCCAGTTGGCCCTGGACCGAGGGGTTTTCTGCAATGTAGGACTCTCTGTGCTAGGACTGGGACAGTCCCGGGCGAGTGGGGACGGTTGGTCAGTCACCCTACCTATTCCCCCTTTCCCATGGCCCCATGCAGGTGTCGGGCAATCCCAGCCGGGAGTAACAATGGGTAAAAGTTGGCTTGTAGTTGCCTTTAAGAAATTCTAGGCTGGGCACAGTGGCTCATGCCTGTAACCTCAGCACTTTGGGAGGCCAAGGTGGGAAGATCGCTTGAGGCCAGGAGTTTGAGACCAGCCTGGCCAACATGGTGAAACCCCATCTTTACTAAAAATAAAAAAATTAGCTGGGCGTGGTGGTGCATGCCTGTAGTCCCCTACTCGAGAGTTGAGGTTAGGAGGATTGCTGCTGCCCAGGAGGCCACAGCAGTGAGCTGTGATCATGCCACAGCACTCCAGCCTGGGCAATGGAGCAAGACCCTGTCTCAAAAGAAAAAAAGAAATTCTACCTCCTCCCATATGGCAAAACAGACTGTGAACCCATTAGCAACAGGAATGTGATGTCGCATGGGGCCTGAGTGGGAGTAGCAGAAACCAAGGGAACAAGTCCAGAGAGACTTCTGATAGGCGAGTGTGCGAGGGTCCGAGAGCTGATCTTATACTGATGACTTTACCTTCCCAGGGAACTCTTGATGGGAAACGGCAGGGCCCTGTGACATTCTGCAGATTCTGAAATTTCTGTCCCCTCCTCCATCTATATCTGAGCGTGTTACAGAAACCAGGGCAATAATGCACACTTTATTCACGAAATGCACATAATTCTACCGTTTCAGCTGGTTCCACTGCTTCTGAGATTTTGTATATAAATATCTATGCGTGTGCGTTTGTGTGTACATTTCTTGACATATTTACGAAGCCCCAGTTTGCCAACCTTCAGGGCATAATGCAAGAACTATTTTTCATCCTAATCTGCTGTAATGACATGTTTTATTATACTATTTCAGCTGTTTCCATTGCTTTCGCTGTTTCATGTTTTATGTATTTTAACTAATGCTTTAATTTTAGTCCGTTGTGCCCTAAGGTGACTTCACAAGGCTTACTTTGGAAGATCGACGGGGATTCACAGCAACGGCAATTGAAGGCTCTACCCACACCCAGCACGACACAGATGTGGAGATGGGAACGGAGGGCAGGGTGGGAAGGCTGGCAGCTTAGGGCCTGGTGTTTGTAACACCGAGATGTACAGTCACCCTAGGTTTGCTCAGGGCTTTAGCCCAGTTTTAGCCCTGAAAGCCCAGTGTCTCAGAACCTGCTCAGTTGTGGACAAACTAGGGTGGTTGGTCACCCTACCAAGATGACGGGCTTGATTTTGATATTTGGTTAGGCTGCTTCCTAAGAGGTGGGAGGTGTCTGTCTCAGTGTACCAAAGAAAGGGCCTGAGGTTTGGAGTCCTCTCCTCTTAGTTTCAAGCCCAAGCTCTGCCAACACTGTAATAGTCATTTGAATCTGATGAAGTCACTTTAAGCCTCCATTTCCTCATCTGGAAAATGGGGCTGGGAAAGCATCTACTGGAGACCTGCTGTCAGGGATAGAGGGAGCGGTCCGTGTTCTCTGCCTGGCACTTAGGGAGTGGTTGAGGTGGCGGTGCTTCACTAACCAGCTGTGGGGTCTTGGCCTGATCATTCCTCTTCTCAGGGGTTCCCATTCCCTTTTCTCCTACCTAATAATGAAGGAGTCAGACAGGATCCTTTTATTTTTTTAGAGATAGGGTCTCGCTCTGTCGCCCAGGCTAGAGTGCAGTGATGCAATCATAGCTCACTGCAGCCTCGAACTCCTGGGATGAAGGATCAGCTAATTCAAAAAAATATTTTTTGAGACAGACAGGGTCTCACTCTGTTGCCTAGGCTGGTTGTGAACTCCTGGTCTCAAGAGATCCTCTTTCCTCAGCCTCTCAGAATGCTGGGATTACAGGCAGGAGTCACTGTGCCCGACCCCCAGACTGGATACTTTTGAAGTGCTCAAAGTCCACATCCTGAGGCAAAGTGAAGGGCAGAGGCCACCACCTAGACCTTCCAGACTTAAGCATCAAGGAGTCCCCTTAGCCTGTTTACACCCTTCGGCAACAGGGGCAGAGGAGCACCAGGGGAATAATAGTAATAATAATAGTGGTCGTAATAATAATAGCTTCTGTTTCCAGAGAGCTTACTGAGTGCCAGGCAAGCCCTGTGTTAAGCATTACTCTTTACCTTCCCATTTGATCCCTTCCACAGGACACATGGGAATAAGTGAGAGGATAACACCCATTTTGCAGAGGAGGAGATGGATATTCAGAGAGGTGAATATATATATTTTTTGACATGGTGTCTTGCTCTGTTGCCCAGGGTGTAGTGCAGTGGCACAATCTTAGCTCACTGCAACCTCTGCCTCCCGGGTTCAAGTCATTCTCCTGCCTCAGCCTCTCAAGTAGCTGGGATTACAGGCACCTGTCACATCCCCGGGTAATTTTTGTATTTTAGTAGAGACGGGGTTTCGCCATGTTGGCCAGGCTGGTCTCGAACTCCTGACCTCAAGAGATCTGCCCGCCTCAGCCTCCCAAAATGTTGGGATTACAGGCGTGAGCCACCACGCCTGGACTGAAGACGTTTCTTGAAGACCACATAACAAGAAAGTGGTCAAGCAGGCATGTGACATTTGTGACTCCAACGTTCACCACGATATCCTGCAGCCATCTTGTCTGGAACATCCCTGTCTGTTCCCAGCCCATGGTAGTAAATGGGGCGGCACCCAGTCTTTCATACCTGCTTCTCTCCTTCCTCATTTTCCCTCCAACACACCAGACTCTGGGTCCTCCTGACTCTTTTGGGTCTTAAGCAGAAATGTCATTTCTTTCTTCCTTTTTTTTTTTCTTTTGTGAGATGGAGTTTCACTCTTGTTGCCCAGGCTGGAGTGCAATAGCGTGATCTTGGCTCAGCGCAACCTCCGCCTACCGGGTTCAAGCTGTTCTCCTGCCTCAGCCTCCTGAGTAGCTGGGATTACAGGCATGTGCCACCACGCTCATCTAATTGTGTATTTTTAGTAGAGATGGGGGTTTTCCATGTTGGTCAGGCTGATCTTGAACTCCTAACCTCAGGTGATCCACCCACCTTGGCCTCCCAAAGTGCTGGGATTACAGGCGTAAGCCACCGTGCCTGGCCCATTTCTTTCTTTTTAATCCCCATGCCCTCTCTTTGACAACCTCCTCTTCACACTGCAAAGTCCAGCTCCTCTGTGTCCAAGACGATATCCTCTTAGACTCCTACTAGTGGCTTATTTGCTGATTCAGCATTGGGTCTTCCCTGTCCCTGACATAACATGACGGGAAGTCAGTGGAAAGTTTTTCGGTCAGAAAAGCCCCAGCTGTCTCACTCATGTGCCCTGGATGGCAATTGGCCATCCTGTTTCAGATCCTGGAGATGTGCTACCACACACCACTGTGTTTCATTCTCACTGGGCACCAGGAGGCGGGCACTGGGAAGAAGACACCATCATTCCTATTTCTAGATCTGGCTAAGAAAATTACACTTTTTTTCTGTCCAGGCACGGCGACTCACACCTTTAATCCCAGCACTTTGGGAGGCCGAAATGGGTGGATCTCTTGAGATCAGGAGTTCAAGACCAGCCTGGCCAACATGGTGATACCCCGTCTCTACTAATAATATAAAAAGTAGCCGGGCATGGTGGCAGGCGCCCATAGTCCCAGCTACTCGGGAGGCTGAGGCATGAGAATCATTAGAACCCAAGAGGCAGAGGTTGCAGTGAACCAGGATCATGCCACTGCATTCCAGCCTGGGTGACAGAGTGAAACTGTCAAAAAGAAAGAAAGAAAGAGAGAGAGAGAGACAGAGAGAGAGAGAAAGAAAGAAAGAAAGAAAGAAAGAAAGAAGGAAAGAGAAAAGAAAAGAAAAGAAAGAAAGAAAGGAAAAAGAAAATTACAGCCCATGGGCTGGCTGTTTTTGTCAATAAAGTTTTACTGGACACAGCCATGTGCATTCATTTATGGTAATCCATGGCTATTTCCACACTACAGCAACAAAGTTGAATAGTTGCCACAGAGACTGTAATGCCTCGCAAAGATATTTACTATTTGGCCCTTTGCAGAAAAAGTGTACCAACCCCTGTAAATCAAGACGAAGAGCGGAGGTTCAGAGAAGCTTTAGCAACCTGCCCTAGTTTTCTCACTGAGCCAAGGACGGCCTGGGGCTCAAATCTGAAACCCCAGATCTTAGGGCAGGTTTCTACGCCCTGAACTCCATCCTTGCTTTTTCCCAGGGCTCCCTTTCTACGCCCCAAACTCCATCCTTGCTTTCTCCCAGGGCTGCCTTCCACGGAGGTTCCCGGTGCTCTGCATTACACCCCACAGGTGGCTCTTGCCTGGCTTTGGGGGGCTCAGGGCAGCAGCCAGCTGGAGACTTCAAGTACAGGCACTTAAGGCACGGTGGGACCAGAGAAAAGAAAGTTGGCTGGAGAAGTTTTGTTTATTTGTTTGTTTTCATTTTTTGAAGGCTGGAAGTGCATTTGCTAAAGAACCTCACTTCTACCGATCTCCTTTTCCACGCACTTACAAACCGACCAGTGGTTGCAAAAGTGAGTCTCTCCTCGCTGAACTGCTCTGCTGTTTCCAGTTTCTGAGGGGCCATCTCGGGCAAGGCTTGGATGGGGCAGGGCCTTCTCTAGGTCTTGGGACCGCCCCTCGTTGCAGGAGACAAAACTCCTTCCCACATCCCACATCCAGGCTTCTCTGATGTCCCCTCCCCCGCACCCAACCCGCACCCATCTTCCCTGTTTCAACCCTCCAACTCCCCTCTCCCCAGCATCTCCAGGGGTCTGCGTTCTCCTTCCCAGCCCTGGGAGCTTTATTTCAAGCTGAGATACAATGACAGATCATGTTCCTTTTCTCTTTCCTTCTTCTTTTTAATAAAGCTGTTTTGTGTCTCCACACCACCCCCCTTCTGCATTCCTTGCATCTTAGTCTTCCCGTCCCCCTCCTGTAGGAAATGTCTAGGATTCTCTCACTGGGGTGTAATGGTTAAATTGCTACCAGCTGATTAAACAGCAGCAGTCGGAGCTGTAATCCTCAGCGTTCAAGAACCTGGGAAGGCAGGGATGAGTGCCCTGACCGCTTAGCCCCTGCTGACCCCCCTGCCAGGCGCCCGCCCAGTTTCACCCCTTTCATTTGTCCCGGGTTGCTTAATAGAATCTGCTGGGAAGGGGCGAGGGGCTGAGAAGGAGGAGGAAGGAGGAGGGAAGAGGGAACAGGGAAGAGGGGACGAGGAGAGGGTCCCTCCACCAGCTCTGGCTCAACCTCCAAGGAATGTTGCTCCCACCCCTGTCCCTTTCCTGCCCCCCCTGTAAAACCACACACACACACACACACACACACACACACACTCTCACACATGCACATACTCACATTAGCGTACACACTCACATGTTCACACACTTACAGATACTTGCATACTCACAGCCACACACACACCCACATGCTCCCTTGTTCATACACACAGCCACGCACACACTTTCTCAAACTCATACATACAGACACACATACACACTCATGCTCACACACAGTCACATATGCATAAACGCATGATCACACACACACAGCCACACACGTTCACACACTTTGATACCCCCCAGAGCCAGTCTCTTTCTCATTCTCTGCAGAATGAAGACCACATGAAGGAGAAATCCCACCTGCCCTGCTGCTC
This sequence comes from Gorilla gorilla gorilla, assembly GCF_029281585.2. NCBI lineage: Eukaryota > Metazoa > Chordata > Mammalia > Primates > Hominidae > Gorilla > Gorilla gorilla. The sequence continues at coordinate 131,783,768 of NC_073234.2, forward strand.
CTCCTGGGAAAGCTTCCTCCCCGCACCTGCCCCCCCATATAGGGAAGGGTCAGAAAGATGGGAACTGTGAGATCAGAGACCGGTCTGGGAAGCGGGAAAGTGCAGGCTTTGGGTGCAGGCAGCCAGCTGCAGGATCCTGGAGTCAGGACTTCCTTTCTTCCTGCCTCTCTGAGGATCGAGTGGGAAAAGCACCCAGCCCAGTCAGGCAGGCACAAAACATGTGTTACCTCGATGATCTGTGCTGGGTGCTGGGGTGCAGTGCAGCTGGCATAGCCTTCTGCACCCTTGAAAGCAACGTGTCCCTTGGGCTCCTTGATGGACACTTCCCACCCTGGGCTCTTCACCTGCAAACTGACCTGTGACCATCATATGAGACCCTGCGTGTGCAAAGGTGTGGCCACAACTTAGCACATGCCAGGGTCCCACGACGATGGTTTTCCTGTATGATTAACGTTGCTGTCGATTCAGGCTCTGGACTAAGAATAGCAGGGGGCAGCCAGCCTCCTTGGGAAAGTTTATTTCCGTGGAAAGTATAGTTCAGATGAGTGAGGATCTGGCCTCGATTCATCCTCCCTCCCTCACACTTAGTCAGAAACCAGGGAAGGGCCTACTGGATGGAGGGGGAATTGGCTCACAAGCATTGGAAGTTTGCCACTGCTCCAAGTACGCTGCTCTCTGAAGCAACCTTTCTCTTTCCCCTGGGAGAAAAAAGCCTCCAAGCAGGGTGTAGGAGAGGGCAGAGGGAATGGCTGCCGAGGGCCCTAGGCCAGCCTTATTTTGTGCAGCGGGTTGAATGGTGTCTCCCATTCATGTCCACCTGGAAACTCAGAATGTGACCTTTTTTGGAAACAGGGTCTTTGCAAATATCATTCAGGTAAGAATGAAGATGACATCATACTGGGTTAAGGTGAGCCTTTTTCTTTTCTTTTCTTTTCTTTCTTCTTTCTTTCTTTCTTTCTTTTTTTTTTTGAAACAGAGTCTCACTCTGTCACCCAGGCTGGAGTGCAGTGGTGTGATCTCAACTCACTGCAACCTCCGTTTACCAGGTTCAAGTGATTCTCCTGCCTTAGCCTCCAGAGTAGCTGGGATTACAGGTGCCCACCACCACGCCCAGCTAATTTTTGTATTTTTAGTAGAGATGGAGTTTCACCATGTTGGCCAGGCTGGTCTCGAACTCCTGGCCTCAAGCGATCCTCTGGCCTCAGCCTCCCAAAATGCTGGGATTACAGGCATGAGCCACCATGCCCAGACCAAGGCGAGCCTTAAATCCAGTGTGAGTATCCTAAAGAAAGCTAGAGAAGGACCTAGAGACTGTGAGGACAGAGGTCGACATTGGAGTGATGCAGCCACGAGCTAAGGAACTCCAGGAGCCACCAGAAGCTGGAAGGATACTGGAAGTGACATTTTGATTTTGGACTTCTGACCTCCAGAACTGGGAGAGTAACACATTTCTGTTGTTTTCAGCCATGCAGTGTGCGGTAATTTGTTACAGTAGCCACAAGAAACTAATATGCTTTGCAAAGCATGTGTCAATGATCCCATTTTACAGATAGGAAAACCAAGGCACAGTGAGGGAAAATTTGCCTAAAAATCACACAGTTGGTTGGAAGTGAAGCCAGGATTCCAGCCCAGGTCTGTGTGATTCCAGCACCTGGACCCTGGACCACCGAGTTCACAGAGAAGGGACATTTCTGCAGGGGAGAGCTGTGGTCAAAGAGAGGAATAAAGGCAAGTGTTGGCTTCCTCAGAAAGCGGCAAACAGACCGGCAAGGAAGCTGTGGCAAGGGGTCTGGGAGATGGGACCCACTGTCTCAGACATCTTCCCCTAGGCTTAGAGTCCACATCAGGGAAGGGTTGCTGAGAATTCCACTGGAGTTTCTCCCAACCCCTCCGCCACCCCTCAATCTGGAGAGCCAGGTGGTTACGAGACAAAGAAGCAAAGGACCTCTGGTCACAGCTGACCAGAACATTCTTCCTGTCTGGGAGCTGCCCTGATCTTGCAGTGGGCAGTGAGCTACTACACCTGCCCTCTGGGAGGCTGAGTATTTACCTAGAGGCACTGCTGGGGCTGCCGGCCTGGGAGCAAAATTTAAGGAGGCACTTGTTCTCAGGGCCATGCATGATGTTCAGGGTCATGACTTGCGTGATACCTGAGAATGAGCGCCCCCTTAAAAATTGCACCTGGTTTGCCTGGCCCTATTCCTGGCCCCACCCCAGGGGTAATTTATCAGAGGAACAGAGGGTATTTGGGGTCCGTTGGCAGCTGGTAGGTGCAGAGTCACACAGACCTGGGCTTGAATACTGACTTCAGTCACTTAATAGCTGGGTGACCATGTATGGGTCTGTTCTTTCACTTGAGCTCAGTTTTCTCATCTATAAAATGGGGATTATAGAATAAAACTGACCTCTTAGGTGGTTGTGGGATTAAATGAAGAGTGTCCACATAAAGTACCCAGCACTCAGTAATGTTAGCTTATTATTATCTTTTTTTTTTTTTGGCAGCTTAGAAAGAGGAAGTTCTTGGGTTGCAAAGTGAGTAATGGCTGCATCTGGGAGCTGATCAAAGGTGGCCAGCCAAGTTGAGTAGCCAGTTCGGTGTATGAGACTTAACAACACTGGTAATTTCTTTCTTTTCTTTTTCTTTCTTTTTTTTTTTTTTTTTTTTTTTTTTTTTTTTTTTTTTGAGGCACTCTGTTGCCCAGGCTGGAGTGCGGTGGCGTGATCTTGGCTCACTGCAATGTCTGCCTCCCAGGTTCAAGCGATTCTCCTGCTTCCGCCTCCTAAGTAGCTGGAACTACAGGCACATGCCACCAGGCCCAGCTAATTTTTGTATTTTTTAGTACAGACAGAATTTCACCATGTTGGCCAGGCTGGTCTCGAACTCCTGACCTCAGGTGATCCACCCGCCTCGCCTCCAAAGGTGCTGGGACTGCGCCTGGCCAACACTGGAAATTTCTTGTTTAAGAAAATTCCAAGCTCATACTGGGAGGGCGAGGCCACGACATGAGGCTGCAGTGGACATCCATAGCTGCAGGGAGCCTCACTCGCTAGGCTCTTCCACATGTGTGAAGCCATCACATTCCTCTAGGCACCGCCCAAGACATCTTCTGTTGGAGGAGCGCTAAAGAATGTCCCGGCTCCCCCTAGATCCACCTCTGACCATCTGATCTGGTTACTTCCTAACGTCCTGTTTGTTTTCCTCTAAACCAGAGAGAACGTTGAGCTGGGTCATTGGCGATAAGGGCAGGTTGGGTTGAGCAACTGAATCTGTTCCTTATCCAAGCAATAGATCTTTTCTAAAGTTCAGCTCTGGTCGGATCCACTGCCCACGAAGCGGTTCATACAGCCACCACCATCAGTTCATGATTCTCCAAGCCAACAACAGCGTGTGGTTCACTAGCCTCCACAAATGCTGACAGGTGAAGGCAGACTGTTCCTTGGAGCAGCTGACCTGGCTTTATTTTATTTTATTTTATTCATTTTATTTTATTGAGACAGAGCCTCAATCTGTTGCCCAGGCTGGAGTGCAGTGGCCGGATCTTAGCTCCCTGAAAACTCCGCCTCCAGGGTTCAAATGATTCTTGTGCCTCAGTCTCCTGAGTAGCTGAGATTACATGTACATGCCACCATGCCCATCTAATTTTTGTATTTTTAGTAGAGATGGGATTTCACCATGTTGGCCACGCTGGTCTTGAACTCCTGGCCTCAGGTGATCTGCCCGCCTCAGCCTCCCCAAGCGTTGGGATTACAGGCATGAACCATGGCACCCAGCCTTATTTTATTTTTTGAGATGGAGTCTCACTCTATTGCCCAGGTTGGAGCGCAGTGGCACAATCTTGGCTCACTGCAGCCTCCGCCTCCCAGGTTCAGGTGATTCTCTTTCCTCGGCCTCCCAAGTAGGTGCGGTTACAGGCATGTGCCACCACGCCTGGCTAATTTTTGTATGTTTAGTAGAGACGGGGTTTCACCATATTGGCCAGGCTGGTCTTGAACTCCTGACCTCAGGTGATTCGCTCACCTTGGCCTCCCAAGGAGCTGGGATTACAGGCATGAGCCACCACACCCGGCCCACTTGACCTGCTTTGACTTTTTAAGCCCATTGATTTGCTCTCCTGTCCCTTGTTCCCACCCTAGAGAGAGAGGCATGCATCCAATGTTCCTATTTCCGGACTTTTTTTTTTTTTTTTTAAGGGCTGGGCTGCCATCTGCCCAAGTCAACACCCACCTAATTTTCCGGCATAAACTGCAGCCCTCGTTTGCTTCCTCGAGCTTGGCCTGAACCCAGCACCTTAATCTGTACCTTGGCCAGGCTCCCAATGCAGATGCAATGTGTACGCTTCCCCATTAGCACAATTATCACATCACTAATGAGGGCTGCCACCATTTATTGAGCTGTTACTATATGCCAGGCTCTGTGCTAAAAGTTTTCCCCAGATCATCTCATTTAGAGCTGGCATTAACGAGCAGATGATTATTTTATGAATGAGCACACTGAAGCAGAGAAATGGGAATGCTTGACCAAGGTCACCCGTTTGGGGAAGCAGGGCGAGTACAGGTCAGTTCCACTGCACACTGCAGGCCCTGAACCTCCCAATCAACTATACTGTTCTTTAGTTACCTGCAACTTCATCCCCTCTACCGCTAAACCTGGCTCCCTATGTCCCCTAGGGTATTGGATTTTTGAGAACAGGAAGGCACAACTATCATTTTAAAGAAATTATATGAACTGGTGGGGCGTGGTGGCTCACTCCTGTAATCCCAGCACTTTGGGAGGCCAAGCTGGGAGGATCACGTGAGCCTAGGAGTTCAAGACCAGCCTGGGTAACATAGCGAGACCTTGTCTCTACAAAAGAATTAAAAAGATAGCCAGGCGTGGTAGTACGCCCCTGTAATTCCAGCTCCTCATGAGGTGGGAGGATCACTTCAGCCTGGGAAGTTGAGGTTGCAGTGAGCCACGATCACACCACTGCACTCCAGCCTGGGTGACAGAGCAAGACCCTGTCTCAAAAAAGAAGAAAAAAGAGAAAAAGAAAAGAAAAGAAAAGAAATTGTATGGGCTGGGCGTGGTGACTCACGCCTGTGATCCCAGCGCTTTGAGAGGCCGAGGTGGGCGGATCACTGGAGGCCAGGAGTTGGAGATCAGCCTGGCCAACATGATGAAACTCCGTCAATACAAAAAATACAAAAATTAGCTGGGTGTGGTGGTGTGTGTCTGTAATCCCAGCTACTCGGGAGGCTGAGGCAGGAGAATCGCTTGAACCTGGGAGGCAGAGGTTGCAGTGAGCAAAATGGTGCCACTGCACTCCAGCCTGGACAACAGAGTGAGACTGTCTCGAAAAAAAATAAAAAATTATATAAACTTACAATTAAATAGATTACATTGAATTGAAAGATAAAAGTAATAACACTAAAACTCCTCACTTCTTAATTTACTATGTTCTCCCATTACCTATGCTCTTAAGATTATTATATCTGTTTGGTGAAAATTCTCTACAGTGTCTGCTCCTGTGCCTGTCTTCCCAACTCTGTGTTCAGTGACCTCCCCTTGGGAGTTTGAGATTGACTTTGGTGGGAGTATTTACACCATGGAAATGGGCAAATGCTATATACCAGGGTTTTCCTCCAGAGAACTAGTTATTAAACATTGACCGGCACCACTGAACACAACATTTGTGGTAGGTATTATAAGCCCTTTTAACGCATGAAGCGACTGAGGCTTAGGAATGCTAAGGGATTTGGCTGAGGTCAAAAGCTAGGCAGTGGTGGAGCCAGAATTCGATTCCAGGTCATGTCATCTCTACTGCGTGGATATACCTTCGCGATTGCTGAAGAAGGAAAAATAAAACAGAAGCTCACTCCTTTCCAACCTGCTCCCACCCCAGATGCTGCCTTGTGTCTGATTAGCAGAAGCAGAAGGTTGTCGGAGTTGGTTCCAATAGAAGAGTAGTAAGTCCTTGGCCTGGAAAGGAGGGAGAGTGAGACAAGAAGATGACAAGTTAAAGTTTTAAACAGACTGAAATCTCATTCCACTCACTTGAGCATTCAAGAGCTAGTGCTAAGTTGGCCAATTAAGAGTAATTTCATCTCTAGCGCCTCTTCGAGAGTTATTTAAATAAGACTTTAGAATTAATCTTTCATTTATCCCAAGAATGAAACACCATTCCTACCCTCCACCCTCCCGCCACACACACACACACACACACACACACACACACACACACACACACACACACACACAAATGGAGCCACTCTTTTCAAAAGGATGAAGTGTGGTGTTAAATTAACCTTATTCATCCCACACCTGAGCTGCGGTTCTTCCTGAACTGTGTGGACCTAGCGTTCAGTTGTTGCTTCTTTCAGCTCCACGAGTATTTTTAAGTAGATTCAAAGTCCCTCTTGTGAATGAATCATGAACTCAGCAAACATCAGAAGAGCCTAAAACTCATCAATTGGTAAATATCATTTGTGCAGTGTTTAAGAGGGCAGATAACTTGCGTCCTCATACAACCCTCATGCAGATGAGAAGTAGGTAATTAAGTCCATCTTAGCCATCTCCTCCCAACTCCTCTATTCTTCCTCGTGAGGACCTGCGGTCTCAGTCTTTGATCTTTCTTTGCTCTGTCCTGAAGTTTCCCCGGCCATGGAAGGAGTCTTGAGCAGAGTGTGAGAATGGCCAGGTGGTGGAAGTGTCTGAAAAGATCCTGCATCGATCCAGAAGCAGTGGGATAAGGAAGGAGCACTGGATGGAAGTCAGGTGTCCTGGGGCCCAGCGCTGGCCCTGCCACACATGGTGTGAGCGCTGAACCCCTGTCCAGCTAGCAAAGGTCACATGATGTCCTGGACCCCTGTCCTGTCCTGGACCCCTGTCCTGTCCTGGACCCATGTCCTGTCCTGGACCCCCTGTCCACCCAGCAAAGGTCACATGATGTCCTGGACCCCCTGTCCTGGACCCCTGTCCACCCAGCAAAGGTTACATGATGCTGTCTGTAAGCTTCTTTTTATGGTTCTGATATCCAAAGCCACTTAATAGCGTGGAACTTCCACTTCTCCACTTAAAAAGGTTAAATATGTATATCAGGCTGGCTGGGCTCAGTGGCTCATGTCTATAGTCCCAGCTACTGGGGAGGCTGAGGTGGGAGGATCACTTAAGCCCGGGAGGCGGAGGTTGCAGTAAGCCAAGATCGTGCCACTGCACTCCAGCCTGGGTGACAGTGAGCCCCTGTCTCAAAAACTGTATATGTATATAAGGGCCTACATTTTTGGTTAGGGAGAGAAAGAGAATGAATAAGAAGCTGGTTCTTGTATCTTGAGTCATTACAAACTCCTCTCTCTCCCCCTGCCTGAGGCGTCCTCCTTCTTCATTCTCTATTCAGTTTGCAAGGCTGTTATTCCTGCCAAATGAGTCATTGATGTGGGAAAGTTAATTTATTTTGGCAGACATCACCATTGCTCCGAGAAATAGAGACTATGCACCTACTGTCGCAGAAGACACAAATTATCGTGGTGATTCATTCATTCCTCCCTGCATTCATTCATTCCCAGAATACTTGATTGTTTCTGGAACATACACAAATGGGCAACCCTACCTGTTGCTTTCTGTCTCAGAGAGTAGATGTGAGAATTAAGTGAGGTAATATGTAAAAGTGCTTATATAATAATAATAATAGCTAATCCTGATTGAGCACGTATTATGTGTCAAGCTGCGTGGTAAGCCTTTTACCTGCTTTATTTATTGTCTTTGATCCTAACACTGCTCTGCAGGGCAGGGATAATGAGTACTTTATTTCAGAGATTCAGAGACTGAAGCTAGGGCAGGTCAAGGTGACCTGGCCACAAGTCATTACACAGTGCACAAGTGGCAGAGGGAAGCCAGCCCTGAGTCTGGACTTGAAAACATTGCATCATGACCCATATTTACAAGGTATTGATCACAAGGCAGGCATTGGACTTAGAACTTGCTTCTTCTCTCCCATCTTATTCACTTGTCACACAAAACACCTGTGACGTGAGTGCTGTGATTAGCATCTCTATTTTCCAGCTGAGCAAACTGAGATTTGGAGAAGGGAGACAAGTTGCCCAAGGAGTCTCAATTACTGCAGAGCAGAGCTGGGTGCAGGGACAGGAGTCTGGGCTCAGAGGACACTCTGTCTTCACTGTGAGCAGAGAGAGCAGAGAGCTGGCTCTTGGGATGTGGGTGTGCCATTTTTGTTAGCCACACTTACCATGAGCACCATGGTCACTCTCTCCAGGGCGCACACATGGTCCCAGGCAATAGATCCTGTGACAGAGACAATGCTGTGGGTTCACCAAATCTTATGTTCAGGCTCTGAGACACACAAAGGAGCCCCGGCAATTGCTGAGCGCTGACTAATGGAACGTGGGAGTAAGTGATGAAGGTCACTTCCAGGTTGAGCCTTAAAAAAAACAAAATCCTGTGATCCTATATCTGCTGGCCAGACACAGCAGAGAGTCCCTTGGAAGATCCTGAGATCTTGAAGGATAATGAAACTATCAAATGGAGGATGCCTGGATCCCTGAGTGACTGCATGGAGCAAAGCTCTTTCCAACCTCCCAATTGAGCTGTATTGGGCTGTGGTTTGGACCTCAACCTTTACTGGGGTACTCACTGAGATGGGGTTGTTTTTACAGCAGTTAGCTACCTTTACTCATACAGATGTTTTAAGAAGTGTATTGGTGCAATCCTAGCTCACTGCAGACTTGAACTCCCGGGCTCAAGTAATCCTCCCACCTTAGCCTCCTGAGTAGCTGGGACTACAGGTGCCAGCTATAAAGAAGTGGTTTTTTTTTTTTTTACATAATCATATTTTGGTCTCGAGTTGCCTTGGGAAAGGGCTTGCCTCCACCAGAACTCAAGCTTCATGAAGGTCTATTCCCTTGCTTTGGGTGCAGGGCCTGGCACACCATAGGTCCTCAGTAAATATTTGTGGAAGTGACTGAATGAACCTCCCATCTCAGAGGTCCTTTGCCCACAAGGACACTTCCTGGATGATGATGGGAAGAAGGTCTTATTCACGTGACTCAGTCCTTCATCCTCTCCCAACTCACTCCAGCTCACCTTGCATGTCTCCAGTATGGTTCTGGGAGGACAACCCTAGCAGTAACATCAGGAACCTGCCTGTCAAACAGATGTCACTCTACAAATATCACGCTGACTTCACATCATCCCAATTGGCCGTAAAATCTGGGAAAAGCCAGGCAGAGTGGGCTCCAAGCTGCTCACACCACATTTAGATGTTTACAGAAAACCAATGCACAAGGATTTGCTCGAAAGCTAAATTTCCTCTTAGCCAAAGCCCAGAAATACCTTTTAAACCCTGAGCAAATAAGCCAGAGAAGAAGGCATTTTCCCTTTGACTGAGTCTTCAGAGCCTGGAGATCTTCAACTTTTCAAAGAATCAAGCTTGCTGCAAAAGACAGACTTCATGGGGATGGGACTCCCTCACTGGCCACAACAGAGAGACTTTGCAGATTTGCCCTTTCACCCCAGACCAGATGGCAAAAACAGCCACAAGCCCGAGGCCTGACTTCAGACTGCAAATAGAAACAGCCCCGGAATGCACGTCTAGGTCCACTCAGAGAGAGAACGCTGGCTCAAAATAAAATAAAAATGAGCAATTGTTTTAAAAAACTAACCAAACAAACAAAACCCTCTCCTGGTGGAGTGCTGAGCTGAGCGTGATGTACTCTGAATACAAATTTGCTATAACCAGCACTGACATTGACAATACTGGCTGTCATTTATTGAGCACTTACTATGTGCCATGGAATGGCTTTACACAGGAACCCCATGGAATCCTTAAACAACAACCTTCTGAGACTGGCATTTTATTATTTCTCTTTTATAGATTCAGAAATGGAGGTGAAGAGAGGGTAAGAAACAAATTCAGGGCCGGGCACGGTGGCTCACGCCTGTAATCCCAGCACTTTGGGAAGCTGAAGTGGGTGGATCACTTCGGGTCAGGAGTTTGAGACCAGCCTGGTCAACACGGTGAAACCCTGTCTCTACTAAAAATACAAAAATTAGCTGGACATGGTGGTGCAGGCCTGAGTCCCAGCTACTAGAGAGGCTGAGGCAGGAGAATTGCTTGAACCCAGGAGGTAGAGGCTGCAGTGAGCCGAGATCCAGCCACTGCACTCCAGCCTGGGTAACAGAGCAAGACTCTGTTTCCAAAAAAAAAAAGAAACAAGTTCAGTAGTCCCAGCTAACTTGGGAGGTTGAGGCAGGAGGATCCCTTGAGCTCAGGAGTTTGAGGCTGCTGTGAGCTATGGTTGAATCACTGCACCCTAGCCTGTGTGACAGAGCTAGACCCTGTCTCTAAAAAATAAATAAAGAAATAAAATTAAAATTAAAAAAATTGTTTAAAAAAGTAACAAGTTCAGTTTCACACAGTTAGCAAGTGGCTGAGTCTAGATTCTAACCCAGCATGTCTGGGATTAAGCAGGTCTCAGTTCAAAACCCAGCTCATCTGGCTGTATGACCTTGGGCAAGTTATTTAGCTTCTCTGAGCATCAGTTTCCTCATCTGAAGACAAGAATAGTAACAGTAACTATTTTGTGAAGATGATATATGCAAAAATACTGAGAATGTTCTTTTTCTCTCATTGCATTTGTGCATTGTTTTATGTATAATGCATTATTCATACTGCTGGCAGGTGGAAGCAGAACCCTGCTGCCCGTGTCTGGGTGGGCGAGAGACTGGGGAAACACGGCCAGGAAGCAGCCCGGCAGATGGGGGCTGAGCGCACTGGCAGGGGCAGGAGGAGGTAAGTAAGCAACCGGAGAAGAGCTAAGGGGTCCTCGTGGGATTAGCCATGAGATTCCTAAATCCATAAGCAAAAAGTGTGAAAATGGGGCCAGGGGCGGTGGCTCATGCCTGTAATCCCAGCACTTTGGGAGGCTGAGGCAGGCAGATCACTCGAGCTCAGGAGTTTGAGACCGGACTGACCAACATGGTGACACCCCATCTCTACTAAAAATACAAAAATTAGCTGGGTGTGGTGGTGCATGCCTGCAATCCCAGCTACTCAGGAGGCTGAGGCACAAGAATCGCTTGATCCCTGGAGATGGAGGTTGCAGTAAGCAGAGGTCGTGCCACTGCACACCAGCCTGAGAGACACAGCAAGACTGTCTCAAAAAAAAAAAAAAAAAAAGTGAAAATGGTCCCCTGATGTGGCCTCCACTAGATACTGCCACCAAGGGCACCCCTGCTTTCTCCTTGCAGCGGGGAAAATGATTCTGTTGCAAGAAGAAAGTTGTGGGGCTGTGGACTTCCGGGATGGTCAGGCAGTGCCTGGCGGAAGGAAGGAGTCAGGTGAATAGGAAAAAACAGAAAGGCAGTGTGCTTGTTTCCTGTGGCTGCTGTAACAAATTGTCACAAGCTTGGAGATTAAAACAACAGAAATTTTTTCTCTCACGATTCTGGAGGCCAGAAATCTGAGATCAAGGTGTTGGCAGGGCCACGCTGCCTCTGGAGGCTCTGGGAGAGAATCTTTCCTTCTCTTTCAGCTCCTGGTGGCTGCGGGCATTCTTTGGCTTGTGACTGCCTCCCTCTCATCTCTGCTTCTGTCTTCACGTGGCCTTTTGTAATTGTCTTCTCTCTTCGTCTTCTCTTGGAAGGATATTTGTTGAGCCAGGCACAGTGGCCCATGCCCTGTAATCCCAGCTACTGCAGAGGCTGAGTTGGGAGGAGTACTTGAGGCTAGGAGTTTGAGACGAGCCTGGGCAATACAGTAAGACCCCATCTGAAAGGTCAAAAAGAAAAGAAGACAACGAAAAATAAGAAAGAGCGAGCGAGAAAGAAAGATCTCATTTAGCACCCTCAAAAGCACACAAAAAAAAACAACAAAAAAGGAAAGAGACACTTGTCATTGAATTTAGGACCCTCCCTAATCCAAGATAATCTCACCTTGAGATCATTCATTTAATTATGATTTCAAGGTCATATTGGAAAAAAAGTGCTTCCAAAGGCTTTTTTTTTTTTTTTTTTTTTTTTTGAGATGGAGTCTCACTCTGTCCCTGAGGCACTGCCACTGCAGTGGCGTGACCTTGGCTCACGGCTCACGGCAACCTCCACCTCCCAGGTTCAAGCAATTCTCCTACCTCAGCCTTCCAAGTAGCTGGGACTACAGGAGTGTGCCACCACGCTCTGCTAATGTTTGTATTTTTAGTAGAGATGGGGTTTCACTATGTTGACCAGGCTGGTTTCAAACTCCCGACCTCAGGTGATCCGCCCGTCTCGGCCTCCCAAAGTGCTGGGATTACAGGCGTGAGCCTCAGCGCCCAGCCCCTGTGGACATATCTTTGGAGCCCACCCTTCAACCCACCTAAGCTAAGGAATATTCAGGTTGATGCTCCTCAAAACTTATAACCATTAATGATTTCAAGCATAAGAAACTATAGACATCCATTTACTCAGAACCCACATTTAACAGATGCTGACATTTTCCCATTATTTCTTTAATCTCTGTCTTGGAAAAAAAAAATATATAAAGCATTACAGACACGTTTCTTTTCTTCCTTCTCTCCTTAGAGATAACCACAAGCCTGAACTTGGTCGTTCATTCTCATGCTTGTAATTATACTTTCACTACATATATATGTATCTTTAAATAATGTATAGTTTGTGTGTCCTTTAAAAAAATTTTTATAAATAGAATCATTATATTTAGTCTTTTTAAAATGAATAGCTTTATAGTGACAGAATTCATGTATCATAAAATCCATCCTTTAAAAGTATACAATTCAGCAGTTTTTACTATTTTCACAGAGTTGTGCAACCACCAAAACATTTTCATCACTCCTCCAAAAAAGCCCATACCTATTAGCCATTGCTCCTCCCCCTAGCCTCTGGCAACCGCAAATCTACTTTCTGCCTCTGGATTTGCAAATTCTGGAGATTTCATATAAATGAAATCATACAACATATGATCTTTGGGGGCCTAGTTTTTAAAATGTGGCCTAATGCTTTCAAGATTCATCCATGTGGTAGCATGTATCAGTATTTTATTCCTTTGTGTGGCGGAATGACATTTCATTGTATAGATGGGCCACATTTTGATTATTCATTCAATTGATGGGCATTTAGGTTGTTTCCACTTTTTTGGCTATGATGAAAAATGCTTATAAGACCATTCATGGGCCAGGCGCAGTGGCTCACACCCATAATCCTAGCACTTTGGGAGGTCAAGGAGGGCAGATCATGAGGTCAGGAGTTCGAGACCAGCCTGGCCAATATGCTGAAACCCCATCTCTACTAAAAATACAAAAATTAGCCAGACGTGGCGGCACGCACCTGTAATCCCAGCTACTCAGGAGGCTAAGGTAGAAGAATCGCTTGAACTTGGGAGGCAGAGGTTGCAATGAGCCGAGATCGTGCCACTGCACTCCAGCCTGGGCAACAGAGAGAGACTCCATCTCAAAAAACCAACAAACAAACAAAACAAAACAAAACAAAAAAAACAAAAACATTCATGTACAAGTTTTTGTATGAACAAATGTTTCAATTCTTTTGGGTATATAATTAGAAGTAACATTGCTGGGTCATATGTTAACTGTGGGTCTATATTTTTTGTTTGTTTGTTTTGTTTTGTTTTGTTTTGTTTGAGACAGTGTCTTGCTCTGTTGCCCAGGCTGGAGTGCAGTGGCACAATTATGGCTCACTGCAGCCTCGACCTCCCAGGGCCCAGGTGATCCTCCCATATCAGCCTCCCAAGTAGCTGAGCCTACAGGCATGCAGCACCACACCTAGCTAGTATTTTGTATTTTTTGTAGAGACAAGGTTTTGCCATGTTGCCAAGATTGTCTTGAACTCCTGGGCTCAAGCAATCTACCTGCCTCAGCCTCCCAAACTGCTGAAATTAGAGGCATCAGCCACTGTACTCAGGTGTGTGTCTAATTTTTGGGGGAAATGCTAAACTGTTTTCCAAAGTAGCTGCCGCATTCTACTTTCCCAGCAGCTATGTATAAGGGTTCCAGTGTTTTCCCATCATTACCAACACTTATTATTGTCCATCTTTCTGATTTTAGCCCTTCTAGTGGGTGTGAAGTGGTATCTAACTGAGGTTTTGAGCTTCATTTTTCTGATGGTGAATGATGTTGAGCATCTTTTCATGTGCTTATCGGTCATTTTGTATTTTCTTTGGAAAAATATGTATTCAAATTTTTGCCCATTTAAAAAATTGGGTTATTTTTCTTTTTATTATTGAGTTGTAAGTGTGTATATGTATACACCTATGTATTTCTGCATTTTATTGGAGTGTTTAGTCCACTTATATTTAATGTAGTCACTGATTTGGGGAGGTAATGTAATTACTGATAAAGTATCTAATTTTTCTTTCTTCTTTTTTTTTTTTTTTTTTTTGAGAGACAGGATCTCATTCTGTCACTCAGGCTGGAGTGCAGTGGCATAATCATGGCTCACTATAGCTTCCACCTCCCAGGCTCAAGTGATCTTTCCTCCTCAGCCTCCCGAGTAGCTGGGACTACAGTAGGTGTACACCACCATGCCTGGCTAATATTTGTAGAGATGGGGTTTCACCATGTTGCTCAGGCTGGCTCAAGCAATTCACTCATCTCAGCTTCCCAAAGTGCTGGGATTACAGGCATGAGTCACCACACCCGGCCAAGTATCTAATTTTTCTACTTGTTTTCTACATGTCTGTCTCTCTTTTTTTTTTAAGACGGGGTCTCACTCTGTCACCCAGGCTAGAGTGCAATGGCATGATCTTGGCTCACTGCAGCCCCTGCCTCTTGGGGTCAAGCAATTCTCCCACCTCAGCCTCCTGAGTACCTGGGATTACAGGGGCATGCCACCATGTCTGGCTGATTTTTGTACTTTTAGTAAAGATGGGGTTTCACCATGTTGGTCAGGCTGGTCTGGAACTCCTGACCTCAGGAGATCCACCCGCCTCAGCCTCCCAAAGTGCTGGGATTACAGGTGTGAGCCAACGTGCCCAAACTGTATCTTTTTTTAAAAAACCTCTTTTCTTCTTCATGGCCTCCCTTTGTATTCAATAGATATTTCCTAGTGTACCATTATAATCCCCTTGTTGTTTCTTTTGCTATATGTACATTTGGATTTATTTTCTTAGTGGTTGCCTTGGAGATTACAAGTAACATCTTAGTCTAAAACAATCTAGTTTAGATTAATACCAACTTAATTTCAACAGTATGCAAAAACTTTACTTCAATATAGCTCTATTCCCTACCCTCTTCTTTGTGCTATGGTTGTCATAAAGATTACATCTTTCATATTATGAGCCCATCAACACAAGTTTGTGGTTTTTCCTTTAAGCAGTTGTCTTTTAAATGAGAAAGAATGAACAAAAATTAATACTTTATACTTATCGATGTTGTTACCTTTACTTGTGCTCATAATTTCTTTGTGTAGATTCAAGTTACTGACTGGTGTCCTTTCATTTCGCCTGAAGCACTCCCTTTAGTATTTCTTATAGGGCAAGTCTCCTGGCAATAAATTCTCTTATTTTGTGTTTATCTGTGCATGTCTTGATTTCTTGATTTCTGAAGTATGGTTTTGCTAAACATAAAATTCTTGGTTGGCAATCATCTTCTTTCAGCTCCTTGACTATATCATCCCATTGCTTTTGGAACACTGTGGTTTCTGATGAGCAATCTGGTGCTAATCCTATTAAACTAATGAGTGGCTTTTCTTTGCTTTCAAGATTCTTTCTTGGTCTTTTGCTATTAGCACTTTGACTATAACACCTAGATGTGGATCTCACATCTAGGAGTGAGGTAGGACTTTATCCTATGTGGCATTCATTGAGCTTCTTGGATGTAGAGATTAATCTTTTCCATCAAATCTGGGATATTTTCAACCATGATTCTTCAAATATTTCTTCTGTCCCTGTCTTCCTCTCATTTCCTTTTGGGATTCCTTTTATGTGTATGTTTGTATTCTTGATGGTATCCTACAGATCCCTGAGGTTCCATTCATTTTTCTCCATTCTTTTTTCTTTCTCTTGTTCCAAATGAATGCTCTCCATTAACCTGTTTAAAGGTTTGCTAATTCTTTCTGCCAGCTTAAATCTGCTGTTGAACCCTTCTAGCATATTTTTTTTAATTCCAGTTATTGTACTTTTTGACTCCAAAATTTGTATTTGGTTCTCTTCTATAATTTCCATTTCTTTATTGATATCTTTAGTGACACATTATTCTCATAGTTTCTTTAGATCTTTAGACATAGATCCCTTTAATTTTTGAACATATTTAAAAGAGCTGATTTAAAGTCTTTGTCTAGTAAGTTCAACATTGTGGCCTCCTAAAGGACAGGTTCCTGTGTATGGATCATATATTCATACATTTTTTTCATGTTTCATTTTTAAAATTGAAAACTGGACATTTTTAGTAATATGATGTGGAAACACTGAAAATCAAATTTCCCTTCTCCCCGGGGCTTTTGTTTTAGTTGTTTGTTGTTGCTATTTGTTTATTTAGTGACTTTCCTGGACTTATTCTGTAAAATCCATATTCCTTGTTGTGTGTGGTCACTAAATACTCTGCTGGGTTTGCTTAGTGGTCAGTTACTTATTGCACAAAGATGTCCTTATAGCTAGGCTGTTAATTAACTTCTTGTAAGGAGTAGAATGAGAGTAGGAGTTATATTCTTGGTTAAAAATAAATAAATAAATTTATTTATATATATAGCGTTTATCTGTTCCCTCTAAGGCCAGACTCTAACAGGCATCTCTGCCACTCTTCTTCTGCAGCTGCAGATCTTTTCTCAGTTGAGCTTCAGATGAGACCACAGCCCCAGCCAGCTTCTTAAGTGCAACCTCATAAGAAACCGTAAGCAGAGAACCAAGATAAACCATGCCTGAACTCCTGATCCACAGAAACTGTGAAATAGTAAGTGTGTATTGTTTTAAGCCTTGAAGCCTGTGGGAATATATATAGTAACGTGTAACTAATATGGCAGGGAAGGACAGGTTGCCAACCTTTGGAATTCTATGGGTCTACTTTAGAATGAGAATTTGTGGGTCTCTCACCCCACGAGACAGCAGAAGACCTGGGTTCCAAAGGTTTTCCTTTTCTGTCTCCCTGATGTTGAGGTCTTGCAGGCAGGAACTATGTGTATGCTCCCAGTGCCCTGTCCAGTGTGCAGCACAGCCTGGGTGACCCATCATTATTTATTGAATGCTAAATTGATGAGTGGGACCCAATGCTCTTCATAGGATCAGGGGAAACCCAGCTGGAATACACCACAAGCAGGACTTGAAGCTCCTCAGGAACAAGGTCAGAGGCTAGGGCTATAATAGCTGTTTTGTTTCTTTTTATGAAAAGCATTTACTGAGAAGTAAGAGCATGGTTCCAGGCCATGACAGTGACACCATGAGTGTGTGCTGGGTCTCAAGGGAGGTTTAAGTATTAGGGGCAGTGCAGGGTGGTGACTAGTTGTGGCACAAGGGTGTCGGAGCCCATCAGGTTTGACCCAAGATCCTGACTGAGTCCTTCCTGGTTCCTTTCATTGTTAAGCCTGTTTTCTATCAGTAAAATGGGGTTAACAATGGTCCTATTGGCTGGGCATGATAGCTCACGCTTGTAATCCCAACACTTTGGGAAGCCAAGGTGGGTGGATCACTTGAGGTCAGGAGTTTGAGACCAGCCTGACTAACATAGCGAAACCCCATCTCTACTAAAAATACAAAAATCAGCTGGGTGTGGTGGTGGGCACCTGTAGTCCCAGCTACTTGGGAGGCTGAGACAGGAGAATGGCTTGAACCCGGGAGGCAAAGTTTACAGTGAGCAGAGATGGCACCACTGCACTCCAGCCTGGGCAACAGAGCGAGATTGTCTCAAGAAACATAAACAGAAACAAGCAATGGTCCTTATCTTGTGGGTTTGTCATGAGGATGAATGAACACATAAAATTCTTAGCACATAGTAAATGCTCAGTTAATACTTTTCACAGGAAACATGTTTGGAAAGATCAGCTAAATGTAAGTTGGTGACTCCCACGCAGCTAAAATTGTGTACATTGGAGCCTGATTTTCTTTTCCTGGGGCCTCAGGAAGCTGGTTCTACCCAGCACATGCCAGATAGATGAGGAAGCTTGGGGAGAGGGGCCTGGGAAGGAAGGTGGGTGATGCTGTCTAAGAAGCCAATACTTCCTCTTTCTCTTTCTTAGAGAAGTACTGCTGCCCAGACCCAAAGAATTACTGGAAACAGAACTAGTC
The DNA here is from genome assembly GCF_029281585.2 of Gorilla gorilla gorilla. Lineage (NCBI taxonomy): Eukaryota > Metazoa > Chordata > Mammalia > Primates > Hominidae > Gorilla > Gorilla gorilla. Next base: position 131,801,983 of record NC_073234.2, read on the forward strand.
TGATATTAAACAGAGTAGTAACCATGCGCTTGAGATAATTTGAGGGCCACACAGAATGTCCACCTACCCCCAGACTCACCTTGTATCAGTCTATTCTCACACTGCTATAAAAGACTACCTGAGATTGGGTAATTTATGAAAAAAAGAGGTTTAATTGACTCTCAGTTCTGGAGGCTATACAGGAAGCATGGAGGCCTCAGGAAACTTACAATCATGGGGGAAGGGTAAAGGGGAAGCAGGCATGTCTTCACATGGTGGCAGAAGAGAGAGCAAAGGGGGAAGTGCTATACACTTTTAAACAATCAGACCTCGGGAGAACTCATTCACTATCACGAGAACAGCAAGGGGGATGTCTGCCTCATGATCGAATCACTTCCCACCAGGCCCCTCTTCCAACACATGGGAATTACAATTCTACATGTGATTTGGGTGGGGACACAGAGTCACATATCACACCCTTAGGTCTATCATTGTGCCTGGGAGTTCCACCATTCAACCTGCTTCTAAAGGTCCCTGGGAAATGTAATTTGTCAGCTTAAACTCAACCACATCTATTCAGAGCCTATTGCATGTAATCTGCTCTAGGTGAAAGATCTATAAACGTTTTCCTTATACTTTACACGGTGCTTTTATACAGCTAATTTCATCACTGCAATAATGTTATGAGGTAGGTATTTATGATGATTCCCATTTTGCAGAGGAAGAAACTCAGGCCCAGAGAGGTTAAGGGGCTTATTGGGAGGCCAGGCAGATGTCAACCGGCAGGGCTAGAAAGCACATCTGAAAACTCCAAGTTCTTGGTGTTTTCTTGCTCATCTCAGCTGCTCTCAGGAAGTTTACAGGAAACAGACAAATCAGCCAATCAAGAAATGGTCAAGGGCTTTCAAACTGGGTTCCCTAGTATTCCCCTGAGGTCTCCTGAGTGTTAAGAGGTGAGAGAGGGTTGGATAGTGTGCGTGGCAGTAGGTCTTGGGCTCCCCAACACACTTTGGCAGGATCTCCTCTTTCTTCTGCCTTTAGAGGTAAAAGTGTTCGATATTTCAGGGGAGATAATACAACAGTAAAACCGAACAAGAATTTCTTGAATATCTATTGTGCATTCAGCCTGGAGTGGGGTGGGGAGGAAGGTAGCTTCAGGCAGTATAAGAAGAGCTTACAAAACAACCCACATGTGAAAACTTGAAGACTGATAAGAAATTAAATAACGGCTCAATATAGCAACAGAAGCACTGTCCCATAGCCATGTCTGGTTCCCTAATTAATGACTTCGGCAGTGACTTGGGTGGTCAAGAGAGAGCTGGGAAGTGTTGAGCTGAGTAATCCAGCCCCACCCATGATCAGCAACAGGGCACAGGAGCCCAGAGCGATGAAACCTGGGCTGGACAAGTTTTGACAGAGAGAAGATACTCAGGACGGGCCTCAGTGGGAGGTGGTGAGGGTGGGTTAGGTGCAGCATCACAGCAACCAGCCCCTGAAGAGAGGGCAACACAAAAGCCTGGTGTTTGTCCCCAACCACTGCAGGGTTGCACTCTGCGGATGACGACTCACCCTTGGTAAAGGGCTCCCCATCCCTGCCTGATATGGTTTGGATTTGTGTCCCTGCCCAAATCTGTTGTCGAATTTAATCCCCAGTGTTAGAGGAGGGGCCTGGTGGGACATGACTGAATCATGGGGGCGGATTTCCTCCTTGCTGCTCTCACCATAGCGAGTGAGTTCTCATGAGATCTGGTTGTTTAAAAGTGTGTAGTACCTCCCCCTTCACTCTCTTCCTCCTTCTCTGGCCATGTAAGACATGCCTGCTTGCCCTTCCCCTTCTGCCATGATTGTAAGTTTCCCAAGGCTTCCCCAGTCATGCCTTCTGTACAGCCTGGGGAACTCTGAGTCAATTAAACTTCTTTTCTTTATAAATTACCCAGTCTCAGGTAGTTCTTTATAACAATGTGAGAATGGAGAAACACACTGCCTCCCTCACCCCATCGGGTCCCCCTTCTGCTCACTGGCACATGGGATTCTGCTGGGCAGAGGCCATCCGATGAATGCTCCAACAGACTCGGTTGACATCCCAGCCTTGCCCCTCTGTAACTGAAATACGTGGATAATAATAACACCCATCTTACAGGGCTGCTTGGATAGTGAACTAGATCATGCACATAAAGAGCCTGGCACCGTTAGTTCCTGGCACATGCAAGTTCTCAATAAATGTTGTTGGCTATTATCTGCAGCTACATTCAACATGGGCAGGCTGGGAGCAAAGCTCTTCTTGGCTTTAATTCACTCATTTAATAAGCATTTAATGAGCACCTACTCTGTGCCAGGCACTGCACTGGGAGCTGAGGCCAGAGACTGAAAAGTTCATTTTCTTTAAGTAGCTCCCAGTCTATTGGGAAAGCAAAAGTGTGAACCATTCTTATTCTGTGTGATTATTGAAACGTCTGCTTGGCAGTAATGATTATAGTTAACATGTGTTGGGTACTTGCCATGTGCCAGTTATGAAGAACTTTATAGGTATTATTATCTCATTTGATCCTTACGAGGTAAGACTTGATCCTCCATTTTACAGAGGGGAAACTGAGGCTCTGGAAGGCTCTGAATGGTCATGTCTGGGTTTCCAATCAAGGATGGAGGAGAGTTCACCCGGAGGCAGAGGTACTGCAAACTCCAAGCCTTGAGGGTTTGAGAGATCATACAGAAGTCAGAATGGATGAAACATAAAATCCTTGAACTATGAATCCCTGGCAGGTAACCCATGCCAGAAAGCAAAGTCACCAGGAGTGAGCAAGGAGCTGATTCAGAAGTTCTAGCCTCACATCTGATCAGTTTGAAGCATTTGACATTTATAGATGACTTAATATTGGTCGATCCCGACTGCACGCAGTGGCTCACGCCTGTAATCCCAGCACTTTGGGAAGCCAAGGTGGGTGGATCACTTGAGTCCAGGAGTTTGAACCAGCCTGGCCAACATGGCAAAACGCTGTCTCTACTAAAAATATAAAAATTAACTGGGCATGTTGGCACACGCCTGTGATCCCAGCTATTTGAGAGGCTGAGGCAGGAGAATCACTTGAACTTGGGAGGCGGAGGTTGCAGTGAGCCAAGATCATGCCACTGCACTCCAACAAAACAACAACAACTGTGGATCCTAAAGTTAGGTTTAGGATTAGGATTTGATTTGGATCTGGGTTTATGCTTGGCACAAAGTCAAGGGCCTGAGATGTTAGGTATTACTTACAGTTACAGCATTCCTTGGTTTTGCCTGGTATGGATATGAATGAATTTCAGTTACGATGTTTAAGAAATAACAGGAGTTCCCCAAAACATGGTTCAGATTTCATTTTCCACAGTATATTGAGTGTGAATAATTGCATCAAGTGCAAACTTTGCTGTTAGCTGGTCAGTCCACAAATCACTATGTAAATAACAGACGCATAGACACGTATCATGATCAGCAAAAATCACGTCACTTCTTTCAAAGCCTGTTGGTGTCTGGTCACGGCACGTCGTTATTCAGTTCACACACAGCTAAGTGTGCAGCTGTGTTGCCTCCTTCTCTCTGGGTGATAACTCACTTGACATTTTACATAAATGGATAGTAAAAAGAAGGAATTAGCCAACAAAGATGAAAGTGCGGGCTGGGCGCGGTGGCTCACGCCTATAATCCCAGCACTTTGGGAGGCCGAGGTGGGCAGATCACTTGAGGTCAGGAGTTCCAGACCAGCCTGGCCAACATGGTGAAACCTCGTCTCTACTAAAAATACAAAAATTAGCCGGGCGTGGTAGCGGGCACCTGTAATCCTAGCTAGTTGGGAACCTCAGGCAGGAGAATTGTGTGAACCCGGGAGGCAGAGGTTGCAGCGAGCTGAGATCATGCCACTGCACTCCAGCCTGGATGATAGAGTGAGACTCCATTTCAAAACCAAACCAAACCAAACCAAAACAAAACAAAACAAAATAAAACCCATAGATAGATATACTGATTGGCTCACACATTGCAGAGGTTGGCAAGCCCAAAATCTGCAAGGTAGGCTGGCAGATTGGGGACCCGGGCCAAGGAAGAATTGCTATTGTGGTTATCTGGAGGCAGAATTCCTTCTTCTTCAGGGCAGGTCAGTCTTTTTCTATTAAGACCTTCAACTGATTGGATAAGACCCACCACATTATAGAGGGCCATCTGCCTTACTCAAACTCTACTGATTTAAGTGTTCATCTTATCTAAAAAATACTTTCACAGGAAACATCTGGGATAATGTTTCACCAATGATCTGCGTACCATGGCCCTGCCCAAGTTCACACATAAAATTCACCATCCCAGGGTTATAGAAGAAATAGATGAGGGAAGTCACTGTGAGGAAAAGGATGAAGTCCATCCAGAGGAAATGAGGCTGGCAGGAACTCCTGCGGACATTTCACAACACTGAAAGTTCAAAGGATACATTTTGGAAACTGATCCAATCTTAGAAAGAAATATGACAATTCGCCAAGGCATAGAACAAGATGCTCCCTCTGTATCATTAGTTAAACAAGAAGCTGGCAAGCATGGTTCGGGCTATTCTTGATAGTTTTTACACAAAGAAATACAACACACACACACACACACACACACACATATTTTTTCTTAGGGTCTCACTCCTGCCCCCTATGCTGGAGTATAGTGGCACAATCACAGCTGACTGCAGCCTCAACCTCCTGGGCTCAAGTGGTCCTCCCACTTCAGCCTCCTTGGTAGCTGGGACTACAGGCATGCACCACCATGCCTGGCTAGTTTTTATACAGACAGGGTTTCACTATGCTGCCCAGGCCGGTCTCAAACTCCTGAGCTCAAGTGATCCTCCCTCCTTGGCCTCCCAAAGTATTGGGATTACAGGCGTGAGCCACTGCTCCCAGCCTACAGTTATATTTTCAATGTTTCTAATGTTCTAAATTAAAGTATAAGAAAGAGATGTCAGTTTTACCTAGTTTTTCAGTTCCTTAAACATTTATAGCCAACAGTAAGAGAGTTTTAGTGTTTTGATAGAAGATTGTTAAAGGTCACAGAATAATCTTATTTTATCCTGTTGGTGATTGAGATCTTTTTGTACACTTTCAGTTTGCACGGTCATTCTTACAGTCCACATGAATGTGCAAAGTGAGATTGGCTGTGTTATTTGTATCATCATCATCATCACCATGATGTTCTCCACCAGGCAAGTGGGGTAAACACCCAGGATGCAAGGCCAGGGGTTGAACTCTTTTTGACTCTCTTTTCTTTTTTCTTTCTTTTTTTTTTTTTATTTTTATTTTTGTATTTTGAGACAGGGTCTTGCTCTGTCGCCCAGGCTGGAGTGCAGTGGTGCGATCTCAGCTCACTGCAACCTCTGCCTTCCAGGTTCAAGCGTTTCTCCTGCCTCAACCTCCTGAGTAGCTGGGATTACAGGTGCCTGCCACCACCCCTAGCTAATTTTTGTATTTTCAGTAGAGACAAGGTTTCACCATGTTGGCCAGGTTGGTCTTGAACTCCTGACCTCAGGTGATCCACTCGGCCTCCCAAAGTGTTGGGATTACAGGCGTGAGGCACTGCGACAGGCCCTCCTTTTCTGACTCTGGGCAAAAAGGCCCCTGCAAAGTTCCAGGCCAAGGCCCTCTCAGCCCTGGCCAACATTGTCCTCTCTCTGCAGAGGCTGGGATACTCTACAGTCCCAGGAAGCTTCCAAAAAGGAGAGCTCAGTTTACAACCAATAAAAATAACTCAGGGGTGATAAACAGCTCCAGGGCCCCAGGGGACGCTCTTATGCAATCTGCCTTGATTTCACAAGCCCTACATGGAGCTGTCAGCAGAGGCAGACTGAGATGCACGCCCTGGCTGACACCACAGGGCAAGGCCCCTCTGGCTGCAATGACTGGGAACAGTGACTTTGGCTGTGACTGGAGGTGGCTCATTTACAACAGAAGACATGCAAAAATAGCGCAGCTGATGGATTGGTTGGTTGTTGGTTGACTGATTTAAATACATAGTATTTCTTTTTCTTTTTAGGCAAAGTATACTAACAATGGATGATCTCAGTAGAAAATTCAGAGTATGCATAGGCCAAAAGGAAACAAATAAAAACTACCAGCTGGGCGTGATGGTTCACACCTGTGATCCCAGGATTTTGGGAGGCCGAAGCGGGAGGATTGCTTGAGCCCAGATGTTTGAGACCAGACTGGGCAATATAGGGAGACCTCATCTCTACAAAAAACAAAAAAATTAGCTGGGCATGGTGGTGCACACCTATGGTCCCAGCTACTTGAGAGGCTGAGCCTGGAGGATCGCTTGAACCTGGTAGGTCAAGGCTGCAGTGAGCTATGATTATGCCACCACACTCCAGCCTGGGCAATAGAGCAAGACATTGTCTCTAAACACAATAAAATACAAACTACCCATAGTCCAACTACCGAGAGAGCACCACTGTTACTTTTAGCCTTTCAGGCTTTTCTAGAAGCCAAAAGCATATAGTGCCGAGCTTCAGACTCTGATGCCAGACCACCTGAGTTCCACTCCTAGGCTGCTTAACATCTCTTGCACCATCTTCCCATCAGTGAAATGGGAATATCAATCACAGCCCCTTTATTACTTTGTTGTATGGTTAGGGATTTTCTGTTTTTTACTGTGAAAGAGGTCAAGAGGAAGAGCCTTGTGGTTAAGTCTTTGTGTACATTCTTTTCTTTTTCTTTCTTTCTTCTTTTTTTTTGAAATGGTGTCTCAGTCTGTCGCCCAGGCTGGCATGCAATGGCGCCATCATGGCCCACTGCAGCCTCAAGCTCCTGGGCTCAAGCAGTCCCCCTACCTCAGCCTTTCATGTAGCTGAGACTACAGGTGTGTAGTCTCACACTTGGCTAATTTTTAAAATTTTTGTAGAGATGGGGTCTCACAAGGTTTCCTAGGCTGGTCTTGAACTTCTGGCCTCAAGTGATCCTTCTGCCTTGGCCTTCCAAAGTGTTGGGGTTACAGGTGTGAGCCACTGCACCTCGCCTGTGTACATTTGGAATGATATCTTAGGATAAATTATTGGGAGGGCAACTACAGTGTCTAAGAGAGTACCCATTTTGTTCATCTCCTGCCAAATCAGGAAACTGATTAAAATGAGCTACTTGGTGACTGGTAAATTAAATGAGCTATGCTGTGGCCCATGCCTGTAACCCCAGCACTTTGGGAGGCTGAGGCCAGCGCATCACTTGAGGTCAGGAGTTTGAGACCAGCCTGGCCAACATGGTGAAACCCCATCTCCACTAAAAATACAAAAATTAGCCAGGCATGGTGGCAGGCAACTGTAATCCCAGCTACTCAGGAGGCTGAGGCAGAAGAATCACTTGAACCTGGGAGGTAGAGGTTGCAGTGAGCCAAGATTACACCACTGCACTCCAGCCTGGGCGATTGAGAAAAAAATAAATAAATAAGAGAAGGATCTGGCTTGGAATCCTGGCTTGCCATCCCACTGACTGTGTGACCTTGAGCAAGTGGCTTCCCATTGCTGGGCCCCAGTGTTCTGGGCTAATATGAAGCCATCTCTTAGGGAAGGTTGTCATCAGGTTAGAAATAATGGGTGAACAGGACAGAGCACATAATCTGGTGCTCATCGTAAAGATCCTAGTAGTAGTAGCCATTATTATTTATACTAGCCCAGAGGGAGATGGATTTTCACATGCGTAACAGAAAGAGGCAGGGGGAGCAAGCTGTGGTCACAAGGGCATTCTGCAGGAATGTTACAGAGAGAAGACCTCTGCCAGTGGGGTGGAGGCTGCTGGACTGAATGTTCATGTCACCCCCAAATCCTTATGTTGAAATCTTAACCCTGAATGTGATGGTGTGAGGAGAAGGCCTTTGGGATGTAATCAGGTCATTCATGAATGGGGTTAGTGCCCTTATAAAAGGGACCCCAGAGAGTTCTCTCACCCTCTCTCCACCACGTGAGGATACAATGAGAAGTTGGCCGTCTGCATTCTGGAAGAGGGCCCCCACCAGAACCTGGTCATACTGACACTCTGATCTCGAAATTCCAGCCTCCAGAACTGTGAGCAATAAATTTCTGTTGTTGCTAAGCCACCCAGTCTATGGTACTTTGTTATAGCAACGAGGCCTTTCTGTAGTCCTGTTGGAGCTGGACAAACACTGAGGCCTCAGATGCCCAGAATTCATATGCTCCAAGAGGCTTCCTTTTGTTTTTGAGACAGAGTCTCCCTCTGTCACTGAGGCTGGAGTGAAGTGTTGCAATCTCGGCTCACCGCAACCTCCGCCTCTAGTGTTCAAGCAATTCTCCTGCCTCAACCTCCCGAGTAGCTGGGGTTACAGGCGTGTGCCACTACGCCCAGCTAATTTTTGTATTTTTAGTAGAGACAGGGTTTTGCCATATTGGCCAGGCTGGTCTCGAACTCCTGACCTCAGGTGATCTGCCTCGGCCTCCCAAAGTGCTGGGATTACAGGTGTGAGCCACCGCACCCGGTCTCCAGGAGGCTTTCTGTGTGTACACACGCATGCGTGTGCACACATACACACACACGTTCATTCAGCTCAATGCAACCAGCCGCTTTCTGCTGTTTAAGATAAGACAAGCACCGTGCTAGGTGCTAGGGATACAGACATGAATGAGGCACAATTTTTGTCCTTAAGAAAAGCACAGTTTTGTAGGAAACCACAAAAGGAAGCACGATCACATCGTGTGTCCTGCGCAGTGGCTAAGATGGACTCAGGTGAGAGGCATTTAACCCACTCATATGCCCCTAAATCGAAATCCCATGCGGTTGCATATCCTTCCTAGATTGATTGAGAGCCAAGTTTCATACACAGGAGGGGATTCTTTATTGGGGGATGTGGTTTTTTTGAGTGACATGTTCTCAGGAGAAAGGAGAGAGGAGGCAGGATAGGGCAGGAGAGTTGCTAAGGATGGCAACTGCTGGAGTCCCAGCCTGGTCCCGCAGGGAGCTCTGGATGCACAGTTTGCAGTTAGTTATTAATATTTCCTTCATTGAGGTAAGGGGCGGGCCCTTCACACCCTTGTCAAGCAGTCATTGGCTGTGGGCTGCTCTGGGGGTGGGAGCAGAGAAGGTGAGACTGCTCCCACTTGATCGAGGACAACCCTCTAGGAAAAGGTGCAACTCTGAGCTGTTAGCAGCCAAGACTCATAGTGGCAGGGAGTGAAGGCGCCAGCAGCATCTTTGAACCACTTCTCCTTCTCCATCCCCAACCCTTCACATGGGTAGGCTCCCAGGCCCACAGACACTGCAGATAGAAAAATCAAGTTTGGCCAGGCATGGTAACTCATGCCAGTAATCCCAGCACTTCAGGAGGCTGAGGCAGGAGGATCACTTGAGCCCAGGAGTTTCAGAGCAGCCTGGGCACCAAATCAAGACTGTACAAAAAATTTAAGAAGTTTGCCAGATACACTGGCTTTTGCCTGTAGTCCCAGCTACTCAGGAGGCTGAGGCAGGAGGATCTCTGGAATCCGGGAATTTGAGGTTGCAGTAAGCTATGATCATGCCACTGCATTCCAGCCTGGGTAACAGAGCAAGAACCTGGCTCTAAATAAATAAATAAATAAATAAAGCCGAGTTTGCAGCTATGACAGACTCTCAGCTGAAAAAACCCTTAAAGATTACCTAATCCATCCCCCAGATTTTGATGATGAGGCCTGAAGAGGCTCAGTCATTTGTCTACAGCTATTGTGACAAACTCCAAAGCCATAGGGGCCAGGCAGGAAAAACAGATGCTGTCTAAGGTTCTAAGGAGTGGTGAGGACTGTGGCAAACTGGAGACAGGGGTTTCTCTAATGGGTCCGCAGCAGCCTGGTTCCTACAGCCACGAGGGAATGAGGGCCCAGAGTGATTGGTGCCTCTGAATTTCCCCAGAGAAGCTGGAAGTCATATGTGTGTGTATGTGTGTGTGTGTGTGTGTGTGTGTGTGTGTGTGTGTTCCGTGTGAAATCTTTCTGTTTTGAAATGTTGGCAACTCTTGGAAATTCTTGAGAACACTGTATGGGCCAAGGAAAATATGTCAGTGGGTGAGACTTGGCCCCAGGGTCACCAGTGTGCAGTGTCTGGTCTATGGCCTGAGGCACGTGGGAAGTGCAGCAAGGATTCCTGGATTAAGGGGCTTTCTATCATGCCAGTAACAGGACGAGAGGAAGAAACAGACCAGATGCGGGAGGAGAGAAGGAAGAGGGCTCCAGAGGAAGGAAATGGGAACAGAAACAGAAACCCGGGGCTTGCGGGTGCAGGGGGACACTCATCTCCAGGGTCTCCAGGGGAAGCTGGAAGGGGAAGCCCAGGGCTTACTGGTATTGTTTTGTTTCGTTTTGTTTAAATGAGGATGAAATTCACATAACATTAACTGTTTTGTTGTTGTTGTTGTTGTTTTGAGATGGAGTCTCTCTCTGTTGCCCAGGCTGGAGTGCAGTGGTGCAATCTTGGCTCACTACAACTTCTGCCTCCTGGGTTCAAGCGATTCTCCTGCCTCAGCTTTCTGAGTAGCTGGGATTACAGGCGCCCACCACCATGCCCGGCTAATTTTTGTATTTTTGTTAGAGACACGGTTTCACCATGTTGGCCAGGGTGGTCTCGAACTCCTGACCTCAGACGATCTGCGTGCCTTGGCCTCCCAAAGTGCTGGGATTACAGGCATGAGCCACTGTGCCTGGCCTAACAATAACTGTTTTAAAGCATACAATTCAATGGCATTAAGTATATCCACAATATTGTACAACCATCAGCTCTATCTAGGCTCCAAAACTCTTTTTTTTTTTTTTTTTTTGAGATAGGGTCTCACTCTATCTCACTCCAGCCTGGGAGTGCAGCGGCACAATCTTGGCTCACTGAAGCCTCAGTCTCCCCAGGCTCAAGTGATTCTCCCACCTCACACCCCTCAAGTAGCTGGGAACATACGTGCACGCCACTATGCCTGGCTAATTTTATTTTATTTTTGTATTTTTTGTAGAGACAGTGTTTTGCTATGTTGGCCAGGCTGGTCTTGCACTCCTGAGCTCAAGCAATCCACCCGCCTCAGCCTCCCAAAGTGCTGGAGATATAGGCATGAGACACTGTGCCCGGCCCCAAAACTTTTTATTGACTCAAATGGAAACCCCATACCTGTTAGCAAGCACTTCCCATTCCCTCCTTCCCAGCCCATGGCAACCATGAATCTGCTTTCTGTCTCCCTGGATGTACTCATTCTGGACAGGTCATATAAATGGAATTATAGACTATCTGGCCTTTTGCGCCTGGCTTCTTCCACTTAGCTAATTTTTTTTTTTTTTTTTTTTTTTTTTGGCAGAGTATCACTCCATCACCCAGACTGGAGTGCAGTGGCTCAATCCTCGATCTTGGCTCACTGCAACCTCTACCTCCCAAGCTCAAGTGATTCCCGTGCCTCAGCCTCCCGAGTAGTTGGGATTACAGGCATCTGCCACCCTGCTTAGCTAGCTTTTGTATTTTTAGTAGACATGGGGTTTTGCCACGTTGGCCAGGCTGGTCTTGAACTTCTGACGTGAAGCGATCCTCCTGCCTCAGCCTCCCAAAGTGCTGGGATTACAGGCCGTGAGCCACCGCACCCGGCCGGCCTGTTTTGGGGTTCATCCACACTGTAGGATGCATCAATACTTCATCCGTTGATGGTTATTTGGGTTGTCCTGCAGTTGTGGATAGACCCAGGGCTCACTTTTCAAGGGGAGGTAATCCACCCTAGCGTTTAGGAACATAGGAGCCACGGACCCATGAGGTACAGCAGACACAATGCCTAGAGCCCATGAAAATGTCTTCATTTCTCTCTCTCTCTCTTTTTTTTTTTGAGACAGAGTCTTGCTCTGTTACCCAGACTGGAGTGCAGTAGTGCGATCTTGGCTCACTGCAACCTCTGCCTCCCGGATTCAAGTGATTCTTCTGCCTCAGACTCTCAAGTAGCTGGGATTATAGGCATGCACCACCAGGCCTGGCTAATTTTTGGATTTTTAGTAGAGATGGGGTTTCGCCATGTTGGCCAGGCTGGTCTTGAACTACTGACCTCAAGTGATCCACTGGCCTTGACCTCCCAAAGTGCTGGGATTACAGGCGTGAGCCACTGTGCCTGGCCCAGTGCGGTTTCCATTTCTCTTAAAATCAGAAGGGAAAAGTCCCTAACTTTCAGGATTGAATAAAATGTTTTAATTTTTAATTCTGCCTGGATTATATTTCTCTTTATATTAATGCAGCATAAAATACAATTATGCTTGAAAGGGCCCACAAAGGCGGGAGTGCCTAGGACCCACAAAGACTGGCCCTGTGGAGACACAGAAAATTGAGGACTCGGGAGTTGGGAAAACTTCTTAGTAGCTTTGTGACTGTTCACCCCAGGGCTGGTCCTTGTCTTGTTGAATGTCGCATCCCTCACTGCCAGAACAGTGCTTGACCCATCGTAGGGGCTCAATAATTTTTTTTTTTTTTTGAGACGGAGTTTCGCTCTTGTTGCCCAGGCTGGAGTGCAATGGCGCAATCTCGGCTCCCCACAAACTCTGCCTCTCGGATTCAAACGATTCTCCTGCCTCAGCCTCCCGAGTAGCTGGGATTACAGGCATGTGCCACCACGCCCGGCTAATTTTGTATTTTTAGTAGAGATGGGGTTTCTCCATATTGGTCAGGCTGGTCTCGAACTCACGACCTCGGGTGATCCACCCGCCTTGGCCTCCCAAAGTGCTGGGATTACAGGCATGAGCCACCATGCCCAGCCAATAAATATTTTTTAAGTTAATTAATCTGAGATGAGTCACTGCACTTTTTTTTTTTTTTTCAGACGGAGTCTTGCTCTATCACCCAGGCTGGAGTGCAGTGGCGCAATTTCTGCTCACTGGAACCTCCACCTCCTGGGTTCAGGCAATTCTCCTGTCTCAGCCTCCCAAGTAGCTGAGACTACAGGCACGTGCCACCATGCCCAGCTAATTTTTGTATTTTTAGTAGAGATGGGGTTTCACCATATTGGCCAGGCTGGTCTCAAACTACTGACCTCATGATCCGCCTGCCTCGGCCTCCCAAAGTGCTGGGATTACAGGCGTGAGCCACTGCACCCAGCCAGTGTCACTGCACTTTTCTATGCCTCAGTTTCCTCACCTGAGATGAAGAAAGCTAATGTTATCTCTCAGGGGAGTTGGGAGGATGAGGAAGCTTGCAGCACGTGGAAGCTTTCTTCCCTGGTTTTTTAATGGCAGGGTGGGAAGCAAATTTACTAGAAGCAAATTTCCATCAATACTGAGAAGCAAGGCAAAAAACAAGAAACAAAACTGGCCGGGCGCGGTGGCTCATGCCTGTAATCCCAGCACTCTGGGAGGCCGAGGCGGGCGGATCACAAGGTCAGGAGATCGAGATCATCCTGGCGAACACGGTGAAACCCCGTCTCTACTAAAAATAGAAAAAAATTAGCCAGGTTTGGTGGCGGGCGCCTGTAGTCCCAGCTACTCGGGAGGCTGAGGCAGGAGAATGGTGTGAACCCGGGAGGCAGAGCTTGCAGTGAGCCGAGATCGCGCCACTGCACTCCAGCCTGGGGGACAGAGAGAGACTCCATCTCAAAAAAAAAAAAAAAAAGAAAGAAACAAAACTAAGGAGCAGCTGGGCACGGTGGCTCACGCCTGTAATCCCAGCACTTTGGGAGGCTGAGGTGGGTGGATCACTTGAGGTCAGACGTTCAAGACTAGCCTGGCCAACATGGCGAAACCCCATCTCTCTACTAAAAATACAAAACTTAGCCGGGTGTGGTGGTGTGCACCTGTAATCCCAGCTACTCGGAAGCCTGTGGCAGGAGGATCGCTTGAACCCAGAGGCGGAGGCTGTAGTGAGCTGAGAGCACACCACTGTACTCCAGCCTGGTTGACAGGAGAGAAACTCTGTCTCGAAACAAACAAACAAACAAAAAACTGAAGAGCATTTGCTGGGTCTCTGTGAGACTGGAAGCACATCAAGGATTTCTGCATCTTGGCTGAGTGGCCCCAGGTCTGGAGAAAAGGGCTGATGAGCAGAAAAAGACACCAAGGAGACGTCAAGGGAAACGGTGCCTGAGAGAAATTGACAGAGAGAAATTCGGATGAACAGGGAAGGTTCAGTGTGTATGTGTGCGTGTGCATGCGTCCACGTGTGAATGAGTGTGTGTGAGCACGTGCATGTGTCCACGTGTGAATGAGTGTGTGTGCGTGTGTGTCCATGTGTAAGTGGGTGTCTGTAAATGTGTGTTGTGTGTACATTTGAGGATTGTGTGTGTATGAATGTCTGTATGTGAGTATTGTGCATGCACACGTGTCTGTGTGAGACTAAATAATGTGTGAATGAGTGCCTTTGTGTGAATGTGTGAGTGTGCATGTCTGTGTGCGTGAGTGCTGTGTGTGCCTGTGAGACTTGTGTGTGAGTGTGTGAATGTATGTGAACACGTGCAAATGTGTCTCTGTGACAATGTGTGAACCTCTGTGAACATGTGTCTGAATGGGGCATGTGAGTATGTGTGTGTGAGTGCCTATGCGATTACGTGTGCCTGTATGAGCATGTCTGGGAGAGTGTGTGTGTTGTGTGCGCATGTCTGTGTGTATGCGTGAATGAGGGGTATGTGTGTGTGATTGTGTCTGAGTGTGTCTGGGAGAGTAAGTGTGTGTGCACATGTCTATGAGTATGTGTGCATGTGTGAACGAGTGTCGTGTGTGTGTGAGTGCATGTATGTGATTGTGTGTGTGTGTCTGAGCGTGTCTGGGAGAGTGTGTATTGTGTGCACATGTCTGTGTATGTGCATGTGTGAATGAGTGTCGTGTGTGTGATTGTGTGTGTCTGAGTATGTCTGGGAGAGTGTGTGAGTGTTGTGTGTGCCTGTCTGTGAGTGTGTATGTGTGAATGAGGGGCACATGTGAGTGCGTGTGTGTGTGCGCGCACGTGTGTGTCACGGGTGAGGGGATGGGGGCGTGGGGAGGAGCAGGGAGCTGAAAGCCTCCCGGGCCCACAGATCTGGGAATTCCACTGTGACTTCAGTTGCGGCTACACGTTCGGCTGGATGCTGGGGGCAGCAGTGCAGTGGGGTCTGAAAGCGGAATGACCCTATCTGGGTTTTGTCTTGATGAGAGAAAATTCTTTGCCCAAGCCAACAGTCCCCCCTGGGGCGTGCCCTCCGCTGTGGGTGACTGAGAGCTCCAGAGAGCCCAGGGATCCTCTTCAAACCCAATTTGCATTAGAAATCAATGTGGGTTTCTTTTTTTTCTTTTTCCCCTTGAAGCCCCAAGATGCCAAGACCCTCGAGCAAGTAATAATGATGCTTTTCAGACCAGGACTTCAAGCTGCTTCACTGTGATTAGTCTCCTTTTAGACACAGGAAAACTGGGGTGACTTGAAGGAATTCTGCTGACAGGTCAAAGGGAGGCTGTGGCCTTCCCGCCAAGGTGACCTCAGGGGTCACAGAAACCTCGGCTCCACGCTGGGTCCCACTTACCTGGGGGCCATGGCACAAGGAGATCCTGCTGGTTTCTGTCCAGAAGTAAATTGAGTCTCTTGTGGATGTCTCCAGGGCGTAACCCTGCAGGCTGAAGCTGCCTGTCTCCTGTGGGGGCAAAAGGCAGGCTGAGCACAGATTCCAAAGGCCCTTTTGTGGTCAGCTCTGACACGAGGCAGTGGAGTGTCATGGAATAAGAGGCAGCTTACCCATCAGAATGGGGTTTGAGTGCTGTGAGAATGACCTCGGTTTCCCCATCTGTAAAATGAGGAAAAGTATCCTCCTACCTAGGGCTTATTGTCTGAGAGCTAAATTGATGTAGAAAGTTTAGCACGGTGTAGGTGCACACTCAGGAGTGGTAAACCGTTAGAGTTACAGCATCTTTACCATCATCATCATCATCATCAATACCATCATCAGACTCATGAAAAAGCCACTGCCCTAGCAAAGGAGGTCCTGAGAATTCCAGAGTTCCAGGATCTGAGGGGGCTAAGAAAACTCACTCCAGGCCAGGCACGATGGCTCACATATGTAATCCCTGCACCTTGGGAGGCCAAGGCGGGAGGATCACTTGAGACCAAGAGTTCAAGACCAGCCTGGCCAACATGGCAAAACCCTGTCTCTACTAAAAATACAAAAATTAGCTGGGTGTGGCTGCCTGTGCCTGCACCTGCAGTCCCAGCTACTTGGGCGGCTGAGGCACAAGAAGCGCTTGAACCTGGGAGGCAGAGGTTGCAGTGAGCCAAGATCGCGTCACTGCACTCCAGTCTGGACGACAGGGCGAGACTCTGTCTCAAAAAAAAAAGAAAAAAAGAAAACTCACCCTACACTCCCAGCCCCTCCAGGGCAGTGGCGCTGATGGATGATGTTAATTCTGCAAAAGCAGTGACGAGATTTCTGGTAGCAGGTCACCATTCCCCTGGTTTCCTGAGAACCTCGGTGAAGCAGGCTGGAGAGGTTCTGAGAAACCCACCATCAAGAATGCTTGATGTCGGGCTGGCGGGGCGGGGGCATTGTGCACGTCTGTAGTCCCAGCTACTCCGGAGGCCAAGGCGGTAGGATCCTTTCAGTCCGAGAGTTCAAGACCAGCCTGTGCAACATAGTGAGACCCTGTCTTGAAGTTAAAAAAAAAAAAAGGGAATCAAGATGGAACGTTTTTTATTTAGTCTCTGAAAGATCTGGACTAAGGATATGTGTTCATAGCCCCCAAATGGAAGATTGATTTGAAGGGAGTAGGTGTTCTGGAAAGAGGATGGGTTTGGAGGAAACCTCCAAATCCTGCAGACCTGGGTTTGAATCCCACTTCCGCTCTGTCTTAGCTCTGTGGGTATGAGTGAACAATGCCACCTTTCTGAGCCTCAGTCACCTTGTTTGTAAAATGGCCACAGTAATAGACTTGTCAGAGGCATTTGAACCAGAGCAACTCCATCTTGAATAGGAGCTGGGTAAAATGAGGCTGAGACCTACTGGGTTGCGTTCCCTGATGGTTAGGTATTCTAGGTCACAGGATGAGATAGAAGATCAGCATAGAATACAGGTCATAAAGACCTTGCTGATAAAACAGGCTGCAATAAAGAAGACAGCTAAAACCCACCCAAACCAAGATGATGATGACAGTGACCTCTGGTCGTCCTCACTGCTACACTCTCACCAGCTCCAAGACAGTTTACAAATGCCTTGGTAACATCTGGAAGTTACCCTATATGGTCTAAAAAGGGGAGACATGAATAATCCACCCCTTGTTTAGCAATAATCAAGAAATAAGGCCAGGCGTGGTGGCTCATGCCTGTAATCCTAGCACTTTGGGAGGCCGAGGCAGGTGGATCACCTGAGGTCAGGAGTTCGAGACCAGCCTGGCCAACATGGTGAAACCCCATCTCTACTAAAAATACAAAAATTCTTTGATTCCTTTACTTTCTTAATAAACTTGCTTTCCCTTTATGGACTCGCCTTGAATTCTTTCTTGCAGAAGATCTAAGAACCCTCTCTTGGGGTCTGGATCTGGACTCCTTTCCTGTAACAGACCTGCTTGGATGACATACATCAGATGCAGGCACACAGTAGGAGGCTTAAAATAGTGGCTCTGTTGGTTTAATCCATTCAATCGGCGAGCAAACTGGTTTGAGACCATTGAAATGATTCTTGACAGTGAAACAGGGTGTTTACTCAGGCCACAAACATTTACAAAGAACCTAGTATGTGCCAGATCCCAGGAACTCCAAGGGGAATGAAACAGGACACCTGTCTAGTGGGGAGAGAAGGATCCAAGTGAAGGAGGCGAATGTCTTCTGATCGCAGGCCCCCAGGAGACGCCTCTCAGGCAACAAGCAGAGGGTGGTGTGCTCCTCTAGGGAGCTTCCCTGGCAGCCGGGCCTCCAGGGAGAGTAGACCCACCCACAGAGTCTCGAGGGACCTGCCATGGTGTCCTCAGAGACACAGGATGACAGTGACAGGCTTTCTAAGCCCAGAAACAAAATAATAGAAGAAGAAAAACATTGCCGAGTTGTCCATTGGGAGGGTGTCCTGGAAAGAGAACTGCGTTTAGAAACATGGACATGCGGTAGGGGGCCGGGCGCTGTGGCTCACGCCTGTAATCCCAGCACTTTGGGAGGCCGAGGAGGGTGGATCACCTGAGGTCAGAAGTTCAAGACCAGCCTGGTCAACATGGTGAAACCCCATCTCTACTAAATATACAAAAATTAGCCGGGCGTGGTTGCGGGTGCCTGTAATTCCAGCTGCTCCGGAGGCTGAGGCAGGAGAATCACTTGAACCTGGGAGGTGGAGTTTGCAGTGAGCCAAGATCGCGCCATTGTGCTCCAGCCTGGGTAAGAAGAGCGAAACTTCGTTTCAAAAAAAAAAAAAAGAAAGAAAGAAACATGGACCATGGATGTGTGGCTGGGCACGGTGGCTCACGCCTGTAATCCCAGCACTTTGGGAGGCTAAGATGGGTGGATCACCTGAGGTCAAGAGTTTGAGAACAACCTGGCCAACCTGAGGAAACCGTGCCTCTGCTAAAAAAATACAAATATTAGTCAGGCATGGTGGTGCATGCCTGTAATCCCAGCTACTCCGGAGGCTGAGCTGGGAGAACTGCTGGAACCCAGGAGGCGGATGTTGCAGTGAGCCGAGATCGCGCCACTGCATTCCAGCCTGGACGATAAATCAAGACTCAGTCCCAAAAAAATAAAGACACCAGATTGGATTTAGGGCCCACCCTAATCCAGTAGGATCTCATCTGAACTAATTACATCTAGGCCTTATTTCCAAATAATGTTGCATTCATCAGGGATGAACATGAATTGGAGTGGAGTGGAGCAGCAGAACTCTGTGCCACCCTATACACCACCCAAGCATGGGAGTCATAAAGCCCTGGGTTCAAAGCCCAGCTCTGACACTAGTGAATGGTGGATTTGGGGTACACTTCTTAACCTCTCCAGGCCTCTTTTTCCTCATCAGAGAAGTGGGGGAATAGGTCAGGTGGAGTCGCTCATGCCTGTAATCCCAGAACTTTGGGAGGCCAAGGCGGGCAGATTACTTAAGGTCAGGAGTTCAAGACCAGCCTGTCCAACATGGTGAAACCCCGTCTCTACTAAAAATACAAAAATTAGCTGGGTGTGGTGGTGCACGTCTGTAATCCCAGCTACTCGGGAGGCTGAGGCACGAGAGTGGCTTGAATCTGGAAGGCTGAAGTTACGGTGAGCCCAGATGGCACCATTGCACTCCAGCCTGGGTGACAGAGCAAGACTTTGTCTCAAAAAAAAAAAAAAAGAAAGAAAGAAAGAAAGAAAAAAGAAAAATGAGGGAATAATGCATGCCCAGCAGGGCTGTTCTAAAGATCCGACGAATGTATGTAGAACACATAGTAGGTTTCATAAAACAGAAAAGGTAATTGTCTCTATTCCTGGAAGCATCTGCCTGGAACCTGCCGGCCCCCTGCAGCTGGCTTCTTAAATGCCTGCAGCTGGTGCAAGCCTCTCACTCCAAGATGTTTCCACCCCAGACACATCCCAGAGCCCCCTGCATCTCCTGGGAGGACGAGGATGGATGGAAGCATGCTGCCAACGCTGGGACACCTGCTTGCTTTCTGGGCAGTGGCCAGGAAATCGCATCTGCTGCCAGAAGAGAGCACCGGCACATCCAGGAGAAGGGAAGGGGACAGAGCTGTGTGATTCTAGCAGAGGGACACCCATAGGATTCCTTCTGTTGTTCCCAAGGTCCAGGCTCCCAGGCTGAGTAGGCAGGAAGGAGAATGTGTCTTCACACAGGAAGCCTCGCTGCCCAGAACATGGGACAGATCTAGCTGGAGCTGTGCTCAAACAGCTGTGGAGGCATTATAAATCTCTCTCCCCGAGATGAGGTTCAGAGGCTCTTGACATGCCCTGCTAATGGTAAATCTTCCAGTGCCCACAGAGCAAGCCCTGGACTCTTAGAGCATCAAGGTGAGACTGCCTGCCCCCCTTAAGCCTGTTAATGGCATCCGTGATGTATTCCCCTCCAAATGTGGAAGGCTGCCTCTTTCTTCATTGGAGGCGTCAAGGGAGTTTTAACTGTAAAACAGACTGTGCTTCAAATCCCATCTAAATGCCTCATCCTGAAGCTCTGACCTGCCACTTTTCCGCAAATGACACTGGGTGATTTGAATGGGATTAGACTGGACAGTGGCCCCTGGCTGTTGTTTAAGTTTGTGTGGGTTTTGTTGTTTGTTTGTTTGTTTTAATGCAACCTGTCTTTAAATCTTCACTTTCAAAAAAAAAAAAAAAGTGGTCATTAGCCTTATTTTTTATTTAGAGGATGTGAAGTCAGAAGTTCCCTTCCCTGATTTATTACCTCATAGGTTTATGACTTTGAAGAATCATTTCATCTCTTTTAGTTTCCTCATCTGTAGAAAGGTGATTGTAAAATCTTTCTTATCGGCTGGATACAAAGATGAAATGAGATATCCTATGGCTATCAATCAGAGTTTTGAGTTGTAAACAATCCATGGTATGCTGATAAATAGACTCTTCCAAAACAAAAAAAGCCCTGATTTGTAGCAGTTGCCAATTTCTGTGGTGAAAATACACCCATCTTGGCTGATTTTAAGTGACCAACATGATGTCACTGAAAAATGAATTGGGAAGGGGTGCAAACCTTCTCCTGAGCTGGTAGGAGCTGACTCCAGCACGCCCCTGAAGACAACAGATACCAATGCTGACTAATTTTATTAGGAAAAATATATACCCAAAGGATATGGGGTAGCTTGCAGAATTTCCAGCAGGCAAATTGGATTTGGAGTTAGTTTGTGCATTCAGGAGTAACTCCCACATTGCCCCAGAAGTCGTCCAATAAGTGAATATGCTCCTGCTGTCCCCTCTGTCACAGATACAGTTATATCCTCCCTTATAGCCAACAATTCTGGACACCAGTCAGTGCCACTAAAACTGCAGCCACTGACATCTCTGAAAATGCCATGTAGCTGCTGGGCTGCTACTACTCCCAGTTAGCACTGAGAAGTACGGTTTCTATTTCCTCCACAATTAGTGTCTCATTTAATCTGGGAAAGTGCACCTGATTGGTGGAGCCAAGTCATGTGCCTGTGCCCTAGCTGCAAGGGAAGCTGGGGAAGGGAGAGTGTTAGTTTCTTGTGACTGCCATAATGAATTCTCTAATGTTGTAATGAAGTCTCTAGAGGAGGACCCTTCCTTGCCTCTTCCAGCTTCTGTATCTCTCTTCTGTGTGTCTCCTAAAATGTTACTTGTCATTGCATTTAGGGCCCACTCAGTCAATCCAGGGTGATCTCATCTTGAGATAATACTTAAGCTTAATTACATCTGCAAACACACTTTTTTCAAAAAGAGTCAAAAGGTAAATTATTTTCAGTGTCAAAGGTCATACAGTTGCAACTACTTAACTGCTGTTGTAGCATGAAAGCAGCATAGACAATATGTAAATGAATAGATGTGGCTGTGTGCCAATAAAACTTTATTAACAAAAACAAGTGGTGGGCCAGATTTGGCCCATGGGCTGTAGATGGCTGACTCCTATTCCAGAACATGAAGGAGCCCAGCTTGTGGTGAGCGCTCAGTAAGTGTGGGTTGAGTCTTCCGTCTACAGTGTCCTTGAAATGTATCGAACATGGGGACCAAGCGAGGGCAGAAATTAATAAAGAATTCGAAGAACACTAACACTCTGTGGCCCATATTCTTTTTTTTTCTTTGAGACAGGGTCTCACTTTGTCCCCAGGCTGGAGTGCAGTGGCTTGAGCTTGGCTCATTGCAACCTCCGCCTCCCGGGTTCAAGCAATTCTTCTGCCTCAGCCTCCCCAGTAGCTGGGACTATAGGCACCATGCCACCATGCCTGGCTAATTTTTGTATTTTTAGTAAAGATAGGGTTTCACCACATTGGCCAGGCTGGTCTTGAACTCCTGGTCTCAGGTGATCCACACACCTTGGCCTCCCAAAGTGCTGGGATTACAGGCATGAGCCAACAAACCCTGACTTCTTTTGCATTTTTTGTAGAGATGGGGTTTTGCCATGTTGCCCAAGCTGGTCTCGAACTCCTAGACTCAAGCAATCCACCTGCCTCAGCTTCCCAAAGTGTTGGAATTACAGGTATGAACCACCGTGCTCAGCTCCACATTCTTGAATAGACTACACAAAAGTGAAATATTGGACCGCAAAAAATAAATACACAAAAATCAAGTTTGTGAGATGAGTGTTACCTGTGTTGGAACCCAGGGCTAATGTGGCTTACAATTTGATCTCTGGTTTCATGCTCAGTGACAGCATCCAGCCAGAGACCGGGGTGCCCCTGGTCACCAGGAAGACCAGGGAAGAACGTAGAGGGATTTACACAAATTCACCCCATTGGAGGAGAAACACAGGCAAAAGCCTAAGTGTCACGCTGACAAAGAACAGAAACTATCAACTGCTGCCTCCATCAGGAGTGAATCACATGAAATCCAGATTTTCTACTTCCAGGATTGCAAAACATCCAAGAAACAGAGTCTGAAGGGTAAAAGAAACAAAGAGTGATAGCGTGAAAAATAAATCAGCTCTGAAGGCTGCTGGACCTGGGTCCAATTCTCAGTTGCCTGGTGACCCAGACCAGTCACTTTACTTTCCAAGCCTCAATTTCCATATCTGTAAAAGGGGGCGTGTCAGACCCATCTCACCTCCTGGTTACTAGAATTAAACTACACAATTTTCATCATAAAACATAGCACCTGGCCAAGTGCAGTGGCTCATGCCTGTAATCCCTACACTTTGGGAGGCCAAGCTGGGTGGATCACCTGAAGTCAGGAGTTCAAGACCAGCCTGGCCAACATGGTGAAATCCTGTCTCTACTAAAAATATAAAAATTAGCTGGACATGGCGACATGTGCCTGTAATCCCAGCTGCTTGGGAGGCTGAGGTAGGAAAATAGCTTGAACCCGGGAGGCAGAGGTTGCAGTGAGCCAAAATTGCACCACTGCACTCCAGCCTGGGCAATAGAGTGGGAATCTGTCTCAAAAAAAGAAAAAAACAACAAAAAGCACCTATTGAATGCTCAGTAAATATTAGTTCCTTCCAAGCATGACAATGGAATGAAGACTGAAGTTTTCTGTTTTTTGTTTTTGGGGGGTTTTTTGTTTGTTTTTTTGTTTGTTTGTTTGTTTTTTAAGACAGGGTCTTGCTCTGCCGCCCAGACTGAAGTGCATTGGTATGATCATGGCTCATTGAAGTCTCCAATTCCTGAGCTCAAGAGATCCTCCTGCCTCAGCCTCTTGAGTAGCTGGGACTACAGGCATGCGCCACCACACTTGGCTAATTTTTAAATTATTATTATTTTTTGAGACGGAGTTTCACTCTTATTGCTCAGGCTGGAGTGCAATGGCGCAATCTCAGCTCACTGCAACCTCTGCCTCCTAGGTTCAAGTGATTCTCCTGCCTCAGCCTCCCAAGGAGCTGGGATTACAGGCACGTGCCACCACACCTGGCTAATTTTGCATTTTTAGTAGAGACGGGGTTTCTCCATGTTGGTCAGGCCGGTCTCAAACTCCCGACCTCAGGTGATCTGCCCGCCTTGGCCTTCCAAAGTGCTGGGATTACAGGCGTGAGCCACTATGCCCAGCCCTAAAATTTTCTGTAGAAACTGGAGTCTTTGTTGCCCAGGCTAGTCTTGAACTCCTGGCCTCAAGCAATCCTCCCACCTTGGCCTCCCAAAGTGCTAACATTACAGGCATGAGCCACCACAACCTGCCTAGGAGTGAAGTTTTGAAAACTTACATACCAGAATATATATAGCCAAGTAAGTGTGGTCCCTTAGAGGAGGGCCCTGGGGAAGGCTGACCCGTGACCAGCCACACTGTCACTGCACAGCACATTTTGGGAGGTGGTCTCTGATTAGCCTTCAGGGCCTCTGCAGTTTCTCCTGACTCTCCTCAGTGGTGGCAGATTCCCATTCTTGGAGAGTGAACTCAATTTTTAGACAGAGCCCAAGGTTAGATAGAATGGGGTCTGATGAGTAAAGAAAGAGATGAAGCTGGCTGGGATCGCTTTGGGTGAGAAAACACTGGTGGCCCACAGGTCTGAATAAGTAACTATAATAAATAATAAAATAATAATTGTAAAATAATGAGCAGAGGTTACTTGTGTGGCTTGGAGCTTGGTTCTGAAGGAAATTCCCAGAGAGGAACTCCAAAAAGCCTTTGTGGCCGGTTGCGGTGGCTCACGCCTGTAATCCCAGCACTTTAGGAGGCCGAGGCGGGTGGATCACTTGAGGTCAGGAGTTCAAGACCAGCCTGGCCAACATGGTGAAACCCCATCTGTACTAAAAAATAATACAAAATTAGCCTGGCATGGTGGTGTGTTCCTGTAGTCCCAGCTACTTGAGAGGCTGAGGCAGGAGAATCGCTTGAACAGGGGAGGTGGAGATTGCAACGAGCTGAGGTTGTGCCACGGCACTCCAGCCTGGGCGACTGAGTGAGACTTCATCTCAAAAAAAAAAAAAAGGCTTTGAGTTTTGGAGCTTTGTTGAAATAAGTGAGTAAGCCCGTGGAGGCATAGCTATACTTGTTTGGAAGGGCAAGTTCTGGGGCGTTTGCAGTCTCCGTAAGTTATAATCGTATCTTGTAGAATTCATTCAATCATTCAACTTTTTTTTTTTTAAATTTGAGACAGTCTTGCTCTGTCATCTAAACTGGAGTGCAGTGGTGCAATCTCAACTCACTGCAACTTCTGCCTCCCGGATTTAAGCAATTCTCATGCCTCAGCCTCTCGAGAAGCTGGGATTACAGGCACCAGCCATCTCACCTGGATAATTTTTCTATTTTTAGTAGAGACAGGGTTTCACCATGGTGGCCAGTCTGGTCTCGAACTCCTGGCCTCAAGTGATCTGCCTGCCTCACCCTCCCAAAGTGCTGGGATTACAAGCACGAGCCACCATGCTAGGCCTCATTCAACATTTTTTTTTTTAAGAGATGGGATCTCGCTCTGTCACCCAGACTGTAGGACAGTGGTATGATCACAGCTCACTGCAGCCTCGAACTCCTGGGCTCAAGAGGTCCTCCCGCCTCAGCTTCCTATGTAGCTGGGACTACAGGCACACACCACCACACCCAGCTAATTTTTTGTTTTTATTTTTGTAGAGATGGGGTCTTGCTCTGTTGTCCAGGCTGGTCTTGAACTCCTAGCCTCATGCGATCCTCCTGCCTCCACCTCTCAAAGCATGAGGATATAGGTGTGAGCCACTGTGGCCAGCCCTCATTTAACATTTATTGAGCATTAACCCCTCTGCTAGGCACTGGGTGTGTGCTGAATATGACTTGGTCTCTATACTCAGGTTTGCAGCCATAAAGAGATATTATCACAATTCTAATATGGAAACATCTAGACAACGCCACCGTGGTCTGTGCAAATGTGCTCCTAGAGTTGTGCAGTGCACAGCCTGTACAATGGTATATGGCAGCCTTGCTTCATGGGAGGAAAAAATATGGAAGTAAGTTATATTCATGGGGTCAGGGAGACATTCGATCAAGAGCATTAGGGAGATGAAGGAGTTTTTAAGGCAGAAGCCGGTAGAAGGGAGTAGGAAATTCCAGACCCAGGAACAGTGCGTCCTGAAGTACAGAGAAGGATAAGGTACGTTCCCCAAGTGCTGAGACATCTGTTGGAACTACAGGGAAGAGGCAGGCGGGCTGGGGGCAAGGAGGCTGAGGGGACTGATGTTTCCAGTGCATGAGTCAAGATCCCTCAGGGGCTTCTGGGGGAGTCAACGAGGCTGCTGAATGTCAGGCATTCCATTCCTCTGAGTGGGCTTCGCAGCCTCTGCTGGAGAGAAAGATTGGAGAAGGAACACGGGCCTTGGCATGGCACAGACCAGATCTGGATCCCAACTCTGCAGGCGGTAGATGGTGTGTTATCCTGCAAATTCCTTAATTTACAGAAGAGCAGGAGTTTCTTTATCTTCAGAGGAGCAGGAGTTTCTTTATCTGCAAACTGGAGGTCACAGGCGGGGCGCAGTGGCTCACACCTCTAAATCCCAGCACTTTGGGAGGCCGAGGCGGGAGGATGGCTTGAACCCAGGAGTTCAAGACCAGCCAGGCAATACAGCAAGACCCCCATCTCTACAAGAAAATTTAAAAATTAGCCAGGCATGATGGTATGGGCCTGTGGTCTCAGCTACTTGTGAGGCTGAGGTGGGAGGATCGCTTGAGCCTGGGAGGTTGAGGCTGCAGTGAGGTATGATCATGCCACAGGCAACAGAGCAAGACCTCGACTCAAAAAAAAAAAAAAATAGAGGGCACAGTCATGCCTACTGTTAAGGATTGGTGACATGGGCAGGGGCTGTAAAAGTTATCATCTTTCCTCTCCAACCTCTGGTCTCTGTCAATCTCTTTATGTAGGTCTCTTTGTGTAGGGGACAGAAACCAATAATTAGGGTGCTGACAGCACCAGCCCTCTGCGGGCTGAGTAAGTAGGCGCAGTTTCTGAAAGTCTGTCTCTAGCTATTTGGCCCAAGTTACCACATTTCTCCTTAGCAGCACGAGCCCTTTCTCTGGGTTTAGCATTGCCCTCGCTTCCACAGTGGTCTTTTAAAATGCAAATCTGCCCCTTTGAGTCTCCAGTGCCTCAGGGTAAACTACTTTTATCAGTGTTTTCCATCTGCCCTGGAATGGGGAGGTAATGGGAGTCGCATACCTTGGGCTGGGAGAGCTGCAATGACGGGGCCCGCTCGTTCGTCCCCAGAGAGATGGCAAGGAAGCTCCTGGGATTGGAATGGAAAGGAAAAAGGAAAAGAGTGTCGACGGCATTGAATTCCCCCATGCACGGTGTTGTGTGGGGTCCTTTGGATGCCCCGAATTACCTGGGTCTACGTATGCAGGCAGGATGGGGCGGGGCTGGCATGCAAGCTCTAAGCAGACACAGGTACTGACCTCCTGGGACTCACAGTCTGGCTGGAAATTAAGCGTAAACAGATAAGCAAGATACGATGGGGCAAGGAGATGCTGGAATCATAATGGTTACCTGTTTTCTGAGCATTCAGTATGAACAAGGTCTCATGCTAAGAACCTTATCACCTGTTATCTCTACCCTTGAGTAACCACTTGACAGTTGAGGAAACTGAGGCCCAGAGGGGCTAAAAATGACTGGCCCAAGGTCAGAAAGCAAACAAGGGGCATAGATTCCACAAGCCAAGTTCTCAACTGCTGTGTTGGCCGGGGGCACTGTGGCTCACTCCTGTAATCCCAGCACTCTGGGAGGCTGAGGCAGGCGGATCATTTGAGGCCAGGAGTTCGAGGCCAGCATGGGCAACATGGCGAAATCCCGTCTCTACTAAAAATACAAAAATTATCTGGATGTGGTGATGCACGTCTGTAATCCCAGCTACTCAGGCAGGAGACTCACTTGAACCCAGGAGGCGGAGGTTGCAGTGAGCCGAGATTGCGCCACTGCACTCCGGCCTGGGCGACGGAGCAAGACTCTGTCTCAAAAACAAAAACAACACCCCTCCCCCACAAAAAAAATAAAACAAAATCAACTGCTGTCTTTTGTAGTGTCAGAAGCGTGTGAACCAGGACAACTCTATCTTAAATAGGAACTGGGTAAAATGAGGCTGAGACCTACTGGGCTGCATTCCCAGACGGTTAAGGCATTCTAAGTCACAGGGTGAGACAGAAGGTCAGCACAGAATACAGGTGATAAAGACCTTGCTGATAAAACAGGCTGCAATAAAGGAGCCAGCCAAAACCCATCAAAACCAAGATGGCGACGAGTGACCTCTGGTCGTCCTCACTGCTACACTCCCACCAGCACCATGACAGTTTACAAATGCCATGGCAACGTTGGGAAATTACCCTATCTGGTCTAAAAAGGGGAGGCATGAATAATCCATCCCTTGTTTAGCATATCATCAAGAAATAACCATAAAAATGGGCAACCAGCAGCTCTCGGCTGCTCTGTCTATGGAGTAGCCATTCTTTTTTATTCCTTGATAAACTTGCTTTCACTTTGCACTGCGGACTCTCCCTGAATTCTTTCTTGCGCAATCCAAGAACCCTCTCTTGGGGTCTGGATCGGGACCCCTTTTCTGTAACAGTAGGACCCGCCCTGGAAGATCAGCCTGTTTGTCTATGTTCAAGCCTGCGGTTTGCCCCCTCTCCTGGGCTTGGGGTCCGGCTCTGCCTTTGCTTCTCATTGCAGCATCTTGGACAAGACCGAACCCTTCTAAGCCTCTATTGTCTGATTCATGAAGATGAAATAAAAGAGAGAATTGCAAATTTGAAATAGTACAATATAAAAAATGTATGAAATGGCCGGACGCAATGGCTCATGCCTGTAATCTCAGCACTTTGGGACGCCAAGGCGGGCGGATCACCAGAGGTCAGGAGTTCGAGACCAGCCTGGCCAACGTGGTGAAACCGCGTCTCTACTAAAAATATAAAAATTAGCCGGGCGTAGTGGCGGGCACCTGTAATCCCAGCTACCTGGGAGGCTGAGGCAGGAGAATCGCTTGAGCCTGGAAGGCAGAGGTTACAGTGAGCCAAGATCATACCATTGCACTCCAGCCTGGATGACAAAAGTGAGACTCCATCTCAAAAAAAAAAAAAAAAGGAAAGGAAAGGAAAAGAGAAAAGGCCAGGCACAGTGGCTCACGCCTGTAATCCCAGCACTTTGGGAGGCCGAGGCGGACGGATCACCTGAGGTCAGGAGTTCAGGAGTTCAAGACCAGCCTGACCAACATGGAAAAACCCTCAACTAAAAAAAAAAAAAAAAAAAAAAAAAAAAAAATTAGCCAGGTGTGATGGTGCATGCCTGTATTCCCAGCTACTCAGGAGGCTGAAGCAGGAGAATGGCTTGAACCCAGGAGGCGGAGCTTGTGGTGAGCCAAGATTGCACCATTGCACTCCAGCTTGGGCAACAAAAGTGAAACTCCATCTCAGAAAAAAAAGAAAAATAATGTATGAAATGAAGTCTCCCTTTGGGTGCAAAATGTAGAATAATGTAAACCTCTCCAAAAAGACAAAAAAAAAAAAAAAAAAAAGCATCAATAATTGCATCATTTCGGAGCTGCATGGGCCAAATGAAGCCGAGCCATGGTGCACCATTGCCTTGTGTTAGCGATACTTTAGTTGATAAATGAAACTTTCCCAGGGTTATCCTTGGGTTATTTTGAGGTTTTAATTATGCAAAGATCTTCAAGAATGCATCCCTTTTTAAAATGTGACCTCCCTTATTACTGTATATGTGTATGTTTAAAAAGATGTAACACATATAAATTATGGGTCCCCATATGGCTCCTTCTACGGACTTAGTTGCATTCAAAGATCCACAGTCTAGCTATCAAATACTAATTAAATCCATACCGTATGTAGTCCAAACCCCGCAGCAACACTGAATACAAGCTGTGCCCTCCTTTTTCCCAATCCCAACTCCAAAACTCCCAGATGACTTTCCCCTCCCTCCTTTCTCCCAGCTCCTTGTTATAGAGATGAAATAAGTCTCTCTAAAAAGTCCTCCTGTCAGATATATCTAATGTAAATGATGAGTTAATGGGTGCAGCACACCAACATGGCACATGTATACATACGTAACAAACCTGCATGTTGTGCACATGTACCCTAGAGCTTAAAGTATGATGAAAAAAAAAGAGAAAAATAAAATAAAATAAAATAATAAATAAATAAATAAAAGTCCTCCTGCCCACTTTTCTCACTGTCTCATCTCAAGTCTGTATTTTATTTATTTATTTTGTTAGAGACAGGATCTCGCTCCCTCTCCCAGGCTGGGGTGCAGTGGCATGATCATACCTCAATGCAGTCTCGAACTCCTTGGCTCAAGTGATCTTCCTGCCTCAGCCTCTTGAGTAGCTGTGACCTGCAGGCACGTACCACTGCACCTGGCTAATCTTTTTAAAAAAATTTTTTTAGAGATAGCTGTCTTATTGGCCAGGTGCAGTGGCTCACATCTGTAATCCCAGCACTTTGGGAGGCCGAGGCGGGCAGATCACAAGGTCAGGAGTTCGAGACCAGCCTGGCTAACATGACGAAACCCCATCTCTACTAAAAATACAAAAATTAGGTGGTTGTGGTGGCAGGCACATGTAATCTCAGCTACTCAGGAGGCTGAGGCAGGAGAATCTCTTGAACCCGGGAGGCAGAGGTTGCAGTGAGCCGAGGTCATGCCATTGCACTCCAGCCTGGGCAACAAGAGCAAGATTCCGTCTCAAAAAAAAAAAAAAAAAAAAGAGAGAGAGAGAGAGAGAGAGGTGTCTTACTATGCTGCCCAGGCTGATCTCAGTCTCCTGGCCTCAAACAGTCCTCCTGCCTCAGCCTCCCCAGTAGCTGGGATTACAGGCATGCAGCACCATGCCTGGCCCAAGTCTCTATTGAATGGGTGGTCTACAAGGTTAAGGACTTTAGACCTGGGCTGGCAAGGACTCTTGGGAGAGAATGGGAAGAAAGCGAGAAACACCGGCATTAGTAGATTGCAGAGTTCTAGTTCATGATTATCCCTCGGTCTCATCTCTCTGTACCCTCCTGGAATCCTCCCTATATCTTGTTGATAGCCATTCTCAGCGAGGGGTAGTTTCCTAACCTGCCCTGTCCCTCCCCTCCCCAACCCTTGGCTGCCTCCTCTGCCGGCCTATCTGCTCCTTTTTTAAGAGTGATCAGTCATGCATTGTCCCTTTTATGTTCCTTCTCTAGGGTCCCCAGGCACACTTAGCCACTCCTCAGCTCTGGACTCCACTCACATACATGCATTTCCTTGACAATGATCTGCAATGGTTTGTCTATAGGTAAATTTCATCTCTAGGCTGTGAGCTCCCAAAGGGCAAGGACCGATTCACTTCCATCCCTCTATCCTCAGCACTGAGCCCTGCAGACATAGTAGGTGCTCAATAAATATCGCTACATAACAGAGACCCAAGAAAGGCCTTTGGAATTGAACTGAATTGAAAAGAATAGTGAAGACTAAAAATTCTGAGCATAAGGACTGACATTCCTCTGGAAGAGGCAGAGCAAAGGCTGACTGCCTTGTTTCTCATTTGTAGCCCTCTGGACGGTCTGAGTAGTACAGCCACAGTCCAAGCCCTCCCCCATCCAAATTTGGGACATCTGAAGGACCCGACCCAGCACCATACATGGGGGAAAATCTATATGCCCTCAGCGCTCTTTTATTTCCTCCTTCCAATTCCAATCCCAGGACCTTCCTTGCCATCATTCCAGGGGCGAACGAGTTGACCTCTATGCCCTCCCTTCCAGCACAAGGTATGCAACCCCCGCTTCTCTGTTTTGCAACTTTCTGTTCCAGGGTTGATGGAAAACGCTGATAAAAGTAGCTTACCCTGGGTGGGCAAGGAGACACCCTTGGTATGCTGTATCCTTAACTGAGGTAGATCATTTCCAAAGACCCCATCTCATATGCTCTTTTGCAATGGATTTTGCCACTCCTCCCATCCAAAGGAAGAATTCTTTATCCTCTCCTTGAATCTGGGCTGGCCCAGTGCCTTGCTTTTAGCAACAGAACTCAGGAGAAGTGAGGCTGGGCAACTTCCAGGCCTTGCAGCTTCTATTTTCACTTTCTTGGAACCCAGCCACGATGTAAAGAGGCCCAAGCTATCCTTCTGGAAAGGCCACATGGAGGAGAACCAAGCACCCCAGCTGACAGCCAAAACCAAGTGCCAGACACGTGAGTGAGGTCATCTTGGGTCTTCCAGCTCCAGTCAAGCTCCAGGGGGAGTGTGGCCACGTGAGTGAACCCAGATGATACCATGTGAAGCGGAAGAACTGCCCAGCAGGGCCCTGCCTGTATCTCTGGCTCACAGAGCCATGAGCAATAACAGTTGTTATTTTAAGCCACTGTGGGTTTGGGGTGGTTTGTTACGCAGCCATAGATAACTGATACATTAACTTTTTTTTTCTGTATGAGCAGAAAAATTGGTGAGGGGGTGGTCTGCAGCTTCTGAGCTGGGACTTAGGATATCATTAGAATTCAGGCTTCTCTGTTTTTTTTTTGTTTGTTTGTTTTTTGTTTTTTGAGACGGAGTCTCGCTCTGTTGCCCAGGCTGGAGTGCAGTGGCGTGATCTCCGCTCACTGCAAGCTCCGCCTCCCAGGCTCACGCCATTCTCCTGCCTCAGCCTCCGGAGTAGCTGGGACTACAGGCGCCCGCCACCACGCCTGGGGATTTTTTTGTATTTTTAGTGGAGATGGGGTTTCACTGTGTTAGCCAGGATGGTCTCGATCTCCTGACCTCATGATCCACCCGCCTCAGCCTCCCAAAGTGCTGGGATTACAGGCGTGAGCCACCACGCCCAGCCGCTTCTCTGTTTTTGTTTTGTTTTGTGTTTAGCTTAAAAGAATACAGTCTCAACCTGGTGATCAAAGTTAGCATCCCCAGAATGAGGCAAATTGGCAGTATGTGCCAGCTGATAGGATGCACTGTGAATGAAAGTGACTAACCTGAATCTAACCATGAAGAAACAGCTGATAAACCCAAACTGAGGGATGTTCAATAAAATCTCTGACCTGTGCTCTTGAAAAATGTCAGTGTTATGAAAGATATAAAAAGACACAGGAACTGCTTCAGACTAAAGAAAACAAAAGAGAGGACAACGAAATGCCATATGACATCTGGAGCTTCCTTTGGTGATAAAGGACATCATCAGTACAAATGGGGAGACCTGGAGAAAGTTTTCAGATGAGACGATAACGCCGTGTCAGTGTTCATTCCCTACGTTTGATCATTGTATTGTGGTTTTGTAAGACAATGTTGCTTGTTTTTAGGAAATCCAGAGTGAAGTATTTCACAGAGGTGTTATGTCTGAGAAAACAAGCATTTTTCTCCTCTTTATAGCTGTATCTACAGAGACAGGGGTGGGGAGTGGGGGAAGAATACAGCAAAGTGGTGATGTGGTAACATTCGGGAAATCTGGGTGACAGGTACATGGGAATTCTTTGTATTGTTCTTGCAACTTTTTCCTAAGTCTGAAATTATATTTCAATAAAAAGTAAATTGGGTTGGGCACAGCGGCTTACACTTGTAATCCCAGTGCTTTGGGAGGCCAAAATGGGAGGATCGCTTAAGGCCAGGGGTTTGTGACTAGCGTGGGAAACATAGCAAGACCCCCATCTCTACTAAAAAGTAAAAAAAATTATCTGGCTGCGGTGGCGTGCGCCTATAGTCCCAGCGACTTGGGAGGCTGAGGTAGGAGGATGACTTGAGCTCAGGAATTCAAGGCTGCGGTGAGTGGAGATCACACCACTGGGTGCCAGCCTGAGCGACAGAGCAAGACCCTGTCTCAAAAATAAATAAATAAATGCATAAAGTAAGAAGTTAATTTAAAAAAAAAAAAAGGAAAGCAAATCATCATGTGTGCATGGCTGCTCACTAAGAGGAAAGAACCAGCCGCCTAGGGCAGGACTATTCAGGCTCTTCCTGGAAGTCCCTGGCTCAGAGCAGACTCTTGCCCCTTTCCCCTGTCCCTCTGCCTCTGGTGGCACGCATGTGACAAGGAGCCACTGATCAGCCTGGCTGCCCGCAAGGCCTGGAGCCCGGCATCTGGAAAGGATCAGCTGCCACCGCTAAACTCACCCCTCCACCCGCAGCTCATTCCCGGAGTCTCTGAAGGCGGGGCTGAGCTTTGGGGGTTTCGCAATAAGAATCCACACATCTTCTTCTGAGGAGGCTGTCAGGAAAAAGCCTTCTCGGGAGATCCCTGCAAGCACTTTGCCAAGCCCTCAGTGACACCTTTGCCTTCCTTGCTCATCTGAATTTTGGGGGTTCCTGTTCAGAGGCCACAGAGCACAGGATAACAGAGGTGATGGGTGAGCAGATCTTCTGTCAGGACACTTCCTGGGTGGTTTAGCTATTTTGTCTGCCTGGGGCAGGGAGAGAGGAGAGGATCCCTACGGCCCTAGGGGCATCATGAAGTCTCTCCAAGCTTTTGTGCTGAAATGTACATTTTACCTCTCACTTCCATCCTTGCTGCACTTCTAATGCAGTGCAGGCGGCTTTCATGGGATTTGGGCCATGCGGGACTCCCAAGCTCAGCAATGCCAACCATGCACGTTTCTGGGCAGAGCTTCCGGAGGGGCGTGGGCTGGGCTGGAAAGAGCCAGGGGTTTGGAATTCAAGCGAGTCAGGAGGGCAGTCTCCGATTCACCACTTCCAGGCTGGGCAGCATTGGTCTAAAGACTTCTCCTAGGGCCGAGCTTAATACCCCCATGTGTAAAATGGAAAAAAACAAACACATAAAAACAAATACCCCCATGTGTAAAATGGAAAAAAAAAAACACACGTGTAAAATGGAAAAAAATAAACATTCCTATCGCGAATGAAGCGATAGGAAAGTGCCCGGCATAAAGTAGATTTGTAAAAAGAAACAAAACCAATTCTGGTTTTTTTTTTGGTTTTTTTTTTGAGACGGAGTATCGCTCTGTCACCCAGGCTGGAGTGCAGTAGCGCGATCTCGGCTCACTGCAAACTCCACCTCCCGGGTTCACGCCATTCTCCTGCCTCAGCCTCCCGAGTAGCTGGGACTACAGGCGCCCGCCAACACGCCCAGCTAATTTTTTTGTATTTTTAGGAGAGACAGGGTTTCACTATGTTAGCCAGGATGGTCTCGATCTCCTGACCTCGTGATCAGCCCGCCTCGGCCTCCCAAAGTGCTGGGATTACAGGCGTGAGCCACTGTGCCCGGCCTAAAACAAAACTAATTCTGCAATTCCATCTGCATTTAGTGAACACTGACTCAGAGCCAGGGGTAGCACGAGGGCCCCCCTAGGGAGCATCCTCTGCCCCACAGCGTGGACACAGTACATGCCCCCTGTGTTCCTTCACCCTGTTCACCTTCTCACATGACAACACTGTGGCCCCAGCCCAGCTATGGGAGGATTTAGGTTCAAATCCATGCCTCACCTCTGAATGACTAAGGTTAAATTACCCAATGTAACATATGCCTGGTTTCCCTACCTGGTAACAGGTATAATAATAGCATTCACTGGCCAGATGCAGTGGCTCACGCCTATAATCCCAGCACTTTGGGAGGCTGAGGCAGATGGATCACCTGAGATCAGGGGTTCGAGACTAGCCTGGCCAACATGGTGAAACCCCGTCTCTACTAAAAATACAAAATTAGCCAGGTGTGGTGGCATGCACCGGTAATCCCAGTTACTTGGGAGGCTGAGGCAGGAGAATCGCTTAGAATCCGGGAAGCAGAGGTTGCAGTGAGCCAAGATTGCACTACTGCACTCCAGCCTGGGCAACAGAGTGAGACTCTGTCTTAATAATAATAATAATAATAATAATAATAATAATAATAATAGCATCAACCTCTTAGACTCCTGTGGGTATCAGCTGAGTCCATACATGTAAATTCACTAACAGTGAATGCTTCTGTAGCAGACATTGCAGGCCAGACACGGGTCTACACTCTTTATTAGTATTGCTCCCATTTTACAGATGAGGAAACTGAGGCACAGAGAGACTGGGTAATTTAATAAGAGGCAGAGGTGGAATCTGACTCAGGAGTCTGGGTCCAGAGTCAGTGTTCCCAACCCCTGAGCTCTACAGCCACAGGCATACAGTAAGTGCTCAATTCATGTTAGCTGCTACTAATGCAGGGCGAGTTTCACAGGCATGAGACCAG
The DNA here is from genome assembly GCF_029281585.2 of Gorilla gorilla gorilla. Taxonomy (NCBI): domain Eukaryota; kingdom Metazoa; phylum Chordata; class Mammalia; order Primates; family Hominidae; genus Gorilla; species Gorilla gorilla. Next base: position 131,837,521 of record NC_073234.2, read on the forward strand.
TGCCCACACAGGGGCTGGCGCTTAGAAGGGTAATGGTCTCTCGAAGCTCTGCCGTCACCAACTTGAACTTTGTAATAATTTTTGCACAAGGGACTCTGCATTTTCATTTCGCCCCGGGCTGCACAAATTGTGCAGCTGTCCCTGCTGAGTATCTTTCAGGGGCAATTGCCTGCTTCTCCCTCCTCCTCCCTCAACTCTGAACTCTTTGGGATATAAGATTCAGCTAACTCATCTAGCTCTACATCCACCCCTAGCCCATGCCCGGCCTGCAGCAGGTGCTCACATTCTGGTTGGGAGCGACAGAGGTGAGCAGAGCCACAGCTGTTGTTCCTGCCCCCACAGCCCCCTAAACACCCCAAGAATAGCTTCTAGCCCAGGGAGCCTCGGGAACTGCCTGAGAACAAAACTTTCCCAAAGGTGCAGAGACTCTGGCCAGTGGCCATGGAACCAGGCCTTTCCAGGATGATTGGTGCAACCAGGGGAACTTGCAGCTCTCTGCAAAAGGGGAATCCTAGCCAGGCCCGAAAGACCCTAATCAACAGTTCATTAAGATGCCAGCTCAGAAAATGCAGGGAGACCCAGCATAACGTGTAATTCTGCCAGCGTGGGCTGGTGCTGGGCAGGGTTTTCGCAAGCTGGCAGGGCTCGCAGATAACACTGAGCCCAAAGTGCAGGCTGCAGTCCGAGCACAAGGCAAACACGACCCTCCCTAAGTGGCAGATGTGATTCAGTCCAAAGGTTCAAGTGCGGCAGTTACACTGGTTATGAGATTTTTTCCCCCTTTATACCAGGAGCTGGCAGTGTGGGGGAGGGGGAGAAACCAACACTTGTTGAGCACCTACTATGTGTCTGACTCTGAGCTGGACACACATTAGGAGAAAGGGGTTCAGGACCAGGCAAAAAGTGGGTTTGGGTATTTCTGGGGGTGGAGTTGGACATCATTCTTCTTTCCTGCCTCCCTGACACGTCCTCCATTCATAATAACTGATTTTTTAAAAAACTGAAGCGAAATGCAATAGCAAAATAGACCGTTGTTGGCCAGGTGCGGTGGCTCACGCCTGTAATCCCAGCACTTTGGGAAGCCAAGGTGGGCAGATCACCTGAGGTCAGGAGTTTGAGACCAGTCTAGCCAACATAGTGAAACCCCTTCTCTACTAAAAATGCAAAAATTAGCCAGGTGTGGTGACGCACGTCTATAGTCCCAGCTACTCAGGAGGCTGAGGCAGGAGAATCACTTGAACCCAGAAGGTAGAGGTTGCAGTGAGCTGAGATTGTGCCACTGCACTCCAGCCTGGGCAACAGAGCAAGACTCTGTCAAGAAAGAAAGAAGGAAGGAAGGAAGGAAGGGGAAGAAAGAAAGACAGAAAGGTACAACACAGTGGCATTTACTACATTCCCAGGGTTCTGCAACCACCACCTCTATCAAGTTCCAAAATATTTCTGTCACTGCAGAAGGAAACCCTAAACCCGCTATTTTTCATTCACCCGTTCTGCTCCTATTCTCTCCCCTCCCTGCCCCTCTCCCTGTCGTCCCTGGCAACCACTCACTCATGTGCTTTCCATCTCTATGGATTTACCTGTGCTGGACACTTCATAGAAATGGAATTATACAATTTGCAACCTTTGGTTTCTGGCTTCCTTCACTTCTTCAGCATGATGTTGCTAGATTCATCCATGGCATGGCGTGTGTCAATACTTCATTCCTTTACTGCCAAATCATATTCCGTTGCATGGCTATGCCACGATTTGCTCATCTTCCCATTCAACGATGGCCATGTAGGTCACATCCACCTTTTGGTTTTTATGAATAATACTATGTACATTACACTTGCTGTGTGTACACGTTTCTATATGGACATATGTTTTTGACTCTCAGGTGTATGTCTGGGATATCTGGGAGTGGGATTGCTGAGTCTTAGGGCAACTGTATGTTTAGCATTTTCAGGAACTCCCAAACTGTTTCTGATGGCAACTGCACCATGTGACATTCCCCCACCAGTGTAACGTGTAACACGTGGGAATGCAGCATGGAAGGAATGTACAAGGGTTCTGATTCTTCACACCCTCACCAACACTTATTATTTTGTTTGTTTCATAATCACCAATTTTTCATGCTGGTGGAGATGAGGCCCTGTCTGCCACGGGGTCTTGCGCACAGAGCCATGTCTTCCAGATTTGCAGGAGAGCCCTACAGAAGCCAGATTGCAAGAAGAGCAATTTGAGTCCTGCCAGAAAGAATCTTTTTTTTTTTTTTTTGAGACGGAGTCTCGCTCTGTCGCCCAGGCTGGAGTGAAGTGGTGCGATCTCGGCTCGCTGCAAGCTCCACCTCCTGGGTTCACACCATTCTCCTGCCTCAGCCTCCCCAGCAGCTGGGACTACAGGCGCACGCCGCCATGCCCAGCTACTTTTTGTATTTTTTTTAGTAGAGACAGGGCTTCGCCATGTTAGCCAGGATGGTCTCGATCTCCTGACCTCGTGATCCGCCCGCCTTGGCCTCCCAAAGTGCTGGGATTACAGGCGTGAGCCACTGCGCCCGCCCCAAGAATTAATCTTACATGGAAGAGCCCGATAGACTGAGAAGCTCCGGGCTGCACCGGTCTTAAAGGGCCTGCCTCCGGGTGGTATGTAGGTGCCTTGGGGAGAACGTGGCTGTGTGTGTGAGTTGAGAGAGAGCTGGGTCACTTGGAGTTGGTAACTTGGAGGCAGCTATGCCAGGGACACCTCCGCCCAAGTGTCACTGCAGTAGGCAGCGTTTTGCCCACTCTGCCATGTCACTGATAGCCTGAGTGAGTTGGCAGAGAGTGATGCTGCAGGTGGTTGGAGCACACGCAGCCCATGTGAGTTAATCATGTGACATCTCCTACCCCAAAAGGAACCAAGAAGTACAATCATATTATCCTTGGAAGGGAAGAGAACCAGAACTATTTGGCAAACAGCATTAACAACTACCACATTTAACTGCCTGCAAAGAATGTATTGACAATAACGTATTGATGGGTAAGTAATAACTACAATAATGGGCTGGGCACAGTGGCTCACACCTATAATCCCAACACTTTGGGAGGCCAAGTTGGGCGGATCACCTGAGGTCAGGAGTTTGAGACCAGGCTGGCCAACATGGTGAAAGCCCACCTCCATAAAAATACAAAATTGCCCTGACATGGTGCTGCATGCCTGTAATCCCAGCTACTTGGGAGGCTGAGGTGGGAGAATCGCTTGAACCCAAGAGGTGGAGGTTGCAGTGAGCCAAGATTGCACCAATGCACTCCAGCTTGGGCGACAACAGCGAAACTCCATCTAAAATAATAATAATAATTACAATAATGTTTCCTGAGTGCTCCCTAGGTACCAGGCATTGTGCTAAACACACCATTTCATGAATTCTCATAGCAGTCCTAGGGAATAGGCATCATGATCTCAGATGACGCTCACAGAAGGCAAATACTATGTTAGTCTGTTATTCAGAATGCTTTAGGCTGCAAGTTATAGACCACACAACTTAGGTGGGCTCAAATGGTCTTAAGAAATGTCATTACTTCACATAATAAGAAATCCAGGCAGGACACAGTGGCTCACACTTGTAATCCCAGCACTTTGGGAGGCTGAGGCAGGAGGGTCGCTTGAGTCCAGGACTTCAAGACCATCCTGGGCAACATAGCAAGACCCCATCTCTACAATTTTTTTTTTCTTTTAATCAGCCAGGCATGGTGGAATGAACCTGTAGCCCTAGCTACTCCAGGAGCTAAGGCAGGAAGATTGCTTGAGCCCAGGAGTTTGAGGCTGCAGTGAGCTATGATAACACCACTGCACCCCAACCTGAGCAACAGAGCCATATCTCATCTCTAATTAAAAAAAATATATCCTGCCAGGTGTGGTGGCTCATGCCTGTAATCCCAACACTTTGGGAGGCCGAGGCGGGTGGATCACCTGAGGTCAGGAGTTCGAGACCAGACTGGCCAACATGGAGAAGCCCCGCATCTACTAAAAATACAAAAACTAGCCAGGCATGGTGCCGGGTGCCTGTAATCCCAGCTACTTGGGAGGCTGAGGCAGGAGAATCGCCTGAACCCAGGAGGCAGAGGTTGCAGTGAGCCAAGATAGTGCCACTGCACTCCAGCCTGGGCAACAGAGCAAGAGTCCATCTCAATAAAATAAATAAATAAATAAATAAATAAATAAATAAATAAATAAAATATCCAAGGAAGGGCATGCTTGGATATAGCCCATGGCTGTGTAGTATCATCATCAACACTGTGAGTTCTTTACAACTTGGATCTAACATCCTTGGGGTCGTCTCTGTCTCAGGCTGCAGAGATTCCCAGCTTTTCATTCAGACACAGAGAGGATTGTTCAGTGTCTCCTCCTTAGGACAAGAGAAGCTTTCCCAAAGGCCCCGCAGACTTTCCTGTCACTAGATCACATGGTCACTGGTGAACCAGTCATGGGCCAGGGGAATGGAAGTCCCATGCCTGGCATCATCAGTTGGGTAGAATAGATGCTGGGGACATGGGGTTACAGGGAGAAGGGCAGGGTCAACCATAGGGAACAGAGCCACAGTTTGCACCCAGAGCTGCCTTCTTTTTGACCTCCTGAATATTCAAGAAAACACAACCCAGGCAAGGGTTGTTCTGCAAATCTCCAGCCCAGGGAAGGAAGCCCCACCCCGACTTCCTTTTTTTAAATTTTTTTGAGAGAGGGTCTCACTCTGTCACAGGCTGGAGTGCAGTGGCACGATCTCGGCTCACTGCAACCTCCACCCCCAGGCTCAATCGATTCTACCACCTCAGCCTCCTGAATAGCTGGGACTACAGGGGTGCGCTACCACACCCAGCTAATTTTTTTATTTTTAGTAAAGACAAGATTTCTCCATGTTGAGCCCAGGCTGGTCTCGAACTCCTGGGTTCAAGTGATCCCCCTGCCTTAACTGTTGGGATTACAGGAGTGAGCCACCGCACCTGGCCCTGACTTCCTTTTTAACCATGGTTTTAGCACCTGGGCATCCTCTCCCTTTGATCTGCCTTGGACACCCCTGGGGTCCAGCCAACCAGTGACCCAGCATGTCTATTCTAATCAGCCAGCCCAGCACGGAGCCAGGGCAGGGAACTTCTCATTCTGCTTCTGATCATGTGTCCACTTGCATCAGCCTTCCCTGGCCACCCACAGGGCTGAGGCCTCTGAGAACTGCTCCTGTTCACTCAGACATATCCAGCAGATCAGCAGTTCTGGGCCCGGGGCCACTACGGCAGGGGCCTTTTGGATTGGCTGTCTGTCCACATGCATCAGCTAATCCTGACCGGTGGCTCCAGCACCGCCTGCAATATGGAGTATGAGGCCTGGCCCCATCATCAAAGGAAGCTGGAGGAGGCAGTGCAATTAGCACATAGCCTTTCTTGTACAGGATGCTAAAGCCTGAGACTTGGCATAGGCAAGGAAATGCACAATGATGGGGAGGGTTTTGGGGGAGTGAGAGGGAAGGATGACAGAGAAGAAAAGAGGAAATAGAGGCTGGGTGCAGTGGCTCACACCTGTAATCACAGCACTTTGGGAGGCCGAGGCCGGTGGATCACCTGAGGTCAGGATTTCGAGACCAGCTTGGCCAACATGGAAACCCCGTCTCCGCTAAAAATACAAAAATTAGCCGGTTGTGGTGGCACATGCCTGTAATCCCAGCTACTGGGGAAGCTACGGCAGGAGAATCTCTTGAACCCGGGAGACGGAGGTTGCAGTGAGCCAAGATCATGCCACTGCACTCCAGCCTGGGCAACAGAGCAGGGTGGAGTCTCAAAAAAAAAAAAAAAAAAAAAGCCAGGGGGTTTGTTGGAGAAAATAGAGAGAGCAGAGAGGGGAGGAACAAGGAGACTCTGAGACGGCAAACTCATCTTACTCTTGTCTGCATCTCCGGCTCCTATAATACAGTGGTACGTACAGTGGTATGGGCAAGGAAGAGTTGTTTGAACTGACCTGAAAAATGAGGGAGACAGAAAAGATCCCAAGATAAAGGAGGAAGATGAAGGGAGGAGGGGAAAGAAGAAGAAAGAGTGACCGAGCACAGTGGCTCATGCTTGTAATCCCAGTGTTTTGGGAGGCTGAGGAGGGAGGATTGCTTGAGGCCAGGAGCTTGAGATCAGCCTGGCCAGCAGAGCAAGACCCTGTAACACACGCTCCTCAAAAAGGAAAGAGATTCAGAGAAGACAGCAATATGGCAGGGCAGGAATGGGTAACTATGACCGTATAGGGACAAGCCCTATTGCCTTGTCTTTTTTTGAGATGGAGTCTCACTCTGTTGCCCAGGCTGGAGTGCAGTGGAGTGATCTCTGCTTACTACAACTTCCACCCCCTGGGTTCAAGTGATTCTCCTGCCTCAGCCTCTCAAGTAGCTGGGACTACAAGAGCCCACCACCAGGCATGGCTAATTTTTGTGTTTTTAGTAGAGACAGGGTTTCGCCATGTTGGCCGGGCTGTTCTTGAACTCCTGACCTCAAGTGATCTGCCTGCCTCGGCCTCCCAAAGTGCTGAGATTACATGTGTGAACCACCACACCTGGCCTTGTTTTCTTTATGCTGTCTTTGCTATGGTCTGTATTTATGTGCCCCTCTCAAATCCATACATTGAAATCAAACCCTAGGAGGTGGAGCCTTTGGGATTAGGTCATGAGGGTGGAGACCTCGTGATTGGCATTAGTGCCTTCATAGAAAAGGCCTGAGGGAGCTTGTTCACTCTTTTGCTCAGTCCAGCCTGTGAGGACATAGCAAGAAGGCCCATCTAGGAAGCGGAGACCAAGCCCTCACCAGACACGGCATCTGTTGATCTTCTCAGCCTCCAGAACTGTAAGCAATATACCTCTGTTGCTGAGAAATTACCCAACCTCAGGAATTGTGTTAGAGCAGCTCAGATGGACTGAGACACTCACTGTGAGCTCAGTCCCTGGAATTCTGTAGTGGTTGCAATAAATGTTTGTCTTGCTGAACTGAAAGAAAAGGAAGGGAGTCTGGGCATGGTGGCTCATGCCTGTAATCCCAGCACTCTGTGAGGCCGAGGCGGGTGGATCACCTGAAGTCGGGAGTTCTAGACCAGCCTGACCAACATGGAGAAACCCCATCTCTACTAAAAATACAAAAGTAGCTCGGTGTGGTGACGGGTGCCTATAATCCCAGCTAGCTGGGAGGCTGAGGCAGGAGAATCCCTTGAACCCAGGAGGCGGAGGTTGCAGTGAGCCAATATCGCACCATTGCACTCCAGCCTGGGCTACGAGAGCAATACTCCATCTCAAAAAATAAAATAAAAGAAAAAAAAAAGAAAAGGAGACAGAATAGGAGAGGAAAGAAGAGAGAAGGAAGACAGGATGGGGTGGGGGCCCTGGGATGATGAGAGGAGGCATAGAGACAGAGAAAGGGGAGGGGAGGAGAGGACAGGAACAAAGAAAGGCTGGGACTGGAAAGCATAGGAGGAGGGAAGGGTGAGAACAGGCAGGGACAACCAAGCAGGGAGGTGGAAGCAAAGAGGTTGGGCCAGCCATGGGATCTCTAGCAGGCTCTTCCTTTGATGAAAATGCACATTAGCAAACGTGCTAGGATCTGACAAGCGCCAACAGGCCCATCGCAGAGTTAAAAAGCTCTACATCTGTCAGGGTTTCAATTTTTAAGTCAGCACTTTCCTTCTTCTCATGCTGGGATTCTGCAACTGTGGTTTCCCCCCACCCCCATGTCTCCCGCCAGTGCGTGGGGCTTGTCATGGAGCCGTCAGACTTCCGAGGAGCCTGGCGGGGCAGAGTGGGTATGGGTTGGGGGGATGGTCTATGCAGGGTGAGGGTGGTGGCCTCCTCCACAGCAGCTGTTGCAGGGATGTCCTGTCGAAGGAGGGCCTAGGGAAGTGGGTGATGTGGCCATGTTCTCAGCAGACACTGGGAGCCTCCAAGGCAATGAACTTCTGTAATGGGTTGAACTGTGTCCCCCCAAATTCATGTCCACGCAGAATGCCGGGATGTGACATTATTTGGAAAAAGGGTCTTTGTAGGTTGATATGGTTTGGCTGTGTCTCCACCCAATTCTCATCTTGATTTGTAGCTCCCATAACTCCCAAGTGTTGTGGGAGGGGCCCAGTGGGAGATAACTGAATCACGGGGGAGGTTTCCCTTAATACTGTTCTCGTGGTAGTGAATAAGTTTCACGAGATCTGGTGGTTTTATAAGGGGAAACCCCTTTCACTTGGCTCTCATTCTCTCTCGCCGCCACCATGTAAGACGTGCTTTTCGCCTTTCACCATGATTGTGAGGCCTCCCCAGCCACGTGGAACTGTGAATCCATTAAACCTCTTTTTTTTTTTTTTTTTTTTTAAATAAATTACCCAGTCTCGGGTATGTCTTTATCAGCAGTGTAAAATGGACTAATACATAGGTGTAATTAGTTAAGGATCTCCAGAAGCAATTATCCTGGATTTACGGTGGGCCTTAAACCCAATGACTGGTGTCTTTATAAGAAGAAGAGAAGACACAGAAACAAAAAGAGGCAAGACCAGGTGGAGACAGAGGTAGAAGTTGGAGTGAAGCATCTACAAGCAGAGGAACGCCAAGGATTGCCTGGAGCCACCAGGAGCCAGAAGAGAGGCCTGGATCAGACTCTCCCCGGAAACCTCCAGAAGGAACCAACTCTACTCAAACCTTGATTTTGAACTTCTGGCCTCCAGAACTGTGAAATAATAATTTCTATGGGTTTAAGCTACCCAGTTTACAGTACTTTGTGACAGCAGTCCTGGGAGACAAATATACCCTCCTGACCTTGGGGAAGCGTTTTCCCTGCTCTTGTGTCCAAGGGGGAGTTGGCAGGACTGTTAGAAATGAGGGATGGGCCTCCATTTGGCCCACCATGGGCCAAATCTCCAGAGCTGGAGAGTAGTAATTTCTCCCCCTTGGGAGTGGTGTTGATTCTCTTCTCTCTAGAGCTCAAGGTCCTGGGCTAGCAGCTGGAGAACAGGACTCTAAGGGACTTTCATCCAGCCATGCATTCAGGGACCCAGTGAGGGTGATGGGCAGCCGCCACACCCTACAAAATCTGGGCCTGGGTGCTGAAGAGGGACCAACCTGGGTGCCCCTTAAGCATACGATTCAGACTCCAACAGGCCTGTTTTGTTTTTATTTTAGACTCCAACAGGCCTGTTTTGTTTTTATTTTAGAGACAGGGCCTCACTCTGTTGCCTAGACTGGAGTGCAGTGGTGTGATCATAGCTCACCGCAGCCTTGACCTCCTGAGCTCAAGCATCCTCCTGTCTCAGCGTCCCAAGTTGCTGGGACTACTGGCGCTTGCCACTGCATCCGCCTAATTTTTACATTTTTTTGTAGAGACAGGGTCTCACTATGTTGCCCAGGCTGGTCTTGAACTCCTGGCCTCAAGAGATCTTTCTGCCTCGGCCACCCAAATTGCGGTGATTATAGGTGTGAGCCACTGCGCCCGGCTTACACCAGTTTTAAATCCTACAACACCCTAGGTGTGCTAGCTTGGATTGGTCACTCAGACTCCAGGGTTCTACAGTCTCGTGTAAAATGAGAAGGAGAATATCTACCTCATGAAGTCACTGGGAGATTTAGAGAAAAAACATACATGAAGAGTTTCAATAATGATGATAATGAAGATCTTTCAAAGCCTGTTTCTGTGTAGCCCTGAAGGGTTACTGTGGGTCACCCTATGGAAAGAGCTATGCTCTCCAGCAAAATCAGAAGACTGGACACAAATGTGTGAAATGAGGAAATCATAAAATACACAAGATTAGCAAGTGACTAGGATTTAACCCAGGCTGACTGGAGTCAGGTCTTATGTGGTGTCATGGAGGTAGGTAGAGTGGCCAGCTTTTCCCAGTTTGCCTGAGACTTGCCCGGGTTTAGTGCCGGAAGTCCCATGTCCTGAGCAAACTAGGGTAGTTGGTCACCTTGCATGGAGAAGCACTGAAGGAATTATCCACCCATCCATCCATCAACTCATTCATTCATTTAATCATTCCATGAACATGCACTGAGTGCCCACCATGGGCCAGTCTCTTTTAGGCACTGGCCAGGATAGAAGGAGCCCCCATAGCAGTCACATGCGTACTTGCATTCATTCATTAAGTAAAGCATCTATTATGCAACTTCTGTGTGCCAGGCATTCTTAGGTGCAGCAAAGACAAAGACAAATAGTATCATTTGTGTCATTAAGATGTTTATATCTGGCCAGGCGCAGTGGCTCACGCCTGTAATCCCAGCACTTTGGGAGGCTGAGGTAGGTGGATCACAAGGTCAGGAGTTCGAGATCAGCCTGGCCAATATAGTGAAACCCCGTCTCTACTAAAAATACAAAAAAATTAGCCGGGCGCAGTGTCGCACGCCTGTTGTCCCAGTTATTTGGGAGGCTGAGGCAGGAGAATCGCTTGAACCCAGGAGGCGGAGGTTGCAGTGAGCTGAGATTGTGCCATCGCACTCCAGCCTGGGTGACAGAGCGAGACTCCATTTCAAAAATAATTAGCCGGGCATGGTGGTGGGCACCTGTAATCTCAGCTACTCAGGAGGCTGATGCAGGAGAATTGCTTGAACTTGGGAGGCAGAGGTTGCACCACTGCACTCCAGCCTGGGTAACAAGAGCAAAACTCCATCTCAAAAATAAAAAGATGTTCATATCTAGCAGTGGAGAGAGATGGGGCGGCAGACAATTTCCTCCCACGCAAGAAAGGCTGTTGCAGCATTGGTTAAATAGAGAGGCCTTAAGGAGGAAGAGAAGGGATTTCCAATTCCACCCTAGGATGGAAGGGGTGAATAGGAAAGCTTCTGGAAAGAGGTGGTGCTGAGCTGTCTCCAAAAGGAGAGCTGGCTGGAGGCAGCTAGAGAAACAAGGAAGGGCATTGATGCAAAAGGATCAGGCTGAACCATGGTGGCCAAGTGAGTTCTGCACTTAGGAAGTCCAAGCATGATGCCACCGGGAGGTGGGAGAGACGAGGAAGGGCAAAGAGAGGGGAGGGAACAGAGGAGCTCAGTTTGCAAAGGTACAGAGATAGGGGCTTGGAAGGACTTGTGGAAGGACCAACAGTGGGATGTTGACAGAAGGGAGGTGTTTAGATTTTATTCCCTGGCCTGGGGTCTGCCAGTTGTCCTGGCTGGTGGTCAGGAGTGAGGGCCTGCCAGACCAAAGCCCTGGGAGAACATTCGAAGGAGGAAAGAGACACAGGCTAAGCTTCATGACTGACTACCCTATGGGAAAAACAAGGAGAAGAAATAAAAGTTGGGCCACTCTGGCACTGGACAGACTGGATACCATCTTAGTTTTGGGTCTAGCTTTTAGGACAGTAAGGTGCACTGAGTCTTCCTTGTGTTCAGGTCAAAGACGCTCATTGTCCCTATTTGCTCTGTTAATTTTTTCTGTCCAGTGCAAAAACATTTATTGAGCATCTTGGAGTTGGACCCCCCATTACTGAGCCCTCAGTGTACAAAGAGAATTAAGATAAAAGCTCCATCTACAAGGAACTTATGATACAGTGGTGAAGGCAGATGCAGACACACACACACACACACACACGCAGCCACACTAGAATACAATAACAGAAAGACCCATTGTAGTGACCACTTTCTCTCTCTCTCTCTCTTTTTTTTTTTTTTGAAACACAGTTTCACTCTGTCGCCCAGGCTGGAGTGCAGTGGTGTGATCTCGGCTCATTGCAACCTCCACCTCCCAGGTTCAAGCGATTCTCCTGCCTCAGCCTCCTGAGTAGCTGGAATTACAGGTGTGCACCACTACATCTGGCTTATGTTTGTATATTTAGTAGAGACAGGGTTTCATCATGTTGGTCAGACTGGTCTTGAACTCCTGATCTCAAGTGATCCTCTCGCCTCAGCCTCCTGAAGTGTTGGGATTACAGGCGTGAGCCACCGCACCCGGCCATCCCCAACTTTCTGATTTCCTTTTGATGGGATCCCTCTTCCCCTTCTAGGGAGGTAAAGACAGAGACTCTGCAGGCATCACAGAGGACTTCTCCGGGTTCTATGGCTGCCCTAAAAAGGCTTGGAGTGTCTGGGCAGTGCGGCACTGCCCCTGGTGCTTGGGACCCAGCCCTGCGCTCTGCTACACAGTCTTTACGTCTGCCCCTTAATTTCCAGGACTTTCAATTTCCTGACCTAAGAGAATTTTATAGACATGGTGTGCGTGGCTGGCTGTAATAACCGTCTGTTGAATAAATGACCCCTTCTGTCTTGACTTGCAGGTAGTTAAACCTCATGCTGAGAGCAAAGGTGAAAGACTCGGGGCGAGCGGGGTAGGGGTTTGCTTTGCCAGTGACCTGCAGGCTGTCTTCACTCTTTCACTTTGTCACTGACAGAACATGACTAACAATGTTTATGTAACTCCTTTGGTGTTTGGAACTGCTTAAGCAAAAATATTTGGTATAAGAAATGCTTCCTGACTTCTGCTGTTGGGTCCCACTGAGTTAGCACCCCAATTTATCTCTAGGGGAGTCACCTGTCCCCCACCTACCCCATGTGTATCCTGGGCTTTGGGTAATATTAAATGTATCCTGGCCAGGCGTGGTGACTCACACCTGTAATCCCAGCACTTTGGGAGGCCAAGACAGGCAGATCACCTGAGTTTCGGAGTTCAAGATCAGCCTGGCCAACATGGTGAAACCCCATCTCTACTAAAAATACAAAAATTAGCCATATGCGATGGCAGGTGCCTGTAATCCCAGCTACTCAGGAGTCTGAGGCAGGATAATCACTTGAACGTGGGAGACGGAGGTTGCAGTGAGCTGAGATCGCATCACTGCAGTCTAGCCTGGGTGACAGAGTGAGACTCTGTCTCAAAAAACAGAACAAAACAAACAAAAACGCATACTTCAGCTCTGGGGGTGCCATGTGACTCAGGATTGGCCAATCAGAACACTGTGTTTTCCTGGCCACAGGGATTGGATCAGAGATGGACCTGTGGTCCAATCAGAGCCAACATGATGCAAATATTTTTGCAACAACCTTTGGAAAAGGCTCCCTAATCTTCTCTACTGGACTTGAAGCTGAGAAAATGGGACAGGGCCTTCTGGCAGCCATTTCGTGGAGATAGGAGTGGAAGCAGTATGGAAAAAAAGCCAGGTTCTGGTGATATTTGCACCCCTAGATTCCACAGGGCCTGAAACCAACCATGATGGTTAATTATATATGTCAACTTGAATGGGCCACAGGGTGCCCAGAGTAAACGTTGTTTCTAGATGAGATTAGCATTTGAATCTGTGGATTCAGTACAAGTAGACTGCCTTCTCCCATGTGGGAGGACATTGTCCAATCCTGAATGAAACAAAAGGCAGAGGGAGAATGCATTCACCCTTTTTCCCCCCGCCTCAGTGTTTGGGCTGGGACACCTCATCTCACCTTCTCCTGCTCTTGGACTGGGATTGACATCATGGTCTTCCCTGGTTCTCAGGTCTGATTGACACCGCCGGCTTTCCTGGGCCTTCAGCTTGCTGATGGCAGATCGTGGTACTTCTCAGCCTCTGTAATTCCATGAGCCAATTCCTCATACAGTGTATATAAGCATATATTATAGGTTCTGTTTCTCTGGAGAACTCTGGCAGACATACCACCTATTCTCTAGACTTTTCAGTTGTGTGTGCCAATACATTCCTCATTTTGCCTAAACCAGCTCAAGTTGGAGCAGTGCCTACTTAGAATCTAAAGAGTCCTTGTGTGCTCATCATTTAGACTAGGGGTCAGCAAACCACGACTTGTGAGCCAAATCCAATCCAACACCTATTTTTTTTCCCTCCTTCTTTAGGAACCTTATTGAGGTATAATTTACATCATGTCAAATTTGTCCATTTAAAGTACATGATTTGATCTGTTGTAGTAAATATATACAGTCATGCAAACCAGCACCAAAATTATTTTTTGGAACACTTCTATCCACCCCCAAAATTTCCCTCATGTCCTTTTTTGCTTTATCGGTAAATGAATTTTTTTTATAATAGCTTTTTTGAGATGTGATTCATATGCCATAACATTCATCTATTTAAAGTGTACAATTCAATGATTTTCAGTACATTTATAGATATGTGCAACCATCTCCACAGTCAATTTTAGAATACTTTCATCACTTCAAAAAGAAACTCTGTGTCCTGATTCCCTCAACTCCAGCCCCCAGCAACCATTAATCTAATTTCTTTCTCTATGGATTTGTCTATTGTGGACATTTCATATAATAGAATTATCTCATGTGTGGTGATTGGCTTCTTTCATTTAGCATAACCTCAAGGTTCTTCCATGTTGTAGCCCGTATCACTACTTCATTCCTTTTTATGGCTAAATAATATTCCCTTCTATGGATATGCCATATTTTGCTTATCCATTCATCCAGCTGAGGGACATTTGGGCTGATTGCATATTTTGGCTATTATGAGTCATGCCACCATGAACATTCAGGCACAAGTTTTTGTGTGGACATGTTTCCATTCCTCTTGCATATATACCTGGAAGTAAGATTTCCAGGTCATATGGCAGTTCTATGTTTACTCATTTGAGGAACTACCAATTACCTGTGGAAAACAGAACCTCTGGTGTTTTTCAGAGTGGCTGCATCTCTTTTTTTTTTTTTTTTTTTCTTTTTTTTGAGATGGAGTTTTTATCTTGTTGCCCAGGTTGGAGTGCAATGGCACAATCTCGGCTCACCGCAACTTCTGCCTCCTGGGTTCAAGTGATTCTCCTGCCTCAGCCTCCTGAGTAGCTGAGATTACAGGCATACACCACCACTTCTGGCTAATTTTGTATTTTTGTAGAGATGGGATTTCTCAATGTTGGTCAGGCTGGTCTCGAACTCCTGACCTCAGGAGATCCGCCTGCCTTGGCCTCCCAAAGTGCTGGGATTGCAGGCGTGAGCCACCGTGCGTGGCCGGCTGCATCATTTTACATTCTTTTTTATCTTTTTTGATACAGAGTTTCTATTGCCCAGGCTGGAGTGCAGTGGTGCGATCTCAGCTCACTGCAACCTCCGTCTCCCAGGTTCAAGCAATTCTCATGCCTCAGCCTCCCGAGTAGGTGGGATTACAGGCACCCGCCACCATGCCCAGCTAATTTGTGTATTTTTAGTAGAGACAGGGTTTCACCATGTTGGCCAGGCTGGTCTCAAACTGGTGACCTCAAGTGATCCACCCGCCTCAGCCTCCCAAAGTGCTGGATGTACAGGTTTGAGCCACTGCACCCAGACCATTTTACATTCTTACTAGCTGGTTTCTCCACATCTTCACCAACACTTATTATGATGTTTAGATTATAGTCATCCTAGTGGGGGTGAAGTGCCGCCACTAGTTTTGTAAATAAAGTTTTATTGGAACACTCACACTCGTTTGTCATTTACATATTGTCTATGGCTGCTTTTTTTTTTTTTTTTTTTTTTGAGACGGAGTCTCGCTGTCTCCCAGGCTGGAGTGCAGTGACGCGATCTCGGCTCGCTGCAAGCTCCGCCTCCCGGGTTCATGCCATTCTCCTGCCTCAACCTCCCGAGTAGCTGGGGCTACAGGCGCCCGCGTGCATGCCCGGCTAATTTTTTGTATTTTTAGTAGAGACGGGGTTTCACCGTGTTAGCCAGGATGGTCTTGATTTCATGACCTCGTGATCCACCCACCTCGGCCTCCCAAAGTGCTGGGATTACAGGTGTGAGCCACCTCGTCCAGCCTGCTTCTTTTTTTTTTTGAGACAGAGTCTCGTTCTGTAGCACAGGCTGGAGTGCAGTGGCACAATCACTGCTCATTGCAACCTCTGCCTCCCGAGTCCCGGTTCAAGCAATTCTCCCGCCTCAGCCTCCTGAATAGCTGGGATTACAGGCACGCGCCACTATGCCTAATTTTTGTATTTTTAGTAGAGACAGGGTTTCACCATGTTGGCCAGGCAGGTCTTGTACTCCTGACCTTGTAATTCGCCTGCCTCGGCCTCCCAAAGTGCTGGGATTACAGGCATGAGCCACCGTGCCCGGCCTATGGCTACTTTTACAACAGCAGAGTTGAGTAGTTGCTACAAACATGATATGATGTGCAAAACTTAAAATATTTTCTGTGTCACCCTTTACAAAAAAGTTTACTGATCCCTGATTTAGACTAATCCTTTTATTTTTAATTAGAGGAAATTAAGCCTGAGAAATATTGTATCTCTATGTCGAGGCAAATGGCTAGGACTGGAGTTTTTTTGCGTGTTTTTTGACTTGGGGTCTTGCTTTGTTGCCCAGGCTGGAGTGCAGTGATGTTATCATGGCTCACTGTAGCCTTCGCCTCCCTAGCTCAAGAGATCCTCCCACCTTAGCTTCCGGAATATCTAGGACCACAGCTGCACACCACCATGCTCAACTGGTTTTTAATTTTTTTAATTAAAATTATTTTAATTTATTTTTTGGTAGAGATGGAGTCTTACTCTGTTGCTCAGGCTGGTCTTGAACTCCTGGTCTCAAGCTATCCTCCTGCCTTGGCCTCTTAAAATGCTGGAACTTGAGGTGTAAGCCACCATGCCTGGCCTAGGACTGGAATCTTTCTGGGACTCGGTTCTGACATCCATGAAGTGGGATACAATGCCCACCTTATAGAGCCAGGCCCAGTGGCTCACATCTGTAATCTCAGCACTTTCGGAGGTCAAGGTGAACAGATCACTTGAGGTCAGGAGTTTGAGACCAGCCTGGCCAACAAGGTGAAACCCTGTCTCTACTAAAAATTCAAGAATTAGCAGGGCATGGTGGCGGGCGCCTGTAATCCCAGCTACTCAGGAGGCTGAGGCATGAGAATCGCTTGAAACCGGGAGGTGGAGGTTGCAGTGAGCTGAGATCGTGCCACTGCACTCCAGCCTGGGCGACAGAGTGAAACTTGGTCTCAAAACAAAGCAACCAACCAACCACCTTATAGGATGTGGTGAGACTTGTAAAGCAAGGGCAGTCAAGTGCTTGGCCCAGGAATAAATAGACATTAAACCCAGCACTTCTCTAGAATCTGAGATGCCTGGCTCCTGATCTAATGGCCTGCACATCCCCTAATTTCTCATCCAGATGCTTTTTCTGTCACCCAGCTGGCTCTAGCTGAGTTACTGGTGTTCCTACTGAGTCTTCCTTACTCTGATCTGAAAGCCTAAGATATGCATCTTACATAAAAATTAGAATCATGGGGCAGGGTGGCTCATGCGTGTAATCCCAGCACTTTGAGAGGCCGAGGCGGGCGAATGACAAGGTCAGGAGTTCAAGACCAGCATGGCCAACACTGTGAAATCCCATGTCTACTAAAAATACAAAAATTAGCCGGGCATGGTGATATGCATCTGTAATCCTAGCTACTTGGGAGGCTGAGGCAGGAGAATCACTTGAACCATGGAGGTGGAGGTTGCAGTGAGCCGAAATCATGCCACTGCACTCCAGCCTGGGTGGCAGAGCGAGATTCTGTCTCAAAAAAGATTCACGCATCTGGACATATCACTCAGCATGCAGATTGGAGTCCTCTCTTCTCTCCCACATCCTGGCGTCTCTTCTGTCCTCTGGCACACCATCACTGTTGGCCAGCAAGCTGGGTCTCTCATCTCTGCAGCCTTGTCTCCATCCTAGCTCTGTGTCTCTGGGTCAGTACCAATTATCCATACACACATTCATGCATCCCAGGACAAGGCCAAGCTTCTGTCGGGAACACGGACTCCATTTGAAGTCAGGCAGGTAGGGTGGGGATCTGGCCCTTATACCTGGCTGTGGAATCTTGAGTGTGTTACTCAACCCCTCTTGGCCTCAGTTTCTTTATCTGTAAAGCATGGACAGCCATGTTTACCTGTCAGGGCCACCCTGAGTATGAAATGAACTAACAAATGGGAAGCCAGCGTGGTTTAATGAACATGTTCTCCAGGAAGTAGGGGTCAAAAAACAACCCTCTCTATATATTGCAGCAGTATAAAGAGCCTTATATGCATTCTTCCCATGTTACAGTGGGGACAGGGGCTCAGAGATGTGAAGTGAGCTTCCCAAAGTCACACAGCAAGTGAGCGGAAGGGCTCTGTGCCTAACTTCCTGTACCACCTCAGGCCAGATCCTTCTCTACTTGGGGCCTCCGTGTCCCCATCTGTCCCCATCATTGTTCAGATGATCTAGAAGCTCTCGTTCTATTCTTTTTCTTTTTTTTTTTTTTTTTCAGACAAAGTCTCACTCTTGTTGCCCAGGCTGGAGTGCAGTGGTGCGGTCTTGGAACATGGGAGGCAACCTTCGCCTCCCAGGTTCAAGCAATTCTCATGCCTCAGCCTCCCAAATGGCTGGGATTATAGGCACTTGCCACCATGCCTGGCTAATTTTTGTATTTTTAGTAAAGACGGGGTTTCACCTTGTTGGCCAGGCTGGTCTTGAACTCCTGACCTCAGGTGATCTGCTGCCTCAGCCTCCCAAAGTGCTGGGATTACAGGTGTGAGCCAACATGCCCGGCCTCTCGTTCTCTTCTATATCCAGAGTCCTAACTCCCTCATGGTTCATCTCCTGGGAGGGGCAGGGACGGCTTGCCCACCTGTCCTTCACCTGGCCTCCTGACCCACAGGCAGTGCCCCCACATCTGTCCCCAAGGCTTCTCTCCCCTTCCTTCCCTCTCTCCTTCCTGCTGCTTAAGAGCATTATTTGCTTCTTGCAAAATGGACTTATGCTGGGGAGAGCCCCCTCTGCGTCCTACAGGTATTTCTGCTCTTGGCTGACTTGTTTTCACAGTGCCGATCTGACAGTTCTGCAATGGAAATGAGGGTTTTCTGGCATGATTGTGGCAGGGTGCAGAAGCTTTACTCAGCTCAGACTCATGACAACGATGATTCCTCATAATAAGCCCTCTCATCTGAGTCAGCTACCCAGGAATTCTATAAAATACATGGGAAGAGGCCCCTGGTGGGAACTTAGATCCCGACGGTCACTCTGCCTGGTGTGGCTGGTCCTGCTTTAGTTACTGCCAACTCCCTCTGCCCTTCACAGCCAATTCCTACTTCTCCTTCAAGTCTGGTCTAAAATGTCACCTCCTTAGAGAGGCCCTCCCAGATTGCTCATGTAAATAGCCTCTTCCCTCCATTCTCATCCTAGCTTCCTGTTTGCTTCCTTCAGCACACTTAACCCAAATTACAATTTTACACATTCATGTTACTTGCGGGCTGTTAAGTATTAAAGATTCTGAAAGGGGTGGGGCTGGCGTCACGTTTTTCATTGATCCCTGCCCCAGCTCTGTCAGTGTCTAGCACACAGTAGGTACTCCATGCATTTTCGGTGAATGAATAAAAACCCTGTTTGGAGCAGTGAGGGAGGCCTGGGGAAGCTGCTTTTTGGCAGTGAGAACACGCAGAGCTGGAGATCCTCCTGCAGGGAGCTGACTTCATCCTTCTTGTTCCCGTCCCAAACCTTGTCCAGAGGCTACAGGGAGGGAACTGTATGTACAACTATCTTTGCAGCTTTTCAGACTTCCGAACAAGCTGCCTTCCCAAGAAAACACATTACCCAGAGGCTTTTTTTCCCCTCCTGCTCAGACAGGCAGTGGCCCAAGGAACGGCGTTTTGTTTATGATAATAAAGTGGGACCCATGGCAACGCATTGTGATGTCATGGCAGTGTGAGGTCATAAATCCTTCCAGGGGAAGAATGAGGCACAGCGGACACAGTGGCTTCTCAGCCTCCCCTGGCCCAACTGAGGCTGTTGCTAGATATGTTTTTCCTGTACCAGGTGGTTCATTTCTTTTTTTCTTTTTCTTTTTGCCTCTTGATCTTTTTTTCTTTTGTCCCTAAAGAAAAAAAATTAAAATAAATAAATAAAAGTTTTAAAAAAACTCTGAGTGGAAAGATTTGTCCCAGGAATTTCCTGCTGGCTAATGTCCAGTTCGCAGAGAATGCCAGCAATAATGGGAACAATGCTCGCTCGTCCCGGACCTGTGATGAGAAAACTTTCCCAATTCCCCAGTTCCGTGGCTGAAATATGGCAAAGCCTTGGAGAGTTACTGGGCTGCAGACCATGGAGTTTGCAAGGAAAGATGTCCCTTGCTCACACTCTTAGTCTGCCCGTCCACTGTCAACCTTTCTCTCTCTTTTGCTCCTTCTCCATTTCTGTTTCTTCTTGCCACTCTCAATCTGTCTGGCTCTCTCTTACGTGGGTTTTCCGTTGTTTCTCCACCACTCTCCGTTTGTCCCTCTCCAGCTTCGTCTCGATCTCTCTTTCTCAGTCTCAGTCTGTGTTTTTCTTTCTCCACGTTTCTTTCTCCTGCTGAGTCTGTCTGTCCCTCCCAGGCTCTGTCCTGGTGGTCCTCACTGGTTTTGACTCGCTGTTTCTCTCTTTCCCCACTCACTTTCCTCTCTCCCTTCCCTCTGTGCTTATGTTACTGAAGCAAATAACATTTGGAACTCTGAGGACTGAAGAAGGGCAAAGCTGCCCCTGGGGCTTTGTGATCTGCAAGCTGAGTGGCGACGGGTCCCTATTTCCAGGGTGGGTGTTCCGCGAGGCAAACCAGACCCCGACGCAGGATATCTACCCCCATTCAAGGAACATGTTGAGCCTGTGATACAGGAGCTGGAGAGAAGGTCACTTGCCACAGTCTGCCAGGACCTGTAGACTTTCCAGCACTTCTCCCTGCCAGCCCCACCCATGCCTTCTCTGCTACCATCCTCCCCACCCTCAGCACACACTGCAGATGGGGAGGAGAGGAGCTCACTTGGCGGGAGGAGGGAAGGGAGGGGAGTAGGCTCTTCCAATCTTTGGCCATCCCAGGGCCCTTGTTCTGCCTAGAGCCTCCTTTTGACAACCCATATTCTGTTCTGCAACAGCCCCCATACTTAATCTAAATCTGGGTTTTTCAGCCTCAGTCCTATTGACATTCAGGGCTGGATGATTATTTGCTGTGGGGGGCTGTCCTGTGTTGTAAGATGTTTAGTAGCATCTCTGGCCTCTATCAGATGCCACCACGAACCACTCCCCTCGCATGGTCACAACAAAAATGACTCCAGACCAAATGTCCTGTGGGGGTAGCGATGGGGGGTGGGGTTAAAACCACCCCTGGCTGAGAACCACTGGTCTAAACCATCTCTGCTCCTGCTCCTTCCATCCACATTCCTCCCTGTTACTCTCATTTTCTCTCTTGCTAAAACCCTCCATGGCTCCCTATTAGTAGTAGTAGTAGTAGTAGTAGCAGTACCATGAATATCATAGCAAACACCTATATAGGGCTTTCTGTGTGCCAGAGATTGGGCCATGTGCTTTGTGTATATATTAACTAATTTCCTAGCCCCATCTCACGGGGCTGTTGTGAGGTTGATCATAACAAAGCAACATAGCACCTAGCCCAGTGCTAAGAGGTTGTTATTACTACGAGTCTGTGGGTCTTAGTGTCCCTAAGCCACACCCTGTCATGCCACTATGCTTTTGCACCTGCCTTTCCCACTGCCTGGACCTACTTTGCCCCCTTTCTCCACTTGGTGCCCTTCTCCCCCACTGGGACCTGCTTCCCATCTGAGTGGCTCTCCCAAGACTTTCCTCGGGGCCTAGAGCACCCTGGACCCCTCCACTGGAGGCTCCTATCTCCAGTTCAGCAGACTGACCAGGAGCTGGAGGTGGTACAGGGGCAATGGTTTATTCAGGGGTACTGGGTCTGGAGGTTCTTCTTGTTCTTTCTTTTTTTTTTTTGATACAGTGTCTTACTCTGTTGCCTGTCGCCTAGGCTGGAGTGCAGTGGCATGATCTCAGCTCACTGCAACCTCCACCTCCCGGGTTCAAGGGATTCTCCTGCCTCAGCCTCCCAAGTAGCTGGGACTACAGGCGCCCACCGCCAGCCCAGCTAATTTTTGTATTTTTAGTAGAGGTGGGGTTTCACCATGTTAGCCTGGCTGGTCTCGAACTGCTGACCTAAAGTGATCTAATAATAATAATATGGAGTCATGGAGGGTTTTAGCAAGAAAGAAAATGAGAGTAACAGGAGGAATGTGGATGGAAGGAATAGGAGCAGAGATGGTTTAGACCAGTGGTTCTCAGCCAGGGGTGGTTTTAACCCCACCCCCCACAGCTACCCCTGCAGGACATTTGGCCACACCTGCAGTCATTTTTGTGTAGGTCTGAGGTTGAAAAACCCAGGTTTAGATTAAGTATTGGGGCTGCTGCAGAACAGAATCCGGCCTGGGTCTGCAGGTTATAATGAATAAGGGCGAGTACCTTTGGTGGGAAACCTAAGAATGATGAGGGCAGAAATAAGCATCAAAGTCCCACCATACCCTCCATCCCCCCATCCCCCTACCCCCCATACCCCCATCCCCACCTCGGTCTCAGGGCTACACCTATCCTCTATACTGTCTCCCTGGTGCCATGTGACCCAAACCCGGCCAATGAGATGAAGCCACACCCCTGGTCACAGTCAATGGCTTGTGGCTGTGCACGTGACTTCACTTGGTCCAGTGACATTTTTGGACATGAGGTGGGGTTAAAGGTGAACCTGGGTGCAGCTCCCTGCAGTGGTCCTGTCGGGAATCAATGTCAAGAAAGCTGGGACTGAGATGGAGCTGGAGGCTGGAGGCCGCTATTTGAGGCCTGTGGGCAGGCGGTGCCGGAAGTTCTGCCTTGGGCTCCCCACTTCCGGGGCCCTGAGTCCGTCTGTTTCCCTGAAGCTGTTGGGAGTTGGTTTTCTTCCTTCTCCCTCAGTCATGCCCCTGACTCCCATGCTGGTGCCTTGTGCCCCTTGGTCTTCCCACCCTGCCTTTCGAAACCCTCCTTTCTGTGGAGCCCTGGGTTCTTCCCATCTCAGACATGAATCCTCCAGAATTAATGAGAACCCCTGGGGCCCCCGCTTAGCCCTGCACACTGGGTTTGCAGACCTCCCTCCCCAAGCTCGAGGTGATGCCACAGGAACTGAAAACGCATCGACGGGCCCTCAGGGAGGAGGAGGGGACTGCCCAGTGGCTCTCACTTTAGGGTCTGTCTGCTTAGGGCCAGATCTAGACACGCAGACCTCCCGCAGAGCAACTGGAAAGCCCGATGGGGGCGAGCTCGGGGAGCCCACATCTGCACGTGTCCTTGTGCAGGGTGCCCCAAGTTCTACCACAGCCCCAATGCCTCTGTACACAGCCCTCCCCTCCGCCCTGCGCCTCCAGCTGCAGCAAAGGCAGCTCACTAAAAAAGTGAGCTGTGGTGGGGAGGCTTGGGGGGCAGGAGGGATGGCAAAAATCACTCATGTGGATGCAACTGTACCTTCTAAAATGAAGTACAGATGGGCAAATTAGGGTGCTCATGTGTATGCAAACCCTGTGTATGAACTAACGTGCGTGGCATGCTGCAGATCATATTTTCATACCAACAGCATGGCTTTAGTGCATTAGGCATAGGCCCACGTACACACACACATGCATACTCACACAAGTATACACACCAGTGTTAAGCACTTTTAAGCACCACTCCATGAAGGATTCTGAAATCCTAAATTGGGGACAAATGTGCGGCAGGGTGCTGCAAAGACAGTGAGTGTTGGGAGAAGCCAAGGAATGATTCTTCATTGTATACACGGTGTCCTCCACCTACTCCAAATGTAAATGGCCCCCAGTATCTGGGGTTCTGGGAAGCTGGCAAAGCCACCCCCAACCCAGCTACTTTCTTGCCACTTTCCATCCTCATGCCCAGATGGTGCCCAAGATATAATCGCCATATAACCCCCCTCCCCAAGGCTTCAAGCCATGGAATAAATTTCGAGCCATGCTATAAACTGTGCTTTTGGATGTCATTGAGCGCGCCCGTGCCAATGACATCACTGTTTCCATGGCAACTAATATAATTAACATGAGAGAAAGTGCAAGGAGAAAGAGAAGGAAAAGAGGGAAAACACCAAGTCCAACCCCAAACAGAGAAAATTACACGGTGGGGGAGAGGAGGGGGGCAGAGGGGCCTATAAAATGTTTTACTGCCACTTGTTAGAAAGGCCCGGCATAACTCCGCTCATAGCTGTGGGGGTAATGAGATCATTTGCAAACTGTATCTCTTGCAAAATACAAAAAGGGCTTTGTCGCCTTCACAGTTTATAGAGTTGAAACAGAGGAGCCTGCTCCAGGTGAAGCGGGAACTCCTCCATCTCCTTCCCGGTTCAAGGTTCTTATTAAGCCAGGTCTGCTCTACGCCGGACTCGAAGGGACATAAGCACACCCAGGCTTGGTCCTCTGGGTGTTCATATTCCCAGACGGGAAGTGTGAACACATTGAAACATATCCAGGCGTGAAGCAGAGATGGGCAAGGAGATAAAGCAAACACTCATACTTCTGTGTACAGCAGCAACACCTCATACCCAGGCTGGGCATTCCAGCTCATAAAAGTAGCTGGCCAGGCCTGGTGGCTTGTGTCTGTAATCTCAGAGCTTTAGGAGGCCACAGTGGGAGGATGGTTTGAGTCCAGGAGTTTGAGACCAGCCTGGGCAACACAGCGAGACCTATCTCTAAAAAAATAAAAATAAGAAGGCTGGATGCGGTGGCTCATGCCTGTAATCCCAACATTTTGGGAGGCCGAGGCAGGCAGATCACTTGAGTCCAGGAGTTTGAGACCAGCCTGGCCAACATGGCGAAACTCCGTCTCTATTAAAAATACAAAAATTAGCTGGGGGTAGTGGTGGGTGCCTGTAGTCATAGGTACTCGGGAGGCTGAGGCAGGAGAATCACTTGAACCTGGGAGGCAGAGGTTGTAGTGAGCCGAGATCACGCCACCGCACTGCAGCCTGGGTGACAGAGCGAGGCTCCGTCTCTAAGAAAATCAGCTAGGGGTGGTGGCGTGCACCTGTAGTCCTAGCTACTTGGGAAGTTGAGGCAGGAGGATCGCTTGAGCCCAGGAGTTTGAGGCCGCAGTGAGCTATGATCATGCCACTGCACTCCAGCCTGGGTGGCAGAGTGAGGCTCCATCTCTAAAAAAGTTAACAAAAGAGTCTCAAGTGCACTGTCTTGATGAAGCTTAGTCCTAGGTGCCTGGAATTTTACTCCCATTCAACAGATGAGCACATCGAGGCTCCAAGAGGAAAGCCAACTGGCCTGAGTTGGCCAAGCTGAGCCTTGAACCCAGCTCTGTCAGACTCTGAGGCACTATTTCAGAGTTGTCAGCCTGCTTAGGGTGGAGTCTGAAGAAATCTTTCGTCCAGTCCTGGCTTTCATCCTGTGAGCACCAGTTTAAATCATTCTTCCTCACTATGCCTCGGTTTCTCCAGTTTCCACTACTTGACACGGTCAGAGTCGGAAGGGTGTGGAAGAAATGCACCATCCCAGTCCATGGCCAACCTCAGGAAGTCCATCCCAGTCCATGGCCAGCTGGGCCTGTGAGAGCACCTCACCCAAGGCTTTCAACCACCATCTGACAGAGACGTGGGGTTCCTCAGAGAGATTTGGGGTGCATATGGGGTTGGGGATGCTAGGAATAGTGGGGGCAAGACTGCTACTTAATTTGTGGTGTCCATGTAAAATGAAAACATGAGGCCCTTATTCAAAAAGAGGGCACTGTACTGTTAAAAGTACTAAAATAGTGGCCGGGCGCGGTGGCTAACACCTGTAATCCCAGCACTTTGGGAGGCCGAGGCGGGTAGATCACTTGAGGTCAGGAGTTTGAGACCAGCCTGGCCAACATGGTGAAACCCCGTCTCTACTAAAAATACAAAAATTAGCTGGGTGTGGGGGCGGGTGCCTGTAATCCCAGCTACTCAGGAGGCTGAGGCAGGAGACTTGCTTGAACCCGGGAGGCAGAGGTTGCAGTGAGCTGAGATTGGGTCACTGCACTTCAGCCTGGGTGACAGAGGGAGAGGGAGACTCTGTCTCAAAAAAAAAAAAAAAAAAAAGCAACTTGACCATGGAGAAACCCGAGAAACTCTACCTTACCAGGTGATCAAGGTCAGCAACCGTGAGATTGTGTTGATAGTATGGATTCTTGCTCTGATGTAATAAGAATCACATTTTATCTCTGGGTCTTCCTCCCCAAAAGGCATAACCCTGGTGTCTTAGTCTGTTTTGTGCTGCTCTAATGAATACCTGAGACTGGGTAATTTATGAAGAACAGAGATTTATTTCTTGCAGCTCTGGAGGCTGAGAAGTCCAAGGTCGAGGGGCCTGCATCAGCAAGGGCCTTCTTGATGTGTCTTCTGATGGTGGAAGGGGGAGAGCAAGAGAGCACATGGGAAGTGGGGAGACAGAGAGGGAGGGAGGGAGAAGTAGGGAGAGAAAGAGAGAGAAGGGAAGGAAAGCGAAAGGAGGCAAACTTATCCTTTTACCAGCAACTCATTCCCAAAATAACTAACCCATCCAGAGATAAAGGCATTAATTCATTCTTGAAGGCAGAGCCCTCACGACCTAATCATCTCTTAAAGGTCCCACCTCTTAACACTATTGCATTGGAGATTCAGTTTCCAACATGCGAACTTTGAGGGGACACGTTCAAACCACAGCACCTGGTCCAGTTCTGAGAAAAACATTCCCACAGACGGACTTTCTCCAAAATATCTGACTAGTACTCCTCAAAACTATCAAGGCCATCAAAAACAAGGAAAATCTGCGACACTGTCACAGCCAAGCAGAGCCTGAGGAGACATGAGGACCTGAGTGTAATGTGGGATCGTGGATGAAATCCTGAAACAGAAAAAGTGCATTAGGGAAAAACTAAGGGAATGTCAATAATAAAGTATGGGTTCTAGTTAATAATAATGTCATCAATACGGGTTCATTCATTGTAATACATGTACCATACTAATATGTTAATTATAGGGGAAACTGGGTGTGGGGTATATGTGAATTCCCTGTACTGTCTTCACAGTTTTTCTGTAAATCTGAAACTGCTCTTAAAAATGAAGTCTATTGTCCAGGTGCGGTGGCTTATGCCTGTAATCCCAGCACTTTGGAAGGCCAAGGCGGGCGGATCACCTGAGGTCAGGGGTTCGAGACCAGCCTGAGCAACATGGTGAAACTCTGTCTCTACTAAAAATACAAAAATTAGCCAGGTGTGGTGGCGCATGCCTGTAATCCCAGCTACTCAGGAGGCTGAGGCAGGAGAATCGCTTGAACTTGGGAGGTCGAGGTTGCAGTAAACTGAGATTGAGCCACTGCACTCCAGCCTGCGAGACAGAGTGAGACTTCATCTCAAAAAATGAATGAATAAATAAAGTCTATTAAGAAAAGACAAGACACTCCAACACCCCCTCCCCACACACACACCTAGTCCAAGGCCTTCATAGAATGGATGAAGGCAACACAATGAAGTGTTCACAATCATGGACTCTAGAGGCAGGAGATCTGGGTTCAAATCCTTGTTGTGCTACTCCAGCTGTGTGACCTTGGGCAGCTGACTTGACCTCTCTAAGCTTTAGTTGTCTCATATGTCAAAAGGAGGTGAAATTAACAGTTCTACCATCACAGAGTTGTAGAGATCAGAGGGGGGACTTCAAATGAAGGCATAAGACTTGGCCAAGCTGGTGAGGCTGCACTCTGGGGTGGGGATCCACCCATAGACACGAATTAGCCAGAGCCTTTTCCATCTGCATCAGGGCAGCCCTGGGACAGAGCATGTCTTTTGAACATATCTATTATACATCCAGCAATGGCTTGGTTTACATGATGACCTTATTGAGTAATGACAACTCTTAATGCAAAATGCCAGAGTTCACACCTGGTCACTGGGTTGTATCATTGGCCTTCAAAAAAGATGGTGTGATCGCAAGTTTTCTATGATAAAGACACATTCAAAAAGAAATGAGGGTCAGTCCAGATGCAGGAGCTGTGGTATTGGAAGAAATACTTCCACTGGATTTCTTAAGAGTTCTTCAAAAGGGGGCGGTCTCCACTTCTCCCTTCCTCTCTTCTGCGCTCCTCTCCCCTAAGCCTTTTCATGCCTATATTGCTCATGAAAAATCTTAACAATGGTAGATGTCCTTCCCCTTATAAGGATACTTGTAATCTCTGAACCATCCCAAACCTGATCTCTTGGGAGGTTGGTGCCCCTCCATTCTGAAGATTGTTTGTAAACATAAATGGAACCATCTACTGGGTTCTTTCTTGGACAGCTTAGAGAAAAAGGAGACTAACCCCCAGCAGAGGCTGTATACATGTGCTTGGACAACACGGACTTGTCTCCTTTTTAGCCAAGCTTATTAACTCTCTGGAGCCTTGAGGCCCTCGTCTATGAATGATGGACAGTAGTATTGCCTACCATCCAAGCCTATGGTAGAACTAAAGGAGACGGTGCATAGAGAGTGTGGCGGCCCGAGGTCTGGCTCAAGACAAGCATTCAGGAGAGATTGGTTATGATTTACTGAGCTCCAACTAGGAGCTATGCCAGCAGTTGACATTGAGAAATCTCAAACTACGTAACCATCCTCCAAGCAAGATCTTATCTCCCTTTCTCAGGTGAGGAAACTGAGGCACAGGGCAGTTAACAAGCTTGCCTAAGGCCCCCTGGGGAATGCTGAGAAGATGCAGAAAAGCCCACCGTCTGAGTAAGGCTAAGGCACAGTGAGGGATGGACTTGTGTTGCAAGACCCACAGTCCTTAATTCAATTCAGCAACTCTTTATGGAGCACCCACTGTGGGCTGAGTGAAACCAACCTAGACCCTGCCCTTGGCGATTCCCCCAAAGAAGAGCATCAGTGCACACCCAAGACCCAGCTGCCCACTTCTGGGGTCATGAACCAAATGCAGGAAGTCGAGCCCTTGCCCAACAATGGAGCTCTTGTGTGCTGGCACCTAAGACCTCAGAATGTACCCAGAGCATAGCCAGATGTGGTGGCTTATGCCTAAAATCTCAGCACTTTGGGAGGCCAAGGTGGGCATATCACCTGAGGTCAGGAGTTTGAGACCAACATAGTGAAACCCCATCTGTACTAAAAATACAAAAATTAACTGGATGTGGTGGCGCATGCCTGTAGTCCCAGCTGCTCGGGAGGTTGAGGCATGAGAATCGCTTGAACCTGGGAGGCAGAGGTTGCAGTGAGCCAAGATCGCACCACTTCACTCCAGCCTGGGTGACAGAGCAAGACTCCATCTCAAAAAAAAAAAAAATGTACCCAGAGCTATGGTGACTTCTGGGATACTCCTTGAGCAGTAGGGTGACCAACTCATCCTCATTTGCCTGGGTCTTCACAGGTTTTAATACTGAAAGCCCTGAGTCCCACCTGTCAGTTCTGGGCAAACCGGGGCAGTTGATCTCCCGATAGGCAGGCAGGATGTAATGATTATGTGAATCTCATCTCATTCTCACAAGCAGCCAATAAGCTAAGTTCCATTATTATCCCCATTTCACAGATGAGGAGACTGAGGCTCAGTCGAGGTCAAATGGGGCAAGCGGAGGCTAGAGTCAGCTGTGTCTTCTGGAAGAAGGGTTTTTTTCCCCCTAATTCCCACCATGCTACCCTACGGGCTAGCAGCAATTCTATGAACAGAGAGGGGATTTGCACTGAAATTGATGTTCCCTCAGCGACTGGGCTCTTAACCACAACCCTCTAAACTGCCCAGATTACACTGCACTAAGGCAGCAACCCTAGCTTCAGCATTTTCCATACCCTTGGAACAGTGGGTTGAAACATTTACTGAATCATATCTTTGGAGCTTCCCAGGAAAGGGGAACTATTCAAATCCAAGGCGATAGTTTTCCTTTCATTCATAGCACAAGGTCTGCTGTTTGGGGCATTTGGTGCGAGGTGTGCAAACACTGCCAGCTGTAAATATTAATGTTGAGAATCATGGCTGAGCCCATTATCAGCAGGGCTCAGGTTGACTCACAGGTGGCCTTGGACAAGCTGCATCTGAAGGATGCAAAAGGCACCACCTGCCCCAGCAGTCCCCTGACTGGCCTACCACAGCCTGAACTTCCCATATCAGACCTTAATGAACTCAAAGGCAGCATGTGGCTGTCTCCCGCAGGCTGCTAAGATAATGTGTGTTTCCCAGGAAGGACTCTGGTTCTGTGACCTGGCAGACAGTTGGGATTTTTTTTTTTTTTTTTTAGATGGAGTCTCATCCTGTCACCCAGGCTGGAGTGCAGTGGTTCGATCTTGGCTCACTGCAACCTCCATCTCCCGGGTTCAAGCGATTCTCCTGCCTCAGCTTCCCTGTAGCTGGGATTATAGGCGTGCACCACCATGGCCGGCTAATTTTTTGTATTTTTAGTAGAGATGGGATTTCACCATGTTGGCCAAGCTGGTCTCGAACTCCTGACCTCAGGTCATCCACCCTCCCAAAGTGTCGGGGTTACAGGCATGAGCCACCTCACCTGCCCGGGATTGTTTTAAAAAGCAGTCTGGACTCCACTCCAAATTTGGAACCCAGCGGATGGTAAGCTCTGTGCTTACTTGGCCAGGGCATTGTACTTCGCTTGCCCTCTACCAGAAAGCACTTTGTGCAACTCTAAAGCCCCAGAGGAATGGAAGGAACTGTTTCTCCATTTACGCATGTTGGTGCTGCATTGCTTGGTCACATGTCTCAACTTTCCTGCCCCCTCCCCTTCCAGTCTAGGAGTCTAGGGAGATTTTTACACATGACATCTGCTTCCTAAACATTCCAGTTAAGCCCGTGAGTAATGCCCGTCCGTTCCTCTGGTTGCTCTTCCTTCACTGCCCACTTTCACTGCTCCACTTTTCCCCTACCTGCCTGAGTCAGGTTCCTGGTGCCTGGGAGATCTGGGTGACAAGTGCATTTCACTGGGGTGCGCTGGGCATGGGGCAGGGAAGGAATTTGGGGTGGGAGGGTCAAACAAGTGACTTTGCAGGATGAAGGGGGTGCCTATAAAATAGGGGGACAGCTCCAAGTCAATCTGTCCAGGACAGTTTTTCCCAGGGCTGCTGTGATGGAGCTCCACACCATGGTGGGATCTCTACTGGGCACGGTATGAGATTTACATTCCTTGGCAAGATGGAAGGATCAATTAATGATGCTTGGAAAGTGCTAGGGCCATGCCCGATACATAATAAATCACTGTTGTTATTTTGGCTAATGTATTCCCCAATTTATGGCAGAATGTGTCCTCTCCTGTGCAGTGCTCACCGTCGTCCACACATATTTACAAAGCCCCCAAGCACCCATGAGGTGCCAGATGCAGTAGGTAACACCCAGATGTGGAAAGAAACTTCCTGATCACTTGCTCAATGCTAGGCCCTTGACCTGGGTTGCTTTGCACGGCCCTCCAGGGACCCTAATAGGAAGACAGAGTGACTTTTATTTTATAGATTCAGAAACTAAGGGGCCGGGTGTGGTGGCTCATGCTTGTAATCCCAGCACTTCGGGAGGCCAAGGTGGGTGGATCACTTGAGGCCAGGAGTTTGAGACCAGCCTGGCTAACACAGTGAAACCCCATCTCTACTAAAAATACAAAATTAGCTGGGTGTGGTGGTGTGTACCTGTAATCCCAGCTACTAGGGAGGCTGAGACAGGAGAATCCCTTGAGCCCAGGAGGTGGAGGTTGCAGTGAGCTGAGATGCTGAGATTGCACCACTGCACTCCAGCCTGTGTGACAGAGTGAGACTCTGTCCCAGAAAAAAAAAAAAAGAAAGAAAGAAACTGAGGTTAAGAGGCAGTGGCATTCAGTATCTTGTTTAAGGGGCAAAACTGGGCTTTGAAGCCTGCTGACGTCTGGGACCAGAGCTCATGGCTTCATCTGGCCCTCTCATGTAGAAGATACAATCCTGCCTTCTAGAAGCTTAAGAACTGCAAGTCAGTCAATGACCTCAGACGAGCATCGATATGGGAGATGTAAGCTCAGTGGAGGCAGATCTCACTGTAGGCAAGAAGGCTTCCAGAAGTCCCCTTTAAGTGGACGTGGAGGACTCTGATAGGAGCGAGCCAACAGGACACATTAAGAAGGAGCAGAGGGAATTCGGATGCCAGTTAGACTTGGGGACAAGAGGTGAGGGAGATGCAATTTTGATGGAGGCCCAATTGCAAAGCCCTTAGCAAATAACCAACTGAGGTCAGACTTCATTCCGGAGGCAATGGGAAACTGGTGTCGGGTTTTTGTTTCTTTGTTTGTTTGTTTGTTTGAGATGGAGTCTCACTCTGTCACCAAGGCTGGAGTGCAGTGGCTCAATCTCAGCTCACTGCGAACTCCGCCTCCTGGGTTCAAGTGATTCTCCAGCCTCCCTAGTAGCTGGGATTACGGGTGCCCACCACCACACCTGGCTAATTTTTGTATTTTTAGTAGAGATGGGGTTTTGCCATGTTGGCCAGGCTGGTCTCGAACTCCTGACCTCAGGTGATCCTTGGCCTTGGCCTCCCAAAGTGCTGGGATTATAGGCGTAAGCCACCGTGCCTGGCCTGGTGTCAGTTTTTTAAAGGAAGAAAGTGACAAGGAAGCAGTGTCTTGGGAAAATCCATCCAGTTGTGTATCATCATGGTAACTGCAAATACTTCGATGACTACTTTTTGTTCATGCAGCTTCGTATCAGGCACTATGTTCAACCCTTTAATGTCTTATTTCGTTTGTTCACATAACAGTTTGTGGGAGGTTTTAGAATCATCCCCATTTCCAGTGTCCATCTTTCTATTTCCAGATATTGGGATGAGGTGAATGTATTTTGCATGTAAGATGGACATGAACTTTGAGGGATCAGAAGGTAGCTTGGTGAGGTGACTCACGCCTGTAATCCCAGCACTGTGGGAGGCCGAGGCGGGTGGATCACTTGAGGTCAGGAGTTCAAGATCAGCCTAGCCAACATGATGAAATCCTGTCTCTACTAAAAATACAAAAATTAGCCGGGAATGGTGGCAGGCACCTGTAGTCCTAGCTACTCAGGAGGCTGAGGCAGGAGAATCGCTTGAACCCAAGAGGTGGAGGCTGCAGTGAGCTGAGATCATGCAACTGCACTCCATCCTGGGTGAGACAGTGAGACCCTGTCTCAAAAAAAAAAAAGGTAGACTGTAGTGGGTTGAATAGTGTGCCCCTAAAATTCATGTCCACCCAGAACATCAGAGTGCAAGCTTATTTGGAAACAGGGTCTTTGCAGATGTAACTAGCCAAGGATCTCGAAGAAAAAAATCATCCTGGATCAGGAGTGGGCCCTAAATCTAATGACTGATGCCCTTCAAAGAAGAGAGAATGGGAATTAGAATTACCATTTGAGCCAGCAATCTGCTTACTGGGTACCTACCCTAAGGAAAAGCAACCGTTCTCACAAAAAGATGCCTGAAATTTCATGTTCATTGCAGCACTATTCACAATTGCAAAGACATGGAATCAATCTAAGTGTCTATGAGTGGATGACTGGATAAAGAAAATGTGGTACATATACACCATGGAATACTATGCAGCCATAAAAAAGAATGAAATAATGCCCTTTGCAGCAACATGGATGCAGCTTTAGGTCATTATCCACTATTATGAAGGGGAGTGTGAAGACCTCTGAGACAGAGCGAGTGAAAGGAGGAAAGTGAGAGAAAGTAAACGGTCTGGATCAGGGTTTGGAGACCAGGAGACAAGCGAGGACTGTCCCCACTTCTCTCCCCTTCAGCCATCAGACAGGGACTGGCTAATTGGAAGGTTCTCAACTGCATCATGCATTTTATTTACTGATTGATTGATTTAAAAAAATATTTTTAGAGGCATGGTCTCACTTTGTCACCTAAGCTGGAGTGCAGCCTCCACCTCCCGAGTTCAAGCTATCCTCCCACCTCAGCCTCCCAAGGAGCTGGGACTACAGGCATGTGCCACCACATCAGGCTAATTTTTAAATTTTGTAGAGATGGGAGTCTCGCTCTGTTGCCCAGGCGGGTCTCAAACTCCTGGTCTCAAAAGATCTTCCTGCCTTGGCCTCCCAAAGCACAGGGATTACAGGTTTGAGGCCCCATGCCCAACCCATCACACATTTTAAAACTTAAACCTGACTCTTTCTCCAGTGTGGAGAACTGGAAATAATTCCAAGGTCATTCCAAGTGATAATTATAAGTGCCAGCCTATCAAAATAAGATTCTTATACCCTCATCACTCCCCACAAAAACCACACAACTCTCACAGCAAAAAGTCCTAAATGGGGGCTGGGAGCAGTGGCTCACACCTGTAATCCCAGCACTTTGGGAGGCTGAGGTGGGAGGATCACTTGGGCCAGGAGGGTGACACCAGCCTGGGCAACATGGCAAAACCTTGTCTCTGCAAAAAATAATAATAATAACAATTAGCCAGGCATGGTGGCACATGACTGTAATCTCAGCTACTCGGGAGGCTGAGGTGGGAGGATTGCTTGAGCCTGAGATGTTGAGGCTGCAGTGAGCCGCGATGGTGCCGCTGCACTCCAGCCTGGGCAACAGAGTGAGACCCTGTCTCAAAAAACGAAATAAAACAAAAAAGTCCTAAATGGTCCCTATGATACTAAAGGGCTAGAGAGCATATTTGTCCTTTGTTAAAAAAAATTCTTATCCCTCAGCATAGAGGAGAGATAGCAGATATTTTTCAGATAGGCTGCTGATTCTTTTTAATCAAAAGGAAATTTTAAAAAAAACGGGATGATGTACATCTCTTATGGGGGAGAGCGGGAGTCTTATTCCTTGCCTGTCTCAAAATAGCCTGATGGAACACAGTATTTGCATTATACTCAGGGTCAGCTGCTCTGGGGACCGTGGCCCAGCCCTGCCCGGAGAAAGGAGCGAGGGGCTGAGTTTTTAGATTTACTGCATTAATGCTTCTCTAGTTTCTGTGGAGTAGCCAATGGAGAGAGGCTTGGCTGCGGATGTAGTGAAAGAAATATGCAGAAATGCAGTAACAATAACTAAATATAACTCACATCTGAAATGCCTTTCACTGCACCAGAGTGCTTTCCAAATATATTATCTTATTAAATCCATACAAGAGCTGAGGGAGGTAGGGTCCTCTCCTGCCCCTATCTTATGGGGGAACGGATTTGCAGAGCCCAGGTCTCACGAGGGCATCTTCTTTCATTGCACCTGTGGTCTTCTGCATGGGCTTCCCGGAGGATCCAGATTCCACGGAGATGCCCTGGGCACAGACAGTGGAGATAGGGCTATGTTCATTAAGGCAATGCCAGCTGCTGCAACAAACTGACCCACAAGTATCCACGAGTTAATACAGCATCCACTTATGTCTCACTATGTGGAATCCA
This sequence comes from Gorilla gorilla gorilla, assembly GCF_029281585.2. NCBI lineage: Eukaryota > Metazoa > Chordata > Mammalia > Primates > Hominidae > Gorilla > Gorilla gorilla. The sequence goes on from NC_073234.2 coordinate 131,872,549, forward strand.
AAATGGGTGCCCCTGTTTTTCAGGTAGCCTTCCATAGGGTCATTTAGGGATCCCAGCCCCTTCCAGCTTGCTCTGCTCACCACTCAGCCTTTGCATCCTCTGTATTTAGCCTGCAGATGGAAAAGGGTTTTTATGAACCAGGCCTGGAAATGCCTCCCCCTGCCCCTGCCATCACTTCCGTCCACTATCCATTGGGTAGTGCTCAGTCATGTGGCTATATTTATCTGCAAAGGAGGCTGGGAAATGCAGCCCAGCTTTACTGCTGGAGAAAGAGGACTGGGTATGGTGAAGAGCCAGCCATTCTGTTTCCTGGGATCTTCCATTCTTTTTAAAAAATTGTTTTTAAGAGATGACGTCTTGCTCTGTCACCCAGGCTGGAGTGCAGTGGCACAATCATAGCTTACTGCAGCCTCAAACTCCTGGGCTCAAGTGATCCTCCTGCCTCAGCCTCCCAAGTAGCTGAGACTACAGGTGTGCACCACCACACCAGGCTAAGTTTAAAATATTTTTGTAGAGATGGGGTCTTGCTACGTTCCCGGGCTGCTCTGAAACTTCTGGCCTCAAGCAATCCTCCTACCTCAGCCTTCCAAAATGCTGGGATTATGGGTGTGAGCCACCGTGCCCAGCCTCCACTCCTACTTCCTGTTCCAAGCAGGGCAGCTCTGATTTTATGCATTTCATATATTGCATTCTGCATAATATTTAGTTTGAAAAAAGGGCATCCCAGGACTTTATGAAAAATGTGTCAAGGCTCTAGATCAGTGGCCCTCAGACAAGGTCGATCATCTAAATCAATCAGGGAGGTTGTGAAAAACAGATTCATGGACCACTCTCTTGGTAATTCTGATTCTGCAAATACAAGGTCGTTTGTATGTCCAGCTGGCATCTATACCAAGCTTCTTCACTTGCCTTTGCAAATTAATGAACAGATTGGTGAAGGATGGAGACAGCAGATGATCATGGGGTATCAAAGATAGAGATAGCAAGAAATGTTAGTGAGGATGTGGAGGAACAAATCTTGTACAATCACTTATCCAGTAAAGTTGAAGATACACACAGTCTATGATCCAGCAATTCCACTCCGAGTTTATGTTTGGGAGAACTCTTACACATGTGCACCCATAGACACATACAGCAATGCATCATTGTTGAGATTTCTGCTTTGGTTTGAATGTGTGTGTTCCCTCCAAAATTCATGTTGAAACTCAACCCCCAGTGCAACCGTGTTAAGAGATGGTGCTTTTAGGAGGTGATTAGGCCATGAGGCTCTGTCCTCATTAATGGGATAGCATCCTACAGAGCAGCTGGAGGGAACTAGGTAAGCCCTTTTACCCTTTCACCTTCTTCCATGTGAGGATACAGCAACAAGGCATCATCCTGCAAGCAAAAACTAGGCCCTCACCAGACACCGAACTTGCCAGTGCCATGTACTTGGACTTCCCAGCCTCCTGAACTGTGAGAAATAAATTCCTGTTGTCTGCAAGTTACTTGACCTCAGGTATTTTGTTACAGCAACACAAACAGACTGATACTATTGCCAAAACTTGGACATGCCCCAAATGTCCGTTGACAGTAGATGGGATAAGTGGCTGCCGGTTCCTACAGTGGAGCACAATAAAGCAATGAAAGCCAATAAGCTGCAGCTCCAGACAAGAACATGTTCAAATTTCACAGATATTTTGATGACTACAAAGAAGGAAGAGAAAAATTGATGAGCAGGAGTCCATTTACATCAAGTTGTAAATCAGGCATAAATGAAACTAAATAGTTTAGAGATATAAACATAGATGGCAAAACAATTAGAAATAAATATCTGAAGGATCAGGATGGGGTGATACCTCTGGGAGAGACACACAAGAGACCCCAGGGTGGTGGCTGTGTTCTATACCCACCTTCCCTTCCCTTCCCTTCCCTTCCCCTCCCCTCCCCTCCCCACCCCTCCCCACCCCTCCCCACCCCTCCCCTCCCCTCCCCGCCCCTCCCCGCCCCTCCCCTCCCCTCCCCTCCCTGCCCCTCCATTCCCCTCCCCTCCCCTCCACTCCCCTCCACTCTCATTTCCTTTCCTTCCCCTTCCTTTCCTTTCATCTGCCCTGACATAGGTGAGGGTATCCTTGGATCTAGGGGCCTTCAAGTTGAAGTTTGCTCTCTTTATCACCACACCCATTCTCCAGTGATGGCCTCACTTCCCTATACCTGACTAAAGGAACTCTCTGCAAATATTTTTAGAACAGCAGAGGTCATTTAAATATTCCAAACACAGAATTTCCCAAGGGCTCCCAGGGGACTCCTACATGAAAGCAAGATTCTGTGGTCAAATGTGTTTTGGAAATATTTAGTTATTCACAATTTAAAAGATGCCTGACTGCAGGACTTCTCAGAGCTTTTAATGCCTAAGAAAATCCGAAGGAGGACTAGAAATGCAGAATTTTCCAAACTAACCACAGAGTTTCTGGTGAGACTGGTGTTCCCCAGAATAAACTTTGGGGAAATTCCACTGTAGCTGGAACTTCAGATTGACAGCATAGGAAACAACATTCCTGCTTTCACTGAGTCCACTAAAGAACTGTTTCTGGCCAGGTGCGGTGGCTCATGCCTGTAATCCCAGCACTTTGGGAGGCTGAGGTGGGCAGATTACCTGAGGTCAGGAGTTCAAGACCAGCCTGGCCAACATGGTGAATGAAATCCCATCTCTACTAAAAATACAAAATTAGCCAGGCATGGTGGTGCACGCCTATGGTCCTAGTTACCCGTGAGGCTGAGGCAGGAGAATTGCTTGAACCTGGGATTTGGAGGTTGCGGTGGGCCAAGATCACGCCACTGCACTCCACCCTGGGGAACAAGAGTGAAACTCCATCTCAAAAAAAAAAAAAAAGTAGTGTCCTGTTGAGGGAAGATGAGCTAGGCAGTGCCCTGGTCTCTGTTTGCCTCACTCTACCTAGCAGCAAAATGGGTGCAGAGTCATTAACACCAAGGCTGTCAAGAGAGTTGATTATACTTTGTTACATGATGCAGGAAGGACACATTATTATTATCATCAAGGATACATAATAGTGGGCAGCTTCATAGCATCATATAATTTCACGATGACAAGAAAAGCTTCCCATTAGATCATCTAATTGGTTCCTGTGGTTGGAACAGGAAGGTTCTAGCCGATCTAATCACACCCTTGGCTTTGTGGGCACACCTTCCTCCAAGGAGCTCAAAGGGTTTCACTCTTTTTAGGGTCCAAAGTCTGGAGGGGATAGAAAAGGGGAGGGGTGGTTCCCTCAATTGCAAAACATATTCATTGCTTTAGGTTACAAGAGAAGCATCAGTCCAAGACGCTAAATGGTAGCCCTACTGGTCTAATAGTTACTAGAACCCCACAGTGGAAATTACTCCAACAATTCTCAGAATTGGATGGATTTGGATGGCCCTTTAAGAGGTCATTTAAGTGGCTTAGCCTCCAGGCACAGCCATGCCCACACCACCAAAGACTGATGCCTGGCCTACATTCTGCCCATAGCTCAAGCTATACCAACTGCTCCTCCTTTGATGACACACAGAGGCTGTATTTTAAAATCCTCACCTACTTGATTTGGAATCACAAAGGTATTAATAGGAATGTCAATCAGTGAAAAAGAGCCAGTTACAGACACTCTCTTTAACTGCTGGTGCATACTTTCTATTGAAAAACAGTACAGTTTGGCATCAAATGGGCTCCAGCATTTGCCAGCTGTGCAATATAGGGCAAGTTATTTAACCTTTGTGAGCCTCTGGGTCTGCTCTGTGAAATGGGCACCTACCTCACAGTCAACATGAGGATTCAGTATAATGGCATGGCGCCATGGGAAGTGTCCAGTAATGGCAGTAACCACCGCAGGCCTTGAAGATGAAGCCTGGGCATGAGATTTTGTGCTGGAAAGATCTTTGTGATAAAGCTGAAGGTCCTTCAGGGAGACCAGTGGTGTTCAATTTAAGGGAGAGGTTAAGTTCACATGTCAGTGTGTAAGGTAAAAGTGGATGGAGTCAAGTTACCCTTGAAAATTCTCTGCCCATAAAGTAGGATATATATGGCATTGCACACAGAACATTCAGGTTGGAGAACCACTGAGTCGGACCATAGGAGAGAGTAAAAAGAATGTTTATCTTCAGCTGCCTGGGCATTGAAACCATTCTGTTTCTAAGAAAGTGGGTCTCAATTGGGGCTGGTTTTGTCCTTGCAGTGGACATTTGGCAATGTCCAGGGAAGGACACTATCATGAACTGCTGGTGGGAATGTAAACCTTCTAACCAGCTGTTCTGCAGAGCATTTTGGCAATAAGTAGCAATGACCTTAAAAAAATACATGTCCTTTGACCAGCAATTCCACTTCTAGGAGTTCATCCCAAGGAAATACGAAAGTGTTCAACATCTTACTTAGCTATAAAGACACTACAGTTTTGGCAAGAACAGCAAAAGATGGGGAGCAACTTAAATTCTTGACAATCAGGAACTGATTGAGAAGTTTGCGCTGCTGCCATGTGACACAGCCACTGGGAATGAGGCAAAAGTGTGCGTGCATTGACATAGAAAGGCGTTTTTGATGTACTGTAGAGAAAACAAGCAGATGATAACAAAGCCTTGTGAAACATTTTAGAAGTGTGTATGTGTGCGTATGTATAGAAAGAAGGCTGATGGCCAATAAACACATGAAAAGATGCTCAGCTTCGCAGTAATCAGGGAAATACAGAGTAAAATGATGCACCACGCTCACCCACGAAATTGGCCACATGCACAAAATTGAAGATTGATCATTTCCACTCTTGGCAATAGCACAGGGATCAGATCTTCTCATGGACTGCCAGTAGAAGTATAATTTGGTACAGCTTTTTTGGAGAGCAATTTGACATTTATTTATTTATTTATTTATGAGATGGAGTTTCACTCTTGTTGCCCAGGCTGGAGTACAATGGCATGATCTCATCTGACCACAACCTCTGCCTCCTGGGTGCAAGTGATTCTCCTGCCTCAGCCTCCCGAGTAGCTGGGATTACAGGCCTGCACCACCACAGCCAGCTAATTTTGTATTTTTAGTAGAGATGGGGTTTCCCCATGTTGGTCAGGCTGGTCTTGAACTCCCAACCTCTGGTCATCCGCCCACCTTGGCCTCCCAAAGTCTTGGGATTAGAGACGTGAACCATCGCGACTGGCTGAAAATGTTTATTTTTAAGAGAAGGGTCTTATTCTGTCACCCAAGCAGGAGTGCAGTGGAACCATCATGGCTCACTGCTGCCTTGAACTCCTGGCTTAAGTGATCCTCCCACCCAGCCTCACGAATAGCTAGAACTACAGGTGTGCATCACCACACCCAGCTAATTTTATTATTTTTAATCTTTTGGTAGAGATGGGGTCTCCATCTGTTGCCCACGCTGGTTTCAAACTCCTGGCCTCAAGCAATCTTCCCACCTCAGCCTCCCAAAGTGCTGGGATTACAGGCGTGAGCTACTCTGCAAAGCCTAGAATTTGACAATTCTGTCGAAATTTAAATTTCATATTACAGTGCCTCTAGAATTTCACTTCTATGAATCTATCCCACAAAAGTACTTGCACAAGTGGACAAAGATGTATGCTTTGTGTTAGTGATAAGTTGGAAATGACTTAAATACCCATCAGGAAACAGTGGGCTTACCAATTGCAATTTGTTGATGTAGTAGAATGTTACCCAGTTGTCAAAGAAAATAAGGAAGATTTAAACGAGTTGATATGCACAGCTCTCTAGGATAGGTAAAAAAAAGCAAATCACAGAAACATACATATTGCATGATTTTGTCTATGGATTTTTTATTTTTATTTTTTTTATGGAGATGGAGTTTCACTCTTGTTGCCCAGGCTGGAGTGCAGTGATGCAATCTCGGCTCACAGCAACCTCCGCCTCCCGGGTTCAAGCAATTCTCCTGCCTCAGCCTCCTGAGTAGCTGGGATTACAGGCATGTGCCACCACACCAGGCTAATTTTTGTACTATTAGTAGAGACGGCGTTTCACCATGTTGGCCAGGCTGCGCTTGAGCTCCTGACCTCAGGTGATCCACCCACCTCAGCCTCCCAAAGTGCTGGGATTACAGGCATGAGCCACCATGCCTGGCTTTTTTTTTTTTTTTTAATACTACATATATAGCTGTATACACATACAGGTCTATCAATGTATGCGTTATCGAACACGAGGGGTTCGGTCTAAGCCCTGTTGTTTGCTGCACAGAAAGCCAATCACTGAGACAATGAGTATTGCCAAGGAAGAAGCCTTTAATCGGGTGCTGCAGCTGAGGAGATGGGAGCTCAGTCTCAAATCCATCTCCTTGACCAACTAAAATCAGGGGTTTATATAGCAGGGAAGAAATGTAACCATGTGTGGGAAAACAGGTGTAAGGAAGAGGAGGTCAACAGGAAGCAGGTGGTCAGTTAGGCCATCATGTCTTGTGAGGGGACTGACATCTCATTGTCCAAATGCAGTGACCTGGTAAGTTTTAGCTCCTTGATACTATCTGGGAGGCCTGATGACTGGTTTCCTGAGAAAGGAACTCTGGTAAGACAATTGTAACTTTCTCAAGTTTTAAGGCTAGGAGGATCGGTTTCTATGCTTATTCAAAGAAACCATAAACATCAGTTCTATAGGACAATTGAGTGAGTTTCATATGGACCAAGTTCTGACAGACTCACACTAAACAGTTAATAGTGGTTATCCCTGTGAAGGATTGGAGGAAAAATATAAGCACTTTCTCTCTTATATTCCACACTTTTTAAACAGTTTGCATGCACGAATGTAATACTTGGCTGATTTTTTTTTTTTTTTGAAAAAACAAACAAAAAGAACGATGGAAAGATGTGCACACGGAGTCTTTCTGGGCAGAGGGGTTATGGGTGATTTTTTTAGTTTCTTGTGGCTCATCAGGATTTTTCTGCTTTTTCTACAATGAACATGTGTTAACTGTGCTATTTTAAAACATTTTTAATTGTAAGAGGAATAATAGTAACAGAAACATGTACAAAGGCATTTAAATAGAGACAGCTAAGCAAAGTATAGAACATCGCTCTCTAGCTTTAAGAGTTCTGTGATCTAATGGGGTTCTGTCTCTCCATCTCTCTTGTCCCTAACACACGCCTACACACGCACACTCTACAAGACAGGACATAGGCAGTAAGTGTTTCTGGAGGTCAAAGGATGAAGGGAGCTGTGTACAATGGGCGGCAGGGAAGGGGGACCGTGTCCTAGGGGCTGCGCTAGTTAGCACTGCCTTGTAGAAACAGGCAGGCTTTAATAGACAGAAACCCTCCAGTAATTGAAATGCTATTATCTGTGCTGGTGGCATCCTGCTCTGGGGATTAATGACCCTTGTTATCAATTAATTCTTCTTGGATTCCAAGCTAGATATTGGCTTTCACGACTTAAGTGGCTTTCTATCATGTTTATCCTTCACGGACACGGAAATCTTTCTGTACATCTCAACAGAAAAAATAAGCTGTGCACCCCACCCTTCTCCCAGATTAAGACCACAAACAAAGGTGAGGACACTCTCCCTGATGTGAAAACACAGTTCCATCCACCCCTACCGCCACTGGCTAGTCCTTGATAGCAGAGAAATGAACTCCAGTGATGGTTTCGTGGGTGTACACTTATCCCCAAATTCATCGAGATGTATACATCAAATGGGTACAGCTTTTTATAAGTCAATCATCCCTCAATAAACCGGCTAGGGAAAAAAAGAGGCTGGGCGCAGTGGCTCACACCTGTAATCCCAGCACATTGGGAGGCCGAGGCGGGTGAATCACTTGAGGTCAAGAGTTCGAGACCAGCCTAGCCAACATGCTAAAACCCTGTCTCTACTAAAAATACAAAATTAGACGGGTGTGGTGGCATGTGCCTGTAATCCCAGCTACTTGGGAGGCTGAGGCAGGAGAATCACTTGCACTTGGGAGGCAGAGGTTGCAGTGAGCCGAGATCACCCTATTGCACTCCAGCCTGGGCAAAAGGAGTATAACTCCATCTCAAACAAGCAAACAAAAAATGAAAAAGAGAGAGAGAGAGAGAAAGAAGAAGGAAGGAAGGAAGGAAGCAAGGAAGGAAGGAAGGGCTCTTTGAATCCTTCTCCTCTCTAGGTTTGCATGTTTGCTTTCCGATGCGTGTCTTTATCATGGGCAAACTGTATCACCTCATTCCATCCTTAAATAAACTCCAGGAGGTGACTATGTATTGTCACCATTACACAGATGGGAAAACTGAGACTCTGTTGGCCAGAGAGATTGAGTTCAAGGCCGGGAATAGTTTACTGTGTCTGCCTCATCACAGCTTTGAACTGACGAGGTCAAGGATTTGGATTATGTTCTCTCTGTGCTGATGAGCTTCTGGGTCTCTTTGTGGTAACTACATCCCGCCCCACTTAACCTAGGGCAGACACAATGGCTTTCTGTCTTTGCAGATCAGATCAGAACATGTCTACACTGGCACACTTCCTGCCTTCCTCTTGCCACCCTGAACAGGGGCTGAGCTTGAATGTAGGCTCTGGAATCTAGAATAGAATGCGTTGAAGACTACTGCCTCTGGGCTCACAGGCAGGTGCAGGAGACAGACCCTCCAACACACAAGTTCAGTACAGCATGGGAAGTGCAATGGTAGAGGAGACATGGCCAGGAGCTGGGACAGGTGGAGAGAAGCTTCCTGAGGAGATGATGTGCAAGCTGAATCCTGATAAACAAACAGAGGTTCGCTGGCCAGATGGCCGGGCTGGGTGGCTCACACTTGTAATCCCAGCACCTTGAATCACTTGTGGTGGGTGGATCACTTAAGGTCAGGAGTTTGAGACCAGCCTGGTCAACATGGTGAAACCCTATCTCTACTAAAAGCACAAAAATGAGCTGCGCATGGTGGTGCACTCCTGTAATCCCAGCTACTTGGGAGGCTGAGGCAGGAGAATCACTTGAACCCAGGAGGCAGAGGTTGCAGTGAGCTGAGATCGGGTCACTGCACGCCAGCCTGGCCGACAGAGCGAGACTCCATCCCACCCTCCGCCCCCACGCCCAGAAAAAAGAAAAAAAAACAAAGCTCACCGGCCAGGAAAGGAGGGAGAAAGGGGATACCAGGAAGATGGAACAGAAGAACAAAACAGTGCATCATCCTGGGCATTGTTTATGTGCTGGCCACAGAGCTATTTGTCTTGTATCTTCTTGTGTGGCAGTCACCCTGTCCTATAAGGCAGGCACCAGTTTATCCTCATTTAACGCAACTTGGCCAGGGATGGGTAGCTGTTAGGGTAAAGGCTAGCAACTGGACCTAGGTCTGTCCGGCTTGAGAGTGAGGGGCCTGACTCTTGCACACTTCTACCTTCCACTGAGCAGTGGTTCTCACCTGAGGGTGTTTTGGCCCCCAAGGGACATGCGGCAATGTCTGGATTTTTTTGTTACAATGTGAGGAGGGGGCAAGGCACAGTGGCTCACACCTGTAATCCCAGCACTTTGGGAGGCTGAGAAGGATGGATCACCTGAGGTCAGGAGTTCAAGACCAGCCTGGCCAACATGGCAAAACCCTGTCTCTACTAAAAATAATAAAAAAAATAGCTGGGCATGGTGGCATGTGCCTGTAGTCCCAGCTACTTGGGAGGCTGAGGCAGAAGGAATTGCTTGAACCTGGGAGGGGGAGGTTGCAGTGAGCTGAGATAGAGCCCCTGCACTCCAGCCTGGGCGACAGAGTGAGACTCCATCCCACCCCCTGACCCCCCCCCCAAAAAAAAATGTGGGGAGGGAGATGCTACTGGCATTTAGTGGGTGGAGGCTGGGGATGCTGCTCAACACGCTGCAATGCACAGGGCACCCTCCCCACTGCAAAGAATGAGCCAGCCCCAAACGTCAGCAGTGCCGAGGCTGAGAATCTACAGTGCTGGAGATCCGTCAAATGCCCTATGCTGGGCACCTTATGGGACGCCAGGAAGGACGATACCGGAAATGAGCTATGGAGACAGGGCCACGCAAGGTCAAAGTGAGCCTTGAGCTGTAGCTTGGGGCCGGCCTGAAGACTTGAAGGGTTTGGGGCAGGGCAGACCTGTACCTTAGGACCAGCGCGGTGGCGCTGTAGGTGACGACGTCTCGGAGGAGGTCAGCACCGCCCTCCAAATGTCCAGGTGAGACTCTTGAGCGGGCGGATGCAGAGGAAAAAGAGCGGAGGGGAGGGAGAAGCAGCTCCTCTGAGCAGCCGGTGGGTCGGAGTGGCGTGTCCCACTATGAAGGATGGTACGTTAAACCCTCCAAATGAGAGTAGCGACCTGATTAGAGATGGAACTGACGGGGTCCCATTGGGATGCGCGCAGATTAGCACGGTTATTCAAGCAGCTTCAGCGAGCTGCGGAGGAAGCCAGGCAGCCCGAGGGACACCTGGCCTGTGGGTGTTGATATTCCCCGAGCCTCCCCTTAGTCTCCGCGGGGTCCCCCATCCCTTCACCCCCACTCCCGCAGGCCCCCATTCATGTGTCCTGCTCTTCTTCGAATCCCTTCCACTTGGTCAATATCCTCCTGCAGAGTGAGGCTAGGGATGGGGCTGGGGAAGCCGACTCAGACCCAGCCCTCCCGCAGGTGAAAGCTCCTCTCTGGTCCTGCGCCCCAGCACTGAGCGGGACTTTTCTCCACTGCCGGCCCTGCAAGAGGGGTTCTTGCAGGAAGGGTTCTCACAGGGACCAACTTCTGCGGGAGCGGGTAGAATTTGTTTGTGCTGAGGATCCAGATGGAGTCGTTTAGGCTGAGCTGAATCCTTTTGCTTAATTCTGAAGACAGGAGGCTCTGGAAATGGACCCCTGAGGATTCTCCACCCCAGGTTAGGCCACTGGTTGACTCATTCCAAAAAACTAAAGTACGTGGGGTGCGGTGGCTCACGCCTGTAATCCTAGCACTTCGGGAGGCTGAGACAGGAGGATCTCTTGAGGCTGGGAGCTCAAGACCAGCCTGGGCAACACACCAAGACCTTGTCTCTACAAAAATTAAAAAAAAAAAAAAAAAAGCTGAGCCTGGTGGTGTGTGCCTGTAGTGCTAGCTAGTCAGGAGGCTGAGGCAGGAGGATCACTTGAGCCCAGGAGTTCAAGTTTACAGTGAGCCATGATTGTGCCACTGCTCTCTAGCCTGGGTGACAGCACAAGACCCTGCCTCAATTTAAAAAAAAAGCCTGTGAGTCCTGAGACATGCTGTAAATACAGATGAAGCTTCATTCACTTGCCCGCTGCTCACCTCCTGCTGTGCGGCCTCGTTCCTAACGGGCCACCAATACCAGTCCATGGCTGGGGGTTTGGGGACCCCTGCTATAGATTTCTCAATTCTGGACTCTCGCATGAATGGCATCATACCATATGTAGTCTTTTCTGACTAATTTCTTTCATTAACATAATGTTTTTGAGGTTCATTCATGTTGTAGCAAGTGTCAGTACTTCCTTCTATGGCCAAATAACATTCCACTGTGCGGATATGTCACATTTTGTTTATACATTCATCTATTCATGGACATTTGGGTTTTGTCCACTTTTTGGCTATTATGAATAGTGCTGCTATGAGCATTCGGGTACAAGTCTTTATGTGGACATATATTTTCATTTCTCTTGGAGTATTTGCTGTTTTTATTGTTTTCTTTTATTCCTGGTCATGTTTTATTTATTTCAAGATTTCAAATAACAGAACATGAAATGGTTAATGGTTATACACAGAGAAGGCACGAGTTTAACTGAGCCTTAAGAAATACTGCTCTATGTGATAAAGTGCCTTGATAAAGTGGACAGGAACCCTCCTGAATGGCAATGATCATGTCTGATATTTCTTTTGGATCTATAGCAATTGCTCAGCGAGTGCTGGCTGAGTGACCTGAATGCCTAAATCAATTCAGATTCTACAAATGTTTACTGAGCTGAGTCTTTTCCCCGTGCCTGGGTACATTTATCCTGCAAGGCATAGAAGATCGTATGGCACAAATATTCATTCCCATTTTACAGATGGGGAAACCGAGTGAGGAGCGAAGGCCACAGCCCTGTGGCTTTGAGGAGTACTGGAAAATTGAACTGTGAGAAGTCATCAGTTGTACAGGTGTAGCAATGCACTTTGTATTCCGTTGGCTTCCCCATGGGAATTGGAAGCCGGGGGAGGGGGGGCGGGGTGGGGGTCTGCTTTAAGCAGGAAAATCTGGGTTGTCCCAACAGATACACGATCTGGTGTTACTCATTTTACAAAATTTCTTTATTGCACAAAATAACTGAAGATCACGGTCCTTGCTGGGTTCCCGGGAGGCCGGTGCTTTTCAGTGCTGCCGGCTGCAGAGTGCATCACTTCACACGCCAGCTGGGCTTCTGGCGGAGTTGTAAGTCAAAGTTTTGTAAATTAGATCATATTTTAGGGAAGAGATAAAAGAATAAGACTCTGAATCTTTGAGAAGGATCTGTGTGTGTGGCGATAATCAGAACCGGATTTATGATTCCTGTAAAGACGAAAATCAGAGATAAATGTCGACGACGCCAGGAATCCCGTGATAATTAATTAAGAGCCTATGTGTGTAACAGGCACTGTCCTAGCTTTCAAGATTTTTTTTTCATTTAAATCTTGCACAAGCAGAAACATTGACCACAAAAATTGTGTTTGAGGTAGGTGTTATTGATCGCCAGCTTAAGAGTTGGGGAAACTGAGGCTGGGGGATATTAAGTAACTTGCCCAAGGTCACAAGAACTAAGAGGTAGAGTTCGAATTCCAACCAGACCCATACTTGTTTTTTTGTTTTGTTTTGTTTTTGTTTTCTTTGGAAGCACTGGTTCTTTCCAGGAGACAGTCCATGGTTATGTGTCAACTCAGAGGTCAAACTGCTTGGCTGGAGCCCCAGCTTCATCCCTTACTCTCTGTGCATCTGTTTCCTGGGCTGTAAAATGAACTGCAAAAGGCCTACCCTAAAACATGGCCGTGAAGTTCAATTTATTTAAAGCGCCTGGCACACAGCAAGTGCTTAATAAGTGCTAGCAATCATCAAGCTGAACTGCTCTTGTAATGAAAGGATCCTTTCGTTAAATAAATTAAATAAATTGAACTTCACAGCTCTGTTTTAGGGTAGGGCTTTTGCGGTTCATTTTACAGCATTTATCAAGCACCTATAGTTCACAGCATAGCCCAATGCCCCAACATCATTCTACGCTAGGATTATAATTGGATCATCCCTATTCCATAGTCGCTTACTCACCGTGGGACTTTAGCAAACTGCTTAACCTCTCTGAGCCACAGTTTTGGTAAAAAGAGGCAATAAGCCAGGCGCGGTGGCTCATGCCTGTAATCCCAGCACTTTGGGAGGCCGAGGCGGGCGGATCATGAGGTCAGGAGATCGAGACCATCCTGGCTAACACGGTGAAACCCCGTCTCTACTAAAAATACAGAAAAATTAGCTGCGCGTGGTGGCGGGCGCCTGTAGTCCCAGCTACTCAGGAGGCTGAGGCAGGAGAATGGCGTGAACCCAGGAAGCGGAGCTTGCAGTGAGCCAAGATTGCGCCACTGCACTCCAGTCTGGGCGACAAAGGGAGTCCATCTCAAAAAAAAAAAGGCAATAGCACTCACTCCCAAAAGGGCCATGGTGATGATTCAGTGAGCTACACAAGGTCAAGTGACTTAAATTAGGAATCACTCAGATGGCAGTCCTTATTATTATCATTATTATTGTTATTTGAGATGGGATCTCGCTGTTCATCCAGGCTGGAGTGCAGTTGTGCAATGATGGCTTACTGCAACCTTAAACTCCTGGGCTCAAGTCATCCTCTCACCTTGGCCTCCCAAGTAGCTGGGACTATAGGCATGCACTGTCAAACCCAGCTAATTTTTAAAAAAATTTTTATAGAGATGGGGGCTTGCTATATTGCACAGGCTGGTCTTCAACTCCTGGGTTCAAGTGATCTTCCCATCTCGGCCTCTCAAAGCTCTGAGATTACAAGGGTGAGCCACAGTGCCCAGCCAGGTCTTCAACTCCTGGGTTCAAGTGATCTTCCCATCTCGGCCTCCCAAAGCTCTGAGATTACAAGGGTGAGCCACAGTGCCCAGCCAGCCCTTGTTATGATTACATGCTAGGAACTTTACACATGCCCTTTCCAGTGAATCTCACCACAATTCTAGGTTTTAGCTTTAAGAGGAGAAGGCTGAGGTCAGAGAGGTCAGTAACTCTCCAGGTGCCACCAATGGTCTGGGGTGGAGCAGGGCTTAGTGCTCAGGCCCATCAGGCATTGAACGTGCCCTGAAGGTTATCTATAGAACAGCCATTCCTGGCCAGACGCGGTGGCTCACACCTGTAATCCCAGCACTTTGGGAGGCCGAGGCGGGTGGATTATGAGGTCAGGAGATTGAGACCATCCTGGCTAACATGGTGAAACCCCATCTGTACTAAAAATACAAAAAATTAGCTGGGTGTGGTGGTGCGTGCCTGTAGTCCCGGCTACTCGGGAGGCTGAGGCAAATACAGAGAATTAGCTGGATGTGGTGGTGCGTGCCTGTAGTCCCAGATATTCGGGAGGCTGAGGCAGGAGAATGGTGTGAACCCGGGAGGCAGAGCTTGCAGTGAGCCGAGATTGCACCACTGCACTCCAGCCTGGGTGACAGAGCAAGACTCCATCTCAAAAAAAAAAAACAAAAAAAAACAAAACAGAACAGCCATTCTTCTCTACCCTTGCCCCCTGATTTTATTTGGATATACACCATCCCATGTGTAGAGAAGGAGACTTATCCCTACTCCCAGAGGAACATGTGAATGTGAGTGTTCTGGGAATGAGATTCCAAGAGGACAATAGACGTGCAAGAAATTTACTGAGATGCCTGTGAAGGATAAGAGAAAGAGAGCAGGAGTGGTCAGGGAAAATCTTTAGGGTGTGATATGGGTCTGACACCTGGGAAAAGAGAGGGGGAAGGAAGGAGGACTGGGTTGGAAGAGGCTCAGGCTGCAGCCCAGCTCTGAGAAAGTCTCAGCCAGGCTGATGGGGAGTTAGAGTCCCACACTGGGCAGAAGTGCCCAGTTCTAGACATGGTGGCTCACGCCTGTAATCCCAGCACTTTGGGAGGCCAAGGCGGGTGAATCACTTGAGGCCAGGAGTTTGCAACCAGCCTGGCCAACATGGTGAAACCCCGTCTCTACTGAAAATACGAAAATTAGCCAGGCATATTGGCACATGCCTGTAGCCTCAGCTACAGATGGCAAGATGGCACCACTGCACTCCAGCCTGAGTGACAGAGTGAGACTCTGTCTCAAAAAAAAAAAAAAAAAGAAGAAGAAGAAGAAAAAGAAGTGCCAGCTCTAGAACCCCCACTATACAGTTCCTGTCTGGGAGCAGCCTGGGGAGAGCAAAGTCTCTGCATGGAGCAGATCCGGTGGTGCAGCACCCATAGGCTGTCAGATACCTACCCTCCCCACAGCAGTTTCTCTTGAAGGGAGATCTGAGCGGTGCAGCTCCATGGCCACCACAGGTACATGTCCTTAGGCCAAGTCAATCAAAGCAATTTCACTGCCCTTGGTAGCGCCTGGTTTGGGCAGAGTAGATGATGCCCCTGGATCAATGAGACATACGGGAAGTCTACTGAGGGGTTTGTGGGAAAGGTGTTTTTCATCTACCTCTCACCTCTCAATGCAGCTGTATGAGGATATGGTGTCTGGAGCTGTGGCAGCCACCTTGAGATCATGAAGTGACAAGCATGAAGGCAAAAGCCAATACGCTCAAGGTAGAGTAGGGAGATGGAAAGAACATGGAGCCTTGATGACATCAGTGTGTCCCTGAATTAACCACCCTGGAATATCCTCCCTCAAGAAACTTGTCAGGTGAGATCACAGGTCTCTTATTGCTTAAATTATCTACTGCTATGTAACAAAATACCCCCAAACTTAACAGCTTCCTGACAACAAACATTTATATCTTACACAGTTTCCAGGAACCAGGAATCCAGAAGCAGCTTACCTGGAAGGTTCTGGCTCAAGGTCTTTCATGAGGTTGCAGTCAAGATGCTGGGCAGCATGGCAGGTATCTGAAGGCTTGACTGGGGCTGGCAGATCCTTTCCCAAGATGGCACACTCACGTGGCTGTTGGCCAGAGGCCTCAGTTCCTCACCATGTGGACCTCTTTATAGAGCAGCTTGAGTGTCCTTACAATATGGCAGCTGGCTTTTTCCAGAATGAAAGTGACTCAAAAGTGAGAGAAAGGAAGAGGCTACATGCTCTATATGACCTAGTCTCTGAAATCACACACTGTCTCTTCTATCTTATTCTGTTTGTTAGAAGCAAGTCACATAGCTCAAGGGGAGATAAATTAAGCTCCATCTTTTAAAGGGAAGCACATTGGCCTAGTGTGGTGGCTCACACCTCTAATCCCAGCACTTTAGGAGGTCACAGGGGGAGGATCACTTGAGCCCAGGAGTTCGGGACAAGTCTGGACAACACAGTGAGACTCTGCTTCTATGAAAAATATAAAAATTAGCCAGGCATGGTGGCAGGCACCTATAGTTCCAGCTACGCACCTGTAGTCCTCAGTCCCACGCTGAGGTAGGAGGATCTCTTGAGCCCAGGAGTTCTAGACCAGTCTGGGCAATATAGTGAGATCCCATCTCTGCAAATACATTAAAAAAATTAGCCAAGTGGGGTGGCATGCACCTGTAGTCCCAGCTACTCAGGAGGCTGAGGTGGGAGGACCCCTTAAGTCCAGGAGTTCAAGGCTGCGGTGAGCTATGATTGCACCACTGCCTGGGCAATAGAGTGAGACTCTCTCAAAAAATAAAACAAAGGGAGCTGTATCAATGAATTTTTGGATTTAAAACCACCATAGCTACTTTCAGCTGTGCCCTCTTTATTTATAGAGATCCTCAAAGCCGATATTCTTTACATCACACATCACTGCCAGGCCGGGCAGGGAAAAATTGTGTGCTCAGGAGATTACAACAGACCCAATAATCCTCAGAAGACTTTTCAACTGAGAAATCCTCCAGTTCCAAAAGATTCTTGCAGAATAAGTCTGCTTAAAGGTATATATGCCTGTATAAACATGCCCTACCTAAAAATAAACTTAGATGTAATCATCCATTAGGAAATACCAAAAATACACAAAAAGGGATAAAGAATAATTTTAAAACTCCTTTGACCCACTACCTCGCTTAAGAAATAAAATAATACCCACGTGATGGAAACTCTAGATCTTCATATACTCTGATCATATTGTTCTTCTCACCTGCAGTGGGAACCACGACCCATATTTGGATGTTTTTCATTCCCACAAGTTTTTTTTGTTGTTTTTTTTTTTGAGACAGCGCCTCTCTCTGTCACCCAGGCTGGAGGGCAGTGGTGCGATCTCAGCTTACTGCAACCACTGCCTCCTGGGTTCAAGTGATTCTCCTGCCTCAGTCTCCTGAGTAGCTGGGATTACAGGCACCCACCACTACGCCCAGTTAATTTTTTGTATTTTTTTTAGTAGAGACACAGTTTCTCCATGTTGGCCAGGCTGGTCTCAAACTCCTGAGCTCAAGTGATCAGCCTGCCCAAGTGCTGGGATTACAGGCATGAGCCACCGCTCCTGGCCCCACTACTTTCTTTAACTGTGCCTGGTATAGACCTGTGCAATGTCTGGTATCATTTTGCATGTTTCTAAGCTTTGTGGAAATGAGGGCATACTGAACGTATTCTTCTGACACTTGATTTTTTTTCTCTACACTATGTATGTAAGCTTCAACCACGCAAGGAGATGGAAAAATGGAAATCTCATACATTGCTGATGGGAAGGTAAAATGGTGCAGCTGCTTCAGAAAACAGTCTGGCAGTTTCTCAAAAAGTAACAGAGAATTGCTGTATAACCCATCCACTCCTAGGTATATACTTGAGAGAAATAAAACATATGTCCATATAAAAGCCTGTACGTGAATGTTCCCAGCAGTGTTATTTATATTTTTTGTTTTCTTTAAATACCCTGCTGGATGCCAGAGTGTTATTTATAATAGTTTTAAAAAGTGGAAACAACTCAAATGTCCATCAGTTGATAAGTGGATAAAATGTGGCATATCCATACAGTGGAATATTATTTGGTCGGAAAATGGAACGAAGTACTGAAACATGCTACAACAAGGATGAACCTTGGAATTGTGCTAAGTGAACAAAGCCAGGCCCAAAAGACCACATAGTATACAATTCCATTTATGTGAAATATTCAGAATAGGGCAAATCCATAGAGACAGAAAGTAGATTAGCGGTTGCCTGGGGCTGGGGGTAGGGAGGATTGGAGAGTGACTGCTCAGTGAGTACAAGGTTTATTTTGGGGATGGTGATAATATTCTGGAATTAGATCATGGTGATGGTTGCACAACTTTGCGACTATACTAAAAACCACAGCATTGTACACTTTTAAAAGTCAATTTTATGACATATACATTCTATCTCAATAAAAACAGATTCAACCACAGTATTCATCTGTTCTCACACTGCTAATACAGACATACCCGAGACTGGGTAATTTATAAAGAAAAAGAGGTTTAATGGACTCACAGTTCCACATGGCTGAGGAATCATGGCAAAAGGTGAACTAGAAGCAAAGGCACGTCTTACATGGTAGCAGACAAGAGAACATAAGTAGGGGAACTCCCCTTTATAAAACCATCAGATCTCATGAGACTTATTCACTATCATGAGAACGGCACGGGAAAGACCCACCCCCATGAATCAATTACCTCCCACCAGGTCCCTCCCATGACACGTGGGGATTATGGGAGCTACAATTCAAGATGAAATTTGGGTGGGGCCACAGCCAAACCATACCAACTGTGTTAACACAGAGGCTTGATCATCCATTTTCACTACCGTATAGCAATCCCTTAGTATGACCATTATACATCTATCCATTCTCCCATTAATAGGCATCAGTATCGTTTCTCACTTTGCTGCTGTTCCAAGCAGTGGTGCTGTGACCATTCCCTGCGTATCTCTTTGCACATGCAGGAGGGTTTCTTGAAGATACATAGGAAGAAGGGTGGTTGCTGGGCTGTAGCGTTTATGCATCTTCAACTTCACACCCCCACTCTCTAAACTCCTTCCTCAGCCTAGGGAGAGAAGGAAAGGAAGCAAGCTCTGCCTCCACCCTTGGCCCCTGCAAACCTCCCGAGGTCTCAGAAAATAGGGCAACTGAAATGGAAAACAAATAGCACAAATCAAATGGTGGGCTGTTTCCCCTGCCACCACCGTTCGGAGACCCGCTGGATGGGCAGCGGGGCCTCCCCCACCAGAAAATATTAACAGCATTTAATGAATATTCACAAGGATTCATTAAACATTTCCCGGTGCGGCTGAACAAAACAGTGTTCAAACCCCCAAGCCATTAACAAAAAAGGAAGAAGAAATATTACAGGGACGATATGCGCAAGCTAAAAATGCCACAAGCAAGAAATCACTTTTATTTTATTTTTTTTCAACTCAACTTCATCTCCCTCATCTCACTGATGTTTAGAAGGGGCCCAGTGTCCTGAGTCTTTGTGAAGACTTGGAATAGGACAGTCCTGATTACTATTACTATGACTGTATTTTTCTACTTCATATACACAGGAAGTTGTTTCACCACAGCAATAATATTTATTTATTTGTTTTTCAGAAAGAGTCTCACTCTGTCACCCAGGCTGGAGTGCAGTGGAGCAATCCTGGCTCACTGCAACCTCTGGTTCCCAGGTGCAAGCAATTCTCCTGCCTTAGCTTTCCGAGTAGCTGGGACTACAGGCACGTGGCACCAGGCCTGACTAATTTTTTGTACTTTTAGTACAGATGGGGTTTTGCCATGATGGCCAGGTGGGTCTCGAACTCCTGACCTCAAGTGATCCACCCGTCTCAGCCTCTCAAAGGGCTGGAATTACAGGTGTGAGCCACCATGCCCAGCCGATATTATAAATGAGACATTTAAGTTGAAAAGAGCTTCTCAGCCGGGAGTGGTGGCTCACGCCTGTAATCCCAGCCCTTTGGGAGGCCGAGGTAGTGCCGATCACTTGAGGTCAGGAGTTCGAGACCAGCCTGGCCAATATGGCAAAACCCCATCTCTACCAAAAAATACAAAAATTAGCCAGGTATGGTGGCACATGCCTGTAGTCTCAGCTGCTTGGGAGGCTGAGGCAGGAGAATTGCTTGAACCCAGGAGGCAGAGGTTGCAGTGAGCCAAGATCGTGCCGCTGCACTCCAGCCTGTGTGACAGAGCAAGACTCTGTCTCAAAAAAAAAAAAAAAAAGAAAAGAGCTTTTCTATGGTTCACCTCATTGGATGCACATAGCTCCCTGGTTGGATGGTGCAAGTTCTCTTATCCTCATTTAACAGACAAGGAAACCGAGGCCTATGATCATTAGTGGACTCAACCGACATCACTGTACTGAGGTGAGGCTATTATATACTCAGTGCTTTGGCATCTTCCCAGGAAAGGTGACGTTGTGACCTCAACACCCGGATCCCATAGCAGACAGGCCCAAGCATAGTGGTCTTAGATGAGAGTGCTGCCTGGCAGAGTTGCCCGCCCCCACCATAGAGTGACTGGAAGAGCCAGTTAGACACTCTTTCTGGGGAGGCTAAGTCTATGGAATGTGAACATAGACGAGTTGGCAGCTTGGACAAACGCTGAAAGACAAACAGAGGGAAAAGTCAGGGAAGCAGAAAACATGAGTCAGCAGAAGTCATCAGTCAGTAGAAACCATGAGTCAGCAGAAGCCATGAGGCCTTGGAAGCCCAAAGCAACAGTCTCAGGCCCATAGATTGGCTGGTGGAATGGGGAGCAGTAGACAACAGTCTAGAGACTGGGTGTGGTGGCTCACGCCTGTAATCTCAATACTTTGGGAGGCTGAGGTGGGGAGATGGCCTGAGGCCAGAAGTTCAAGACCAGCCTGGGCAACACAGTGAGATCCCATCTCTACAAAAATTAAAATAAAATAAGAAGTAGAGCTAGAGAGCAGTTAGAGCAGTTTATCTGCAGAACACTTCGGTGGGCACTGCAGAGTGGTAAATCCTGAAATACTTTCTTTATTTTTTTTGAGACAGAGTCTCAGTCTGTCATCTAGGCTGGAGTGGAGTGGCGTGATCTTGGCTCACTGCAACCTCTGCCTCCTGGGTTCAAGTGATTCTCATGTCTCAGCCTCCCGAGTAGCTGGGATTACTGGCATGCGCCACCACTCGGCTAATTTTTGTATTTTTAGTAGAGACAGGGTTTCACCATGTTGGCCAGGCTAGTCTTGAACTCGTGACCTCAGGTGATTCGCCCGCACAGGCTTTCCAAAGTGCTGGGATTACAGGTATGAGCCACCGCGCCCAGCCTAATCCTGAAATACTTTCCACTCTCAGCAAGACCTGGCTGTGCCTTACTAGTGACTGATCCTTTTTCCCTGTTTCCCCATTTCCTTTATTCTGAGCCAGTGATTCTCAATTACAGGTGACTTTGCAATTACAATATCTGGAGATCCTCCCTCACTGGGGGACAGGTCCTACTGGCACCTCATGGGTAGAGGCGAGGGATGCTGCTCAGCATCCTACAGTGCACAGGACAGCCCCCATCACAAAGAATCATCCAGAAAGTCAATAGTGCAGAGATGGAGAAACCCAATGGAGGCCTCCTTTCAATCAGTGTTTTAGGGTAGGTAGGTTCTCTGGAGCAGAAGCTGAGACAGACTTTGAGGTCCAAGGGATCAACATTGTGAAAGGGAGGAAGAGGAGGAGGAGGAGCAGGAGGAGGAGGAGGAGGCGGTGGCAGGACTGGGCATCAGTGAGATGAGGGAGATGAAGTTGAGTTGAAAAATAAATTAAATAAAAGTGATTTCTTGCTTGTGGCATTTTTACCTTGTGCAAATCGTCCCTGTAATATTTCTTCTTCCATTTTTAAGAAATTGAACTGTGATGTGGGCACAAGACCTTGGCCAGCCCCATGGGCATAGATGACCTGTCAGAATTGTCCCTGCCATGGGCCAAATTGGCCAGGTCTTTATATTCCTGTAGGGGTCAGTCACTGGATACAGGCTGAACTGGGAAGGGTACAGCCTGTGCGAGTTGGCTGCAGACAGCAGAGGCAATTCCTGAGGGGGGCTGACAGCTGTAGGCCATCTGTGAGCCACCTTCCCAGCAGCTGAACTCTAAGTCCTTCCTTGAAGGTGGATCCAGGTGGCTTATCACCGTGTTCATCACAATGAATAACCATTGACTTGCTAGTTCATGCATCCACTAATTCAGGAAGTTTTGATGAAAAGAGCAGTCCCAGTTAGAACCTACACATAGATGAGTAGGTCTCCATAAGCCAATGTGATTAGCACGACTGAAGACAAAGGAGAAGCCTGGAAAATAAAATTTATATTTCTAACTTTATTTTCCCTAAGTCAAATGAGATGCATACAACGTATCTCTTGGTCAGCATTAAGATGAATGGGTGAATTGATGAATGAATGAATGAGAGGTTGCAGTGGCTCATGCCTGTAATCCTAGCACTTTGGGAGGCCGAGACAGGTGGATTGCTTGAACCCAGGGGTTCAAGACCAGCCTGGGCAACATAGCAAGACCCCGTCTCTACAAAAGATTTTAAAATTAGCTGGGTGTGGTGGCGTGCATCTGTGGTCCCAGCTACTCAGGATGCTGAGGTGGGTGGATCACTTGAGCCTGGGAAGTTGAGGCTGCAGTGAGCTATGATCGCACCACTGCACTCCAGCCTGTGTGACAGAGCAAGACCCTATCTCAAAAAAATAAAGAAAGAAAAGAAAAGAAGGGGACATAGTAATAGTGGCCATTGATTATTTAGTGTGCCAGGAGCTCTGCTAAGTGTTCTATATATATGATCTCTCAACCTCACAAAAGCCTTTTAGGGTTTTTCACCCCATTTTATGGTTAAGGCTTGACTTAATCACCTATTGCTGCAGAACAAACTACCTAAAAATATAGTGGCTTAAAGCACTCACATGGCTGTTGGCTGGAGGCCTCAGTTCCTCCACAGGGACCTTCCCACAGGGCTGTCGAAGGCTCCGCATTCCCTGCCAGCTGGCTTCTCCCAGAATGAGTGATCCAAAAGACTCCAAGGAGGAAGCCACAAGGCACTGGGTGACCCTGCCTTGGAAGTCACACAGTGTCACCTAGCCACATTCCTTTACTTAGAAGTGAGTCATTAAGCCTGGCCCATGCTCAAGAGAAGAGGAATTAGGCTCCTTCTTTTGAAGAAAGGAGTAGCAAAGACTTTGTGGGTATTTAAAACCACCCCAAGGCTCAAGCTATATAATTGGTATTTGGTGAAACTGGGGTTTATCCATTCATTCATTCCAATAAATAGCAGCACTTCTGTCTTTGCAGTCCAATATGGTAGCCACTTGCCACATAGGCTGTTGAACAGTTGAAACACAGTTGATGTGCCTGAGGAATTGTATTTTTTATTTTATTCAACTTTATTTAATTTAAATTTAAAACTAAAAAACTGATTCATTCAACTATTGGAAAACTTTGACATCTGTTTGGAATAACTTAGCCTCCTTGTAAATTTTATAAAACCTAATAAGATCAAGTATTTCCAGCCAGGCACGGTGGCTTATGCCTGTAATCCCAGCTACTTGGGAGGCTGAGGCAGAAGAATTGCTTGAACCCAGGAGGCGGAGGTTGCAGTGAGCCGAGATTGTGCTATTGCACTCCAGCCTGGGCAACAGGGCAAGATTCTTGTCTCAGAAAAAAAAAAAAAAAAAAAGATCAAATATTTCCAATGAAAATGTAGACCCAAATTGAGATGTGCTGTAATATAAAATATACACTGGATTTTGAAGACTTAGTATGAGCAAAAAATAATGTAAACTACCACATTCACATTTTTATATTGATCACACGTGGAAATGAAAATGTTTTTGGATATATTGGGTTAAATAAAATATATTACTAAAATTAGTAAATTAGTTTTATCTGTTTCTTTTGACTTTTTTTTAATTTTAAAGAGACAGGGTGTCACCCAGGCTGGGGTGTTGAGATCATAGCTCACTGCAACCTTGAAGTCATAGGCTCAAGCGATCCTCCCGCCTCAGCCTCCCAAAGCACTGGGGTTACAGGCATGAGGTACCACATGCCTGTACCTTTCTGTTTCTGTTTCTTTCTGTTTTTTAAGGTGGCTGTTAAAAAAATCGTAAATTATTATGCCTGTAACTACTAGCACTTTGGGAAGCCAAGGCGGGCAGATCTCTTGAGGTCAGGAGTTTGAGACTGGCCTGGCCAACATGGCAAAACCCCATCTCTACCAACAATCCAAAAATTAACCAGGCCTGGTGGTGTGCACCTGCAATCCCGGCTACTCTGGAGGCTGAGGCATAAGAATCACTAGAACACAGGAGGCAGAGGTTGCAGTGAGCCAAGATTGCGCCACTGCACTCCAGCCTGGACAACAGAGTGAGAGTCTTGTCTCAAAAAAATTTTTTTTAATTAAAAATAAATAAATTACCTATGTGGCTTATCTTATATTTAGATGAATGGCACTGTATTCCATACTAAATGCTATGGATCCATAGTTCCTACTTTCATGGGGCTTGCCATCAAAAGAAGACAGCTATTAAGTAATTAATCCAAAGACTCAATTGAAAAATGATGTTACAAGGCAGAGATCAGGGGAGCGGTGAGTTTCACAGGGGATCTGGCCCAGATTGGCCTGTCTCCTAAGTAAGCCGGTGATTTGAGAAGGGAAGGAGTCACAAAGCCCAGGCGTGGGAGCATCTGGTGGGAGGTGGATGGCAGAGTCTGCACTGGGGGACACGGCGCCAGCTCCCGGGGTTCAGAGCCAGAGGAAGCGGATGCACCAGGAACGCTGTCACTTTGATGTGCAGGCAGCGAGGCGGCAGGGCGCGGCTGGGCTGCCCTCAGCTGTCAGGTTGGCACTTGCTGCCCTGCCTACGCAGTAGCCAGGCTCGGGAGGCCTCCAGATATCTCTGGGCGTGGCCTCCTGTGGCTGTGCTGGAAATCACCTGGGGGTCTCATTTCCCTGCGGATTTTTGTTCAGGTCATACTCCTCACTACCTTTCTTTAAATAAATAAATAAATGTAAGGCTGGACTCAGTGGCTCATGCCTATAATCCCAGCACCTTGGGAGACTGGAGCGGGCAAACCACTTGAGGCCAGGAGTTCGAGATCAGCCTGGCCAACATGGTGAAACCCTGTCTCTACTAAAAATACACACAAAAATTAGCTGGGCATGGTGGCGCATGCCTGTAGTCCCAGTTAATCAGGAGCCTGAGACACGAGAATTGCTCGAACGTAGGAAGCAGAGGTTGCAGTGAGCCGAGATCATGCCACTGCACTCCAGCCTGGTGATGGAGTGAGACTGCATCTCAAAAAAAAAAAAAAAGAAAAAGCTTAAAAATACATAAATTAGCCAGGCATTGTGGTACATGCCTGTAGCCCCAGCTACTCTGGAGGCTGAGGCAGAAGAATTGCTTGAGCCCAGGAGGTGGAGGTTGTAGTGCACCCCAGCCTAGGCAACAGAGCGAGACTCTGTCTCAAATATAAATAAATAAAGTTTAGAGATGGGATCGCACCATGTCGCCCAGGCTGGTCTCCAACTTCTGGCCTCAACCGATCCTCCCTCCTTGGCCTCCTACAGTGCTGGGATTACATGTATTAGCCACCACACTCAGCCTGGAATTATCTTGCTCATTTATTGTCTCATTTGTTGTCTTTCTCCCCCACCAGAAAATAACCTCCCCAAGAACTGGGACTTGCCCAGTTCCTGGCTCCTGGCAGGTGCTCAAAAAATAATTGTTGAATGGATTCATTCATCTTCCTAAAACGCAGATCTGCAAACAATTGTGGAGCCCTCACAGGAATGTGGACAATTGTTTGTGATAAAATTTGAAGTTAAAAAAAGAGTAGAAAAATGATACCCTCTGATATTGTACGTATAAAATATATTCATGCAGGGACAAAGCAGGAAATGGGAAATAGTTAATTTGTTGGGAAGCATAGGAGTATGGGTGACTGGTATTTTTCAAACTTTTACTTAATATGGTCACTGTTGTCTTTTAATAACAGTTTTATTGAGATATAATTCATCCACTATAAAGTTCACCCTCTTTTAAAGCATACAATGCAGCGGTTTTTAATATATTCTCAACGTTGTGCACAGGGCCCTAATTTCAGAACATTTTTATCACCCCTCAAAAAACCGTATACCCATTAGCCGAAATTCCCACTCCCCTACCCTCCTGTCCAGCCCATGCAACCACTAATTACTTCCAGTCTCCACGCTTCGCCTACTCTGGGCATTTCGTATAAGTGAAATCATACAATATACGGTCTACCATGACTGGCTTCTTTCACTTATCCAGATGTTTTCAAGGATCATCCAGGTTGTAGAATGTCTCATACTTCATTTTTTCTTTTTATGGCTGAATAACATTCCATTGCAGAATATCCAACGTGGATATACCACATTTTATGTATCTATTCATCTATTGATGAACACTTGAGTTGTTTCAGTTATACTATTTTTACCAAAAAAATAAAGAAGTGAAGTGGAACCTTTTCCCTCATTGCTCTACAAATATATTCTGGTCATTCCTCTGGCTCCCAAATCCTGGAGTCCTCTCAATGCTTACAAGATACCGTCCAGCCTTCTTTGCTTACATTGTTGGTCCCTGGCTATCTTTCCAGCAAATTCTTCATTGCTTTCTCTGAGCCCCTGTGTGCTCTGGTGACATGCTAGCCACACACCTTCAGCAACTGTGCCCTTGCCAATGCCATCTTCTCTTCTGCTTCCTGAAAAAAGTCATCTGCACACTGCAAAATTCAGCACAGAGGCCGAGCATGGTGGCTCACACTTGTAATCCCAGCACTTTGGGAGGCCGAGGTGGGCAGATCACTTAAGGCCAGGAGTTCGACACCAGCCTAGCCAACATGGTGAAACCTCGTCTCTACTAAAAATAAAAAATATTAGCTGGGCGTGGTGATGCTTACCTGTAGTCCCAGCTGTTCGGGAGGCTGAGGCAGGAAAATTGCTTGAACCAGGGAGGTTGCAGTGAGCCAAGATCACGCCACTGCACTCCTCCTGGATGACAGAGGGAGACTCTGTCTCAAAACAAAAAACAACAGAAAACAAAATTCAACTCAGATGTTCCTTTCTTTGTGAAGACTTCCCTCCTCCTGGTTCTCTGTTTACAACTCTCTGGGCTCCTAAAGGACTCATTATTGTGTTTATTCCCCTGCCTGTTTGCTGCCTTAGCCTATGATAGGAGTACCCTTAGGGTGTCATTCATCTTTGTCTCCTTCGAAGCTAACGTAGTCCCTGGCACCGATCAGGTACTCAATGAAGTCAAATGACTGCATGTATGAATGGAGCTGCTTCTCTGATGGACTGAATAGGAACCCAACAATACTACCTTTTGGCAAAAAAGACATTAAAATGTCAAGGTTAAAGTGTGGATTTAGGAGTCGGATGGACATAGTTTGAATCCCAACTCTGCTGCTTGCCAGTTTGGGTGGCTGCTTGGAAGTCATTTCCTCATCTTTAAATTGGACATAATGTCTTCCACCTGATGGAGTTCTTGGCGGATTAAATACAGGTGAAACACCTAGCATAGAGTATTAGGTTGGTGCAAAAGTAATTGCGGTTTTTGCCATTTAAAAGTAATAATTGGGCCAGGTGCAGTGGCTCATGCCTGTAATCCCAGCACTTTGGGAGGCTGAGGTCGGTGGATTGCCTGAGCTCCGGAGTTCAAGACCAGCCTGGCCAACATGGTGAAACCCTGTCTCTACTAAAAATACAAAAAATTTGCCGGGCGTGATGGTGCACGCCTGTAGTCCCAGCTACTCGGGAGGCTGAGGCAGGAGAATTACTTGAACCTGGGAAGTGGAGGTTGCAGTGAGTCGAGATCACACCACCGGACTCCAGCCTGGATGACAGAGCAAGACGCCATCAAAAAAAAAAAAAAAAAAAGTAATAATTGGGCCAGGCATGGTGGCTGACACCTGTAATTCCAGCATTTTGGGAGGCCAAGGTAGGTGGATCAGTTGAGGTCAGGAATTCGAGACCAGCCTGGCCAATATGGCAAAACCCTGTCTTTACCAAAAATACAAAAATTAGCCAGGTGTGGTGTTAGGTGCCTGTACTCCCAGCCGTTTAGGAGGCTGAGGCAGGAAGATTGCTTGAACCCAGGAAGCAGAGGTCGCAGTGAGCCAAGATCGCACCACTGCACTCCAGCCTAGGTGACAGAGTGAGACCATGTCTCAAAAAAAACAAAAACAAAAACAAAAATAAGTAATAACTGTTCAGTAAGTGATTGTTCTTTTTAAAAATTATGGTGTATGCCAGGCAAGATGGCACATGACTATTGTCCCAGCTACTCAGGAGGCTGAGGCAGAAATATAGCTTGAGCTCAAGACTTTGAGTTTAGCCTGGGCAATATAGAGAGACTGTCTCTTAATAAATAAAACGTATAAAATACTGCATAAAATTTACATTTTAACCATTTTAAGTGTATAGTTCAAGTGGTTTTTCATACATTCAAATTGTTGTGTCCATAAGTGTTTTTATCAATACTGCTATATTATGTCACAAGTCTTTTTTTGTTTGTTTGTTTTTCAAAAGAGGGTCTCACTTTTTCACCCAAGCTGGAGTGCAGTAGCATGATCATAGCTCACTGCAGCCTCAAACTCCTGGGATCAAGTGATCCTCCTGTCTCAGCCTCCCAAGTAGCCAGGACTACAGGTGTTCACCACCATGCCCAGCTAATTTTATTTTTTTGTAATTTTTTGTAGAGATGGGTTCTTGCTATGTTGCCCAGGCTTGTCTTAAACTCCTTGCTTCAAACCATCCTCCCACCTCAGCCTCCCAAAGGGCTGGGATTACAGGCTTGAGCCACCACACCCAGCTAATTTTATTTTTTGTTTTTGTTTTTTTTTTTTTTCTGTAGAGAATGGGTCTTACTATATTGCCCAGGCTGGTTCTGAACTCCTTGCTTCAAACCATCCTCCCACCTCAGCTTCCCAAATTGTTGTGATTACAGATGTGAGCCACCATGCCTGGCCTGTGTCAAATGTCTTAATAGTGTGGATTTTGCTAGAGACAGGACATGCTATTCTGAACCGGTCATGGACTTGCCTAGGTCTCTGCTTTCTCTAGATCATTTCATCCTCTCAAGAATCCTGGGAGGTTTTCTCATTTCCATTTCTACTGGAGAGCTCTAACGATGTGCCCGAGGGCACTTGGCAGCAAGTGGCAGAGCTGAGACCAGTCCCCAGACCCACGGATCTGTCCACTACCTATCAATAACCACTTGCTGAATTGTGATGAACCCAGTCTGACCAAATCGCTTCTCTGAGGTTCTGACTTTGACACTGGGAGGGGCATAGCTAAAATGAGAGAAGAGGCAGCCCCATTCCAGGACAGGTGAATGACACGGGAGCTCTGGCATCCTCAGCCCAGACGGCAGCACAGGCCAGGGGCTGAGAGAGCCTTGTCGAGCTGCTGATGTCTTTATGCAGCCAGACTGACTCCACGGTAGCAGGCCCAGCATGCATCACCCCTGTGACAAATGATAAAGATCTCACTCGGTGTACGAGATCTACTCGAGGAACTGAATGGAGACAATTGAAAAGCGCTGCACACCAGCCACTGAAGCCGAAGCCCGCAGAGCCGGCTGATGCAAGGTCTTCTGTGTGGATTTGCTGATTCTGGAGATCTTAGCTATTTGGGCTTTATTAGTCTCCGGGCCTCCTCGTGGGGAACTGAAGTGCTGGAACTCAGGGAAGACCTGACTTGTCAAGTCCATAGTATCAGAGCATCCAGACAGGCTGAGTGTCTGATTTCGGCCAATCAAGTTTCATTTTGAAGACTAACTATGATGGATTACGATGGCTTTCTAATTCCTCACTGCCTCCCTGGGAAACTTTTTTTTTTTTTTTTTGAGATGGACTCTCACTCTGTCCCCGAAGCTGGAGTGCGGTGGCACGATCTTGGCTCACTGCAACTTCTGCAGTTTAAGCGATTGTCCGGCCTCAGCCTCCCCAGTCGCTGGGATTACAGGCATGCACCACCACGCTTGGATAATTTTTGTATTTTTGGTAGAGATGGGATTTTGCCGTGTTGGCCAGGCTGGTATCGAACTCCTGACCTTAGATGATCCACCCGCCTCGGCCTCCCAAAATGCTGGGATTGTAGGCGTGAGCCACCGCGCCTCCTGGGAAACTCCTAAAGGGGCCCCTCTTCCGTATTTCCTTGTCCACAGGAACAAATATTTGCCCTTGCAATTAGATCCCTCCTACTGCCACCATTGCTGTATTTCAGCAATTCATGAGAGCCTGACAAATGCTAGTTAACCAGCTAACTGCAGTACAACTGACCCCTTGAGCGTGTGAGTAAATGTGACAAGTGGCTGGTGACATGCTCAAGTCACTCATTTGTGTCGCCAAGTTTAGCCATTTGACTGTGTGCTTCTAAGTTAAAGAGTGTCACCTCAGGTGATTCCAGTTCAAAGCGCCTTGGGAAACAATCATGAAATTAGCTGATAAATGTGATAGTCATGGTGTACACAGGGCGTGGGACGCTGGATAAAACCTAAAGAGACCTGACCCACTGCCCTCTAGGTGCTTAGCCTCTGACCACACCAAGCTAGCGACATTCCAATCTCTCATAAAAAGCATTTCAAAATGAAAGAGTCTGGGCAAATAAATCGTGGTACATGCACGGAATGCGATGGCCTTCAGGCATTGAAAAGAAAGAAGTACGTTTCCCATACTACGGGGATTTGCTCACCTAACTTCCCACCTGTACACTTTTTTTTTTTGAGACAGAGTCTCACTCTGTCGCCCAGGCTGGAGTGCACTGAATGGATCTCAGCTCACTGCAGCCTCCGCCTCCTGGGCTCAAGCGACTCTCCTGCCTCAGCCTCCCAAGTAGCTGGGATTACAGGCACACGCCACCAAGGCCAACTAATTTTTATATTTTTAGTAGAGACGGGGTTTCACCATGTTGACCAGGCTGATCTTGAACTCCTGACCTCAAGTGATCTGCCTGCCTCGACCTCCCAAAATGCTGGGATTACAGGCATGAGCCACCATGCCCAGCCCCACCTGTATACTTTTGCATATGCTGTTCCCTCCATCTGAACACTTTTCCATCTGTCTCAATCCCCAAGAACATGCATTTATGAGCCAGCTCTCACAGCTTTTCCCTCCTCAGGGGTTCACAAAGCAGGCCAGTTATCCTATGCCCAAGGGATGGGTCTGTGGTTTATGGGGTCAGCTGGGAGTAGGAAGGGAGATTGATCTGGGCATATTTGAAAGAAGAGATCCGCAGTGTATAGTTAAGTGAAAAAAGTAGGTTACAAGCAGTGTGTATCTTATGACCCACTTTTTGGTAAAAAGAAAATCCCTTATTTACATGTTTGTTTGTGCATAAAAACGTCTGGCAGGGTCCACACCACATTAACGTTGATTACCTCTAGGGATGGTGGAGTCGAAGCATGAAGAGAGAAACTTTTGGCTTTCTATTTTCTACTTTCTAAAGTGGTTTTTTCTTATTTTTAACAATGGGCATTGTATTAATTTTGTAATTAAAAATCTAATAAAGATTTTTTTAATGTGCTTCGGGGAATAGAATAGCTATACTTCCAAAATATTTGCAGTTGGACTTTGTTGCAGTTGTACCAAGCTGCTCTGTTAGTTATCATGTTGGGTGTGTGTATTTTATTATATTCTTTTAAGAGATGAGGTCTTGCTCTGTTGCCCAGGCTGGAATGCAGTGGAGTGATCATAGCTCGCTGCAGCCTTGACCTCCTGGGGTCAAGTAATCCTCCCGCCTCAGCCTGCCGACTAGCTGGGACTATAGGGACGCACCATCACGCTTGGCAATTTTAACCATACCTGGCCATTTTAACCTTGTCCAGCTAATTTTTTTTTTTTTTTTAATTTAGTGGCAGGGTCTGTGTTTTATTCTTTCGACCAGACTGTGGACTCCACAAGGGCAGGAACTGGGTCTAATGACAATATCAATAACACTAGCCCCAACACTAACTCCACGATTTGCTGAATGCTAAACATGCTGCATGCGTCTCTGAGTATAATTTCACTTGCCTGTAAGTCTTCAGATACCCTATGATGCTCTGGACAGCCATAAGGACATAAATGTGAAGATTTTGTATTGAAAAGTGCAACTGGCAATGCTCTAGGGAAACAGATACAATTGCAACTCTCTCATTCAACCATGAAAGCTTTTCTCCACGAGCAGGACTTTAACATGTCCCACCTAAGGGAAGAAGACAGTAGGATTAATGCAGAGGGCAGGTTCCATCTCCCAACCAATTTGGAACTCTAAAGGGCTGAGTTCGGAACACACTTGGTCATGTTTCCCAAAGTGTGTACTGTCATGCCTGCCTGCACAGTGTTCTATGAAAGCATTCCATGCATAATTCTATTTGGAAAATGCTTTTTGCTACTGATCCTCTTGGAGATTCCCACGCCTGTGAACACATTAAAGGCTCTGAAAAGTCCTGCTGTAAAGAAGCAGGTTTAACTTGGTTGATCCATCCCAAATTTCCCCAGTTCATTTGTTCACAGAGCCTATGATCTCATGAACAATTCTGAACATGTTCCTGTAATATGCATTGGAAAATGCTGCCCTGGAATGTTCTCAGCCAGCTGCCACCAAGAAATGTCTGATTCCATTTGGAGACAGATCAGGCTTGAAATTGTCAGAAACTGATATTCCAAGTTTCCTTCACTCTGGTTGTATCCAAAAGATGACAAAGATGGGTTTGTAGCATGGATGGAAGCAGCACATCCTATTTCCCAACTGCTGAGAGAACACACCACGCTAATCCTTGGTGCTTTCTGAAAGAGATGATGTCATCACTGTTTAGCACCATGTGCAAAGTGCCAGGAAAATAACATGGGATCTGGGGTCAGACATACCTGAGTTCAGATACCAGTTCTACCGTGGACTCACTGTGTGACCTTGGGTAGGTCACTGTACCTCTCTGAGCCTTAAAAATGGGAATTAAAGGCCGGGTTTGGTGGCTCATGCCTGTAATCCCAGCACTTTGGGAGACAGAGGTGGGCAGCTCACTTGAGACCAGGAGTTTGAGACCGGCCTGGCCAACATGGTGAAACCCCGTCTCTACTAAAAAATTAAAAACATTAGCCTGGCATGGTGGCGCAGCCTGTAGTCCCAGCTGCTCCGGAGGCTGAGACAGGAGAATCGCTTGAACCCCGGAGGCGGAGGTTGCAGTGAGCTGAGATGGCGCCACTGCGCTCCAGCCTGGGCAACAGAGCAAGCCTCTGTCTCAAAAAAAAAAAAAAAAAAAAGAAAAAGAAAAAAAAAAGAGGGGATTAAAATGCCTCCCTTGAAGACTTGTTTGAGGAGTGGACATGCTATACAGGGGATGCTTGAGGAGAGTTGCTACAGTATTCCTTCCAAGTTAAACTCCTACCGAGGTAGGAGGCGGAACCCGACTCCAGAGGTGGGGTTGGGACACGGGAACAGACTGAGGACTAGTTAAAGCAGGGCCGGCAAAAGCAGCTTTCTATCAGACGCGCCCACCGGTGTGCCACGTCAATTTACCATTGCCGTGGCAACACCTGGGAGTTACCGCCCCTTTCCATGGCAACGACCCAATGATTACTACCCCTTCCCGAGAAGTTTCTGCATGAACCGCCCCTTAATCTGCATGCAGTTAAAAGTAGGTATAAATACCACTGCAAAACTGCCCTGAGCTGCTACTCTCTGTCTATGGGGTAGCCCTGCTCTGCGGGAGCAGTCACGGAGCTGTAACACGGCCTCTTCAATAAAGCTGTTTTCCTTCTACCTCTGGCTTGCCCTTGAATTCTTTCCTGGGCAAAGCCAAGAACCCAGGCGCTAAGCTGCACTTTGGGGCTCGCCTGCCTGGCATCACTACTTGCTGCTCAGCTCACCCACCGTGGAAAGGTGGAGGTCTCTCTTTGCTTCTCTCAGTTTCTATCCGCCCAAAGACTAGGAGTGCTGTTTGGCCCAGGAAGTACGTGGTCTGTGGAGCTGTAAGACTTCCAAGGACACTACAGGGAAAGAGGGCAGATGTAAAATAAAATTCGTCTGATATAGCAAAAGTCTGAATTGTAAAATCTTGGAAAGAAATGCCATCTCAAAACTTTTCGAATTGTTAACAATAAAACCAAGGCACCATCAGTCTATGAGAATCTTGTAAGTGCTCTTAAAAGTAGATAAGAAAAAGGCCGGGTGCGGTGGCTCACGCTTGTAATCCTAGCACTTTGGGAGGCCAAGGCGGGTGCATCACGAGGTCAGTAGTTCAAGACCAGCCTGGCCAAGATGGTGAAACCCCGTCTCTATTAAAAATAAAAAAAATTAGCCGGGCGTGGTGGCACGTGCCTGTAATCCCAGCTACTCCGGAGGCTGAGGCAGAGAATTGCTCAGGAGGTTGCAGTGAGCCGAGATCGCGCCACTGCACTCCAGCCTGGGCGATAGAGCAAGACTCCGTCTCAAAAAAAAAAAAAAAAAAGTAGGTAAGGAAAAAAAAAAAAAAAAGGTCAGCTGTGGTGGTTCATGCCTGTAACCCTAGCATTTTGGGAGGGCGAGGCAGGCGGATGGCTTAAGCCCAGGAGTTCGAGTCCAGCCTGGGCAACATAGCGAAACCTCGTCCCTAATAAAAATGAATTAAAAATAGGGCCAAGCGTGGTAGTTCACGCCTGTAATCCCAGCGCTTTGGGAGGCCGAAGTGGGCAGATCTCTTGAGGTCAGGAGTTCGAGACTAGCTTAGCCAACATGATGAAACCCCATCTCTACTAAAAATACAAAAATTAGCTGGGCGTGGTTGCACGTGACTGTAGTCCCAACTCGGAGGCTGAGGCACGAGAATTGCTTGAACCCGAGAGGCGGAGGTTGCAGTGAGCTGAGATCGTCCCACTGCACTCCAGCCTGGGCGACAGAGTGAGACACTGTCTCAAAAAATAGCATAAAAATAAAACAAAAAATAATTTAAAAAAACTTTTACCTGCTTGTGGCAGAAACAGATACACGTATTACCCTAGGAGTCCCCCAGCCTTGGGTTGCAACGTGAGCACCACAGTTTGCTTGCTGAGTGACCCTCAGGAAACAACTAAACGTCTGTGCTTCCAGTTCGTCACGTGTGAGATGAAAAGAGGAGTATCAAACCTCACAGGGGTCGTGCTGTAAATCCCTGCAACCTGCCAGCTCAGGACCTGGCCCAGGGTCGGCACCCAACATTGCTATTATCGCTCTCATTATTACGCACTGGGTGTTCGGTTCCTTTTCCTTTTGCCAATACTCTTTCTCCTCTTCTGTCCCACTTTATTTCCCTGTGCCACCTCCCCTACATTTTTTTTTTCCTTTGCCATCAATAGGGAAAATCAAAATAAATCAAACCAAGCCAACGCCAAGCTCTGCAAGCTCTCAGCGGCTCCAGCGTTTTCAAGGAGCGGGGTCAAGGTCAAAGGGCCCCTCCCAGGCTGCCCGGGCAGGGCTGTAGCGGGATGCTGGTCCCCAGGCTGTGCCTCGGTTCTCCAGGGCGAAACGCAGGGGCGGGGCTGTGCAGGGGCGGGGCGTCGCCGCCGGAGAGGTTTCCCAGCGCGCCCAGGCCTCCCGCAGGCGGGACGCGGCGTCCCGGGGGCTGCTGCGCTGCTTGGCCCCAGCGGGCCCGCCGCGCCGCCGCGGCTCTGGCTGCCTCCTGCATGCCAATTAGGCCCTAATTTGATTTCTGTTCTATCTATGCGAACCCCATTAAAACCCAATTCCGCTTATTACCAACAGCTTTCTTGCAATTCGACGCCTCTCCCTCCCAGGGCTGCCGCTCAGGCGCGCCGAGGAGCCAGGCTCCGCGCACCAGGCTGGCGGGGACACCTTCCCCGTTCCCCCTGCCCTGGGACGTGCAGGGTCCCCGCTGATTCCCGCCCCGGGGCTCCCCAGGTCCAGGCTGGGGCCCAGGGACTGGGGCAGGCTCCAAGTCACCAGCTTCATAAGAAGCAATGGAATCGTAGAAAACTGGAATCGAGGGTTGTTGGGAACTCAGAGGTCACCAGGTCCTCCCTCCCCACCCCCTGCAGGAATTCTGGAGACGCCTGGGCGATCATCAGTCCCTCACCCACGCTTGGGCTGTTCCCAGCGCGGAGAAGTTCCCTCCCTCCTTCCAGGAAGCCTGGCTGGGTTCAACTGTCCGCCCCTCTGCTGTATGATTTTAAGTAAAGCTCTCCACCTCTCTGAGCCGCTGTCTTGTGTCCTCCTCTGTAAAACAGGACCTTTAGGGAAGATAACCTTGCCTCCTAGGGCTGTTGGGAGGATAAGACACAAGGAAGACCTGAAAGAGTGGTACAGGGTGAACACCCGACAGCTATGGGGCCTGACTCCTGGCTCACCCCTGTAGTCCCAACACTTTGGGAGGCTGAGGTGGGAGGATCGCTTGAGACCAGGAGTTCAAGACCATCCTGGACAATATAGTGAGACTCTCTCTCTCTACAAAAAAAAAAAATTAATAATAAAATAAAATAAATAAAAACCAGATGGAGTGGTACACACTTGTAGTCTTAGCTACTTGTGAGGCTGAGGCAGGAGGATCACTTGAGCCTAGGAGTTAGAGGCTGCCGTGAGCTATGATCGCAGCACTGCACTCCTGCCTGGGTGCCAGAGCCAAGACCCTGCCTCCAAAAAACACAATAGTAATAAAATAAATGAAATAGCTGTGAGAAGTTAATGCTGCAGAATCCATACTAGGATAAGATCAGTGAGGCACTTGCCAAGGTGCAAAATGTAACAGCAAACAAAAAATGTCCATAATCAAGATAAATAATGGCAGGAAGTGGCAGCTCACGCCTGTAATCCCAGCACTTTGGGAGGCCGAGGTAGGAGGATGGCTTGAGTCCAGGAGTTTGAGACAGCATGGGAAACATAGTGAGACCTCATTTCTAAAAAATAAACAAACAAATAAACAAATAAATAAATAAATAAAATTTTAATACAATATTGTTAAAAACTGAAAATTACTGCCAACAAAATCAATGATGAACAAACTATGAAAAAATTAAAGACAGGACTGGGATTAGAGTGAGGCAAGTCAGGTGAAGACTTTTGTGTACAAGGTGGGATCCTCTCTTTCTTTAAAATTTTCATGTCTTGTTCATTGTGGATATTTTACATCAATTTGTGAGTTTTAAAATGTTGCATTAAATACTGTTTATCTTGATTACTGGGTTTTTGGTACCCCTTTAACTTTAGCAGCTGAGCCGAGGCTTCACTCTGGTCCCCGCCCTGGGTTGCCGTCACAAGAAAAACCTTCCAGAGCCTCAGTTTCTAATCTGCAAAATGGGGCTAAGCATGACTACTTATAGGGACGTTTTGAGAATTACTAAGCAGGCAGCATAATTAATAGTGTCTGCTCTAGAATCAGGGCAAGTTCAAGCCCCATCTCTGCCACTTACTAGTGGGAGGAGTCGCAACCTCTCTGTGCCTCGGTTTCCTCATCTGGACTATGTTTAGTTCCCAGAGGTTACTGGGAACTTAACTACAATAACACTCACAGTCAGTGCATGCATGACACTTAGCAAGACATCAGTTCATGTTGCCGCCATTATTATTTGCACGGATATCCTTAACCTTGACCATCCCTGGTATAGCACAGGCCCTCAATAACTAAAATTCATGGTGATATGGGGGTACTTGACATCATTTTTGCAAGGGGCCTGGCACATAGTAGGTACTCAGTTGACTGTAAGTACTGCAAGAACAAAGACCACTTCTTTTCCTTTTCTTTTTATTTATTTATTTATTTATTTTTTGAGACAGAGTCTTGCTCTGTCACTCAGGCTGGAATGCAGTGGCGTGATCCAGGCTCACTGCAACCTCTGCCTCCGGGTTCAAGTGATTCTCATGCCTCAGCCTCCCAAGGAGCTGGGATTACAGGTGCACACCACGACACCTGGCTAATTTTTGTATTTTTAGTAGAGACGGGGTTTCACATGTTGGCCAGGCTGGGCAGAGTCCAATTCTGATTTGTTCCCCATCATAGCCCCTTAATAACCTGCACATAATAGGTCTGCAGAAATATTCAGAATGAATCAATGCAATTGTTAAATAATGCAATACAGTGCACTCCATCTTTGGTTTCAGGAACGATTAGGAAAGTTTATTCTCTCAAGGACCCACCATCCTTCATCACCCTCTGTAATAATAACAATGCCAATGACCCAGGGGTGCCTCCTCTTACCCCCTGTGGAAAGGGCTTGCTCTCTGGAGCTCGGTTAGGTAGCTTTGATTCTCAAAAAACCCTTCGGAATGACTCTGAAATCTTTCATGTTTGGCCCTTTGGCCTTGCAGAGAAAGCTAAAGAAGGATGATAGAAACACACTTCTTCTACGGTACCTGCAGCCAATTTCCTGACACGCCCAAGGGCCTGAAGCCGCCCCTACAAAAATTGCCTTCATCCCATTGAAAATTACAGACATGGTTTTGGGAAGTGTGCTAAGGCTGTCCCAGTATCAGGCTTGGGCTAGCCACTTCATTAATGTACTTACCTGTCTGGCCCCTGCTGGCATTTGAGGGTTAACCTCTGGCTTATCTGGAACTGGCCTTACTTGGACCCCAGGATCTGGCCCTCCCTGCCTCCTCGCCTCCAGGCTTCAGACCCTTGACTTTCAGCAGGGCATGCATACTGTGGGGTTTTCAGACTAGTCTTGGCTTTTGGCCTTTCTTTGAGATTTGGCAGCTTGCAGAGGTGGTCCTGACCATTGTGTGTACTGGTCTGGATCCCCCAGGTCTCTCCCTAGACCCTTTTGGGGCCATTTGCAGGGACCAGTGATATCTTTGAGGCTATGTTTAAGGCAGGGAGGAGTGATGTTGGTAGATGGGCCCACCCTCACTCATGTTTTTGTGCCTAAGGCTTGCAATTTCAGATGACTAGCTAGAGTTATATAGATGAAAGACACAGATTCAAAGTCAGCCCCTCAGCATTGAGGTCCAATCAGTGATGATCCTCAAAATATGTGTGTATTAGTATTAGTCAGTTCTCATGCTGCTGATAAAGACATACTTGAGACTGAGGAATTTACAAAAGAAAGAGGTTTTGGTTTTGTTTTTTTTTTAGACGGAGTCTCGCTCTGTTGCCTAGGCTGGAGTGCAGTAGTGCGATCTTGGCTCACTGCAACCTCTGCCTCCTGGGTCCAAGCAATTCCCCTGCCTTTCTCCTGCCTCAGCCTCCCGAGTAGCTGGGACTACAGGTGCATGCCACCACACCTGTCTAATATTTTGTATTTTTTAGTAGAGATGGGGTTTCACCATGTTAGCCAGGCTGGCCTCGATCTCATGACCTCGTGATCCACCTGCATCAGCCTCCCAAAGTGCTGGGATTACAGGCATGAGCCACCACACCTGGCCAAGAAAGAGGTTTAATGGACTCGCAATTCCATATGGCTGGGGAGGCCTCATAATCATGGTGGAAGGTGAAAGGCATGTCTCACATGGTGGCAGACAAGAGAAGAGAACTTGTGCAGGGAAAATCCTCTTTATAAAACCATCAGATCTCATGAGGCTTATTCACTATCATGAGAACAGCATGGGAAAGATCCACTCCCAAGATTCAATTACCTCCCACCGGGTCCCTTCCACAACACATGGGAATTGTGGGAGCTACAATTCAAGATGAGGTTTGGGTGGGGACACAGCCAAACTACATCAATGTGTCACTCAGTACAACAATGGCGTTTGATCAGTCAGAATGGATCTTGGCTGCAGCACAGAAGAAGGATCCTGGGGGTCCCCTCCCTGCTGTACCAGGGCACCATTATCCTTTTAGTTGCTGAATGGTGCAGAGATCCCTGGGGTCTTAGGAAGGGTGGCGGGGGCTGGCATAGCCAAGGTGGCAGGATGGCACTTAGGGGTTCAGGGAGGCAGCTATTTACCAAGTGCCACAGACAGAAGTATTCCACCATTGGAACTGTGTCGCTGTATCAGTGCATCCTGGTGAATGTCAGCACTACCTCTAACCACCAGGGCTGACATTACTCCTCCCCGACCAGATCCTGAGCCCCATAGGGTTGGGGCTGTGTCGTACCCCCTTCAGAGCCCAGGATAGGGCCCCCCAAAGAGCACACACACTGTACATGTTTGTTGAAGACAGAGGGATCCAGGAGTTCTTGGACATTAATGAAAAAACCTGGGCTGATGACACTCCATGGTGATGACTGGAGCAAGTTAACGGTCTGCCTGTCTAATTATCCTGCTGACTTGCCAGCTGCCTGTTTTTTAAAACAGCTGGAAGTTTGGGGTCTCAGGATTCCACTGTATTTGTTTCAGTGTCTTCTGCAAGAAACTAGCCTGTATCATTCTGACAGCACAAGAGGGTCTGCTCCAGTGAATTTTAACATGCACTACCTGGGTCATCTTGCAACCAACGCTTTTCTTCATTCAAATAATGATCCCAGGCCAGGCGTGGTAGTGCGTACCTGTAATCCCAGCACATTGGGAGGCCGAGACGGGTGGATCACTTGAGGTCAGGAGTTCTAGACCAGTCTGGCCAACATGGTGAAACCCTGTCTCTACTAAAACTACAAAAACTAGCCAGGTGTCATGGCACGTGCCTGTAATCCCAGCTACGTGGGAGGCTGAGGCATGGGAATCACTTGAACCTGGGAGGCAGAGGTTATAGTGAGCCGAGATCGCACCACCACACTCCAGCCTAGGTGACAGAGTGAGACTCTGTCTCAAAAAAAGAAAAGAAAAATGATCCCTTTACGGGGTATATTCATTTCCTTAGGCTGCCGTGACAAATGAACACAAACTAGGTGGCTTAAAACAACAGACATTTATTTTGTCATAGTTCTGGGGGCCAGAAGTGCAAAGTCAAGGTGTTAGCTGGGTCATCCTCCCTGTGAAGGCTCTTGGTGAAGATCCTTCCTTGCCTCTTCCAGCCACTGGTGGCCCCAAGATGTTCCTTGGCTTGTGGCTCCTTTGCTCCTATCCCTGACTGCATCTTCACATGGGTGTGTCAAATCTCTCTCTATCTTTTTCTCATAAAAGGCACTTGTCATTGGATTTAGGGATCCAGGATGATTGATATGGTTTGGCTCTGTGTCCCTGCAAAAATCTCATCTTAAACTATAATCCCCTTAATCCCCACGTGTTGAGGGAGGGACCTGGTGGCAGGTGATTGGGTCATAGGGGTGGTTTCCCTTATGCTGTTCTCGTGATAGTGAGTGAGTTCTGACAAGATCTGATGGTTATATAAGTGTTTGACAGTTCCTCCTTTATGTACTCTCTCTCACCTGCTGCCATGTAATACGTGCCTGCTTCCCCTTCCACCACGATTGTAAGTTTCCTGAGGCCTCCCCAGCCACGCAGAACTGTGAGTCAATGAAACCTCTTTTCGTTATGAATTACCCAGTCTTGGGCAGTTCTTTATAGCAGTGTCACAACAGACAAATACAATGATCTCACCTCAGGATCCTTAATTATATTGCAAATACCCTATTTCCAAAAGAGGTCACATTCACAGGTGCCAGGTGTTAAGATGTGTATGTAAGTTAGTGGCGGAGGGGGGCGTTGGGTCACCATTCAACGCCATTGCACAGGGACAGAAACCTTGCATATCTTGTTGATCTCAATCCCATGCATAAGCACAGTGCTAGGCACATGAGAGGCACTCAATGAGTATATGTTGCATGGATGAAGAATCTAGACAGGGCTGTAATGGAGAGGAGATTGGTTATCATTAGCACCCTGGTCTACACCTGAGCTGTCCATTTTTCAGCCCCAGTGCACTGTGTTTAAATCCCAGTGAGACTCAAGGATTGGGCACTAGAGGAGGCAGCGTGCTGATACAAGGAAGAGTTTCAGACTTGGGGTCAGAGGACT
Organism: Gorilla gorilla gorilla; assembly: GCF_029281585.2. Lineage (NCBI taxonomy): Eukaryota > Metazoa > Chordata > Mammalia > Primates > Hominidae > Gorilla > Gorilla gorilla. The sequence goes on from NC_073234.2 coordinate 131,914,359, forward strand.
TGCATGCTAAGTTTGGTTCTTGGCTGAATTGCTGAAACTGTCCAAGCCTCAGTAGCAAAACATGGGTGTTAACTACTCCCCACAGGATTGCCATTCAAGTTAAATGATATAGCACCTAGACAGCCCCAGATCCACACTAGGTACTCAGCAAATGCTGATTATGTTGCAATTATGTCATGATTTCATTCGACTCACTTTATATTTGTTCTCAGTTTTATTTCCAGTACCTAGCTCAATTGTTGACTGGTGTGATTCCAAAAGCTTGTGTAGGCTTTCCTTTGTGTCACAAGGAAATGTACAGCACCCCATAAAAGTGGCTCATAGAACAGGTTAAATAAATCATGGTACGTCTACATACTGGAATGCTATGCAGCCCAGATCAAACGAAAGCTCTCTCTGCACTCCTCTGAAATGGTCTCCAAAAGATATTAACAAACGGAAAGAACAAAGAGGCATAACAGCATGTAGAAGATGCTATCATTTGTTAAACAAAAGGGGATATGCACTTACATTACATGCTTTTATAGCATCAAATTCTTCTGGAAGCTTATCCAAGAGGCTAGTGATGGTGGTTTCTTCTAGTGAAGGAACTCAGGGGGCCTAGAGTCAGACAGTGAAGGAGATGTACGCTCTTTTTTATCTTATTTATTTTCACTGTACACTTTCTTGCAATGCTTGAAATTTTTCCACATATACATATATTACCTATTCAAATAAAGACACGCTGAATATACATACACTAAATTTATTTTTTGGCCAGGTGCGGTGGCTCACATCTGTAATCCCAGCACTTTGGGAGGCTGAGGTGGGTGGATCACCTGAGGTCAGGAGTTTGAGACCAGCCTGGCCAACATGGTGAAACCCCATCTCTACTAAGAATACAAAAAAAATTAGTTGGGTGTGGTGGCGGGCCCCTGTAATCCCAGCTACTAGGGAGGCTGAGGCAAGAGAATCTCTTGAGCCCAGGAGGTGGAGGGTCCAGTGAGCTGAGACTGCGCCATTGCACTCTAGCCTGGTGACAAGTGCAAAACTCCATCTCAAAAAAAAAAAAATTTTTTTTTTTTTGCATGGTCGTGGTTGCACCTGTTCATGTATTTAATACCAACGAACTGCATACTTAAAATGGTTGAAGTGGGCCGGGCGCAGTGGCTCATGCCTGTAATCCCAGTGCTTTGGAAGGCCAAGGCGGGTGGATCACGAGGTCAAGAGTTTGAGACCAGCCTGGACAACATGGTGAAACCCCATCTCTACTAAAAATACAAAAATTAGCCAGGTGTGGTGGCGCATGCCTGTAATCCCAGCTACTCAGGAGGCTGAGGAAGGAGAATCACATGAACCTGGGAGGCAGAGGTTGCAGTGAGCTGAGATCGTGTCACTGCACTCCAGCCTGGGCGATAGAGTGAGACTTCGTCTCAGAAAAAAAAAAGTTAAAATGGCCTGGCATAGCGGTACACACCTGTAGTCCCAGCTACTCGGGAGGCTGATTGCTTGAGCCCAGGAGTTCTGGGCTGTAGTGCCCTAAGCCAATTGAGTGTCCACAGTAAGTTCAGCATCAATGTGGTGACCACTTGGGGGTGGGGGACCACCAGGTTGCCTAAGGAGCGGGGAACTGACCGAAGCTGGAAACAAAGCAGGTCAAAACTCCCATGCTCATTAGTAGTTGGGCTCTTGCCCTGTGAATAACCACTGCACTCCAGCCTGGGCAATGTATCGGGAACCTATCACTTAAAAAAAATAAAAAAAGATGAGTTAAAGTGGTGAATTTTGTTATGTATGGTTTACTAAAATTAAATATGCAAAAGCATTTTATGTGTACCTACTATGTGCCAGGCACTGTGCTGGGCTCTGGGTATATAACAATAAGCAAAGGCAGATGCAGGCCCTGCTCCCATGACACTTTCAGTTTAGTGGGGCAAAGGGGAAAGAAATTAGCACTCTAACACATCACGTGATTAAAAGCTGAGATAAGCCTGCTGCTGGAAAGAGCATACAACAGATTGCACCTGTGCTGGGGTCCAGGCATGCTTATCTGAGGAAGTGATGCTTGAGCTTCACAGAAAGGATATGCAATTTACCTGCAAGAGGAAGGAAGGTAGACTGGTGCCATCAGAGGCAAGGGGCAGAGTCTGAAGGGAGAAAACTGGAGGAACTGGTGGGGTTAGGTGGGCCAGGTCGTGCAGGCACGGGTGTGCTGGTAAATGTTTAACAACCAGTTCCCCAGGAGAAAGCAAAAAGGCTCGGATTAGTGTTTGCCAATTTCCGTAGTGTAAATACTCCCGTTGTGGCCGATTCCAAGTCACCAATGTGACGTCAAGCAGCTTCCAAAATTTCTGATACTTTGATAATCTGCTCTGACAAATGGATACATGTGGACTCCAGCAGAGGGCTGCACCCAGCCACAGAGAAGAGTTGGGTCTTCCTGCTGAGGGCAGGGGGCAGCTACTAGTGAGTTTGGAGGGGATGAGGGAAGAGGAGGTCATGCATTTCCTAAACACTCTGGCTGCGGTTTAGAGAGCAGCTTGCAGGCAGTTAGGGTGGGGCAAGGGGAGCACCTGGCTATGGTGCTCAGATTGGTCCAGGTGAGAGATCAGGGCTTAGATCAAGGTAGTGACATGGAGATGAGAGAGGAGGATGGATCTGAGAGACATGGAGGTGATAAAAAGCACCTGTAGGCCGGGCACGATGACTCATGCCTGTAATCCCAGCACTTTGGGAGGCCAAGGCAGGTGGATCACCTGAGGTCAGAAGTTTGAGACCAGCCTTACCAACATGGTGAAATCCCATCTCTACTAACTAAAAAAAAAATTAGCTGGATGTGATGGCGCACACCTGTAATCCCAGCTACTCAGGAGGCTGAGGCAGGAGAATCGCTTGAACCTGGGAGGTGGAGGTTGCAGTGAGCTGAGATTGCGCCATTGCACTCCAGCCTGGGTGCAGAGTGAGACTCTGTCTCAAAAAATAAAAATAAATAAATAAATAAAAAGCGCCGGTGTCATGTGGGGATATTGGATACGGTTGAGAGTGAATTGTGGGAGGGGCTGATATAAAGAATGACAGCTTTTCTGTTCAGGAAGTAACTTCAGTTGACCATCTATGACCACTGTCACCTCCCAGCAGTGCTCAGCAGCCTTTGAAAGGAGCAGCTGGCTCTAGGAAGAGCTGGGTGGTGCGGAACAAACTCACTTACTACACCCGGCATTAAACATGCAGAACGCACGCAGGCACCCAGCAACCCACGTGGGGTCTTCATTTCTGGCTCCAGGGGAGTTGCTATGAAAACATACAGCCTCCTGTTTTAAATTCTCTGGTCTGATGGTCAGCAGCCAGAACAACTGAAGGGATATTTGCATCTCCAGCCCCTCCCTCTCAAATTCCTAACCAAATGCAGCCTTGCGTGGTAGGAAAGTGGCAATTCCATGGCGGGAGACCCAGCAATGCCTTTTAGCCACCATGTAGCCTTCAAACCTCAGTTTCTTCATCTGAAAAATGGGGATGATAATAATAGTATTAATAATATTACCTGTGGGCCAGGCATGGTGGCTCATGCCTGTAATCCCAGCACTTTGGGAGGCCAAGGCAGGTGGATCACTTGAGGCCAGGAGTTCAAGACCAGCCTGGCCAACATGGCAAAACCCCGTCTCTACCAAAAATACAAAAATTAGCTGGGTGTGGTGGCGCACGCCTGTAATCCCAGTTACTTGGGAGGCTGAGGCATGAGAATCTCTTGAACCCGGGAGGCAGCGTGAGCCAAGATCACACCACTGCGCTCTAGCCTGGGTGACAGAGTGAGACTCTGTCTCTAATAATAATAATAACAATAATTTAACAACAACATTACCTGTGGCTATAGACTGAATGTTTGTGTCTCCCCAAAATGCATATGTTGAAGGCCTAGTGTGATGGTATTCAGAGATGAGACCTCCTGGAGGTAGCTAATCAGGTCATGAGGGCAGAGCCCCCATGATGAGATTAGCATCCTTTTGAGAACAAAAAAAGAGGCTGGGCTCGGTGGCTCACACCTGTAATCCCAGCACTTTGGGAGGCCAAGGCTGGTGGATCACTTGAGGCCAGGAGTTCGAGACCAGCCCACCCAATGTGGGGAAACCCTGTCTCTACTGAAAATACAAAAATTAGCTGGGCGTGGTGGTGAGCACCTGTAATCTCAGCTACTCTGGAGGCAGAAAGGCACGAGCGAGAATTGCTTGAGCCTGGGAGGCAGAGGTTGCAGTGAGCCGAGAACGTGCCACTGCACTCCAGCCTGGGTGACAGAGAGAGACCCTGTCTCAAAAAAAAAAAAAAAAACAGAACAAAAAGAGAGCTAGCTGTTTCTCTCTCTCTCTCTCTCTCTCTCTCTCTCTCTGCAGTGTGAGGATACAACTGGGAACTAAAGCTGGAAGATGCCAGACATTCAGCAGGGAGTTCCCTCATCAGCAGCTGGCTAACTGGGGAACCGAAAGTCACAAGGCGCTCGTTTCTGATAACTCCATGAAAATTCGCTCTGGGTCAGAAATCAATCTTTGGAGTTCTGAACATGCAGCTCTTCTCATGGGCCCTTTAGAGAACAATCAGCTACTCAGCCATCAGAGCCTTTTTTGCTGGACGGCAGGCAGGAACTGACAGCAAACCATCGTCTCTACAACCCGCAGAAGATCAGCACCAAGTCTCCATTCTCCGAAAACGTGTGTCCATGCAGCTCTCCCAGAGGAGGTCTGCGCTGCAGTGGAAGACCCCAGGAGCGTGGGAGCCAGCTCATCGCATGAAGGAAACACAGAGTTGTACTTCCAGGTATCTAATTCGGAGCTGAGACCTATTCCTCTTTTGGCAGAGGACACTGTATCTTTTTTTTTTTTTTTTTTTTTTTTTTGAGATGGAGCCTTGCTCTGTCGCCCAGGCTGGAGTGCAGTGGCGCGATCTCGGCTCACTGCAAGCTCCGCCTCCCGGGTTCACGCCATTCTCCTGCCTCAGCCTCCCGAGTAGCTGGGACTGCAGGCGCCCGCCACCATGCCCGGCTAATTTTTTTGTATTTTTAGTAGAGACGGGGTTTCACCATGTTAGCCAGGATGGTTTCGATCTCCTGACCTCATGATCCGCCCACCTCAGCCTCCCAGAGTGCTGGGATTAGAGGCGTGAGCCACGGCGACCGGCCCAGGACACTAGATCTTTATCCCAGGCTTGTTCTGTGGGACAGTTTGTGAGTTCCAGCATCGGCTGGTTCGTGAGAGGCACCACTTGATGTGCAATGTCCCCTTTTGCCTGTCCTCCCATGCTACCAAAAGCAGCTGGTTCAGTGGCCACTGCCATCTTCCCTTGTCCCTGAGCTTTGGAGATGACTGTGTTTCCTAACCTCTCCTGCAGATGCCAGGCGGAGCGGCGACGTGACGCACGGTAGACGAGGAGCCAGGATGCCCAGCTCTGCTACCAACACAGAGTGGGAATTTGCACACCTCACATGGTGTCAGTTTCCAAATGCTGCTGTAATCAATTTCCACAAAGTGGTGGCTTAGAAAAACAGACATGTATTCACTGACAGGTCTGGAGCCCAGAAGCCTGAAACCAACGTGAAGATTCTAGGGGAAGATCCTCATTTGCCCCCTCTCAGTTTGGTAGTTCTGGGTGTTCCTTGGCTTGTGGACTCATCACTCCAATCTCTGCATCTGTCTTCACATTGCTTTCCCTGCTTCTCTGTGTGTCCATTCTCTGCATGTCTAATTTGTAAGGATATGAGTGATTGCATTTAGGGCCTACTTGGGTTATCCAGGGAGATCCCCTCATCTCAAGAAAATTGATTTAATCATGTCTGCAAAGACCCTTGATCCAGATAACATTCACAGGTTCTAGGGATTTGATTGGGATATCTTTGGGGTGAGGGGGGATATTTTTCAGCCTGCCACACCCACTTCCCTTCTTCTGGCCTCTTCCAGAAAATAATGGCCCCTCTGAGCCCTGAGTTCCCCTTCAGCTTCGAAGTTCTGCAGGTGATCCTCAGACAGCCTAGCCTGCATTGCCAAGTTCACGACAATGTTATCTCAATAGAGTACCTGATATTTTTTCAAAGCACTTTCCCATCTGTTATTTTGCTTCATGCTCCTGATCACCTCTCGGAGCACACAGGGCAATTAATATTAAACCCATTTAATTGATGAAACAACAGAGGCCCAAAAACTCCTAACTCACTTTCTCCTTGAGTTAGTCAGCTAATGGGAACCAGGAGCAGGCCAGGTGGTTTCCCAGGGCATGCTTTTTTTTTTTCTCTCTCTCTCATTGTATATAGCCTTTCACCACCACAGGCTTTGTTCTGGAAGCCCAGGAAGGTGGGCAAGTCAAAGCTTGTCATGTAGATCCAAGCCCACCCTGAATCCCTGATTCATATCCCCTGGAGAGTGTGGCAGGAACTTCATTTGCACTCCCTGTGGTCCCAGGTGGCAGGTAGGCTCTCAGTCTCTGGCTGTATACTGTTAGAGACCTCTTCTTCCCGTGGGTAGCTTCCCAAGCACGGGGGTTTTCCCAAACCTCAAGAACTGCAGGACTATCAGACATTAGCAGAATTAGACAGATCTGCCTGGCCTCCGGGCCAAAAAAAGATTTCAGTTGTTTCAGGACAGATTAAATTCAGGACTGGGAATAGGGCAGGGGAGGTCTTTTTTCGCAGTCCCACCTGCCTATGACTTGCAGATCTGGATGAAGAATTTCCTGTCCTAACTAGGCCTCAGTTTCCCTGAAATAACATCGATTAGGTGGGAGTGGGTGAGGGTGAGTAGGATTTCCTCTTACCCCCAGCCCTTTTCAATCTAATTCAGAAATGAGGATGAAGCCAAGTGTTTGGAGTTCTTGCGAAGAAAGATACAACAGCCACACAAGGTATTATTAACTTTATTACTTGTCAGGAAGAGGTGGGGGAAGCAGTTAAGATTCGGCTAGATGAGAGGTGAGTGTACTGCATTACAATCTCTGGAGGGTGTGGTGGGCATATGAGCTGGAAATGACCGTTATTTATTTACTACTTTTGTTAAGTGCCTGTAATGTGCTGGGTGCTATGCTGGATGTGTGTGTAACACAGACACATAAACCATTCAGGGTCAACCTTGCGTGGGTGGGAGGAGGTTAAAAGCACTTGCATCTTCTTCTCCCTGAAAACAGAAACATCTTCCTCCTTGGCCTACCATGGTGCCAGCAATCTCCAGCATTAGCGATGGCTCCTTGGGGGTAACCTGCAGAAGCTTCTTAACTGGGTTAAGGCATCTTATTACCTTGCAGGAGTAAGGCAATCGCCAGCTCACTGATAGTACACAATGATTTCGCTCATTCCATCCACTCTTGGCCATTGGTGCAGCAGGAAGGACCTTGGGGTCCTCCAGTTTGGACAGTGGGGAGGACTTGGCCCTGGGCTGACAGATTGCTGCTTGGCAGGTTTATGGGAGCCAGGCGTCAGCATGGTGTGACGTGGGGAGGCAAGAGTCAATGCCAATAGAGGCAGCCCCCTGCCACCAAGCAAAGCGGCTTACAGACTTCGGAGAGGAAACAAAACATCTACATGCAAATGTTGAACCAGATTTCAGAGCAAGAGAGCAACTTCAAGAGCCAAGGCAGTTCCAACTACCAGGTGTTTAATACCTTTTCAGCTTGGGTGGATCATGGATCTCTTTGAGAAACTGAGGAGACAGTCTTGGATTCTCTCTCTGTCTCTCTCTCTCTCCCCCACCTCCCCCTCTCTTGCACCTTCTTCTCCCTGCAAACAGAAGCAGAGTCTTGCTCTGTCACCCAGGCTGGAGTGCAGTGGTGCCACCTTGGCTGACTGCTGGCCTTGAACTCCTAGGCTCAAGTGATCCTCCTGCCTCAGCCTCCCAAAGTGTTAGAATTACATGCGTGAGTCACCACACCTGGCCTGGATCCTCTCTTTTGTAGAAAATGCACTTGCATAGCAAACACACAAACACACACACACATACACACCTCTCACTTTTTTTAATGAAATGTCAGGGTGTCTGCTGATGCCTGAAGCACATCCGAGGGCCGCAGTTAGGTATTCTTCTTTGGAAGTGCTCAACAACCCTGGGAGGTAGGTGTGGCAGGGTCTCTTTTCATACACCGTAAAACAGAGACCCAGAGGCAGCTCGCGACTTGCTCAGGTCATGTATTAGTGAGCATCAGAGGCAGGCCAGGACCCCCAATTGCACAGGTCTAGGAAGCACCATTTCATCCAAGTCTATGTTGCTTGCCAAAGAGTGTCACTGACAGAGAACACAATGAGACCACTGCTACCACCCTGGAGTTAGGCAGTGCAGCAGCCCTAGCGGACCTCAGCCAGGGTCTTCTGATAACCATTTACAGGCATATATGCAAAAAGCCCCACTGGGTGACAGAGGTAAGGAGTCCTGGGGGGGGGGGGGATCAGAGAGGGATGCAATTGCCGAAGACTTGGATGCCTAAGCTTGCAAATGGAAGAATATTTCTAAATCATTTATTCATTCCACAACTTCATAGGTGGAGGTGGTTCATAGGTGGTTCCTATGTGAATTTCAGTTCCCCTTCCCTCCGACCTAGAGTAAAATCCACACTCTTATTTATTTATTTCTTTATTTTGAGATGGAGTTTCACTCTGTTGCCCAGGCTGGAGTACAGTGGCATCTCGGCTCCCTGCCACGTCTGCCTCCCAGGTTCAAGCAATTCTCCTGCCTCAGCCTCCCAAGTACCTGGGATTACAGGCGACCGTCACCGCGCCAAGCTAATTTTTTGATTTATACTAGAGACGGGGTTTCACCAAGTTGGCCAGGATGGTCTCAAACTCCTGACCTCAAGTGATCTGTCCACCTCAGCCTCCCAAAGCGCTGGGATTACAGGCATGAGCCGCCGCACCTGGCCAAAATCCACACTCTTCATAGCGATCTCTGTGGCTCAGCAGGGACCCCTCCATGCCTCTCTGTCTTTCCTCTCTCTTGCCACTGCCTTTCTTGTTCATTACACTCCAGCAACCCTGACCTTCTGTCAGTTCCTAGCCCTTGCCAAGCTTTCCCCACCCCAGGGCCTTTGCACTTGCTGTTCCTCCTGCCTTGGAAGATTCTAGCCCTGACTGTTCCCAGGGCTGGCTCCGTCTCATCCTTCAGCTCTCATCTTGAATGTCACTTTCTCAGAGAGATCTTCTTTGACTTTATCTAAGAATATCCCTCCACTATTCTCTAGCCATCTGTTTCTTCTTAGCACTTATAACAATCTGTAACTGTTTTGTGTCTTAATTTGCTTATGTATTTATTATCTATCTCTCCCTTGATCATAGAAAACATGGTAAAGATTGTAGCTACGGTGTCCTGTTCACCATTCTATCCCTAGCCCCCAGCACGTATTAAGGGTTCAATAATTGCAGACTGAATGACTGAAAGGCATGTTTGGAAGCAGAAGTATTCCTCGGCCACCACTTTATCTTACTTAGTGCAGTAATGCAATCAACATTTGGCTCCTGCTGTGATGCTACCCTGATCTTGGGCTGGTGAAAGCGTGACTCTCCAAGATGAGCCATCCAAGAAACCACATAGAAAAGATCAAGGTCCCATAACTTCAGCTTGGGGAAGCAAGAACAAATGCGGCATTCCTCACTTAAGAAAGAAGAGGCTGTGATGCTTGCTAAAAAAAAAAAAAAAAAAAAAAAAAAAAAAAAAAAATCTTGTCAACTGGATCCATCATCAAAGGAAACTGCCCCATGGACAGTTTTATGACGTAGTCTGAAGCACAGGAAATGGGCGGCACGGGAGCATCGGGGGACTTTTAGAAGTTGTATTGCTTTCTTAAGAAAATGCTGCTGGCTTCTGGAACTGCAGTTTAATTAAATTCAGTTGGCTGGATACCTTCAAAGGCTGTTCCAGGTCTTCACCAGCCCTCACAGACGCAGGCATCTTCCGAGCAAATGTGTGAGCGAGAGAGCGGTGAAGCAGTCTCTGGCAAGACAAGGCAGGCATTCTCCAATCCTGGATCATCACACCCTGGCATGCGGCAGGGCAGGTGGCCAAGGACCTGAGCGTCCAGATCTTCCTCCACCCACCCCGCCCGGTCTCCATGTGTGACAATGGAGGGGAGACAATGCTGTCTTCATAGAGGTAGTGCAGAGATCAGGGCTATCAGAGGGGCCTGCAAAGGTGCACACAGACCCACTTTGGTCAATTTCTCAGCGGTGAAATCCGATGCAGGTTCTCCCAGGGTGACTCGCTGCCACCCCAGGGATGGAGTCTGCAGGTTTCTAGGGGCTGGTCCCCCAGGGAAGGAAGGTCTGAGGGCCACAGGAGCATTTTGGGAACTTGAGCTCTTCCAAACCAGTCTGTAACACAGAAGACGCTAGAAAGAACACTAACTGGGTCAGAGATGCAGTCCAGACACCGTGGGGCATTTTGATTATCTTGATAAGATGTGAACTCAAACATAGACCCTGTCAGATGAAATGTCTCAGAAAAGGCAATTTTCTGTTCAATCTAACTTTTAATTTAAAAAATAATAATAACAGGCAGGGCATGGTGCTTCACACCTGTGATCCCAGCACTTTGGGAGGCTGAGGTGGGAGGATCACCTGAGGTCAGGAGTTTGAGACCAGCCTGGCCAACGTGGTGAAACCTTACCTCTACTAAAAATACAAAAAAATTAGCCAGGTATGGTGGCGCATGCCTGTAATCCCAGCTACTCGGGAGGCTGAGGCAGGAGAATTGCCTGAACCCAGGAGGTGGAGGTTGCAGTGAGCCGACATTGCACCACTGCACTCCAGCCTGGGCAACGGTGTGAGACTCCATCTCAAAAATAAAAATAAAAATAAAAATAAAAAATAATAATAACAAGCAAAAATCTCACCCCCATTTCCCCACTTCCCAAAGAACTGAGAAAATAGCCTCTGGTCTCCAGGAAAACAAAACCAAACGCAAGTCCACCATCACACTGAGCTGACCTTGGCTGTGCACCCGTGCAGAGCCCAGGACTATGCTAGGCGAGTTCACACCCTTGATCTCATTTGATTGTGTCGACAATGTTGAGAAAGAGATTTTGTTAAGCCCATCTTCCAGATGAGGAAATCAAGGCATGCCAAGGTAATTGTCACTCTCTCAAGATCACTCAGCTTGTAAGTAGCCAGAAGTATAAATTGAGATGATTTGAGATGCATTTGGCATTACTTTTTGGCAACATACTGCTATTGATTGTTGGCAGTTTGGGGTACTATGGATACAAGAGTTTTTTTAAAAAATGCAGTCCCTGTCTTGAAAGAGCTCACTCTTTCTTTGACTTTTTTTGTTTGTTTGTTTTGTTTTTGTTGAGACAGGGTTTTGCTCTGTCCCCCAGGCTGGAGTGCAGTGGCATGATCTCAGCTCACTGCAGCCTCCACTTCCCAGGCTCAAGGGTTCCTCCCACCTCAGCCTCCCGAGTAGCTGGGACTACAGGCATGCACCACCATGTCCAGCTAATGTTTGTACTTTTTGTAGAGACGGGATCTTGTCACGTTGCCCAGGCTGGTTTCAAACTCCTGGGCTCAAGTAATCCACCTGCCTCAGCCTCCCAAAGTGCTGGGATTACAGGTGTGAGCCAACGCACATGGCCTGTTTGACATTTATGATTGCATTTTACATATTGATGAATACATTTGTCTTTTTCCCTAATTTTGCTGCAAACTCTTCCAGAGTAGAGGCCTAGCCAGGCGCGGTGGCTCACGCCTGTAATTCTAGCACTTTGGGAGGCCGAGGTGGGTGGATCACGAGGTCAGGGGTTCAAGACCAGCCTGGCCAACATAGTGAAATCCCGTCTCCACTAAAAACACAAAAAATTAGCTGGGTGTGGCAGCAGGCACCTGTAATCCCAGCTACTTGGGAGGCTGAGGCAGGAGAACTGCTTGAACCCAGGAGGCAGAGGTTGCAGTGAGCAGAGATTGCACCACTGCACTCCACCCTGGGCAACAGTGTGAGACTCCGTCTCAAAAACAAAACAAAACAAAAAACAGAGTAGAGGCCTCACCTCAAAGTTTCCCAGGTACAGACCATAAATCCCTTGGGCAGTTTGATAGAACTTTTTAGAATCATGCTTTTCTTTCTTCTTTTCTTTTCTCCTCTCCTTCCTTTTTTTTTTTGACAAAGTCTTGCTCTGTCTCCCAGGCTGGAGCGCAATGGTGTGATTTTGGCTCACTGCAACCTCCGTCTCCCAGGTTCAAGTGATTCTCCTGCCTCAGCCTCCTGGGTAGCTGGGATTACAGGCGTGTGCCACCATGCCCAGCTAATTTTTGTATTTTTAGTAGAGACAGGGTTTCACCATATTGGCCAGGCTGTTCTTGAACTCCTGACCTCAAGTGATCCGCCAGCCTTGGCCTCCTAAAGTTCTGGGATTACAGGCCATGAGCCACCGCACTTGGCCCATGCTTTACAATGTATAAAATAAAGCACAGGATTGCCAAGGAAATCACTTAGACGGTAATACCGATACTGAAATATTAAAAACCAACGTTGTAAAATAGTAACAGGTAAGCTTATTTATTATCCACTAAGTAGCAAGATCTAACCCTGGTCTATCTACTACTGTAACTTCCAAGGAGTAAGGAGCACAACAATATTTTGATATATCTGCAGCAATTGATGGTGATACACACACATCTGTGATTTGCATGGGTGGCAAAGTCACAGGTACTGCTGATACCACGGCAGTTTGTCACTTACATTCCTAATAGAAGAAAATGTTGCCATTTGATCAGAAGTTAGTGCAAAGCCAGGCACGGTGGCTCATGTCTGTAATCCCAGCACTTTGGGAAGCTGAGGTGGGTGGATCACCTGAGGTCAGGACTTCGAGACCAGCCTGGCCAACATGATGAAACCCCATCTCTACTAAAGATACAAAAATTAGCCAGGTGTGGTAGCACGCACCTGTAATCCCAGCTACTTGGGAGGCTGAGGCAGGAGAATCACTTGAACCTGGGAGGTGGAGGTTGCAATGAGCTGAGGTCGCGCCATTGCACTCTGGCCTGGGCAAAGAGTGAAACTCTGTCTCAAAAAAAAAAAAAAAAAAAAGAGAAGCTAGTGCAAATAAAGATGTCATTTTTTTTCCCGGGTTAAATTTATGGACCCCTGAATTCTACCTGTGCAAGGGTCCGAGGACTTCATGTTAGGGCTCCTGTTCATCAAGTGGCATTTCGCCCCAGTGTGCCCTTCTTACCAGCACCGAGGGCTGCTGAGCGTCTCAGTAACCGAGCTGGGAAGGACGCGCCTTGGGTCTTAAATTTTCCATGATTGAGTGAATGGCTGCTCAGTTTTTCCATGTCATTGGGGAGGTTACGGGTACATGTCAAATTCCTGGTGGTGGCATTTGGGAATTGAGCCGTAAATGAAGGCTGGAGGGCAGAGTGGTCAAGGGCATATCACAGAGTCACAGGAGACCTAACTTCACATTCGGAACCCCCTGGCTATTTAGCTGTGTGTCCTTGGGCAGGTTAGGAATGGGTCAGGTCTCAGCTCTGTCACCTGTGCAATGGGGCTGAAGACCCTGCTCCTGGGTTTGCTGTGAGGACTCTGCGAGATAAGAGATGGAACATGTGGATACACCATTGGCATAGGATGAGCATTCAATGTAAAGCGACTATTTGGCACCACCCCTTACTTCATTGTTTTATCTAGTACCTCTCTCCAAAGCTCGTGGAGTGCAACAGACAGCATTTGAGTTAGACCTTTGCAGATCGCTGCTGCTTTGTTCTCACTTGGAATCAGCTCACAGCTGGTAGCGTTCCCTCATGGGAGCTCTCAGAAAATTTGTCTCTTGCTCCCCATCCCTGGCCCCAACTTGAGTCATGCCCCAGGAATTTGGGAGAGGGCACCTTTAGCCAGTGGCGTGGCGATTTTTCCTTCCTTTCTCTTTCTCTCTTTTCTTTCTTCCTTCCTTCTCTTTAGTTCTTTTTGTCTCTTTCCTTCCCTTCCTTCCTCCCTCCCTCTTTCTTTCCTTCTTCCTTTTCTTTCTCTTTCTCTCTTTCTTTCTTTTCTTTTTCTTTCTTTCTCCTTCCATCCTTCTGTCTCCTTTCTCCCTTTCTTTTCCTTCCTTCTCTCCCTCCCTTCCTCTTTCTTTCCCTCCCTCCCTCAGTCCCTCCCCTCTATCCCTTCCCTCCTTCCCTCCCTCCCTCCCTCTCTTCCTTCCTTCCCTCTTTTTCTTTTCTTCTTTTCTCCCTTCCTTTCTTTCACCTTCTTTTTGTAATTGTGCCGAGTTGCTGAGTGAATCATGAAGGGAGCGAATTCCAAGTGCATGAGCGTCTCTGTGTTTCCCGGGACGGGTTTGGGCCAAGACAAACCTCTGTGATGCCAACAGCAGTTGCTTGAACAGTGGAGCTCAGAGCTGGCTTCCCGGCGCGGCTTGCAGGGGCTCTGTTTGAACTTTCTCCTCTCTCCTTCCACCCGGTGATTAAAGGAGCCACATGTAACTTTCTGCTTAGTCCTCTTTCTCCTTCTTTCCCGGTGCACACCCTGGGAAAGGCTCTGCGAAGTCCCACAGTGTTTCTTTAGGAGACTGGGCGGCCCCTTGATTTATGTTCACTTGGCAACATAAAATTGAAATGGCCTGAGAACGCTGAATAACTGGAAAAGGGAGATGGAGAGGAGGCCTCTGGGTGTCTGATTCCATGTAGCTCATGCCTGGCCCTTCCCCCATAGACCAGAGCCACGGACCTTGGAGTCCATGGGCAAAAGGAAAAGCAAATGAGGTGGTTGGAGTTGGAAAAAGAAGTCCAAAATTGTTCAGAGAAACTAGCATCACCTGTTTTTTCTGGGAGCCTGACGACTTTGTATTTTTTCCTCCTTCTTCCTTTCTCCTTCTCTGTCTTTTCTCTAGGGATCACCTACCCATTTTGGATTTAATTCATAACCCATGGGGAAAAAGCAGAAATTTTAATCCCCAATCCGGCCCATGGTAGGGGCTCCATAAATGTTAGTTGAGTTAAATACTTTTTTATAAAATAAGTTGGGGCCAGGCACGGTGGCTCATGCCTGTAATCCCAGCACTTTGGGAGGCCGAAGCAGGCAGATCACTTGAGGTCAGGAGTTCGACACCAGCCTGGCCAACATGGTGAAACCCCTGCCACTACTAAAAATACAAAAATTAGCCGGGTGTGATGGTGCACACCTGTAATCCCAGCTACATGGAGGCTGAGGTGGGAGGATCGTTTGAACGCAGGATGCAGAGGTTGCAGTGAGCCAAGATCGTGGCACTGTACTCCAGCCTGGGTAACAGAGCAAGACTCTGTCTCAAATCATAATAATAATAAATAAAAGAAGTTGAAAGTCAACTTTTTTTGTTTGGTTCTGTGAAGTGTCTTGCCTGGGCCTGCAGAACCTGGGCTCATATCCCTCTGAAAGCATGGCTTGCATCCCATATAAACACTTGTGTCTGTTCTCAAATTACATCTTGAGCTATTTGAGGGCAGGGACTCTTCTTCCCTCCTTGACTCTTTCTTTCCACAAATATTTATTGAACACCTACTGTGTGCCATCATTATCTCCCTTCCACTCCACCCTAACTCTTAGCATGTCTGTCTTTGAATGTTCGGGTCTCAGTGTTACATGAATAAATAAATGAATGGAAAAATGGAGTTTTAGGTGGGACTCCAGGAAGTGGAGCAGGGTCTGAGGTTCTCCTGGAAGGCTTACATGTGTTAACATCTTAGAATTGGGGCCAGGTGCAGCGGCTCAGGACTGTAATCCCAGTGCTTTGGGAGGTTGAGGCAGGAGGACTGCTTGAGGCAAGGAGTTTCAGACCAGCCTAGGCAACAGAGTGAGACTCTGTCCCTACAAAATTATAAAAATAAAATAAAATGAATTAGCCAGGCATGGTTATGTGTTCCTGTAGTCCCAGCTACTTGGGAGGCTGAGGTGGGAGGATGCCACGAGCCCAGGACTTCAAGGCTGCAGTGAGCTATGATTGTGCCACTGCACTCCAGCCTGTGTGACAAAGCAAGACCCTGTCTCTGGAAAAATAAAAAAAAATCTTAGAATTGGGATGGAAGGCAACAGAGAGACAAGCTGGTCTCGGGTAGGAATAAGGACTGATGGTGATCAGTACCAACTTGGCTGCCATTTTGCCTTATGACTGGAAGATGTAACTCTTTGGACTGCAGTTGTTGTATCCCTAAAACGAGAGCAACCTCAAGATTTCTTGCAGATTTAGAGTTCTAGGTTTCTCCGGAAACATTTACCCCTAAAACCAATAAAGTCAGATCCTTCCATAAAAGAATTATGACACCACCAGGTTCGTTCCCTGCACTTTCTCTTCTTGGACTGTCTCTTCTTAGTCTCCCTTGGAACTGGATTTGTCTTTTCTTGTTCAAGAATCTATACTGGCTCCCAGTTGCCTATCATATCTAATGTGCCTTCCTTTCCTTGGCTTTCAAAAAATACACAGTCTGTGCACAGCCTACAAATCTCTCTGACATGCATCCCAGCACACAGCAGTGGAAATCCTCCATTCCAGCGAGGCTGTTTCCTCTCTGCCCCGACTTCCCTTCAGACCTTTACATGTGGTTCCCTCATGGAGTGCCCCTTCCTGTGCCTTTTATGATATCTCAATCCTCCTGATGTCATAAAGTTTCCAATTGGAGCCAAATTTAAGTTGGATTTGAATAGAACATCCAAAACAAGGACTTACTCCAGGAAAAAAAAAATTTACTCATATTTCCAGACTCAAAACAAACTCTGTGATTCTCTTGGTTAATTTCCTTCTAGTCTTTTTTCTTTGGAGATCTGAGCAGAATTTTAAAGGATGAACTCCACAACTTACATAGCCATCACCTTTGGTTGGTTGGACATGGAGTTTGCTTCTAATCTTTCACCATAATCTACATGTCGTGACGAACATCCTGTAACTAAATCTTTTTATATGTCTTTAACTATTTCCTTGGGCTAAATTCCTAACAGGTGAATCATCGGGATTAAAGGCTCTTTGATGATGGGGGTGTAGGGTTGGAGGAAGAGGAACCACGCTGTGATCTAAATCCTTCTGTGAGTCCATGGGGCACACTGAGTGAGAAAGTGACAACCTCCATCTTTTTCTTTGGGAACTGGCCAGTTGAGTGGGTGTCCCAGCACCTTTGCATCCCTGCCTATCATTTTTCTGCCCAACATCAAGTTTCTAAGACTTCTAGAAGGTTCTTCAAAGGCAATAGGTAATGGAAAATAAACAGCCAGCATAGCTTTAGTCAATGGCAACATTTGCCATGCAGTGGCTGAGGATTCTGGAGCTGAGTCTCTGCTGAGTCTGTCCCCTCCATTATCCCCACCCCCAAACACCCCCGTCCCCCACTCTTGGGTTGATGGACTATGGCACTTGGACAGACACATGTGATTGACTGTGGTATTAAGAAAATATGTATGACACAATGTTTTTTAGCTTTTTCCAGAGATATTTATATCACACAAATGGCATGTTGGTTTCTTTTTTTTTTTTTCCATCTCAACCACTAAGAATGAATAAATCAATTGTCTTAATCAGGCTAATGGAGAGTGCATGGGCTAGAAAGATAGGTGGGAGGGGCTGTTCATCTGAGCCTGTTGCTCCCTTAGCAGGGGTAGAGGGGCCTGGCAAAGTCCCGTCATATCTCTGGGCCTCTGTTTCCCTGTCCTTGGGATGGGCATCTGACCACTCATGACTTTGCAGGATAAAGATTGTCAGAAGCATTTGGAGTTCCTTGGAAGAAAGTAGCTGCATGAATTTTTAATCCTCTATTTTCAGCTCTTTGGAGCCGTGTGTAGGAGCAGGGCTGTAAACACAGAGAACTCACCGCTACATTCTAGTTTATAAGGTTTTTGTCTCACACAATCCCACAGACCTGACCTTAAGAACAACTCAAAATGTGGGCGAAACGCAGTTTGTTGTGGTCGTCGTTATTACATAAAAATTAATGGCTTGGCAAACACAAGGATCATCCTGTCACGCTGAGGTCATGTTTACACCAAGCAAATATATTTCAAGGTTCCTAGAGCTTCAGCAGCACTGCAAGGCAGAATCAACACAACTCCCAAGCAAGACTCAGAATCCGGTGCCAGATTCGCCCTGGTTCCAGAGGGAGACATTAGTGAGTATTAATTCTGCAACTAGAATGCCATCCGTTTCCAAATTCCTTACGGCTGAAGCAGGTTTTTTTTGTTTTTGAGACAGAGATTTTGCTCTGTCGCCCAGGCTGGAGTGCAATGGTGCAATCTCGGCTCACTGCAACCTCCATCTCCCGGGTTCAAGTGATTGTCCTGCCTCAGCCTCCTGAGTAGCTGGGACCACAGGGGCCCACCATCATGCCCAGCTAATTTTTGTATTTTTAGTAGAGATGAGATTTCACCATGTTGGCCAGGCTGGTCTTGAACTCTTGACCTCAGGTGATCCACCCACCTTGGATTCCCAAAGTACTAGGATTACAGGCGTGAACCACAGTGCCCAGCCTGAAGCAGGTTTTTTAGTTCCTAACTTATTGAGGCCTGCTAGTGCCACTGATCAGTGAAAAAAAGAAAAGGAAAATTCATAAGGTCATAGGATCCACACTTGGATCTCATTCATTGCTTATGCATTCATTCACCAAATATTTATTGAAGTGGGCCAGGGCCTGAGATTCTCCCGGAGGCTTACATGTGGTTAACATCTTAGAACTGGGGCTGGGTGCGGTGGCTCAGGCCTGTAATCCCAGTGCTTTGGGAGGTTGAGGCAGGAGGACTGCTTGAGGTTAGGAGTACCAGACCAGTCTGGGCAACATAGTGAGACTCCATCTCTACAAAAAAATTAAAATAAAAATAAATTAACCAAGCATGGTTGTGTGTTCCTGTAGTCCCAGCTACTTGGGAGGCTGAGGGGGGAAGATGTTATGAGCCCCGGAGGTCAAGGCTGCAGTAGCTATGATTGTGTCACTGCACTCCCTAAAGTCTCTACCAGGGACTGTGCTAAGTGCTGGGGACACGGTGGGTGGCAAAAGCAGAATGGTCCCTTCCTAGGGGAAGGCTGTAGTCAGGTCAAGAAGATGGACATTAATCAGTAATTGCAAAAGGAAATGTAAAATTACAACCAAATTCGGAGCTGTGAAAGGAAGGCTGGGGGACAGATCATTGTCAGAGGAGGATCTGAGGTAGCCTTGGGGTACAAGTGGGCAGAACCCAGTGGGAGGATGGGAAGGAGGAAGGCACTGCATATGCCAAGGTCCATGGTAAGACGGAGGGGCAATTTGGGGATATGAAAGTCCAGAGTAGCAAGAAGGAAGGGGAAAGAAGTACAAGATGGATCTAGTCTATGGCCATACCACCCTGAACTCACCCCATCTCATCTAAAAGATGGAGCTAGGCACACCCACTGGGATGGCAAACATTATTATTGTTACTATTATTTTGAGACAAAGTGTTGCTCTGTTGCCCAGGCTGGAGTGCAGTGGCACGATCTCAGCTCACTGCAATCTCCATCTCCCAGGATCAAGCAAATTCTCCTGCCTCAGCCTCCCAAGTAGCTGGGACTACAGGCACACGCTACCACGCCCAGCTAATTTTTGTATTTTTAGTAAAGACGGGGTTTCACCATATTGGTCAAGCTGGTCTCGAACTCCTGACCTCAGGCAATCCACCCCGCTTGGCCTCCCAGAGTGCTGGGATTACAGGCGTGAGCCACCGTGCCCGGCGCAAACATTTTTTTTTTTTAACAGAAAATAACAAGTGTTGGTTGGCAAGGATGTAAAAAATTGGAGCCCTGGTGCACTGCTGGTGAAAATGTGAAATGGGACAGTCACTGCGGAAAATAGTGTGGCGGTTCTTTGACAAGCTAAACACAGAGTTACTGCAGAACCTAGCAGTTCCACTCCTAAGTATGTACCCCAAACAATTGAAAACAAAGGTTCAGGCCAGGCGCGGTGGCTCACACCTGTAATCCCAGCACTTTGGGAGGCCAAGGCAGGGGAATCAGGAGTTGAGGTCCTGACTGAGGTCAGGAGTTCGAGACCAGCCTGGCCAACATGACAAAACCCCGTCTCTACCGAAAATACAAAAATTAGCCAGGCGTGATGGCGCACTCCTGTAATCCCAGCTACTCGGGGGGTTGAGGCAGGAGAATCGCTTGAACCTGGGAGGCAGAGGTTGCAGTGAGCCGAGATTGCACCACTGAATTCCAGCCTGGAGAACAGAGGGAGACTCTGTCTCCAAAAAATAAATAGATAGATAAATAAACAAATAAATAAATGCAAATATTCAAATGAAAACTTACCCACAATTGTTCATAGAGCACTACTGACAATAGCCAAAAGGTGGAAACAACCCAAATGACCACTAGCCAGTGAATGGATCAACAAAATGTGGTCCATCCAGGCAATGGAACAGCACTGAGCCATAAGAAAGGAAGCACTGGCATGCGCTACAGCATGGATGAGCCTTGAACACATGATGCTGAGTGGGAGAAGCAGACACAAAGGTTATACATCGTAGGATTCCACTTACATGAAATATCCAGAACAGGCAATCCATAGAGACAGAGAGCAGATTGGCAGCTGCCAGGGGCCAACGGGAGGGCAGAATGGGAAGTGACTGCTAATGGGTACCGAGATTCTGTTTGGGGTGATGGAAAACTTCTGGACCTGGCCAGGCATGGTGGCTTACCCCTGTAATCCCAGCAGTCTGGGAGGCCAAGGTGGGTGGATCACCTGAGGTCAGGAGTTCAAGACCAGCCTGGCCAACATGGTGAAACCCTGTCTCTACTAAAAATACAAAAATTAGCCAGGCGTGGTGGCAGGCACCTGTAATCCCAGCTACTCAGGAGGCTGAGGCAGGAGAATCACTTGAACCTGGGAGACAGAGGTTACAGTGAGCCAAGATCATGCCACTGCACTCCATCCTGGATGACAGAGTGAGACTCTGCCTCAAAAAACAAAACAAAACAAACAAATTAAAAAAAAAGATGGTGGTAGCTCACACCTGTAATCCCAGCAACTAGGGAAGCTAAGGCAAGAGGTGTGGCAGCTCACACCTGTAATCCCCAGCAACTGGGGAAGCTTGAGGCCAGGAGTTCAAGACTAGTCTGGGCAACATGATGAGATTTGATCTCTACAGAAATAAAAATAAAAATTAGCTGGGCATGGGGGCAAGCACCTGTGGTCCCAGCTACTCAAGAAGCTGAGGCAGGAGGATTGCTTGTGTCCAGGAATTCAAGGCTGCAGTGAGCTACGATCACACTGCTGCACTCCAGCCTGGGCAACAGAGGGAGACCATGTCTTTAAAAAAAAAAAAAAAAAGATGGCGCTAGAGAGACAGTTGATACAGGGTATGGATGGTGACCATCACTGATCATCATGGCTGCTGGTGGGGAGTGGATGGGAGTGGGAACAGCATTAAGAGGAAGGCCAGTGATGAGGCGGGGACAGTGGTCCAGGAGCAAGATGCAGGTGGCCTGGACCAGGGGGCACACAGTGAGCCACGTGTGTCAGGCAAAACCAAGAGGGTTTAATGAGGACCTGGATGCACAATCATTCAATATAGACTCAACTCTGCCCCTCCTATTCAGCACCTGTATGCACTTATGGATGGGAGGAGAGTGTTGGAGGGAGAAAGTACATGTTCTCATAGGGATGCTGAAGAACAGGTCAGAAGACCCCTGGCTTCAAATTTTGACTTTTTCATTGCCAGATCCCGAGAGAGTAACTTCGTTTCTTTGTGCCTCTGTTCCTTCCCCTGTAAAATCAAGGCCCCAACATGCACTTCATAGGTCGTTGTGAGACGGGGACAACAGCACCTGCCCTGGCTACCTCCTAGGGCTCTTGGGAGACACAAATGAGTTGTTAATCCTTCAAGGACAACACAGATCACGTTGCTGGGCTGATGTCATTGCTTTTGGAAAGCAGGTCCCTTGAACAGATTCTCCCGAAGCAGTGACTTTAGGAACATCTCGAAGGCGACAGATTCCAGTTGTTAAGGCTGCGATGAAATAGCAGAAGACTCTGGGAAGCAGCGTGCGACGAGTGGCAAAGTAGCCCCTAAGGCTCTTTCTTCTGTGCTCGCCCCGCCCCCTCCGGCGTGGGCCCCGCCCCGACTAAGCCCCACCCAGGCCCCGCCCCCGATGTTAGCGCAAGCCACGCCTCCTCAGCTCCCAGCCTTCTGGGTCCGAGGCTCCCACCTGCGCTAAGCGCTTGGTACCAGGGAGGGAATGGGAGGACGCTAGCGGGATAGGGAGGCGGGGGCTGGAAATTGGCAGGGTGAGAACTGGGGAAACTAGTCTGGGACGCAGCCCTCCTTGTCCCCCTTCTTCATTCACCCCCTTGTTGAGGCCCTTGGCTTTTGCATAATGTAAGTACTTATTTAATGTGTGTGCTGGCTCGAGAGCTCTGCACTTGTCTTTCTGTCCTTCATATGCCAGTGTACCTCCGCCTACTGTCTGTCTAGGTGGGAGCTCCTGGAGAGGAGGGTGCTTCCCAGCAGTTCCTGTTCGACCCCCAGCCCCGGGCCAAGGGCACAGAGAGAGAGAGACAGAGAGGCTGGGGCTGCGGTGGGGGTGGGGAGGTGGGAGCTGGGGCGGGGCGGGGGGAGCGAGGGGGAGGAATGAGAGCACCATATGACAGGCTTGTGGAACCACATCTGATGCCAACTTGGATGCTGTCCTTTTTCTCCAATAAAAGGAACTTTTCACTTGTTTTTCAGACACCCTTTAAAAAAATGTATTTAAAGAGGCTGGTTCCTATCCATCCGACTGGAGGCATCTCAGTGCAAGAGCAAAGCTAAGTCCTGCACACGCACCTCCCCTCCTCCTCCTCCTTCTCCCCGCAGGTTTTCCCGAATGTATCTACTCCGGTTACAACTAGACGCGGCCCCTCCCCCACCTGCCTCCCCCCTTCCTTCCCTCGATCGTGGAGGGAGCGTTCTCTGTGCCTTCCCAAGTCCCCGTGGGGGACCTTCTATGTTGGAGTGGGGTGAGGGGGGGAGGGTCATATAACGAAGGCCAGAAAGAACAAATTAGATAATCAAAAGAATTATAGTAATTGCTTTCACTTTCCCCCGCCCGCTCAGCGGATTCCCTCCCCCGCCCCTCCCCTGGTTTTTCTGTCTGTCGGGAATACTCGGTCTTTCCGACCCCCTCCCCTCCCCCAGGTTCCTCCTCTCCTCTCCCCTTGCTTGCGCGTTCCCTCTCTTCCTCCGATTTCTGGTGTGCTGGAACGTTCAGCGGAATATGATGAATGATCACCTGTCACAGCTTGTTTATTATAATGCAGGCAATCAATTACACATCCCCAACGCTGGCCGGCCCGCAGGAAATTTATATGCTCAGCACAAACCAATGTGAAAATGGAATCTCATTTGCCAAATGTCTTTCTCCCCGTACAGCACGATGATTACAGTCTGTGTTTGTTTCAACAGTCGTGTACAACTGACAGTGCCATCATTTACTGCCTGGCTCAGGTCACGTTACTCTAAGGCTTTATTTATGGTGTTACGAAGGGCAGCACAGGAAAAGGACAAGGGTGTCTGTCAGGGATGGCACTGTGTTAAAAAGTGGGCGTGCAAGGACCGCATTCCCGGGCAGCCGCTGCAACCTCAGCCCCTGGGCCCTTACCTCCGCAGCCTCTCGCAGCATCCAGCTACCCAGACTCCAAGGCCCCAGCCGGGAGCCAGCTCTCGGTACCTGGAGCTCCACAGGTCCCAGAATCGGGGTGGATCAGAGTTCAAATTCTGGTTCTGCTACTGTCTAATTGCGTGCTGCAGGGACTCAATCTCTTCATCTGGGAAATGGGAGTAATAGCCCTTGGCAGGAATGTTGCGATCTCTGGGATGTCAGAGGTGTTGATGAATGTTAGTTCCCGGGACTTCGGAAAGAGGTCCCGTTGGAAGAGATGTGAATTGGAATTCACACCCTATATTAAAATCTCCTCCAATCTTCACCTCTGAGACATGGGTGTCTCAAGGCTGTTTTGTTTCCCTTCCTGGTGGAATTTTGCACTTTTATGTCCTGTGTAGCAGCAGGTAGTGTGGCTTTGAAAAAATAAAATGGCCACCTTGCTCCGCTGTTCTTTCTTTGTAAAAAAAAAAAAAAAAAAAAAAAACGGCATAGCAATCTTGGCCTTTCTAGCTGTGTGACCCCAGGCCGGTCAATCCCTCCTCCTCTCCAAGCCTCGGATTCCTTCCCTGAGAAGTAAAGAAAATAACTCCTAAACTGCCTCCCTAGGCTTGCTGGCAGGATCCAAGGTGTCCAGAGATGTTAAAAAAAAAAAAAAAAAAAAAAAAGCCCAGTAAATGGGAAAGTGAGGCTGTCACTGCTGAGTGGCATCCTGTTTTCAGGAGTTCTGGTTGGTCCCCAGAGTTCTGCTACACAAAATGTTGACCCAAATTTGTACCCCCACAACACTTGGTGTCAAGTGGGAGCTCAGAAACTGAGGGGCAGGCAGATGCTTTTATGTGTATTAGGTTGTCTTTTATTGTATTGTATAGTTCCTTTTTTTTTTTTTTTTTGAGATGGAGTCTTGCTCTATTGCCCAGGATGGAGTACAGTGGCACGATCTTGGCTCACTGCAACCTCCACCTCCTGGGTTCAAGCAATTCTCCTGCCTCAGCCTCTCAAGTAGCTGGGATTACAGGCACGTACCACCATGCCTGGCTAATGTTTGTAATTTTAGTAGAGACAGGGTTTCACCGTGTTGGCCAGGCTGGTCTCGAACTCCTGACCTCAACTGATCCACCCACCTCAGCCTTCCAAAGTGCTGGGATTACAGGCTTGAGCCACCGTGCCCAGCCTATACTATATATTTCTTTATTATTTGACACGTGTATTTGTTTAATGGCCCTCTGCTCCACCAGTATGGAAGCTCCAAAAGGAAAGATACCAGATTGATCTTGATCACCTCTGCCTCCCCAGCACCTAGTCTTCCTTGGCACATCGTGAGTGCTCGGTAAATATCTATGGCTTTAATGGATGAATGAATGAATGACTACATGGCTAAACTCCACTCTAGGGCAACATCTGTGGTGCAGTGGGTGGGCCCTAGTGAATGGATATTTAAAGGATATCGTACTATTCCTCATCTCCACAGGGTCAGGCTGTGCCACATCCACCCGGCCTTGCCTGGGGTCATTCATCCTACATGTACTCAGATCACGTGAACTGGTGATGGGCCACCCATGTGCCTGCCTGGAGACTCCTATTCACCCTTCAGATCAATATCCCCCGAATAAACTCCCAGTCACTCTGGCATCCCATGTTAGTTTGTAATCTCTGCCTCTCTCTAGACCATTTGGCTCCTATGCACAGGCAGCTATGTCTTTTTCATATTTGGGTCCCCAAAATGCACAGTGCGGTGCCTGCCTCAAAACAAATGCTTTTCAATCCGTCAATCAATCAGTTGACATGGATCATCTTTTCTCAGCACTGATGTATGGACTACAACTTGGAATTCCATTAAAGCTCCTGGGGTCAAGAAAAAAAGTGATTCAAGTTTATTTGTTATTTTTTTTTGAGACAGAGTCTCATTCTGTTGCCCAGGCTGGAGTGCAGTGGCACGATCTTGGCTCACTGCAACCTCTGCCTCTGGGGTTCAAGCGATTCTCACTCATGCCTCAGCCTCCCAAGTAGCTGGGCAAGAGCCAGCACACCCGGGCTAATTTTTGTATTTTTAGTAGGGACGGGCTTTCGCCATGTTGGTCAGACTGGTCTGGAACTCCTGGCTTCAAGTGATCTGCCCACTTCAGCCTCCCAAAGTGCTGGGATTACAGGCATTTAATCACTGCACCCGGGTGGGCCACTGCACCCGGCCAAGTTCATATTCTAAAAGTGAAACATTAATGCTGCATTGTGTATTTTTTGGTCAAGTGCTTCAGATGTGTGGAAGGAATTTCTTTGTATAAATGCAATTATTCGTCACCATGATGATAATTATAACGAGGGTGACTGCACAGAACTGTGCCTCCCCAGCAAGCATGGGCTGGGCAGGGCCGGGTATTCCCTTCGCTGACTTGCTTCACTAGTTGACTAACAGACCTTATTCCCGGGCCTGAGCTGATGATATCCTGCCAATGCCAGCTTCCCAACATGGAGGGGACGCAAGAGCGAGTGCCATGGGATCCTGGGGGAAAAGCAGCCTGTGTTTGCTGCTGCTTTGACAGTTGAGGCTCTGAGAGGGACTGGCAAACAATGGGAAATGAAACATTTGAGTGGTTGCAAAAAATTCCATGGGAAATCCCCCCTGGTGGTATTTATGTGCGATGGCTGTGACAAGGAGAGCACAGGGCTTTCGATTTCAAGGGTTCCTGAGCAGACCACAATGGCCTTCCAAGATGGCAATCCCCGGGAACAGCTCTCTCGGCCACAAAAGGCCAGTTTGTCTGTCCAGGAAAGATCTGGCCCCATGCATCAAGTTGGCCATGAGCTGCAATGGCTTCTTTGGGGCATGACCCACATTTATAGGGTCTGGGCCTCTGAACCTTCTGCTCCTAAGACAGATCCTTCTCAGTTGTCCCTCTGGTTTTCCCAGGCCTCAAGGACCTGGGGGCTGATAGGGGCTGAGGGGTTTCCCTCGGGCTCAGCCTGCATCTGCAGAACTGTGGGAACCTCAGCCTCCATCAGACCCCTCCCCATTTTCTGGTCAGCACGTGGCCTCCTCCTGTTTCCTCCATTCCCGTTGGTAATGGACATTTATTTAACTTTTACTCCCCCTCCATTCTCATTTAGAAAAGAAAGTGAACCGATATTAACCAATCCTTGTTTTGCCTTCTTTAACACTAACACATATGCAAAATAGTTACCACTATTGATAATATCTTATTGCTGCTGTGATATATGTGTGTATATGTACAGATCTGCTTGAAGGTAAGCTTTATATAGATTTTTAGAGATACTTGGTAAATGAGAAAATGGAAACTGAAAGAGGTTAAATAAACTGCCCATGTGTATTGGTCATGAGGTTTCAGTTGCAAAGTGACAAAATCCTCACTTAGATGAACTTAAACCGGATGGAAAATGTACATTGTATTATTTGAGAAGCAAGGTCTGGATAAGCTTCAGGCATGGCTGGATCCAGGCCCTCAGTTAAGTCTTTAGGAATTTCCCTCTCTCTAGCTTTTTGGCTTTGCTTTTCCCTGTATTGGGTTCATGTTTAGATTGGCTCACTTCACCTGTTTTACATCTTCCCAGAGTCAAATCCAGCCTTTTTCCTGGTTGCCTCCATAAAAGTCCCAGGGTTAGGTTTAGTGTGCTCTGATAGATTCAGCTGCCCATTGCTGAAGCAGTGACTCTGGCAACAGGGATGGACTGATCTAAGTGCCCAGGTTCCAGTCGCTGCTGAAGCCCGGCCAGACCACCTGGACACAGTAAGAGTGAGTGGTTCCCCCAAAGAAAACTGGGGTGCTCTTACCAGAAGAAGGAGGAATCGACAAAAAGACCTGATGTCCTAAACTCCCGTGTCACACTGTCACTAATGGGCAGGCAGACCCACACAGCAGCTCCTCTGCATCTTCATGCTGCTAGAGACCACCACCGGGACCACCTCCCTCCTCCATGCTCTATCCTGCCCTGTGCCTCCAGCCCCGCCCCTGCTGCAGGAATTCACTCTAGTCAGTAGTTTTCAAAATGTGCGGGAAGGAGGAAGCCAGTGGAAGAGAGCAGGTGGCTGGGTGACCTGTGGCTATGGCATTCCCCCCCTCTATTTCAACCATCCAGCAATTCTTGTGTCTCTTTGTAGATTCAGTTTCCTTGTACACTTTTATTTAAACAAAGGACACCCCAGATTTTTTAAACTTGCAAATCAGCAATTTTTCTGGAATCTATGTCTACTTACCCTAAATTAAGGAACAATAGCTCAGAAAGAGGCAGGAAACTGACAACATGTCAAATAAGTGCCAAGTGGATCTGAGAAACCACACCTCCCGATTCCCATCTCTTGCCCTTTGCACCTGCAGCCTTGCAGATGGGGTCAAGATTTGTGGGCTTCTGATTTATTGGCCAAGGATGCAGACCTTAACATGTAAGTGGAGCAGCTTCCCAGAAAAGAGAAGGAAGAGGATACCTTTGCACAGTTTTTTTCTAGTCTCTGGGTTTTGTGCCCCCAGGGCAGGCAGCCTCTGGGGACTCCCTGTAGGTAGGATCCTGCCAGAATGGAGAAAAACAGCCCAATTCCTGTTATTCCCTCCTGGTCCTGGGAGCTTACATCACCATTCCAGGAGAACTTACATGAGCAAGCCATGTCATGCTTCCGTTTAGGAGGATGTTTACAAACCACTGTTCTGTCCTCTGAGTGTCTGGAAAGCTGGTGTCTGTGTACCAGGCCCTGCAATGCATTTCAAACACAGCTTTCTGCTGCACTGATCAGTGCTAATCCTCATAGGTAACCTTTCTGAGCACTTCCAGCATTCCTGGAACTGTGTGCTAAGTGCTTGACATGTATCATTTCATTGAATCTTCCCAACAACCCAATACCATAGGTAGCAGTATTATTTTCATTTTATAGCTGCAAATAAACGAAGGTGCAGAAAGGTGAATGAATTTGTCTGAGGTCCATCAGCCAGGTTCAAACCCAGGCAGAGTCAAGAGAATGAACTAGATGCTACGGTACATTGCTACGCTTAGATGCACCAGGAAAGCTCTGGACGAGGAAGATGTAGGTTGTTGCCAGCACCTATGCACGGACAGACAGAAAGTCCTCTGCTTCCTTCAGGCCCCTCCTTCCACTTCCCCGGGGTTTCCAGCTGAGCCTGCATTTTTCTTTGACTTCCCCCTCTTGCCTGGCGTTTTCAGCAAACACACACAGGGGATTACGGGGAGAAAACTATCATATTACCAAGTGGACATGGCTCCTAAGGTGCCAACTGAACACAGGTAAGTCGGGTAAGGAAAGGCACACAGTCTCATTACTTAGACTACCCCGCAGCCGCTTATTGAATTAGTGTGATTCTTAACATCTTCAACTTGGATCTCCTCCAGGCCAGCCAGCTGGTGCATTCAATACGACTCAGCTCGCCTTAACTCAATTAACAAAGCCAGGCTGAGCCGGGCTGAGCTGAACTCAACAAGTTTTTCTTAAGCACTGAGCTGGCTGCAGAGGGGAAAAAAAAAGCAACAAAGGAGAGCAAGACGCTGCCTTGGCCCTTTAAGAGTTGCCTTGCGCGCTTAGTGGCTAATACGGTGCCGTATTTTCTAAGTATCACCTTGGTGGTTTTTGCCATACCTGCACTCCCTCTGTGCTATTATTTACTTCATATTTTTCTTTAAACAAATTCACTTCCTTTTTCAAACTTTTTTTTAATTATTGAGGTGAAGTTGACATACCATAAAATTAACCATTTGAAAGTGAATTCTTAGATCATGATGCTCATCTGAAGAAAAAAGTAAAAATAAAGTGAATTCAGTGGCACTTAGTACTTTATAGTGTTGTGTGACCATCACCTTTATCTAACTCCAAGACATTTTCATTACGTCAAAATGAAACTCCATAACCTTTAAGTAGTCACGCCCCTTTCCCTTCTCCCCGACAACCCCTGGTAACCATCAACCTGCTTTCTGTTTCTATGGGTTTATCTATTCCGGATGTTTCATGTAAGTGGAATCCTACAGTATCCTTGTGGTTCTGGCTTATTTTACTTAGCATAATATCTTTAAGGTCCATCCATGTTGTAGCATGAATCAGTGCTTCATTCCTTTTCATGACTGAATAATATTCCATTGTGTGGATAAACACAACTTGTTTACCCACCCACCCATTCATTGATGGACATTTGAGCACTTCCATCTTTTGGCTATTGTGATTAGTTAAGTAAGTTTAGTTTAGTTTAGTTTTTAAGATGGAGTCTTGCTCTGTCTTCCAGGCTGGAGTGCAGTGGCATGATTTTGGCTCACTACAACCTCCACCTCCTGGGTTCAAGCAATCCTCCTACCTCAGCCTCCCAAGCAGCTGGGATTACAAGTGTGTGCCACCATGCCTGACTAATTTTTGTATTTTTAGTAGAGATGGGATTCCTCCATGTTGGCCAGGCTGGTCTCAAACTCCTGACCTCAAGTGATCCACCTGCCTCGGCCTCCCAAAGTACAGGGATTACAGGCATGAGCCACCGTGCCCGGCCCAAATAAGTTTACTTTAAAAGGAAATTCTACATCACTACAGTAAACGGGAAGCCAATATTTTTATAATACACAATACAATACATACATAACTATTAGAAGGACAAATTTCACCTTTGTAGGTCATAAAAATCATCCTGTGAACTATCAGATGCAATCGTAAAAAGGCTGGGCTCAGGGAGTGGTCGGACTTGAGTTCAAATCCTGACTTTGCCATCTGTGTGACTCTGGGCAAGTGTCCTGTCCTCCCTGAACCTCAGTTTCTTTATTTGTAAAATGATAAGACTTAATATTCCTTCCTCCTGTAGTGGTTATGGGAATTAAGATCATGAGTGGCCTGGCAGAGTGGCTGCCACCTGTGATCCCAGCACTTTGGGAGGTCAAAGCGGGAGGATGGCTTGAGGCCAGGAATTCAAGACCAGCCTGGGCAACATAGCAAGACCCCATCTCTACAAAAAGTTTAAAAAATTAACTGCGTGTGGTGGCACACACACCTGTGGTCCCAGCTACTCGGGAGGCTAGAGTGAGATGATCACTTGAACCCAGGAATTTGAGGCTGCAGTAAGCTATGATCATGCCACTTCACTCCAGCCTGGGCTTAATAGGGCAAGACCCCATCGCTAAAGAATAATATTTTAAATAAATAAATAAAACCATGTGTAAAGTGTTAGAACCATGCCAGGCACATAGCAAGCCCTTCAAAACACAAAAGCTGGTAGGTAAAACTACAGGTCATACACCCACTAGCGGTCAATATATTAGCAGCTAACAAAGTAAATATTTGTTGTGTGCCAGAAACTGGGTGAAGCACCTTCCAGGTGTTATGTCATCTTCTCAGGGTTCTAAGAGGCAAATATTATTATCCCCATTTCATAGATTGGAGAACAGAGGCAAAGAGAGGTGGAGCCAGTAGTCAAACGTTCATGAAAGTTTAGGCCGGGCACGGTGGTTCACATCTGTAATCCCAGCACTTTGGGAGGCCGAGGTGGGTCGATCACCTGAGGCCAGGAGTTTGAGACCAGTCTGGCCAACATAGTGAGACCCTGTCTCTACTAAAAATGCAAAAATTAGCCAGATGTGGTGGTGTGTAGTCTTAGCTACTCGGGAAGCTGAGGCAGGAGAATTGCTTGAACCCAGGAGGCAGAGGTCGCAGTGAGCTGAGATCATGCCACTGCATTCCAGCCTGGGCGACAGAGCGAGACCCTGCCTTGAAAAAAAAAAAAAGTTCATAAAAGTTCATACAGTGCAGGACTTGAACTCCAGGAAAGTTAAACGACAGTATGAGAAGTAACTAAGAATCACCTCCAGTGGAAAGTGGCCCCGGGGCAGGGGTGATTCATCGCAAAACGGCTTCCTGAGCCCCTGAGGTCCAGCCTGGGCAGTGGCAGTGCGCGGCAATCCTGGCCCAGTGGCTCTGTCCTTCTTGGATTCCTTCCAGCAGTGTCTCTTTATCAAGTCGCTCTTTCTCGGGTCTGCCAAGACTAGTCTCCCTGAGAGACTGCTCTCAGCCTTCACATCTTTTCTAGTTGATATCCCTCTAGCAGTTAATGGCTTCACCTGCCCTTCCTGTATTCCATCACCCAAAGACAAATCCAGTGTCCCTAAAACCTCATCTGTGCTCTGCAATCTCTCTCACTAGTTCCACGCTGCATCTGAGCCCTCGAGACTGCCATACAGCCTCTTACTAATTATCCACCCTGGTGCAAAAATTAGCATGTCTCAGGTTCACATGTATCCATTATACCTTCACCGATAGGGATGCAGTCTGCATAATTCACAGTTTTAGTCTGCATGGGGAATCCTGTCTCACCCATTGGCAACACTGGCATGGGGGTTGTATTAGTCTTCTAGGGCTGTTGTAACTAATCACACAGACTTCGGGGGTTAAAACAACAGAAATTTATTTTCTCTTGGTTCTGGAGGCTGGAAGTCTGAAATCAAGGTGCAGGCAGGGCCAAGCTCCTTCTGAAGGCTCTAGGGGACAATCCCTCCTTGCCTTTTCCAGCTTCTAGTGGCTCCTAGAATTATATTATTATTTATTTTTTGAGACAGAGTCTCACTCTGTTGCCAAGGCTGGAGTGCAGTGGCGCAATCTCAGCTCACTGCGACTTCTGCCTCCCAGATTCAACTGATTCTCCTGCCTCAGCCTCTTGAGTAGTTGGGACTACAGGCATGTGCCACTACACCCAGCTAATTTTTGTAGTTTTAGTGGAGACAGGATTTCGCCATGTTGGCCAGGCTGGTCTCGAAATCCCAACCTCAAGTGACCTGCCCGCCTCGGCCTCCCAAAGTGCTGGGATTACAGGCATGAGCCACTGCACCCGGCTGGCCCCTAGAATTCTTTGGTTGGTGGCTGCATGCCTCCAGTCTCTGCTCTGTCTTCACATGACCTGCCTCATGCATTTTTGTGTGTCCTTTTCTGTCCCTTGTAGGACACTTGCCACTGGATTTAAGGCCTGTCCTCATTCAGGATGATCTCATCTTGAACCTGGCCTAATAACATCTGCAAAAACCCTATTTCCTAATAAGATGACAGTCTGAGATTCTGAGTGGATATGAATTTTAGGGGACACTTTTCAACCCCCTGGATGGGGCTTCACATAGACGAGGTTCCTGGTAGTCTTTGTAACTGGCTTATTGTATATTTCAACACCCTGGACACACACAGAAAAGGGTTCTTCTCTCAAGACAATTGTCAATGACATTCTTGCCAATCTCCTTTTCCCAGTCCTTTGTGGCATCATGAACAGATCCTGTAACTTTCTGGCCACTTCCCAATACTGAAAAGGCCAAGCCAGAGAGTCTGGCTCTGTCGCCCCGGCTGGAGTGCTGTGGCGTGATCTCAGCTCACTGCAACCTCTGCCTCCTGGGTTCAAGTGGTTCTGCTGCCTCAGCCACCTGAGTAGCTGGGACTACAGGCAAGTGCCACCATGACCGGCTAATTTTTGTATTTTTAGTAAAGCCGATGTTTTGCCATGTTGGCCAGGCTGGTCTTGAACTCCTGGCCTCAAGTGATCTACCCACCTCAGCCTCCCAAAGTGCTGGGATTACAGGTGTGAGCCACCATGTCCGGCTGCCAGTTTACTTTAAAACAGCCACCTAGTCCCCATCTCCTAACTCAGGTTTGACGCACAGCCTGAGGAAACTGGAGAGGACCTGGCCACCTTTTGCTTCCTTCTCCTTGTGTTTCTGGCTCCCAAAGTACACCAAGGAGGAGGATTTCATGGGCAAACAAATTTGGCCAATGCTGCATTAAACCAAGTTACCCAGATGTCTCTACTTTAGGGTCAGTTGATGTGTGAATGTTCATCCAAGAACAGGTGGTTTCCAAACTTCTTCAGCCCAGGACACTATTTTTCCACAGAGCATCCTACCTCCCTAGTGTTCCCCAGAGCACACTTTGTGAAACACCACACAATAAAAAGTACTGCCAAATATAAAGTATATCCACAACTATTACGTTTGCATAGCAATAGAAGATGAGTTTTTGAGTAAACACAGCAACTGTGGAACAGTTTTGTGATTTATTCAGAAAACTGGCTCTGAGATCGCTGTGGACAAGACCCAACTTGGCTGGGAGATTGTAATCCCTCAGTAGAGCCACGTGGACAGTGAAGCTGGCCGAAGTTCACTCTGAGAAAGGATCAGAGACTGAAATTGCTCTGATTTTCCTAAACCCAGCTTCTGTAGTCAGGAAGAGGTAACTGTCGTATTTAAAGGCAAGTACTTTCAGGAAAAATTTGCATGATAGTGTGGTCCTATAAGTTATGCAATTCTGTTATGCAAATTCAATGATAGGGACTCGGCAGATGATAATAATAATAATATAATAATAAGAGAAAAGATAGAATTAACAAATGCAAGTGACAAGCAAAGCCTCACCTTCTTCTTCTGGTGTAGATCTTGGATCCACCCAGTAATCTCTGCTCCCAAGGGCCTCTCAGCCTCAAGCATGAGTCTAGTATTTAAATATCTGTTGTTTTCGTATCCTACGACCTCTAAAAGCCGACCGACTTCAGCTGGTCCTCAGCTGGACAATTGGCAACCTCTTCTGATGCTGGAGAAAACCAGGCTGCCCTGGACTGATGGGGAGAAATTGACCAGCTCCCAACTTAGTGTCTTTCTAAGGATTTCCAAGGATAATTTCTGACCATTGTCTGTTCTCCCTAGAAGCTTTTTTTTTTTTTTTTTTTTTTTTGAGGCAGAAATCACACCACTGGAGTCCAGTGACTCGATCTCTGCTCACTGCAGTCTGTGCTTCCCAGGTTCAAGCAGTCCTCTCACCTCAGCCTCCCGAGTAGCTGAGACTACAGGCATGCACCACCATGCCCAACTAATTTTTGTATTTTTGGTAGAGACATGGTTTCGCCACATTGCACAGGCTGCTCTCCAACTCCTGGCCTCAAGTGATCAGCCCCCCAGACCTCTCAAAGTGCTAGGATTACAAGCATGAGCCACTGCACCGGCCACCCCAGGAGTTTATCGAGTCACACGACCATGCCATTGAGGCTCCCCTGTAGTCTCAAAACTGAATTAAATCTAGTTTCGTCCATATAGTCAAGGAGAATATTTTCTGAAAGCCAGGATTAACCCAACAATTGGACATCGCAGGGGCCATCGAGGTGATAAGATGTGAGGAAAGTCAACCAAGCTCACTCCATGCCCCATTCCCAAACTCCCCCATACATACACAAGATAGCCTAGAGAAAAAAAATTGATCTGACTGTGTTATCAGAAAGGGGTGATATTACTCAGCAGTCTAGCCGGGATAGGTTTATCCATGTAGCTAACAGGCTGCCAAAGACCAGAGGGGATTTGGAAAGCAGTGTGGGGGCGGGGGGTTGGGGGCAGATATGGAGCCTGTACTCCACCTCTCCAGCTTTCTCCTCCTGCATAACAATTCCCACTGCCCACGGAATGATGCCCAAACTCCAGGCCCTTTGTATGCGTCTCCAGCCCTCATGAGCTGAGACCATCCCTGACCCTAAGGCAGGGTCTGGTTCTCAGTCACCTACCATTCTGCCCAGCCCTGAGCACAGATTTTGGCAGATAAGCCAGAGCTCAATGGATGAAGGTCAAATGAGTGAAAAAGGAACCCACATAAAACTCAGGTACCCCGTGCTCCAGTCTCAGCACTGCGTTATGTCAAAAATAAAATAAAATAATTTTTTGGGGGGCCAGGTGGGGTGGCTCATGCCTGCAATCCCAGCACTTTGGGAGGCGAAGGTGGGCTGATGACTTGAGGTCAGGAGTTCAAGCACCAGCCTGGCCAACAAGGTGAAACCTCGTCTCTACTAAAAATACAAAAATTAGCCAGGTGTGGTGGCGTGCGCCTGTAATCACAGCTACTAGGGAGGCTGAGGCGGGAGAATTGCTTGAACCTGGGAGGCAGAGGTTGCAGTGAGCCAAGATGGTGCCAGTGCACTCCAGCACTCCAGACTGGGAGACAGAGCAGGACTCTGTCTCAAAAAAAAAAAAAAAAGATATATATATATATATATATATATATATATACACACACATATACATATATATATATATATATATAAACTGGAGAGCACTTGAAATCTTTACATTTCTCTGGGAACACCAAAAAAAAAAATTCCAATTTATATAAAGTAAAGCAAAACTTTTGAATGTTTAGATCTCACCTCCATGGCAGTTGGCTCCAAAATCTCTATTAAATTCCTTCAAACTCTCCTTCAAATCTCACTTCTCTCTTCCCCTTCCAAATATAACTTCCACTCTTTCCTGGGAGTGCAGGGAGGCTGGTTAAGCACACGGGCTTCGGGGCACAACTTGCTGAGTTTAAATTTAGTCCTGTCACTGTCTAACTTGGGCAGGTACTTGGCACATGGTAAGCACTCAATACATGTAATCCATTGTTGTTACTGTTATTAGTATTCTTCAAATCCTGTTGGCTTCTCCAATATTTTTTTTCACTTAGCCCACTTTTCCATCCATGCAGCAAGGAAAGTGTATTCATTTCCCAGGGGTGCCATAAGAAATTATCACAAACTTGGGGGCTTAAAACCATAGAAATCGATGTCCCCACAGTTCTGGAGGCCAGAAGTCCAAAATCAAGGTAGCGGCGGGGCCACGCCCCCTCCAAAGGCTCTCCCTGAGATTCAATTCAGTTCCTCGCCTCCTCCAGCCTCTGGTGGCTTTTAGCATTCCTTGGGTCGTGGCTGCGTCACCCCAATCCCTGCCTCTGTCTCCACGTGGCCTTCCCCTGGCCTCTCTTGTCTGTGTCTCTTCCAAAGACACTTGTCGCGTTGGAGTTAAGGCCCACCCAGATAATCTGGGATGATCTCATTTCGAGAACCGTAACTTAATTACATCTGCAAAGACCATTTTCCCAAATAAGTTCTTATTCACAGATTCTGAGGAAGGGTGGGTGTACACGGATATATTTGTGGGGGTGCATTTATCCCGCTACAAAATGACACTGGGTCCTTCTACTTGTGGATGGTGGGTGGGGAGAGGGTTGAACACTCCTGTAATTCCTTCTTTTTTTTTTTTTTCCTTTTCTCCTTGTCAGGCTGAATATATCGAGTCAGCAGCCAGCATCAGGTACCTGGGAATGAGGAAGGAAAGACAGGCAGATGGCAAAGGGGCCTGTCAACTTCTCCTTTTCACTGACACTCACGCCACTCTTTCATTTACAACCACAGAATACCTAACTGCAAGAACTGCCGCATCCCTGGTGGTCTGACCGTGTCTCTGAGCTAAGCAGCAGATTTCAGCCACAGGGTCTGACTCTCAGGCAGACACATCCTGTCCAAGGACTGGAGACAGAGCATCCGTTCTCCCACCCAGAGCGGTCAGCTGCATGTGGCTGGTTGGGGGCGGTTCAGGTTAGTTAGTTATTGATATCCTGCGTTAAGATTCCTGCCTTGGCGGCACTGAAGGGATCCGGGAGGCAGTGACTTCACTCACTCGACTCAAATTGCAATCAGCCAGCCTCTTGGCTCAGGCATTCATCTACCCAGAACTATTTTTGGTGTGTGTTCATAGACAGCACACACCAAAGTATTTGGTATTTGAGATGCAAGCGCTAAGGATGATTAAAGTTAGTTGCTAATGAGCATGCCTAGAATAGATATACTCTGTGTGTATGCGTGTGTGTGTGCGCGCGCTCCATGTGTGTGCTCTGTTGCGTGTCTACAAAGCAGATGTCTACACACCTGCCCTTAGGTGACCTCACCAATGTCCATGAACTGGTGCTGCTAGATCAGCTAAGAGGTCCCTGGACGGAAGACGGAAATGGATAACAATTGACCTGTCTCAAAATACTGCCTTACTGGGTACCCATGCTCCCCCATCAGAATCCAATCTACCTTTCAACGTCTAGCTCAGCCCATCTTACCAGGAAGCCTCACTTGACCACCTTCTGAACTTAGACCAAGGCTAGAAAATATGTTTTATCTCGAGTTCCTTGGTTTGTGTCTGCATCACTCCAACCTCTGGTTCCATCTTTACACAGCTGTCTTCCCTCTGTGTCTGTGTCCTCACATGGCCTTATCCTCTGTGTGTGTGTCTGTATTCAAATCTCCCTCTCCAGCTGGGCATGGT
This sequence comes from Gorilla gorilla gorilla, assembly GCF_029281585.2. Lineage (NCBI taxonomy): Eukaryota > Metazoa > Chordata > Mammalia > Primates > Hominidae > Gorilla > Gorilla gorilla. The sequence continues at coordinate 131,951,949 of NC_073234.2, forward strand.
GGCTCGTGCCTGTAATCCCAGCACTCTGGGAGAGCGAGGCAGGCAGATCACTTGAGGTCAGGAGTTCGAGACCAGCCTGGCCAACATGGTGAAACCTCATCTGTACTAAAAATACAAAAAATTAGCCGGGTGGGGTGGCGAGTGCCTATAATCCCAGCTACTTGGGAGACTGAGGCAGGAGAATCGCTTGAACCCATGGGGCAGAGGTTGCAGGGAGCCAAGATTGCTCCACTGCACTCCAGCCTGGGCCACAAAACTCTGTCTCAATAATATAAAAATAATAATAAAATTTAAAACATCTCTCTCTCCTTATAAGGACACCAGCCATTGGATTAAGGTCCATCCTCATGACCTCATCTTCACTTGATTACATTGGAAAAACCACATTCATAGGTACCAGGGGTTAGGATTTTAACTTATCTTTTGATGGGACAGGGGGTGGGGGTAGTGGGGAAGACACAATTCGACCCATAATGGATGCCATAAATAATTAGGGATATCCAGCATTGGTGAGGGAAGGGAAAGGGCCACCTATCTGCTAAATCTGCTCTATCATGTTTAATTTTGGTATCATTTAGTTGGAAATGAGCACCACCTGCTATGACAATTGGTTATTTCTCTCTCTCTCTCTAATCCTCTAATCTACCTGTCTTCCTACCTGCATGCCTACCTATCTATCTATTCTCTATCCTCTATGTATAATCTATCATCCGTATCTATTTATTTACCTTCTTAAATAGATTGAAAGTTCCACGAGGGCAGGGATTGTCATTTACACCCCTTGTAAATTTCTCCACTGGCTAAGCCAGGATCTAGACAGATGTAGTAGGCACTCAATAAATACTTTTTCAGTCACTAATTTTCATTGTTTGGACTCTGAAATTAAATCAGGAAGAGGTCTCTGACACACAATCCTCTAGGGACTTCTGAGGATAGAGTTGGCTCATTCACAGCTTGCCCACCTGCACTCTGTCTTCCCGGCTCCCCTCAATGTTCAACAGATCTCGTCTACCAAATCTTATGTGTGTACTGGGGTGTCTCCCGCTAATAGGACAGCCCTGTAATTGTTCAGTGAGATTATAACGTCAGCCTCATCCATCAAGCTCTCCGCTAAGTAGTTTGGTTTTCCTAATGGAAAGCAGTGTCCTAAACAAGAAGGGAAGCGTCCTAATGTGGGGTTTTATGTAGGTTGGTTTCTAGCTGTGAGCTATGGACCTGAAATGATAGTTAAATCGATGGAGAGGCACTAAGCTATAGCCTGTGAATCTGGGCATCCGTAAAACCCAATTATTAACAGCCCTGAGTGGATGCATTGCACGCTGGCTCTCCCAGCTTTGACTGGGGCTCTCTCTCTCTCCAGACAGAAACGGCCCAAGAGAAATGGAAATATGATGGCTGGTTGATTGTTTCGCAGTCTGCATGACAGACCACCCTCCTAACAAGACTCTAGGTCAAGTGCTCTTCTCTGCCCTGTGGATCTACTGGGGAGAAATTAGCTCTCGGTGGTATTTCCAATTACGGAGAAAAGCGATTCCTCTCTGGTCTGGCTATCATGTGTTTTGCAGTGGACCAAGAGACATGAAGCCCGTTTTCCACCCTCATCTCTTTCTCCATCTAGCTGCATGACCTTGGGAGGTGGCGTGACCTCTCGGCTTCTTTGCTGCCTCATCTGTCAGGATCCACCTTTACTACTTCATAGCCATGTTCTAGGATAAATAAGAGAAGCCTCTACATCTTTTAGTCTCCCAGAAAGACTGGAACCAGGTAAATGCAAAGTGGAGCTGTTTCCTTTGTTTTTGCTGCCTGAGTTACTAACGTGTGGGATTTTTTTAAATAATGGCAAAAATGGATGGATTTATGCAATTACTTTTGTTTTTGTTTTGTTTTATTTTATTTTTCCTCTGGGGGGGATGCTTGAGGCATTCTAGGCATTCTATACATTATTCTCTTGTATAATTGTTCATCTCTTCTATGGAGTGTATATTGGTATGCCCCTTTCTTAGCAAACTGATGGAGGCTGGCCTCAAAGTGAGCCACAGTGATGGGCTATAACTAATTCCTACTCATAACTCCTAACTAAGTTTAATGTCTGTCTTCCCTACCAGTGATGAGTTCCATGAAGACAAAGACCTGTTCATCTTGTTCTGCCCCAGCACCGAGCAGGTACTCAGTAAGAATTTGTAGAATTAGTGGATGGATGGATAGATGAACAAATGAATGGATGGATTAGCAGATTAATAGATGGATGGATAGACAGAGGGATAGATGGACGGATGATGGATGGGTAAGTGGGTGGATGATAAACAGATGGATATGATAGAGGGATGGCTGATTGGATGAATAGATGGATGGATAGATGGATGGATGAACAGATGGATGGGTGGATAGATGGACAAATGAATGGATGGATGGATGGATAAAATGATGCATGATAGATGGATGGATGAAAATGGAAGGATGGCTGGATGGATGAACAGAAGGATGGATGAATGGATAGATGAATGGGTGAATATAGTTTGTATATGAACATGAATCACATTACCAGTACTTATCACTGAGAGAAAGTTCTAAGTTGCAGATGTTCAGAGAAATTTAAAGATGCAGACCTAAGATACAGGCCAGAAGGGCCATGCTGTCTCTAAGTCCCTGGGTAGAATCCTTCCTTGCCTCTTCCTAGCTTCCAATGGTGGCCATAAATTCTTGGTGTTCCTTGGCTTGTAGCTGCGTCTCTTCACTCTCTGCTTCCATCACCACATGGCCTTTCTCCCTGTGTGCCTCTGTCCGCCCATTGTTTTCCCTATTCTTAGAAAGACACCAGTCATATTGGATCAAGGGCCCACTCTAATCCAGTATGACCTCCTCTTAACTAATTATATCTGCAATGACCCTGTTTCCCAACAAAGTCACATTCTGAGGTGTTGGGAATTCGGACGTCAACATATCTTTGGCAGGGGACACAATCCAACCCATAACAATCTGTGACATGGCAACCCCTCTCCCGGGTGTGTATCCTGGGGAAACTCCTGAATAGGATCATAAGAGGACATGTGTGAGAATGTTGGTGGTGGCCAAGTTTGTCCCAGCAAGGAGCCCAAGGTGACCTACATGTCTATGACTAGAGGAAATGAGTCAGCCAGATTTGAAACATGCAGATGATGAAATAATACACAATACCCTGAATTTGCATGCATCATCATGGATAGAGCTTAAAAATACAGTGTGAAATGAAAAAAGTAGGAACTAGACTGAGATTGATGACACAATACCATGGACATAAATTTAAAATATACACTCACAGAGCAAGACTATATATGTTTCATAAGCATTGGAAAGTGGGTTGGAAGGATTTATTTTGAAGATACTGGAGTCACTGCTTGTGGGAGGCAGTGAGAAATGCTAACAGCAGACGCAGGCGAAAAATAATACAAGAAGGCACAAGGGGGGCCTTGAACAGACAAATAGTGAATGTGTGGCATAAACTGAGAAGTGTGATTCTACGAAGGCGCCCACCCGGGGTCCAAATTTTGCAAAGAGGGGAGGAATCAGGAAAGGGATTAATGAGTGACAGTGGCGCCCAGGGCTGGGCGGAGTCCAGGTCCTGTGAGCATGCGCAGCAGGGCCCCTGGATCCACGCTGAGCTTCAAGAAAGAGTGCAGAGAAAACCGCCCTAAGCCCAGACCTGGAGGGGAATTGGAGCTGTGCAAGTCAAGAATTAAGCAGACAGGGCCGAGCAGAAGGAACGGATGGTTAATAAGCCCCCAGGAGAGCCCAGGCTGGACCAAGTGCATCCGCCTGGGGAGAAGGAGAAGGGTACGGTCCGCATGGCCCCGCTGAGGAAGGAGTGGGGACAGGGCTGGCTGTGTGTGTGTCACCCACTCAGACGCCCACAAGGACCAGGTGGCGGAAATGAGCGAATGACCCAGGCGCATACTAAACACTTCCACAAATAATGATGGGCCTTTCTATATTTAAGAAACCCAGGGCCCCCCCAAGTCTGTATTTCTTTTCCTCCCTTTTGATGGAGACACGGGGGCTGGCTTCTTCTTTAAGAAAAACAATAGCGGCGTGTGATGAGAAGTGGTAGCCAACTCAGCCATGGGGGAGACATTAGAGGGGTGGGGCTTGGGGAGGACAGGAAAGGGATGTCCCAGCTCCATGGGAGGGCTGCTGCCTGGTAGCTTCAGAGGATGCCTCCGCCCGAATGTGGTCCCGATGTTGACAGATACTTCCTTTTCCAAGAGAAACTGTGAAACTGGATTTTTATTGGAAATCTTTTTATTTGACATAGTAAAATCTAACTGAACGACAATGAGGTACCACATCACACGCACTAGGATGGCTATAATAAAATAGAATGGAAAATATGAAATTTTGATGAGGAAGTGGAGCAGTTGGAACCCTTGTACATTGCTGGTAGGAAAGTAAGGTGACCCACTCACTGTGGAAAAGTTTGGAGGTTCCTCAAGAAGTTAAACATAGCCTTATCATATAACCCAGCAATTCCACTCCTAGGTATATGCCCAAAAGAATTGAAAGCAGGTACTCTACATGAAGACAAGTACATCTACATGCATGTTCCTAGCAGCGCTGTTCATGATCACCAGGAGGTGGAAACAACCCAAATGTCTGTCATCATGTATGCTACAATGTAACTGAATCTTGAAAAGGTTATGCCAAGTGAATGAAGCCAGACACTAAAAGTCATACATTGTATGATTCCATTTATATGAAATGTCCAGAATAGGCAAATCCATAGACGGACAGCTGACGAGAGGGTTGCCAGGGGTTGGAGGGATGAGGGTATGGGAGTGAATAAGTGCTGGGTAACGGGTTTCCTTTTGGAGTAGTGAAAGTGTTTTGGAACCAGATAGAGGCGATGGTTACACAAGATTGTGAATATTCTAAATGCCGCTGAATTGTTCACTTTAAAATGCTGAATTTTTGCCAGGCACAGTGGCTCATGCCTGTTATCCCAGAACTTTGGGAGGCCGAGGCAGAAGGATCACTTGAGGTCAGGAGTTTGAGACCAGCCTGGCCAACATGGTGAAACCCCATCTCTACTAAAAATACAAAAATTAGCCAGGCATGGTGGTACATGCCTGTAATCCCAGCTACTCAGGAGGCTGAGGCAGGAAAATCTCTTGAACCCAGGAGGCGGAGGTTGCAGTGAGCCAAGATCGCGTCACTACACTCCAGCCTGGGTGACAGAGTGAGAGTTGGTCTTTAAAAAAAAAAAAGGAAAAACAAAACAAAAACAAACAAACAATGCTTAATTTTTGCCAGGTGCAGTGGCTTATGCCTGTTATCCCAGAACTTTGGGAGGCTGAGTCAGGAGGATCACTTAAGGCCAGTTCAAGACCAGCCTGGGAAACATAGCAAGAGCCTGTCTCTATTGGGGAAAAAAAAAAAAGGTAATAAATAAAATGCTTAATTTTATATTATGTCGATTTCACCTCAATTTTTAAAAAACTGGAAAATGTAATTCAAATATATAAGGAAAAACATGTCAGCCAAATGGATTCAGGCTGCAGGCTGCATCTGAACCCCTGGGGTACCAGTTTCTAAGTTTGATATGGGGCTTACAGTCAGCCGGAGCCCCATAATCTTGTACAGAGCTGTAGGAATAGGAACTGTTTTACTGGCAGGGAAACTGAGACTCCAAAGAGGTAAAGTGATGGGATCAGAGTCAAGCACAGGAGCTGGAGCTGAGCCCCAGAGGGTGATCTCCCAGCACAATTGATCCTGTGCTCTCTGCAGTTGGGGCCAAGGGCTGTGGAAAGCATTAGAAAGGTGGCAGCTATTGAAGCAGGTGGCAGAAGGAGGATGCCTGGAAGTTCAGACAAGAACTGTGCATCGAAGCCGGGCACAGTGGCTCGTGCCTGTAATCCCAGCACTTTGGGAGTCTGAGGTGAGTGGATCACTTGAGGTCAGGAGTTTAAGACCATCCTTGCCAACATGGTGAAACTCTGTCTCTACCAAAAATATATAATAATTAGCCGGGTGTGGTGACGCACGCCTGTAGTCCCAGCTTCTTGGGAGGCTGAGGCAGGAGAATCACTTGAACCCAGGAGGCGGAGGTTTCAGTGAGTTGAGATCGTGCCACTGCACTTCAACCTGGGTGGCAGAGTTGAGACTCCATCTCAAAAAAAAAAAAAAAAAAAAGAATTGTGCATCCAGATCTCCTTGGAGTTGTTACCTCCTCTCACACAAGGCCCAGAAAACTCTATCAATTGAAGCCCATTCAGCAAGGCTGGATTGAGTATGTACTGTGCATGTGGCATGCACCACGTGAAACTAATAAAAGTAGTCAGTGCAAAGGCTTAAGGGTTCACCTTGTGCAAAGCACATTCTGTTGAGAGCTCCTGTGATGCTCAGGGTAATGCTGTGAGGTGGAAACAGCATTGCCACATGGATTGCATACATGCATTTAACTTTTATACCATGCATGCATTTAACTTACATAATGCGTACATTAAACTTACACAAATTCAACTAACTGCAGGTGGCCAAAAGGAGAGGAGAAAAATCCTCATTGAAAGGGGGTAGACCTGTCGTGTCCCCGTGCGAACTTGCCACACAGGAAGCATGGAAATGGAATATATGGATCTGTTCTCATTGTCTCCAATCCTGGCAGCCTTTCCTAGAATGAGCAGCTCTCTGTGATGAGTGGGATTCTAGCTGAGGATTTCTCAGCCTTGGCACTACTGACATTCTGGGTTGGATCATTATTAGTTGTGGGGACTGTCTAGTGTGTTGGAGGATGTTTTGAGGCATCCCTGGCCTCCATCCACTAGATGCCAGGAGCGTTTATTCCTACCCCTAGTTATGACAACCAAAAATGTCTCCAGGTGCTGCCACACATCCCCTGAGGGGCAAAATCGCCCTGGCTGAGAATCACTCATCTAGAGTTTAAAATGCATATTTATTGGTGCTCAACTAAGGAGCAGGATTGGAGGTGGGGGATGGGGAGGATGGGGAGGTGGGTAAATGGCTGCATTATGATGATAGTATTATCGTTACAGGAAAGGGGTCCGAATCCAGACCCCAAGAAAGGATTCTTGGATCTTGCTCAAGAAAGAATTCAGGGCAAGTCCATAAAGTGAATGCAAGTTTATTAAGAAAGTAAAGGAATCAAAAATGGCTACTCCATAGGCAGAACAGCCCCGAGGGCTGCTGGTTGCCCATTTTTATGGTTATTTCTTGATGATGTGCTAAACAAGGGGTGGATTATTCATGCCTCCCCTTTTTAGACCATATAGGGTAACCTCCTGACATTGCCATGGCATTTGTAAACTGTCATGGTGCTGGTGGGAGTGTAGCAGTGAGGACAACCAGAGGTCACTCTGGTCACCATCTTGGTTTTGGTGGGTTTTAGCCGGCATCTTACTGCAACCTGTTTTATCAGCAAGGTCTTTATGACCTGTATCTTGTGTTGACCTCCTATCTCATCCTGTGACTTAGAATGTCTTAATCATCGGGAATGCAGCCCTTTTTACCCAGCTCCTATGCAAGATGGAGTTGCTCTGGTTCACAAGCCTCTGACATTATGACAATTTGCAGACACTTGTGGCTGTGCCATATCTTGTGGAAGGGGGCGGAGTTAAGGGATTTTCACGGAAATGTTTTCCTTCACCTTGACTTTAGAATCTAGTACCCATATACGCTCGCTGCAACTCAAGTCCCACAGGTGAGAAAATGGGGGCCCCAGGGAGTAAGTCACTTGCCTAAGGTCTCAGAGCTCATGAGTGACAAAGAAGAGATTCAAGCCCAATCTACTTTACTAGGAAACACGCTCCCTTTTTTTCCCCCCTTTTCTCTTTCCCTTCTCCCATTGTTTTGCCTTCCTGTCCACAAGAGGGGTCTAAGGGAAATCAGCATGCCAGAAGGTACTCTCACCACAGACTCTCCACTACTGCAGGTGGCACTGAGTGTCATTGGCCTGCCTCACAGTTCTGGATGAGGCCACAGGTAAATTCAGATTCCAAAGGTTTATGAAGCTGGTATGACTTAGGACTTTTCTAGCTGCAAGAGACAAAAGCCTAATTCAGACTAGCTCAAACCAAAAAGGAACCATATTGACTCACATAACTAGCAAGTTGAAGGGGCGATGGCTTCAGGCATGGCGGGATCAAGGGGCTCAAATGGTCATCAGCATATGATCTCTCCATTTTTGGTTTCATCTCTGTTAGTTTCATTCTCTGAACAACTCCTCCTTCCATTATACAAAGAGAGCCAATGGCAGCACTGAGTGTAAAACTTGACCTTTTAGAAATCCAGCAGAAAGATTTCCTCCCTCCTAAGAGATTCATCCAACATTCCTGAAATTCACTCTGATTGTCCCAGCTTGAGTCCCATGGATGTTTCCAGAAATGAATCACTATGGCCAGGGGCATTGAGACCCCATGATCAGGCCTGGGCCACCTCCTCACTTCCAGAGTTTGAGAGTAAGCTGAGCCCCAAATCTTACGGAAAAAAGAGTGGGAGGAGGAAGAGTAGTATTCTGTGGCCAACCTAGAAAACCACAGAAATTCCTCCAACCTACTGCTCAGGCCTGTGGGAAACTTGTAAGACAGAGTCCCAGTCCATGTGAGTGGCGAGTGGGGGCATCTTGGGAGGGGCCTTCCAAAGGCAAAGCCAGGCTGGTTTGGTGGAGTCCTTTCCAGAACCCATCTGCTTGTGTAAAGCCTAGCAGAGGCCACCTTCAGCAGCCCTCCCGCATACTGGTTAAAGTGTTGTTGTTGTTTGAGACAGGGTCTCACTCTGCCACCCATACTAGAGGGCAGTAGTACAATCTCGGCTCACTGCAACCTCCACCTCCTGGGTTCAAGCGATTCTCCTGCCTCAGCCTCCTGAGTAGCTGGGACTACAGGCATTGAGTAGCTGGGACTACAGGCATGTGCCACCGTGCCCCGCTAATTTTTGTATTTTTGGTAGAGATGAGGCTTCACCATGTTGGCCAGGCTGGTTTTGAACTCCTGATCTCAAGTAATCCACCCACCCTGGCCTCCCAAAGTACTGGGATTACAGGCATGAGCCACTGCACCTGGACTTAAAGTGGTTTTTAAAAAGTGCTGTATGAGACTTCCAAATAGTACTCACGGGGAGGAAAATGAAAGGAGAGGATTGGGGAAGAAACACCTTCTATTTTTCGTTTTTTTAGAGACAGGGTCTTGCTCTGTCACCCAGGCTGCAGCCTGGACCTCTTGGGCTCAAGGGATCCTCCCACCTTAGCCTCCTGTGTAGCTGGGACCACAGGCGTGCACCGCCACACCCAGCTAATTTTTTTTATTTTTTTGCAGAGATGGGGTCTCTCTATGTTGCCCAGGCTGGCCTCAAACTCCTGGGCTCAAGTGATCCTCCTTTCTCGGCCTCCCAAAGTACTGGGATTACAGGGGTGAGCCACCTCACCTGTACAGCTTCTTTGGAGAATGGGCCTGGGCAGGTCAAACAGGGGCCACTCTACACCATCATGGCACAGCAAGAGCTGGGCTATGTAGGTTCAGTATTCTTTGTCATTTAATCCTTGTGACAACCTCGTGTCATCATTGCTGTTTTACAGATAAGGAACTGAGGCTCAGAGAGGTTCAGTGTCACAGCTAGCATTTCACTTACATATCACAGAGCAAAGGCTCTCTTTGTCCAGAGACAACGTGCCTTTAGGTGACAGAGCTAGGATGGAACCCAAGTCTATCTGACTCAAAGTCCACACAGCTTGTCCCCCATCCCGCAGGGACCTCTCCACGCTAGTGAGCCCCATGAAACCTCCTCAGTGCTTCGTTCCAGTCTTTTAACTTCAAGCCCAGTCAGCGAGTTCTTTATTTCCACAAATGGTGCTATTAAACTAATGGCTTCGGGAACTATAGGCTGGCCTCGGCACAGTTACACATCTCTCCACCCACCATGTTCTGGCTTCCAAATAAATACATTGGAAATTCCAGGAGCCGAAGCCCATTTGGAAACGTTTCCGGGCCACCATTTTGCTTTGGGATGGGCGAAAAGAGACACCCTAAACTTGAACTCCTGTCTGTGCAGCCTCCAGCTGGCCAGGCGCTAAATAAGGCCACGGCCCGTTTCCTCCTTCAAAAGTCCCTTGTAAAGGGCGATAGCAGACCCCATCAGGCAAAAAGCTGAGAAGCCAGGGTTGAAATAGAGGCCTCTTTCTGTTTGGTCAATCAGCAGCTGCAAAGGATGCGTAGGATGGAGCTAAATTTATTTGTTCCTTTCTTTCTCAGCAACAGCGACGAGGCCCGAGGTGCAGCTGTCTCGCCTCGCCTGTCTTTTGCAGGCACCGGCATGCACAGAAGATGGCTCTCCGGGAGGAAGATTCCTTTCCATTTTGTTCGCTCTCTGCCTCCGCAAGGCTCCCAGCCACCTCTCGGGAGTGCAGGGCCAGATCCTGTGCCAGCGGGTAGGAATTTGTAGCTGCCTCCCAGCCCCAGGGTGGAAATCATGACCTTTGAGAAGCAGGCAAGCTGCACGGCATAGATACTCAGGCCTGGTGAAGGCAAAGTGGGGCCACACCCTAGAAAAACCACAAAAGTCCCCACAGCCTCTGCTTTCACTAGTCAGACCTGTGGGAAACTTGTAAGACACAGTCCATGTGATCGGCGGGTGGGAGCATGTTGGGAGGGGCCTTCCGAAGGCCACAGCCAGGCTGGCAGGGCAGAGTCCTTTCCAGAATTTATCTGTTTGCTTAAAGCCCAGCGGAGGGGCCACCTTCAGCCAACCCTCCAGCATACTGGTCCAAGTAGTTTTTTCAAAGTGCTTTGTGAGACTTTCAAAAGGTACCCATGGGGAGGGAAGTGAGAGGAGGAGGAGGGGACGGGGAAGAAACAGCTTCTTTATTTCTAGCCTTGCTTGAATGGCTTCTTGACGGTTACTGCTCCAGTTTTGCTGAGTCAGAAGAATCCCACAGCCGCTCACCGGAAACACAGCTGTTGGGCAAAAATAACCACAGAGCTGAGCATCATGCACCTTCCAGAAAAGATGGCAGAAAACCTCAAAACAAAAGAGAAATACAAAACAATAGGAGACACTGTCAAGAAAAAAAAAAAAAAAAAAAACCCACCGCAGCTCACTAACCGATCCAAGCTGGTGGCGCTCTCCTGATCTCTCTCCACTCCCAGGCCCAGCAACGGCTCTGAAATAAAGCTAAGTTTGGCTGCATATATATATATATATATTTAGATAGAGTCTTCCTCTGTTGCCCAGGCTGGAATGCAGTGGCACGATCTCGGCTCGCTGCAACCTCTGCCTCCTGGGTTCAAGCGATTCTCCTGCCTCAGCCTTCCGAGTAGCTGGGATTACAGGTGTGCCACCACGCCCAGCTAATTTTTGTATTTTTAGTAGAGACGAGGTTTCGCCATGTTGGCCAGGCTGGTCTCGAACTCCTGACCTCAAGTGATCCGCCCACCTCGGCCTCCCAAAGTCTTGGGATTACAGGTGTGAACCATCACATCTGGCCTACTTTTACACTGTAGTGGGTTTAATAGTGTCTCCCCAGTCACACCTCCACCAAAAAAAGAAAAGATATGTCCACAGTCTAATGTGCTCCAGCACCTGTGATTGTGACCTTAATGGAGAAAGGATCTTTGCAGGTGTAAATTAATTTTAGGATCTCAAGATTGAATCATCCTAGACTACCTGGGTGGACCTCAAATCCAATGACAGGTATCCTTATAAAAGCAAGGCAGATCCAGCTTGGGCAACATAAGGAGACCCTGTTTCTACAAATAGTTTAAAAAAAAAAAAAAAGGCTGGGCATAGTGGCTTACACCTCTAATCCCAGCACCTTGGGAGTCCAAGGTGGGCAGGTCACTTGAGGCCAGGAGTTCAAGACCAGCTTGCCCAATATGGCTTAACCCCATCTCTACTAAAAATACAAAAATTAGCTGGGCATGGTAGTGTATGCCTGTAGTCCCCACTACCTGGGAGGCTGAGACACAAGAATCACTTGAATCCGGGAAGCAGAGGTTGCAGTGAGCTGAGATCGTGCCACTGTACTCCAGCTTGGGCAACAGAGCACAACTCCATCTCAGAAAAAAAGCTATGGGGGACAGTGGTGTGTGCCTGTGGTCCCAGCTACTTGTGAGGCTGAGACAGGAGGATCTCTTGAGCCCAGAAGTTCGAGGCTGCAGTGAGCTATGATGGCACCTCTGTACTCCAGCCTGGGTGACCAAGTGAGACCCTGTCTCAAAATAAAAAAAAAAAAAAAAAGAGTGTGGCAGAGGTAGATGGGTAGATTAGACACACAGAGAGGAAGTCCCAGGGGAACTTGGAAGTGAGGATTGGAGTTTTGCAGCTACAAACCAAGGATATTAGGGCACTCATAAGAAACTAACAGAGCCACCCCGGGGTTCTGTTTACCAGGTCCTCCCCTGGCCATCTCCTTCCCCTTGTCTGGGCTGAAAACATTCACAGCATCTTGTTTGTGTGGACACCGAGTTTCCCTTTCCCCAGACTTCGTAACGATCAGGAAGCAGGATGGGGCCTTGAGGACTCCCGAGACTAAGGGAGGAGTCGAGGTTCCCTGGTTGTAGATAAGTCTTGGCCACAGGCCAGGAGTGTGACCTCATTAACCAGCAGCCATTAGCCATTCACTGAGGCAGCTGGATCCTGGTTCTGCCCATTACTAGCTGTGTGGCCTGGGGTAAGGTATTTACCCTCCCTGGGCCTCTGTCTCCTCATCTGTCCGATGGACATAATTAGAAAACTTCCCTTACACAGTTGTTGTAAGGATGAAGCAAGTACATGCAAAGCTGTTCTTGAACGAGGCTGGACTCTGTGCTTCTTATTGTCCAGTGCTTTACACAAGTGTAGTAAGGCTATTGTTTTTCCCTGTCAGCATCTATGACACTATCTTTTGCTTCAGCATCCTGGCTTGCCTTCGGGAGACCATCTCTCTTCCACCCCCTCATTCCAGGACAGGGTATATCACCCAGACCTGACCAGTCAGACTCAGCTCAGTTCAGGGATGGGGATGTGATCCAAAGTGGGTCCATCAGAGCAAATAGTTGCCGAAACTCGTAGGGAAAAGAAATTCACTTTCTCTTGGTTCCACTATGTGGTGGGATATGAGTGTGGAGCATCTCTGCTGCTACCTAGGGAGAGGCTGCCTGAGACCGATGCCAAAACCCCAGAAAGCAGAGATAAAGGATAGTGGGAGAGTCCTGACAACAATATTTGTATCCCTGGATCCACCTGTGCCTGAAACCATCTGTAACTCCAAACTCGCAAGTTCCGTGAAACAATAAATCTTCTTTATGTTTAAGACAGTTTGAGTTGATCACTTGTAAACAAAGGCATCCTGACTCATGCAGTATCTTATGTGATAATCTGAGCAGGAGGTAGACCTCTTATCCCTATTTCATGAGAAGAAACTGAGGCTTAGAGTAACTTAATCACTTGCATAAAATCACTAGTAAGTCCAGGGGTGTCGTCTGATCCATGTAGCCCTGGGAAGGTAGAACGATGATGTGCTTGGTGCATGCCTTGGGAAAGTCACATAAATCTCAAGGCTTTGAGTGGCCAATCTGTACCATAAAAGAGTTGGTATTTTTTAAACTTTCAAATGTATAGCCGATTACAAAAGTGACTATGACAATTAACCATGTATTTGCTCTCCATAACTGACAGATGTTGGCATTTTCTCACAGTTGCTTCAGAGATGAGCTGGTATCTGAAATACTATATAGCTCCTTGTTTCTGTGTCTTGATTCTGGATTGTAAAACACCTAGAAAGTCTGACTCGGCAAAACTTGAAAAAATTTCAAAGATACAGAAGCATTTTATATCTACTCACTTATTTATGATTTCTGGCATTCTTCATTTCTTAAATAAATCTGAGTTTTCACCCTGTATTATTTTTGCTCAGCCCAAAAAAGAACTTTATTTTATTTTATTTTATTTTGAGATGGAGTTTCGCTCTTGTTGTCCAGGCTAGAGTGCAATGGCGCGATCTCGGCTTACCACAACCTCTGCCTCCTAGGTTCAAGCGATTCTTCTGCCTCAGCCTCCCGAGTAGCTGGGATTACAGGCCTGCACCACCATGCCTGGTTAATTTTGTATTTTTTTAGTACGGGGTTTCTCCATGTCGGTCAGGCTGATCTCAAACTCCTAACCTCAGGTGATCTGCCCACCTCGGCCTCCCAAAGTGCTGGGATTGCAGGCATGAGCCACCACACCTGGTAAAGAACTTCTTTTAATATTTCATATGGTGTAGGTCTACCGGTAATAAATTCTACCACTTTTTGTCAGTAAAACATTCTTTCACCTTCATTTGGAAAATATATTTTCACTGGACACAGACTTTTGGTTGACAGTTTTGTTTTTGTTTTCAAATGTAATGCATTAAGGGTGTTATTCCATTGTCTTCTGTGTTGCATTGTTTCTAAGGAGAAATCAGTGATAATTCTTATCTTGGTTCTTTGTATGTAATATGTATTTTTACCTTGGCTGCTTTTAAGATTTTTGTCTTTATTGCTGGTTTTAAGCAATTTGATTAAGATGTGCCTTGATGTTCTTTTCTTTGTGTTTATCTTGCCTGGGCTTTGCTGAGCTTCTTGGATCTGTAACTTTATAGTTTTTATCAAATTTGGAACATTTTTAGCCATTATTATTTCAGGGTTTTATTTTCATCCTCTCCTCCTGGAACTGCAATTATTCGTAGGATAGATCTTCTGTTATTGTTGCATAGGCCCCTGACACTCTGATTATTTATTTTTTTGGCCCTTGTTTCTCCTGGTTCTTTAATGTGAATAACTTCTATTATTATGTCATTGGATTTGCTGATTTTTTTCTTCTGCAGTCTTTAATATGCTGTTAAACTCATCTAGTAAATTATTATTTTATTTTTTAACAAATGGGATCTTGCTGTGTTGCCCAGGCTGGCCCCAAACTCCTGGGTTCAAGCAGTTCTCCCACCTCAGCCTCCAAAGTAGCTGGGACTAAAGGTGCATGCCACCACACCCAGCAAATTTTTATTTTAGATATTGTATTTTTTATCTCCAGAAGATACATTTGGTTCTTTTTTTATAGCTTCCACTTTTCACTATGTTTATATTCTTTAGATCTATGAACATATTTATAATAACTTTTAAAATCTTTTTCAGTTAATTACATCATCTTTGTCATTTGGGGTCTGTTTATATTGACTGGTATTTTTCATGATAATGGGTCACATTTTCCTGCTTCTCTAGATGTCTAGTAAGTTTTCATTGGATGCTAGACAATGTAGATCCTGTGCAGCTGAATGCCTGTGTTTTGTTATTTTCCTTTGATGTTTGTTTTGGGAGGCAATTGAGTTACTCATTGACCAGCTTGATTTTTTTTTTTTTAAGGCTTTTTTTTAAGCTTTATTGCAGTGGCTCTAGAGAAGCTTCTTATCTAAAGCTGGCTTAGGCCTACAAGAAAGGTGTAGCCTCACAGTGGTCTCTAATGAATGCCTTGGATGTTCAACAAATTATTCCCATTCTGGCTTGCTAAGATTTGAATGTCCCCCAGTCCCATGAGAGCTCTTGGAATTATTCAGCTTATACCTCTCCAACAGCAGTTCCTTGACAGTCTTGTATCATTTTACCCAATATCTGAGCAACTTAGTATTTAGCCAGTGACTTAAGTGGTCCCTTGTGCAGATTTCTGGCACTATGTGTCCATATAACACCATCTTGCCTGGGACTTTGCCTCACAAATTTCAGCCTTTTCAACCTCCATATATTATAATCTCTCTCTTCAACTCAGAGAGGCCACTGTGCTCTGCATGGGATCCTCATCCCTGTGCTGCAATCTAAACAGCTCTTCCAGGCAGAAAGCCAGGGTGATCACTGGGCTCACTTGATTTGCATCCCTTCTTTCAGGCCTCATAGTTCTACACTACCTGTGGCCCAATCTCTGAAAAACAATTGTTTTATATCTTTGGTCTGGCTTTCCAGTTGTGTACAGCTGGAAAACAACTTTGGTACCAATTCCTTCATCATGGCCAGAATCAGAAGAAGTTCACCGTGATAACTTAAGAAAGAAAAATTTTAAAAAGCAACATATTGGAAGGGCCTAGGGGAATTCACCAAAAGGAGTAATAGCCAAAGAATAGTCCTCAAAAGGGACAGAGACCACAGAAACTCTGGAGATCCAGGGTGTCTTAGTCTGTTTTCACACTGCTGATAAAGGCATATTCGAGACTGGGCAATTTACAAAAGAAAGAGGTTTAATGGACTTACAATTCCACATGGATGTGGAGGCCTCACAATCATGGTGGAAGGCAAAGAGGAGCAAGTCATGTCTTAACATGGATGGAGGCAGGCAAAGAGAGAGAATGAGAAACAAAGCGAAACAGATTTCCCCTTATCAAACCATCAGATCTCATTCACACATCTTATTCACTACCATGAGAACAGTATGGGGGAGCCGCCCCCATGATTCAATTATCTCCCTCTGGGTCCCTCCCACATGTGGGAATTATGGGAGTACAATTCAAGATAGGATTTGGGTGGGGACACAGAGCCAAACCATATCACGGGAGAACTAAGAAACAGTCTCTTCAGGACATAGATGACTGGACGAATTAGCTCCATGCCCATGGGGTCCTTCAAGACTCAAATTTCTGGGAGGAGATATATGGCCTAGTCACAGTCATGGGCTTACCTCTAGGCCAGAGGAGGGCAAGACACTTTGGTTAATGATTCTACCAAGATGATATATGATGGTGGGAGGACAGTTTCCAAAGCAAAACTGGGTTGCTCCTTCCAGAAGCAAGGAGATTGGCCCCTTGGCAGGCAAAAACAACAGAGACACATTACAAAATATTTATGAAAGCAATATTTACGAAAGCACAAAATCTTTAAGTAGGGTTGGCTTTTGAACTCAGAGCCTTGGGGTTTCTTTTTGCTATTTCACCACAAGGCTGCATGAATTCGTTCTTTCCCCTGACATCTCTGCCTTCCCCTCCAACATAGACAGACTTTCTCCACAACAAATCCATTTTATGAGCAACATCTAGACAATAACAAACTTCTCATCAGGCCAGAAATGCCAGTTTATAGCTCATCGAGAACAGAGATTCTCTGAGCCTGCCAATGTTCAAGGAAGACTTCCAGAGAATAAAACTTGCTTGGGGGTGAAGGGCAAGCTTGAACCTGTGTCCTGGGAACAAAACATGCAGCAAAATGCATTTCTTCTTTTCCCACTACTCATAACTACCAGGAGTTGGAAGCACCTTGCCTGAAAGAGAAGGTTGTGTTTTGTGTTTCAAGAGTGAGTCTGAGGTAGCTGCAGGCTAGATTATTAAGCAGATTAATTCAACCAAATATATTGACAAATGCACCAGCAGATAAAGGAAGAAGATGTTCTCTGCTTAGATTATTGTGAGGAAGTTTCTGTGTCCCCACTCTGCCTAGAGGCTAATCAGATGTGTGTGTGTGTGTGTGTGTAACCTCTACAAAACAAAACACCCCAAATCCTTAAAATATCCACAAATGTTGTTTTCTTGTATGATCATACCCATTTCAGAGATGAAAAATCTGAGATACAGTACATGGAACTGTGAGTCAGTGATTAAAAAAAAAAAAAAAAAAAAACCAAGAATTGAGGCCAGGTGTGGTCACTCATGCCTGTAATCCAAGCACTTTAGGAGACCGAGTCGGGCAGATCACCTGAGGTCAGGAGTTCGAGACCAGCCTGGACAACATGGTGAAACCCTGTCTCTACTAAAATACAAAAATGTGCTGGGTGTGGTGGTGGGCACCTGTAGTCCCAGCTACTCAGGAGGCCGAGGCAGGAAAATTGCTTGAATCCAGGCGGTAGAGGTTGCAGAGAGCCAAGATCGTGCCACTGCATTCCAGTCTGGGCCACAGAGTGAGACTCTGTCTCAAAAAAAAAAAGAATTGAGTTCAAAACTGCAGGATAAAACTTTTCTGTATGCCTTGAGAATAATTTTGAAAGCAAGAGAAACGGAAAGGGAGAGAAGGGAGAGGGAGGGGAAAGGACAAAGGAGGTAAGGAAAGCCAAGTTAGCTCTTTGGCTAATTCATGTCTTCAAAGGTGCCTGGGTTTTTGGAGATTTAGAATGCTGAGAGATGCTGTTTGCACACCACCAAGATTCAAGTTGAAATTATAGGCAAGTAAAAGCACCTCCTATCCCATGGCTAACTCCTTTCTCCAGCTTTACATTTTAGCTATGTCCACCCTCAGGTTCTCAACTTAGAAAGAAGTCTTTTTATTCCTTGAGGGGATTTATTTCTTTCTCAAGAAAGAAATCATGGTAATTTCATGCTGATTGAGAAAAGACCAAAATGAGGTTATAAAATTAATTCCTGGGAGGGTTTTAGTCACTTGTATCTTGTTGACTGCTTTGCAAATCTTTTTTTTTTTTTTTTTTTTTTGGCCAGGCACGGTGGCTCATGCCTGTAGTACCAGTACTTTGGGAGGCCGACGTGGGTGGATCACTTGAGGTCAGGAATTTGAAACCAGCCTGGCCAACATGATGACTCCAGGTCTCTACTAAAAATACAAAAATCAGCCAGGTGTGGTGGCACATGCCTGTAATCCCAGCTACTCAGGAGGTTGAGGCAGGAGAATTGCTTGAACCCCAGAGGCGGAGTTTGCAGTGAGCCGAGATTGTGTCACTGCACTCCAGCCTGGGTGACAGAGTGAGACTCTGTCTAAAAAATAAAAATAAAAAATATATATATATGTAAACCCTCTAAGGGTTTTGGTTGCCAGGAGAGAAGAAAATGGAACCCAAAACACTTAGAGGAGGAATGACAGACTCATTTTATAGGACAGTGGGAAGGGATTTGGGGATTAGGAAAACCTTCTGGGGAAGTGTCTGGAGCCTGTGAGGTCTTGAAAAGGACAAATGATCATGTTCCCCATTGTATTTCAGATGCCCAGCACAATGCCTGATCTGCAATAGGTGTTCAGTAAATTATTTGTTGAACGAACGAATGATTAAGTGAGTGAATGTGAATCTCCAGTCGGGCCTAACCTATGTTTTTGCCAAATCAGACTCCAATGCCTTGATAGCTTTGCACCTTTTTTCCCATTCTTTGTTGTCCTGGCAATTGTCTCTGATCCTTTCAAGGCAATAGATGCGACCCTTTTGTGGATTATGAACATCTCTGAGAATCTGCTGAGAGTAACAGGCCCTTTTCTCAAAAAAAAGAATGCACAGACACGTACACACAATTTGGCATATCTTTTCAAGTGAGTGAATGCCCTGAACCTCACATGTGGCCACAGCCTAACAATCTCTGGAGCTTTTCCCACTCCTCTTCCTGTCTCTCTGCCCTGCAGACTTATTTGCTCCTTCACTGGGTCCTCATAGCACTTTTTAAAGTCTTTTCAGTTTTTAGCTTAAAACAACATGTACTTTATTCACAAGTCTGTAATTTGTGCAGAGCTTGGGGGATGCCCTCTGGCTCCACTTCAGGCTGGGGCTGGAATCACCTGAAGGATTACTGCATGGTTTGAATGTGTCCCCCAAATTTCATGTACTGGAAACTTAGATCTCCAAGTTCATATGTTGATGGTATTTGGATGTGGGGCCTTTAGGAGGTAATTAGGGTTAGATAAAGTCATCAGGGTGCAACCCCCATGATGGGACTGGTGGCTTTATGAGCAGAGGAGGAGAGGCCTGAGCTGACACACATATTCTTGCCCTTTCATCATGTGATGCCCTCCACCATGTTATGATGCAGCAGGAAGGCCCTTGCCAGACACTGGCACCTTGATATTGGACTTCCCAGCCTCTAGAACTGTAAGAAATAAATTTCTTTTCTTTTTTTTTTTTTTGAGACAGAGTCTCGCTCTGTCTCCCAGGCTGGAGTGCAGTGGCGCATCTCTGCTCACTGCAAGCTTCGCCTCCTGGGTTCACGCCATTCTCCTGCCTCAGCCTCCTGAGTACCTGGGACTACAGGCACCCGCCACCACGCCTGGCTAACTTTTTGTATTTTTTTTAGTAGAGATGGGGTTTCACGGTGTTAGCCAGGATGGTCTCGATCTCCTGACCTCATGATCCGCCTGCCTCGGCCTCCCAAAGTACTGGGATTACGGGTGTGAACTACCGCGCCCGGCCAATTTCTTTTCTTTATAAATTTTTCTCTAGAAATTACCCAGTCTATGATATTCTGTTATAGTAGCAGAACACAGACTAAGACAATTGCTCACTCACCTGTCCAGAAGCTGTCCAGAGATTGATGCTGAAGAGACCTAAACAGTGGGGAGCTAAAATAGCTGGGGGTCCTCAGGCATCTCCTCCTGTCTCTATGTGGTCTTTCTATGCATTCTCTCTGGCTTATCCAGAGCACTTTAAACATACCTCTCTTACTACTTAACCCACAACGTAGTAGTTGTTATTTGGGCCTGTGGATTGTGGCAATGTACTTAACATCTGTTTCATTGGCAAAACTGTAAATCCTTCAAGGACAAGGACCATAACTTGTTCATCTCTATTTCCTTAAGACCCTAGCAGCTACCTTGTATGTAACTATGTATTTAATATATGCTAGTTGGAATATGCACGTAGGTATGTGTTTATTTTATCATGATGTCCCACTACATTTCAACAAAGAATTAGAATGGAGCTTATATATATACCTCAATACAACAAAATAAAAATGCAAATCAAAGAAATGGGGATAAAGTAAAAATAAAGCTAGGAAAAATGTTAAAATAAAAGATAACAGGCCAGGCATGGTGGCTCGCTCCTGTAATCCCAGCACTCTGGCAGGCCTAGGTGGGCGGATCACAAGGTCAAGAGATCGAGACCATCCTGGCCAACATGGTGAAACCTTGTCTCTACTACAAGTACAAAAATTAGCTGGGCATGGTGGCGCGCACCTGTAGTCCCAGCTACTTGGGAGGCTGAGACAGGAGAATTGGTTGAACCCAGGAGTCAGAGGTTGCAGTGAGCCGAGATCGCGCCACTGCACTCCAGCCTGGCGACAGAGTGAGACTCCATCTCAAAAATAAAATAAAATAAAATAAAATAAAATAAAATAAAATAACTACCCAAAATGCATACCCACAAAGTTGTATATCATTATTGGCAGTGGCTCAGAAGAAGGGGCAAAGAGGGAAATACCCTCATTACTAAAGTTCACAGGGTTGCATACAGATGATCCTCAATTTACAATGGCTCAACTTACAATTTTTCAACTTTATGATGGTGCAAAAGTAACATGCATTCAGTAGAAACTGTACTTCAAGTACCCATACAGCCATTCTGCTTTTTGCTGTTAGTACAGCATTCAATAAACATGAGATATTCAACACTTTATTATAAAATAGGCTTTGTGTTAGACGATTTTGCCCAACTGTAGGTGAATATAAGTGTTCTGAGCTTGTTTAAAGTAGGCTAGGTGATATGGTTGGGCTGTGTCTCCACCCAAATCTCGTCTTGAATTGTAGCTCCCATCATTCCCATGTGTTGTGGGGGAACTCAGTGGGAGGTAATTGAATCATGGGGGCGGTTTCCCCCATACTGTTCTGGTGGTAGTAAGTCTCACGAGATCTGATGGTTTTATAAGGGGTTCCCCCTTTCACTTGGCTCTCATTCTCTCTTGCCTGCTGCCATGTAAGATGTGCCTTTTGCCTTCCACCATGATTGTGAGGCCTCCCCAGCCACGTGGAACCTCTTTTCTTTATAAATTACCCAGTCTTGGGTAAGTCTTTATCAGCCACATGAAAACAAAGTAACACTCTAGGCTAAGCTATGATGTTTGGTAGGTTAGGTGAATTAAATGCATTTTCAACTTATGATAGGTTTACCAGGATGTATTAATAAGTCGAGAAGCACCTGTGTAAGGCAACTGATCACTTGGGAAAACACAGTTTGTGTGAGTAACAAGGTATACAAGAAATGTTCTTCTATTGGTTGCAATTTTATTGCAACTTCCTTGTGATAAAAATGATAGCATATTTATACAATGAATTCTCTGTAATGTGCCTCAATTCAGGTTAAGGGAGGTTCAATACAATAAAATCTACAAGTGGCTAAAACAAAGGGCTTAAAGCTGCAATTCTGTAAGGGTCTGATTTTATCTAAGGACATATTTAAGACCACGTAGTCCAGCTTTTTCTGAAGAGTACACTATGGAATAACAATCTTGGAAAAGCTCTGCCCATAATGGCTTCTGTGGTTGAGGAAAGGTGGGAAACCCACTCATGTCTTCCTCTTGGAAGTGCACAGTAAAACACTAGCATTTTAAAGGCTCTGAGAAGTCCTGCAGTAAGGAAACCCAGCATTTGCCACGTTTCTCTGACTACTGTTGTGCAAGAACCTTGGGGCAGTCTCAAAATGCGACCTAGGTCCACTGATCCTACCAGGAAATGAATTTTTCCTTCTCGTGAGAATAGATGGGAGTAAGGGACTGCTATTCTTTTTTTTTTTTTTTTTTTTTTGAGACAGAGTCTCACTCTGTCGCCCAGGCTGGAGTGCAGTGGGGCGATTTCTGCTCACTGCAAGCTCCGCCTCCCAGGTTCACGCCATTCTCCTGCCTCAGCCTCCCCAGTAGCTGTGACTACAGGAGCCCACCACCACACCCGGCTAATTTTTTTGTATTTTTAGTAGAGACGGGATTTCACCGTATTAGCCAGGATGGTCTCGATCTCCTGACCTCGTGATCCGCCTGTCTCGGCCGCCCAAAGTGCTGGGATTACAGGCGTGAGCCACCGCACCCGGCCACGGACTGCTATTCTTAGGGACGTTATTCTGAACTGTCTCTCCTTTGTCCTAAAAAGACCTAGGAGAGAAACAAAGTAATGTCCGCGAATTTCCTGCTTAAAGCAACTGTTTGTTTGTCTGTTTGTTTTTAATGGTCATAGCTGTAGAAAACAGCATCCTTCTTGTTTGTTTTCTATAGCTATGACCATTACAAAAAGAAAAAAAAAAAGGTTAGGGAGAAACTTGTCCTCTTACATTGCAAATAAAGGAAAAGAAAGGTGTGATTGAATGTTACCGAGAGTTCACAATTTCTGCCACTAAGAAAATAGAAAAGAGTCCTCTCTATAGACATCAGACAAGACCTTTTGATTATCCATAACCTTGATCACAAAATGATCGACACTTGCTCAGGCCAATCAGAAAACCAAAGAGTTGTACCTTCAGCAGATAGATTGCCAGAAGCAGCACGGGCATCGTCTATTTGTTTTGGTATTGCATATGAAAGGAAATCAAGGGTATCTGTTACTCTTTGTCCAGTTCCTGTCTCCTGGTACACTAACATTTTCATCTCAAAAGAATCAAAACGTATCTAGTCCAAAAAGGAAAGGCATGCCTCAATTCTTTTTTTTTTTTTGAGATGGAGTCTCGCTCTGTCGCCCAGGCTAGAGTGCGGCAGCGTGATGTCAGTTCATTGCAAGCTCCGCCTCCCAGGCCCACACCATTCTCCTGCCTCAGCCTCCCGAGTAGCTGGGACTACAGGCTTCCGCCACCACACCTGGCTAACTTTTTGTATTTTTAGTAGAGACAGGGTTTCACCGTGTTAGCCAGGATGGTCTCGAACTCCTGACCTTTTGATCCGCCCGCCTCAGCCTCCCAAAGTGCTGGGATTACAGGCGTGAGCCACCGTGCCCGGCCAAGGCATGCCTCAGTTCTACATGCCATAGAACAATCCCAGAGTCTTTTCTTCACAGAATACTTGTTAATATCCACTTAATATTCTGTGGAACACACTGGAAATCGGTGATTAAGTACATAGAAGGACTGCAGAGTCTTTAGGTCAATGGTTCTCAAACTAAGTTCCACAGAACAGAGTCTCAGAGGCTGCTAGGGAGGGATGGAGAGGTCCTTGGCAGGCAGAGGTCTGGGCCCTCAGCCTCAGTTCAATTGTGGCGGATTTTTTTATTTTTATTTTTTTTCCTGAGACAGTCTGGAGTCTGGTTCTGTCTCCCAGGGCCAGTGGCACGATCTTGGCTCACCGCAACCTCTGCCTCCTGGGTTCAAGTGATTCTCCTGCCTCAGTCTCTTGAGTAGCTGGGACTACAGCACGTGCCACAACGCCCAGC
Source organism: Gorilla gorilla gorilla (assembly GCF_029281585.2). Lineage (NCBI taxonomy): Eukaryota > Metazoa > Chordata > Mammalia > Primates > Hominidae > Gorilla > Gorilla gorilla. The sequence continues at coordinate 131,975,948 of NC_073234.2, forward strand.
TGATTTTTGTAGTTTTATTAGAGACAGCATTTCACCATGTTGTCCAGGCTGTTCTCAAACTCCTGACCTTAGGTGATCCTCCCACCTTGACCTCTTAAAGCACTGGCATTACAGGCATGAGCTACGGTGCCCAGCTGAATTATCTTTTTTTCTACATAAAAACTTGTTAGGAAAAAAAAGTTTCTGTTACTTAAAATTAGAAAATATTTGAGAGCCACTGCTTTAAACAGAGCTCCATATACATTATTTTTCACAGCTGAGATTCTGATAAGGCAAACGATCTTAGTTATATTCTTAGCAAGAACCTGGGGGCAGAAATTTAATTATTTTAGATTAAAAGCAGAACCATGGCAAAACAGCATAAACAAATAAAAGATTTGCAACTATATAATTCATAAAGGATTAATATCGTCTTCCTTTTTCTTTTTCTTTTATTATTTTTTCGAGACGGAGTCGCTCTGTCGCCCAGGCTAGAGTGCAGTGGCGTGATCTCGGCTCACTGCAACCTCTGCCTCCTGGATTCAAGCAATTCTTCTGCCCCAGCCTCCCAAGTATCTGGGATTACAGGTGTGCGCCACCACACCTGGCTAATTTTTGTGTTTTTAGTAGAGATGGGGTTTCACCATGTTGGCCAGGGTGGTCTCAAATTCCTGATTTCAAGTGATCCACTCGCCTTGGCTGCCCAAAGTTCTGGCATGAGCCACTGCGCCCAGCTGATATCCTTAATTTATAAGACAATCTTACAAAATAAAAAGACCAATAGCCCAGGCAAAACATGGGGCAAGGCTGCAGCTCTCACAGAAGTAGAAATGCAAATGGCCAACGAGCATATGAAAAGATGCTCAGCCTCACTTGTCAGGCAAATGCAAATGAGAACAATGAGATACTATTTTTTACCCATCAGATTGGCAAAAATTGAACATATGTGTAACATCCAGAGCTCGTGAGGGTGTAAGAAATCCAGTTCCTTTGAACACCATTGGGGGAGGTCTGTAAATTATTATAACGTGGTGGAAAATCAACTTGGTATTTTTGAAAATTTAAGCTGTGGCCCAGGACTCCTATTTCTGAGAATATATCCACCAGAAATGAAAATGTCAGTATACAAAGACATAAATCTATAAAGAAATTTATTGCAATATCGTTTGTAATAGTTAAAAAAAAAAACTGGAAGCAGTCTGAATGTACATTAACAAAAACATGGTTGAGCAAGTCATGATATATTTATATTAAGAAAAACAGTGCAGGTATTAAAAATTACAAAATAGGCTGTCGCAGAGGCTCACACCTGCAATCTACCACATAAGGAGGCCGAGGTGGGCAGATCTCTTGAGCCCAGGAATTCAAGAACAACCTGGGCAATATGGCAAAACTCCACTTCTACAAAAAATAAAAAATAAAAAAATAGCTGGTTGTGGTGGCGTGCCCCTGTGGTCCCAGCTATTTGGGAGGCTGAGTTAGGAGGATTGCTTGAGTCCAGGAGGTCAAGGTTGCAGTGAGCTATGATCATGCCACTGTGCTCCAGCCTGGGGGACAGAGCGAGACCCTGTCTCAAAAAGAAAAAAAAAAAAAGCATACAAACACACATACACATTTTTGTATTTTTTTAATTTTAGTAATTTTTAGTATTTTTGTATTTTTAGTAGAGACAGGGTTTTGCTATGTTGGCCAGGCTGGTCTTGAACTCCTGACCTCAAGTGATCCACCAGCCTGAGCCTCCCAAAGTGTTGGGATTACAGGCCTATATATTTAAATATAATACATCTGAACATAGTGGCTGGGAGATAGCCCTGCAACACCTTGTTAAATATTTAAAAAGCAAATGGCGGGCGCAGTGGCTCACGTCTGTGATCCCAACACTTTGGGAGGCCCAGGAGTTCAAGACCAGCCTGACCAACATGGAGAAACCCCGTCTCTACTAAAAATACAAAAATTATCCGGGCTTGGTGGTGTGTGCCTGTAATCCTAGCCACTCAGGAGACTGAGGCAGGAGAATCGCTCCAACCCAGAAGGCGGAGGTTGCGGTGAGCCAAGATGGTGCCATTGCACTCCAGCCTGGGCAACAACAGCGAAATTCAGTCTCAAAAAAAAAAAAAAAAAAAAAAGCAAGCAAATATTATTCAATTTTTATTAAAAAAAAGAAAGAAGAAAAAAAGTCAAACTCCGAAAGGGAGTTTCTGTATGTTTTTGTAAATGAAGAAAACAGGAAGGAAACATTTATATCAAATTCTTAGCAGTGAATGAATCAGGGAGTTGCACTGGAGAGCAGTGGAGTGGCTATTAACTTTATTTTAGATAATTCTTTATTGTTTGAATTGCTACAAAAGATATACATGACTTTCATAATTCAAATGATCAGTATCTTTAAAAACAGAATTAGGGGTAAAAATTCAAAGCAAATCATATTACTTTGACAATCACTCAAAGGCAGGGTGGGCCTGCCTTCCTGGAACTAAGTCTTAGAGACCCACCTGAGGTTTGTGTCTTAATAGAAGGCACCCCAGTTAGGCATAGAGTTAAGTTGAAGGACTGCTTTTCAATAAAGCCAAGATTTCCCTTGAAAAACAGTCTTGACTCTTCTCTAATACATGCCAAAGGCTTGAATAAGACCCCAAAATAATGTACTATAGAACAGGTGTCAGCAGATGTCTTCTGTAAAAGAACAGATAGTAAATATATGATGGTGTGTGGCTGTAACATATACAGTTTCTGCCACAACTACTCAGCTCTGTTGTTATTTGCAAAAATAGCCTTACACAATGTGTAAGCGAATGAGGATGGCTGTGTTCCAATACAATTTTATTTATAAGAGAAGTAGCTGGCCAGATTTGACCCGGGGCTATAGTCTGCCGACCACTGGTATAGAACATGGGCATAATGATCTTTTAGAAGCAAACTTTTAAGGCCGAGTGAGGTGGCTCATGCCTGTAATCCCAGCACTTTGGGAGGCCGAGGTGGGTGGATCACCTGAGGTCAGGAGTTCGAGACCAGACTTACCAACATGGTGAAACCCCGTCTCTACTAAAAATACAAAAATTAGCTGGGCATGGTGGCGACTGCCTGTAGTCCCAGCTGCTCGGGAGGCTGAAGCAGGAGAATCGTTTGAACCTGGGAAGTGGAGGTTGCAGTGAGCCAAGATCCTGGCATAGCAGTCCAGCCTGGTCGGCAAGAATAAAACTCTGTCTCAAAAACACACACACACACACACACACACACACACACACACAAAACAAAAAACAAAAACAAAAAAACAACAACAACAAAAAAAGAAACAAATGGAAGTATATGTAATTTTAAATAGAAGTATATGTAATGTGCATACAATAAAAGTATACAAATAATTTTTAAGAAGGGAACACCTCTTTGTAAGTGCCACCCAGATGAAGATATACAATGTCACCCAAACCCAAAAGTGTTCCTCCTGCGCCTCCGAGTCATCCCCATCACCACTGCCAAAGCTAACCGCAGATTAGACTTAGAGCCTCCACATTTGTTTTCATTAGTTTTCAACCTTATGTAAATGAAATCATATAGCTCGTTCTTTCACTCAATGGCATGTTAGTGAGTGTATGTGTGATTGTATGGGTTTGTCCAACTTCAGGCTATATTGCATAATGCCACATGCAGCGTTGCATTTATAGCATTGAACAAATATGCCACAATTTACTTATCTTTTCCACTATGATAATATTTGGGTGGTTTCTAGTTTGAGGCTATTATCAATAATGCCACTATGAACATTCTTGAACATATCTTTGGACCCATATTTACACATCACTACTAGGCATATTCTTGGAGTGTGTATGCTTATGTTCAGCTTTAGGAAATGCTACTAAACAATTTTCTGAAGTGGTTGTACTAATTTGGACTCCCACCATCTGTATACAAGGGTATCAGCTTCTCTAAGCATTAACAACACTTGGTATTAACAGGTTTTCTTTTCTTTTTTTTTCCTGTAAACTTAGCCATTTTTACATGTGCAAGTGTAAAATTTATATATAGTAAGGTGCAAAAATCTTAGCTAAGTTTTATTTACATATGTAAAAATCTCACTGTGGTTTTAATTGCATTTAATTGACTAATGATATTGACTCCTTTTTGACAGGTTTATTGGCCATTTGGATTTCTCTTTTGTAAAAAGCTTGTGTGTTTTGCCAATTATTTTTTAATTGCATTTTTTTCTTATTAATTTGCAGGCATCCTTTTTAAATATTCTGAATATGAATCCTCTGCTTGATATCTTTAGTTCAACTATCTTCTCCCATTCTGTGGTTTGCATTTTTGTTCTCTAATGGGATATTTTGATGAACAGAAGTTCTTAATTTTAATGAAGTCCAATTGATCAACTGTTTGCCCTTCCTTCCTTCCTTCCCTCCCTCCCTCCCTCCTTTCTTTCTTTTTCTTTGTTTCTTTCTTTCTTCTTTCTTTCTTCTCTTTCTCTTTCTTTCTTTTTCTTTCTTTCTTCTTTCCTCTTTCTCTCTTTCTTTCCTTCTCCTCTCTTCCCTTCCTCCCTCTCTCCCTCCCTCCCTACCTTCCTTCCTTCCTTCCTTCAACAGGCTCCTGCTCCATTGTCCAGGCTGGAGTGCAGTGGTGTGATCTCAGCTCACTGCAACCTCTGCCTCCTGGACTCAAGCCATCCTCCCATCTCAGCCTCCCAAGTAGCTGGGGCCTGCCACCCCCAGCTACTTGGCAGGTGCACTGCCACCACACTCCGCTAATTTTTGTATTTTTTTCTGTAGAGATGTGGTTTCTCCATGTTGCCCAGACTGGTCTCAAACTCCTGGCCTCAAGCAATCCGCCTACCTCAGCCTCCCAAATTGCTGGGATTACAGGCATGAGCCACTGCACCCAGCCAGCTGTTTTCTTTATGGTTAGTATTTTTTTCTTTTTCTTTCCTTTTTTTTTTTTTTTTTTTTTTTGATAGAGTCTGTCTTAGTCACCCAGGTTGAAGTGCAGTGGCATAATCTTGGCTCACTGCAACCTCCGCTTCCTGGGTTCAAGCGATTCTCATGCCTCAGGCTCCTGAGTAGCTGGGACTACAGGAGTGCACCATCATGCCTGGCTAATTTTTGTGTTGTTAGTAGAGATGGGGTTTCACCATGTTGGCCAGGCTGGCCTCAAACTCCTGACCTCAGGTCATCTGCCTGCCTGGGCCTCCCAAAGTGCTAGAATTACAGGCGTGAGCCACTGCGCCCAGCCTATGGTTAGTATTTTCATGTCCTGTCTTAGAAATGTTTCCCCATCCTGAGGACATAAGGATATCCTCCCATGTCATATCCTAGATTTATTGTTTTAGTTTACACATTTCAGTCTACAACCATCATAGTAATCATAACCAGAAATATATAATGGGTAGACATGACCCATTGCAATATTTTCAGTCCCTCATGGTCTTCCAGAACTTTCTGTTGCCCATGAGAGGTGGAGTCTATTTCCCCTTCCCTTCAACCTGGGTTGGCCTCTATGACTGTTTCAACCAATAGAATAAAGCGGAAGAGGCACACGTATCCTTCCAAAGATAGCTCAGAGAAGGTAATATGGCTTCCACCTGGCCCTCTCTCATTCTCTCAGGACACATGCTTTGGGTGCTGTGATCACCACATAAGAAGTATGATTCTAGGCCAGGCATGGTGGCTCACGCCTGTAATCCCAGCACTGTGCGAGGCTGAGCGGATGGATCACCTGAGCTCAGGAATTCGAGACCAGCCTGGCCAACATGGCGAAACCCTGTCTTTACTAAAATTAGCCAGGCATGGTGGAGCATGCCTGTGATCCCAGCTACTTGGGAGGCTGAGGCACAGAATCGCTTGAACCCAGGAGGCGGAGGTTGCAGTGAGCTGAGATTGTGCCACTGCACTCCAGCCTGGGCAATAGAGTGAGACTCAGTCTCAAAAAGCACAAAAAAACAAAGAAACAAATCTGGTTCCCTGAAGCCACCACATCGGAGAGATCACATGGAGAAACCACATCGAGATAGAGAGAGACGCCCAAGGAACCAGCTCTTCTGGCCACCAGCTCCACAGGTCTTCCTGATCCATACACCAGACTTGAGTGTGAAGAAGCCTTCTAGGTGACCCCAACGGTAGCCACATGTGACATCCTGAGCTAGAATTGTCCAGTCAAGCTGCTTATGAATCTTTATTCTACAGAAACCGTGAAGGATAACAAATGAATCCAGCCCGGCATGGTGGCTCATACCTGTAATTCCAGCACTTTGGGAGGCTGGGGAGGGAGGATCACCTGAGGTCAGGAGTTCAAGACCAGCCTGGCCAATATGGTGAAACCCCGTTTCTGTAAAAATACGAAAGTCAGCCGGGCATGGTGGCAGGCACCTGTAATCCCAGCTACTCAGGAGGCTGAAGCAGGAGAATCACTTGAACCTGGGAGGTGGAGGTTGCAGTGAGCCCAGATCGCACCACTGCACTCCAGCTTGAGCAACAGAGCAAGACTCCATCTCAAACAAACAAACAAACAAACAAACAAATGAACATTGTTTTAAGCCACTATGGTTTGGGCTTATTCGTTACCCGGCAATAGATGATTGCAACAGGAGGCAAGAAGGCCAGCCATCTCTCCACACTCTAACCTGGCACTAATTTGGAGGGGGATAGGCTTGGTCTCCACCCCTGCTCCTTATTTCAAGGGTGTGTTCTCAACCCCCAAAGGCAAAGAAGGCCTTGACTTTCCCTTAGAGAGCCTCATTTCCATCTTAGTGCCTATGCAAGTAGCAGAGCACATTCATGAAAAGAGAAAGAGTCCTGGAGATTTAAGAGATGGGAAAGATGAGATAAGAAAGATAAGAAATCCCCCTTGGCAACCCCTGAAGAGTAGTGAGGTTTTGGTGCTCATCCAGAGAGATTAGCAAGGAACACTTGAGGAGTATCAGTCAGAAAGATCCATGAGGGGCTTGGGGGACACTTTATTCCTCAAAAAGAGGAAATAAGGCAGATTTCACGGAGATCTCCTGGCTCTGGAGCGCCTACCTCTCAGCTTTGGCTCCAAGGAGATTCAGCAGCTCAGGGTGGAGAAAGCTCATTCCAAGTGGGCCCAGGACCTACAGGAAGCCTCTCTGAAACAGCCCAAGGGAAACGCTGATTCTACTTACTGGTGGCTGAGGGAAATCAAGGTGGTTGCTTCATTTATAGGACTATACTTCTCCCTTTTTAAATACATGCTGATATAATTTGTATATTTATCCCCACCCAAACTCATGTTGAATTGTAATCCCCAATGCTGGAGGTAGGGCCTGGTGGGAAGTATTGGGATCATGGGGACAGATCCTTCATGAATGGCTTGGGCCATCCCTCATGAATGGCTTGGGCCATCCGTTTGGTGAGAAGTGAGAGATCTGATGGTTTAAAAGGGTGTGGCCCCTTCCCCTCACTCTCTCTCTTGCTCCTGCTTTTGCTGTTGACATGCCTGCTCCCCCTTTGCCTTCTGCCGTGATTGGAAGCTTCCTGAGACCTCCCCAGAAGCAAATGCTGCTACACTTCCTATATAGCCTGCAGAATGGTAAGCCAATAAAACCTCCTTTCAGGATGCAGTGAGCTGAGATCACGCCACTGCACTCCAGCCTGGGCGACAGAGTGAGACTCCGTCTCAAAAAACAAAATGAAACAAAACAAGCAAACAAAAATTACCCAGTCTCAGGTATTTCTTTTGTTGTTGTTTTTGGTTGGTTGGTTGGTTTCGGAGCATGGTCTGACACCTGGGCTGGAGTGCAGTGGTGCAATCATTGTTCACTGCAATCTCAACTTCCAGTCTCAGGTGATCCTCCTGCCTCAGCCTCTTAAGTAGCTGAGACTACAGGTGCGCACCACCATGCCCAGCTAATTTTTGTTTTTCTTGTAGAGATGGGGTTTTGCCATGTTGCCCAGGCTGGTCTTGAGAACTCCTGGGCTCAAGTGGTCCACCTGCCTTGGCTTCCCAAAGTGCTGGGATTACAGGCATGAGCCATCGTGTCTGGCCCAATCTCTGTGTCATCATTGTCATATGGTGTTCTTTCTGTGTGTCTCTGTCTAGACGTGGCCATCTTCTTACAAGGACACTAATCTTATTGGATTAGGAGCCTACTCTGCGTCAGTAGAACAGCCTAACACTCATGCTTAACCTGCTAATAATGACAAGAACACCTACCTCTATCTGCAGTCATGTGATTTACTTGTTTGCCTGTTTATTCCCTGCCCCCACCCCCACCCTCACCCTGCCAGAGCAGCTGTAGGAGATGGGAGACTTTATTCCTGTGGCTCTTGCCACCTCCTCTGCACCTAACCCAGTGGCAGGCACAGAGAGGGGCTCTGAAATTATTTCCTGAATGAATGGGTAAATGAATGAATGACGAAGTCAGTACATGATAATAGCAATCCTTGATGAGTGCCTGCCTGATGCAAGCACTGTACATAATTTTCTTTCTTTTTTTTTTTTGAGACAAAGTCTCACTCTGTCACCCAGGCTGGGGTGCAATGGTGCAATCTCGGCTCACTGCAACCTCCACCTCCCAGGTTCAAGCAATTCTCATGCCTCAGCCTCCCGAGTAGCTGGAATTACAGGCATGCACCACCACACCCCGCTAAATTTTGTAGTTTTTGTAGAGACAGGGTTTCGCCATGTTGGCCAGGCTGGTCTCAAACTCCTGACCTCAAGTGATCCAGCCACCTCGGCCTCCCAAAGTGCTGGGATGACAGGCGTGAGCCACCACGTCCAGCCTGTACATGATTTCCTGTCCTCCTTCAGCCTTGCCTCCAGGGAGGGATGGTTTCCTGGTTTTCCAGAGGTTAGAAAACTTGCTTGAAGTTCCAGAATCACTAAGGGCAGAATCCCATTTCAAACTCAGCCCTTCTGAACTCCTGGGCTCAAGCCATCCTCCCACCATGCCTGGCTTATTTTAAAATGTTTTGTAGAGACTGGGTCTTGCTACGTTGCCCGGGCTAGTCTCGAACTCCTGACCTGAAGCGATCCTCCCACCTAAGCCTTCTAAAGCTCTGGGATGACAGGCGTGAGCCACAGCACGCGACCTTTTTATTTTTTTTATTTTTGTATCAAGCTCTTTACTCCCGAGCGCACTCTTAGCCACTCTTAGTCTGCAGGGAATCCACCCACGCTTTTTCCTTTCTTGAGATAAGACAAGAGTGTTTTCCCAAAGGGCCTTGAGCACCAGAGAGCAGAACTCCAAGCTGCTGTGCTGGGCGTGGACCAGGCCCCGCATGGAGCCCACACAGAGCCTCTGACTTAGGCCGGGGGTTCTCATCCCATTTCCGTGGCCTGGGAACTCAGGGGGAAAGAGCAATTAAATTAGAGGGGTCAAAGAAGGAGGAGGAGGGTGGGGAGCTGGTGGCCAGAACCAGAAAGGCCAGATTTCAATTTGCATAATAATTTTGTTAGCAACAATGGTCATCCAGGACATCTCTTTAAAGGCTGTAATGTTAATTTAATGGGAAAAAAGCTAATACAATTCCCCCAGAATTTTTCAATTAAATTAATGCGATGGGCTTTAATGGATAGCTTAAGTAGAGAGCGTGAATAGGAGAAATATTGCATAAATTATCCATACATTTATATATGTGCTGCCCGTATATATAATCTCTCCGCTCTAAGGTTTTGACTTGTGAGAGGTCTTATGCTTAAATCTGGCAACAAGTTATGACTCTATTTCAATTAAAGTGACCCTTTTATCATTCAAAGAAGCGGGGGGATGCTCCTTCCCATGGAGCTTCCACACAGCCCTTCCTTTCAACAACACACCAGAAGATTCCAGTCTTAAAGAAACAGAAGGCTCGTGTAACAATAACCCATGAGAACACACATGTGCACAGAAAGTCGATGATGTGAGAAATCTGTAGATGCAGAATCTCGTTCCCTGCTCTCTGCTCCCCAAAGACACTTGATGGAGCAGAAAATAAAATGGATTAAATTTCAAGGACCCCTTTATCTTCTTGAGCCTATATTTATTTGTTCCTATGTTCCATTTAGCAGATGTTTACTGGACACCCACTAAATGCTGGATGCTGTTCAAGGTGCTTCAGGGAATCGTGCAGTGAGCAATCAGATGTGATCACTGTCCACAGTATACTGTCCCTCTTGGTCAAATCTCATAACCATTTACAAAATGGTGCTGATTTATTTCTGTAAAAAATGCAAGATAATATAAATTCAGGTAGCCTTTTCGTGCCTCCATTTGATTCTAACTCCCTTCATTTAATTTAATTATTTTAATTTTTCTTTTTTTGAGACAAGGTCTTGCTCCATGGCCCAGGCTAGAGTGGAGTGGTGTAATCACAGTTTACTGCAACCTTGACCTCCCAGGCTTAAGTGATTCTCCCACCTCAGCCCCCCTGAGTAGCTGAGACTACAGGCATGTGCCACTGCATCAGTGAGCACTTTAAAATTTTTTAAAATTTAAAAATTTTTTTGTAGAGACAAGCTTCTGCTGTGCTACCCACGTTGATCTTGAACTGCCAGGCTCAAGCAATACACCTGCCCTGGCCTCCCAAAATATTGGGATTACAGGCATGAGCCACTGCATCTGGTCAAATGGAAGCATTGATTTTAAATTTTTTAAGTTTTTAACTATTATGGATACATAAGAGTTGTCTATGTGATATGGCTTGAACATATGTCCTTGCCAAATCTCATGTTGAAATGTGATCCCCAGCGTTAGAGGTGAACCTGGTGTTTGGGTGGTGGGGATGGATCTCTCATGGCTTGGTGCTGTCCTCACAATAGCAAGTGAGCTCTCACGAGATCTGGTTAAGTGTGCGGCATCTCATCCCCCACTCTCTCCCTTCTTGCTCCTGCTTCCCCCTTATGACTTGCCAGCTCCTGCTTCACCTTCCACCATGAGTAAAAGCTCCCTGAGGCCTCCCCAGAAGCCAAGCAGATGCCAACACCATGCTTCCTGCAGCCTGCAGAACTGTGAACCAATTAAACCTCTTTTCTTTATAAATTACCTTATCTCATGTATTCCTTTATAGCAATGCAAGAACAGCCTAACACACCATGCCTTTATTTATCACTTGTAAAATAAAGATAATAATTGTGTTAGCCTTAAATCAGTGTCCAAGATGGCCCCAACCATCTCACTGCCTCCTATGGGCCTTGTTCACATCTTTGTATAGGACACTCCCACACTGAGTAGTGTACCAGGTAGCATGTTGTAGAAATGGGAGGCTGTGACTTCTAAGGCAAGGCTATGGAAGACATTGCAGCCTCTTCTTTGCTCTCTCTTTTGGCTCATTTGCCGAAAGAGAGGGAGGCCAGCCACCATGTTGTGAGGACATTCCAGTAGCCCTGCAGGGAGGTCTGTGTGATGAGGAACTGAGGTCTCCTGCCAATGGTCAGATCACCTTGCCAACAGCCACATAAGCGAATCACCATGGAGCAGATCCTCCAGCCCCCAATGAGCCTTCAGATGAGACTGCAGCCCCAGCCAACATCTCAACTGCACCTTCATGAGAGAATAGCCAGCTAAGCCACTTCCAGATTCCTGACCCACAGAGACCTCATAAAGTAGTGTTGATTGTTGCCTTAAGCCACTAAGTGTCAAGAATAATTTGTGATGCATCAATAAATAAATGAGATGGTTTTCTCCCTTTCCTGCTGGACGTAGGTGAAATTACAGTGGAGGCAAAGTAGGTTTTCTCATTAAGGTCCCCACACCTGCTTTCTGCTTGCTTACCTTTCCTAAAGCAGCACCCCTGCCCCCTTGCTTAAGCTTGTAGCTGATGCAAGTTTAATATGACCACTGTCAGAGGTATTGTCATTTTAATTACAGTCTCTTGAAAATCAAAAAAGGATTTCAAGCCCAAAGAAATGAAGGTCTCCAGGTAAAATCTCTGTAAACTGGGAAGCTGTTAGGTGATGGGAGCTTCCAGGGATCCTCAAATCACCTCTCCAGGGATCCATGCTTTTTTACTCAACTCCTAGCATGTCAGCAGCCGAGACAAAAAGGGCACACAAGTGCTGGCACTGACTTATTTCCAGTTGTTTTTTGTTTTTTTTTTTTTTTTTGCATCAATCTTTGTTTCCAGAGGCTATTTTCCCCCATCTTAGGCTATGATGGTTCATGATCTGCTGATAGGAAAAATAAAAAGCTAAGTGAGGTTTTCACTGATTGAACTCCAAAACTGGGCTGGGTGCGGTGGCTCATGCCTGTAATCCCAGCACTTTGGGAGGCTGAGGTGGGCAGATCACGAGGTCAAGAGTTCAAGACCAGCCTGGCCAACATGATGAAACTGTGTCTCTACTAAAAAAAAAAAAAAAAAAAATTAGCCGGGTGTAGTGGCAGGTGCCTACAATCCCAGCTACTTGGGAGGTCAAGGCAGGAGAATTGCTTGAACCCAGCAGGCAGAGGTTGCAGTGAGCCGAGATAGTGCCACTGGACTCCAGCCTGGGCAACAGAGCAAATCTCCATCTGAAAAAAAAAAAAGAAAAAGAAAAAAGAAAAAAACCCTCCAAAACTGACCAACAGAGAGCATTCATGAAGGCTTGGCCACACCAGCCCACGGAGGTAGCTGCAGACTTGCATGGAGCCCCATGTTGGAATCTTGGCTCTGCCACTTACTGGCTGCAGAAGAATGAGCAAGCCTGTTGACCTCTCTGAGCTTTGTTTTCTCTCCCGTAAAGTGGCGATATTAATAGTTGTCTCATAGCCTGGCACGTAGGAGGAGCTGAATGTATGCTGCTGCTGCTCTTATATGGCACCCTATGGAGAGTGTGTCAGAGGCAGGAGGAAATAGCATTTCTGCTCAGCATCTCTCAAACTATTTAATTTAACCTTTCAAGGACTGACACCTAAGGGAGATGACGAACCTACAGCACTAGGTGGTGAGCGCTTTCTGTCCAGTGAGCCCACCTACCAAGAACTCCACTGCCTGCCAGGGTAGGTGGCTTGCTCTGTGCTGATTTCTCAAGAGAGTGCCCCTCTGAAACTGACTACTGTGTTGGCCCCTTTCCCAGGAGGCATAAGGGTGACAGCAAGGGGGCAGGGGAGCCAGAGCTCCTTAGGGGAGCAGAGGAATTCTCTCCTTGGTGGGATCAACTCTGATTTGAAGTGGAGACAGGCTGAGAGCTTGAGTCTCCAAGGGCAACACATTTGGGGGAGTCATGGTGTGTCTGCCTCTGGAGCAGCAGAGCAGAGAATGCGGGACTCTTGGTTTCTTCACTTGGTTTGTACAAGGATGTGACTCAAGGGTTAGCCCAGCCATCTTCACCACCATGTGGACAAAGTCAGTCTGCAGGAAGAGAGAGGGACACACAGCTTCTACTTAACCATTTCCTTCTGTTTCTGAGCAGACACCTGGATCCTTGTCCTTGACAACATAGTTTTAGACTACCCTTGATGATATACAACAGAAACAGAATGGGAATTAACCAGGCAAATGAGCATTAACTCCTCTGTACTGTAAAAGAAAGTGAGCAGGCAGTGTCACAGAAATCATGTAGCCAGACGAGAGCCATCAATGATCCATGTTTGCCCTTGATAAGAGCTGCTCTTTGCACCTATAAAGGAGAAAAGAGGTGGTGACTGAGCAATGATCAAGAGAGCACCCATTAACTAGTCCCTCCATCCTTGCGTCCATATATCAACTCAACCACTCATTCATCCATCCACCCATCCATCAATCCATCAGTCTGTTGATCCAGTCAGGCAGCCAACCATTCATCCATCCACCCACCCATCCATCTTTCCATCCATTCATCCATCCATCATCAACTCATCATCCCTTCATCCATCTACCTACCCATCCATGCATTGTATCCATTCATCCATCCATCCACCCATCCAACCATTCACCCATTCACTCAGCAAACTGTCATGGAGCACCTTTCATATCCTTGGCCCTATGAGAGATTTCCAGTTCAATGAACATTTATTAAAAGAGTATCCATCAACTTATCCACCCCATCCATCCATCCAGTCACCCATCCAACCATCCACATGACCACTCCACTACCATATCTTCCAACTTGCAAGAAATGTTATCTGGCAAAGCAGTAACAGCTCTGCGCCTGCTCTGCTAGATGCTGAGGATGCAAAGAAAAATAAGCCAGGGTCCCTCAAGGAGTTTACAGTTTGGTTGTAGGTGGGGGATAGAAATGTAAACATCCAGTAGAGTAAGGAAAGTACTGAAGGAACACAGAGGAGGCCAAACCGTCCATAGTTTACATTGGCCCACCACAGTGGGATTGGGGTTGCCCAGAGCTGAGCAGTGTCCTCACTCAATCACCACCATATATAACTGCATATTTTGTGGGGAGTCAGTGAGGTGGGAGAAGAGCTAACTCATCACAGTGGACAAGTTTTATTTGACTAACACCTTTTGAGAGAACCACTGCTCTCCACTTCTCAGTCATTGTAGTTCAGAGACAGCTGAACCCACCCATCTGCTCCAGGCCTGGCTAAGGAGAAAACCAAATACGCCTGGCCACTGGAACAGGCTCTGAGAGGTAGCCATTGAAGCCATCCTGGGGACCTTGGCTGTCCTGGGGAAAAGGGCAGAGTCTCCTTCTAAAGCTGATGAGCCTGGAGCTGCTGGGACCCATGCTTCCCACCATGAAGAAGGAGGGTGTCTGAGAATGATGCCCAAAGGGAAGCATTGCTGAGAAGAGAGAGAGCAGGGGATGAAGGCATTGGTTGAGCTTCTGGATCCAGCTGCGCTGAAAGCCGCAATAGAGACCTCGCCTGATACATTAACAGAAAAATCCCTCATTTGGTCTCAGTTAGTCTATGGTGGCTTCCTCCACAAACTTGGGGGCATTTGGAAAGGAGCAGGAACTGCTTTGCCAGGTAATGATGCTTGCATGTTGGGAGATACAGTGGATGGATGGATGGATGGATGGATGGATGGATGGATGGATGGATGGATGGATTGATGGATGGGGTGGATATATTGATGGATACTATCTTAATCACCAGTCACTCACAGCTTCAAGTACAAAAAGTGACTCCTATCAAGGGCAGATAGTGTTCACTGATTCTCTCATTCAGTCAATAATTGGCCTGAATTTTAGTTTCAGCCCTGCCTCTAACCAGCTGTGTGACCTTGGGTTAGATGCTCTCCCTCTCTGGGCTTCAGACACATCAACTGTAAAGTGAATGAATTATATTACATCACATTTCTTGAAGCATAATCAGAACAGTAGTCCTTTGGGATACACTGGAAAATAAACTATATTTATGGGTTGAATTGTGTCTTGCAAAAGAGATATGTTGAGGTACTGCCGGTACCTCAGAATGAGACGTTATTTGGAAATAAGATCATTGTAGTTAGTTCAGATGAGATCATACTGAAGTAGAGTGGGCCCCTAATCTAACAGGATTGGTGTCCTTGTAAGAAGACGGCCACATGTAGACAGAGAGACCCAGAGAAAGAACAGCATGTGACAATGATGAAACAGTTTGGGCCAGGCACGGTGGCTCACACCTGTAATCCCAGCACTTTGGGAGGCTGAGGAGAAAGGATCACTTGAGCCCAGTAGTTTGAGACCAGCCTGAGCAACACAGAGAGACCCCATATCTACAAAAAATAAAAATAATGAGCCAGGCATGGTGACGGGTGCCTGCAGTTCCAGCTACTCGGGAGGCTGAAGCAGGGGAACTGCCTGAGCCTGGGAGGTCGAGGCTGCAATGAGCCATCTTCTTGCCACTGCACTCCAGCCTGGGTGACAGAGCAAGACCCTGTCAAAAAAAAAAAAAAAAAAAAAAAAAGACAAAGGAAAAGAAAAAGGAACAGAGATTGGAGCAATACAGCTACAATCCAAGGAACACCAAAGATTGCTGGCCACCACCAGAAGCCAGGAACAGACAAGGAAGGATTCTCTACAGATTTCAGAGGGAGCACAGTCCCATCAACACCTTGATTTCTGACTTCCAGCCTCCAGAACTGTGAGACAATAAATTTCTGTTGTTTAGCGCTCACGCACCTCCAATGTGTGGCACTTGGTTAGAGCAGCCCTAGGAGACTAATCCAGGAGTCAAGGACGCTTGCTAATTCTGCATACTGTACTCCTCTGAGATCCATCATGCACACTATTGTATTAAAGGCTCTAAGAAGTCCTCCCGTAAAGACCCGTTTAAATGCATCTAATCCAGCACTTCCACAACTTCTTTGATGACTCCTAAGATTAGATCTCTAAGATCTTTTGCGACTGCAACTGCGTGGGGTGTTAGGAAGCAGACAAGCAATGAATATGGGTGAATCTGGCTGAATGTCTATACTTTTTATATTTCAACTTTTTATTTATTTATTTTTTATTTATTTATTTATTTTTTCTGAGACGGAGTCTCACTATGTCACCCAGGCTGGAGTGCAGTGGTGCAATCTCGGCTCACTGCAATCTCCACCTCCCAGGTTCAAGCAATTCTCCTGCCTCAGCCTCCCGAGTAGATGGAATTACAGGTGTGTGCCCCCATGCCCAGCTAATTTTTTTTGTATTTTTAGTAGAGATGGGGTTTCACCATGTTGGCCAGGCTGGTCTCGAACTCCTGACCTCAGGTGATCCACCCACCTTGGCCTCTCAAAGTGCTGGGATTACAGGCGTGAGCCACCGCGCCCCGCTGTTTTAACTTTTTAAAGAATACACGTAAAGTATGTGGTTTAAAAATATCCAAACAGTACAAAAAGCTGTATAGGAAAAATACATTCTTGTCCCATACCTCTCCCCCAGGCCCTTCAGAAGACACAGCTTCCCATGTTCTTATTTATTCTTCCAGAGTGTTCTACACATATATACACCCATATAGACATACGATTCTTGTTTTGCACAAATGGTCATCTTGTATATTTATGATTTTTCTACTGTGTTTCTTAAAAAATGAACATATCTTAGAGATTTCTGTATTATAAGTACAAATCTGGTGCTTATCCTTGTCTGGATAATTCTGTGTTTTGGGTCTGTTCTGTGCACTGTAAGATATTGAGGAGCATCCCTGGCTTCTACCCACTAGATGCCAGCAGCACCCTGCTAAGTTGTGACGATGAAGAATGTCTTTAGATGTTGCCAAATGTCCCCTGGGGCAGTAAAGTCACCCCCTGGTGAGAACCATTGATGTAGATCTAACTCATTCTCTGTAAAGGCTGTCCAGCCTATGGTGTATGGGGACACTACAGTTCATTATTTATATAACCAGTCCCTTGTTGGTGGATATTTAAGCTGTTTCCAGTCCCTGATTAGTATAAACAATTTTTTTTTTTGAGATGGAATCTTGCTCTGTTGCCCAGGCTGGAGTGCAGTGGCGCAATCTCGGCTCACTGCAAGCTCCGCCTCCTGGGTTCATGCCATTCTCCTGCCTCAGCCTCCCGAGTAGCTGGGACTACAGGCACCCGCCCCCATGCCCGGCTAATTTTTTGTATTTTTTTAGTAGAGACAGGGTTTCACTGGGTTAGCCAGGATGGTCTCGATCTCCTGACCTCGTGATCCACCTGCCTCGGCCTCCCAAAGTGCTGGGATTACAGGCGCGAGCCACCGCGCCCGGCAACAATGTTATAATGAACGTTCTTGTCCTTGTGTCTTTGGCACATAGGTAAGTTTATCTGTAGGATAAACTGTCGCACATTTTCTTGTTCACCACTCAGTAAGTGTTAGTTAAGTAAGCAAAAAAATGGAAAGAGAAAGGCTGGGAGTGGTGGCTCATGCCTGTAATCTCAGCACTTTGGGAGGCTGAGGCAGGTACATCACTTGAGGTCAAGAGTTTGAGACCCCCTAGCCACCATGGCGAGACCCCATCTCTACTAAAAATAATAATAATAATAATAATAATAATAATAATAATAGTAATAGGCAAGCATGGTGGAGCATGCCTGTAATCCCAGCTTCTTGGGAGGCTGAGGCACGAGAATCGCTTGAACCTGGGAAGTGGAGGTTGCAGTGAGCTGAGATCACACCACTACCCTCAAGCCTGAGTGACAGAGCAAATCAAAAAAAAAAAAGAAAAGAAAAGAAAAAAAAAGGAACAAGAAGAATGTGAGCTGAGAGCTTCAGTTCTTATCTTTTAAACCAAGTCGGGGGAATCCTACCTGTTGTTGGAGGAAATGAGGTCAACCCACTGAGAAAGACAGAACCAAGAGATGGAATTTTCATTTAAGCCCCGTGATCCAGTTGTGCCTGAAGCCACCTACTCCTGGCTTTACTCATTCTGTGATCCAATGCATTCTCTTTAAGGCTTAAGCCTGTTTGAGTTGAGGTTTTATAAACTTCAACTTAAAGACTCCTGGGTATAAACAGAAGCATGACTCCTCCAAGAAGCCTGTCTGAACTGAGCCCTCCTTTCTGGCTCCCGCAGACCCTGTGCTGTCTATGCTGAGCCAAGTACCTCCTCTGTGAGAGTCACTGTTCCCTCGTCGGTCTCCTTGCCCCTGTATCTCCAGCACCTGGATCAGAGGGGATGCTCAAAAGGATCCACTGAATGAATGAGTGTTAGTATCTTACAACTCACAGCCTCGACGCCTCTGCTCAGTGGGGGCTCAATAAATCCACACAAGAAACCTTCTGGCAGCCAGACGAACTTTCTTAACTTGATCCAGGAAGTTCTGCCAAAGGAGCAAAACAATACTCACTCCAGGGCAGGGGCTGCCCGGCAAAGGGAGGCGTTCCTGGGGTGCAGGGAGGGGCGGTCTTCCAGGAATCTCTGCCACCCTAAGCCGCTGGCTGGACATCCCTGGGCAAATGGCCCAGTGGCCTCTGAGGTCTCTGTGCTTAAACCTCCCACTGCCTTCCAGAACAGGTTTGGCCTTATTCAGAACCATCTTATTTCAGCAAATCCTGCCCCAGCTGCTGCACACAAAGCATGCTATTTACAAAGTTAATGTTTACAAAGTGTTCTGAGGGCCTGTGCACAAGTAGGACACTTTATAGGCCAGCAAAAGTGATAAGAACCTCCCCGAACGGCTTCCGATCTGTAAAGGGCCCGAATGCACACAAGTTAACACGAGGAGATCCCAAAAGACTAAGACGGAAGGACAGCAATAAGAATGTACATTTAGGCCTGGGCCAGTGGCTCACACCTGTAATCCCAGCACTTTGAGAGGCCGAAGCAGGAGGATTGCTTGGGCCCCCGGTTCAAGGCCAGCCTGGGCAACATAGTGAGAACCTGTCTCTACAAAAAAATTAAAAAATTAGCCACACGTGGTGGCTCGTGCACATGGTTCCAATTACTCAGGAGGTTGAGGTAAGAGGAGGCACCGCCCAGGAGGCAGTGGTTGCAGTGAGCCATGATTGCACCACTCCAGCCTAGGCAACAGAACGAGATTCTGTCTTAAAGAAAAAAAGAAATAAATGGGCCAGGCACAGTGGTTCATGCTTGTAATCGCAACACTTTGGGAGGGTGAGGTAGGAGCATCGCTTGAGCTCTGGAGTTTGAGACCAGCCTGGGCAACATATCAAGACTTCATCTCTACTAAAAATTAAAAAAATAGGCCAGGCGCAGTGGCTCACGCCTGTAATCCCAGCACTTGGGGAGGCCGAGGCAGGCGGATCACGGGGTCAGGAGATCAAGACCATCCTGGCTAACACGGTGAAATCCCGTCTTTACTAAAAATACAAAAATTAGCCAGCATGGTGGCATGTACCTGTAGTCCCAGCCACTCGGGAGGCTGAGACAGGAGAATCGTTTGAACCCAGGAGGCAGAGGTTGCAGTGAGCCGAGATCGTGCCACTGCACTCCAGCCTGAGCGACAGAGCGAGATTCTGTCTCAAAAAAATAAATAAATAAATAAAAATAAAAAAACAAAACTTAGCCAGGTGTGGTGGTGCAACCCTGTAGTCTTAGCTACTTGGGAGGCTGAGGTGGGAGGATCACCTGAGCCTGGGAAGTAGAGGCTGCAGTGAGATATGATTGTTCCACTGCACTCAAGCCTGGGGGACAGGGCAAGACCTTGTCTCAAAATAAAATAAAATAAATGCACATCTAAATGCCAGCCACATTCATGAGCATGTCATACTGACTGTTAAATGAGCACCTACTATGTGCCAAACACTGTTCTAGGTCCTAAGTGCCCAGCAACGAACAAAAGCCTTCTTTCTAGTGGAGAGAGGCGGGCAAAGAGACAAATAAATACGTTTTTTGTTTTTTTGTTTTTTTTTTTTTGAGACAGAGTCTTGCACTGTCACCCAGGCTGGAGTGCAGTGGCACCATCTTGGCTCACTGCAAGCTCTGCCTCCCGGGTTCACGCCATTCTCCTGCCTCAGCCTCCCGAGTAGCTGGGACTACAGGCACCAACCACCACACCTGGCTAATTTTTCGTATTTTTAGTAGAGACGGGGTTTCACCATGTTAGCCAGGATGGTCTCGATCTCCCAACCTTGTGATCTGTCTGCCTCGGCCTCCCAAAGTGCTGGGATTACAGGCATGAGCCACCGCGCCTGGCCAATAAGTTGTTTCAAACGCAAATAAATGTCATTTAAAATAACAACGCAGGCCGGATAAGGAGGGACTTGGGAGGGGCTTCTTTTGTTGGGAAGTCACTTCTGTTACCTACTCAATCTTCACAACCACTGGATGTCCCTGTCCCCATTTCATGGAATAGGAGGCTGTAGCTGGGAGAGCACAGTGACCTGCCTCAGACCCAGACAGAAAGAGTAGACTTCATTAAGGGTACCCGGAATCTGTTTTAATCAAGGCTGGTAAACACACAGACACGGAAACGACTGTCATGAAGGAAGAAGTTGATGATGTCCACAGATGCCTAAAACAGGAAGCATGGCACACCACGCAGGGCTGCACGAGGCAGCACTAGGGTGGGGCAGGAGGCAGGGGAGGTGGGCAAACATGGGCCAGCGCCTTTACTGTGGTTTCCCCAGGAAGAAATAAGCAAGGCAGGGTAAGTGGGTTTAGGATTGGCTCGTTTGAATAATTTCAGCAGGCTCTGGAGGTATAGGGGCTGTCCCTTAGTTGTCTGGTTCCTGGCTCCGGGGTGACTATGGCAGGTATGTAGTGACCAAGATTATGAAAGTCTAATAAAATAGGCTGCTGGGGGTAGGGTCTCTGGAGGTATTGGCTTGCATTTGAAAGGCACGCTCTCTGGTGACCTGTTCACTTTTTCCAGGAATTGGACAGCTCTGGGAGGGGAAGTCCTTCCAGGGTCACCAAGGCCCCAAGATGTCAAAGCATCAGAATACAGAAAACAAAAGACATGGTTGATACACAGACCCAGCCTAGGGCTTGAGCCGCCCCTTGGGCTGTCCGCAGTCACCATGGGGACATAGACCCTGGAGGACCCTAAGAGGGACCCTCCATCTGTGGAGAGAATGCAACAGGTGGGCTTCAGCTACAAATGGAATTTCTCTTGTGCCACTCAAGATGGTCTCTTGGCATGGGCTCATTAATCCTCATAAGCCTGCGGACAGAATAAACTAAGATATAGAGAGGCACTTACACTGTGGAGCTGATGAGAAGGAAAATGAGTTTGTGCCAGAATACCTAAGAATTGTTTTACTTTCTTATAAATTCTCCCCCATTTCAATTCAGAGTTTGTTATGGAGGGTGGGAAGGGTGTCCTTGATTAAAACAACAAAAACACTGTTTTCAAAAATGTAGCTGGCTGGTGCCCATGTTGTTTTAATTTGCTGGGACCAGATTGTCCAGCCCTCATGGATTTGATCCCAGGCAGGCTAGTTTGACTTATTCAGAGAAAACTCTGTTTTTCAGCCACAAACTGTACCCCTAACCCTGGCCAAATATGTTGCAATTCCTGCTAAAGGTTCCAACAGTGGTTGTCCAGGAATCCTGAGCCCACATTCTGAGTCCCATCTCCAGACTCTCCTTGCATGCCCTCCACATGCCACTGGCCCCTGGAGGAACCACCCTGCAGAGAGACCACAGAACTGCTCTAGGCTTAGCCTCACAGTAAAACAAGACCAGGTACAAGCATGTGGTAGGTACTCTGTAGTTGTTTGCTGAATGAATGAGTGAATGATTGGAGGGGTGGAGAGGTGGATGGGTGGATGGATGGATAGGTGGATGGATGGATGGATGGATGGATGGATGGATGGATGGATGGATGGATGGATATGTGGGAGGATGGTTGGATGGGTAGATGGACAAATGGATGAAAAGGAAAATAAGTGAATGGGTAGGAGGATAGGTGGCTGGGTGGGTGGATGGATGGATGGATGGATGGATGGATGGATGGATGGATGAAGGGATGGAAAGGATGGATGGATGGTTGAATAGGTAAATGGGTGGATGGGTAGACGGCTGAGAGGGTGGATGGATGGAAAAGTGGATGGATAGATGGATGGACAGATGAATGGATGGATGCATGTATGCATGGATGGATGGATGGGTGGGGAGATGGATGGATGGATGAATGGTCTTACTGATCATGAGCCTTTTGCATTTCAGGATGAGCTTCAGAACTGAGAGACAATGTAGCATAGGGATGAATGTGCTGGAGTTAGACAGATCTGAGACTCCAAATTAAATTAAAGTGGTATCTAGTTTGTAGGGTAGTCAAAAGAAAGACGATGTGTGCACCAAGCACAGCACCTGACCAGGGAGGGGCTGGTGACTGTTTTCATGGACAAGGGTGAAGCCTGTTGTAATCTAAAAGATATTGGGAAAATAGCTTTCTGCTGAAAATGTCTTTAGCCCAACCTTATTCCCTGCAGGTAAAAAAATTTCTACTATCAGAAATGCAGATCTTCAAGAGTCATACAAATGGCCAATCATGTGGAAAAGATTCAAAGTTACTAATAATCAAATAAATGCAAATTTAAATAAATAGATACCAAATTAGCAAAGTTTTTTTTTTAATTAAAAAATTCACTTAGTTTGCAAGTGTTCAGAAAGGAAGACCCCAATATAGTATTTATGGGACTATTAATTGGTATAATCTTTCTCAATAGCAATTTGGAAATTCGTACCAAGAGACTCAAGCCATACCCTTTGACCCATTAAACCTACTTTTACGAAGTTTTTCTAAAGAAATAATCAGAGAGATAATCAAATGTCTAGGTGCAAGGAAATTTATTGCAGTGCTATTTATATTAGCAAAAAGAAAACGGGAACTGTTCAACTGTTCAACTGTTCAACTGACTTATGATCAAGACAGCATCCATCAATATATCCATCCATCCATTCAATCATTCATTAATTCATTCAGCAAATAGTTATTGAGTACCTACCATATGCTTGGCCCTATGAGGGATTTCCAATTCAGCGATTAGATAATTTGTAATATACCTATATAATGGATTATTATCCAGACAATAAAATGAATTTTCCCAAAATATTAAATAAATTATTTGTTTATTTATTTTTATTTTTATTTTTATTTTTTGAGATGGAGTCTCACTCTGTCACCCAGGCTGGAGTGCAGTGGAGTGATCTCAGCTCACAGCAACCTCTGCCTCCCGGGTCCAAGTGATTCTTCCACCTCAGCCTCCCGAGTAGCTGGGATTACAGGCGTGTGCCGCCACATTTGTCTAATATTTGCATTTTCAGTATAGATGTGGTTTTAGCATGTTGGCCAGGCTGGTCTCAAACTCCTGACCTCAAGTGATCCACCTGCCTCGGCCTCCCAAAGTGCTGGGGTTACAGGCATAAGCCACCACACCTGGCCTTAAACAATTTTTTTAAATGCTTAAAATGTAATGTTGAAAACAAATACAGGTGGGGTGCAGTGGCTCATGCCCTTTGGGAGTGAGCCACCAGCACCCAGCACTTTGGGAGGACAAGGTGGGCAGATCACCTGAGGTCAGGAGTTCGAGACCAACCTGGGCAACATGGTAAAACCCGTCTCTACTAAAACTACAAAAAATTAGCTGGGTGTGGTGGCAGGCGCCAGTAATCCTAGCTACTTGGGAGGCTGAGGCAGGACAATTGCTTGGACCCAGGAGTCAGAGGTTGCAGTGAGCCAAGATCGCACCTGTGTACTCTAGCCTGGGTGACAGAGCGAGACTCTGTCTCAAAAAAAAAAGAAATACAATATGAAATTTTATATATTAGATGGTCTTATCATTTTAAATGTATATACATACATACACACACACACACACACACGAAAAAACACATGGTGATAAGTTTCAGTGACTTAATTTTTCCTTTATTTTTCTGTATTAATGAAGTTTTTTACACTGAGCACGTCCAGAAAACAAAGTTATCAGAGTTATTTTTTCTGGGTTGTTTGAAAGTTTTTACAATGAACATGAATTATATAATTAGAAAAGAATAAAGCTATTGTCACTGAGAATAAACTAAAACCAAGAAAATCAATTAAACCTTCAGGTTGGTTCATACATTGTTTTATATCTATTATGTACCAGGCACTGTGCTGGAGATGACAAAGATACAGGCTTCCATCTCTAGACATTCATGCTAATAGGTAATTGTCCTAAGTTCTATGAATGTATATGTGGTGCTGTATGAGCACAGAAGAAAGAATTTTTGCCTGGGTTTATGGAGGGCAGGGGACAGGAATGAGGTCTCTGAATCAGTAGCACTGGAGAGGGTTTTGAAGGCAGAGAGGTAAGGACATGGAATACAGGCAAGGAATTGGGTCTCATCATGGAACAGTGAGAGAGGCAGGGTCTCCAGGGATTCCTGAACGTAATCCCATGAAGTTCTGGAATCACCGAGGTCTGAGAACCAGATGCAGCCCACAGACCTGTTTTGTCTGACCTGCATTGTTTTACAGCTTGGACCATGTCTCATAAAACTCCAGATTCCTGGCTTCTTAAACATCTGGCAATACTGTCCCAATTCCTTCCAGGCCATGAGCAGCTGGGACTGAGAGGCAACCACGCCCTTGGACCCATCCCCCACTTCGCTCCCTTATCTTATGTCTGACCCTATAGGCATTCAGTTAACGATTCCTGACCTCCCCCAGCCCACCACCCTTGTACAGATAAGGAAACTGAAACCCAGGGACATACCCATCTCGTTCAATGGCACCACTGCATTGTGACTGAGCCAGGAGTCTTTACCCCAAACCAAGCCAGACTCAAAGCCGCTGCTTCTTCCTTTATGTGGTCCCAGTTAAACTCCTGGCCTTGGCTCTCTGTGTAAAGAGAAAACATAATCCTAACCATCTTCATGACTGATTGGCAATATTTTCACTGTGACTTTTCCTCCAGAGACATGTAAAGATATCACCGTGAGTTTGTTAAGATAATCTTTCCTTTAGAGTTCTGCTGTTCCTTGTCATTTTGCCCGTGAGGATGGCCTGTTGGCCGCACGGGGACGACAGTCAAGAGAGAACCGTGACCTTGTTTGCATTGCGTTGCTGATACACACGAGTCTTTGACACAGGCCATCCATGAGCCTCACAACCTCCTGGCATAGCAGGTATTAATTACTGTTCACCACTTATTGGAGGAGGAAACGGACGTTCCAAGATATTAAATGGCTTGTTCAAGGTCACACAGCTCATGAACGACTGGTTCCAAAGTCCCCTGCCCTCTCCACCGCGCCTGGCCGCTCAGAGCCCATGATGAAGTGATTTGGGTAGAGCGAGGTCAGGCCACATCTCTTAACCAAGTAGCCAGTCCTGGGCTTAAAAATTATTTGTTTCCAACTCTTTTTCTCTTTTCCGTCCCCGTATTGACAGGAACAGCTGTCTTCTTTTTAAAAGGGCTACTTCCATCTCTTTCATTTTATTGTTTCCACGTCTTTGATTGTTTTGGAACAAGTCCGATGGTGGAGACGGAACAGGGAGATCACGAAGACAGCCTCTCCTTTAAAAAATGACCATGATCTCACGCCTCCTCCCAACCCAGTGGAAACTGGAGCACCGCTCAAGGAGACGCTGCTGTCACAGGATCCTGCTTACAGGCACGAAAGCTGGGAAATTTCAGAGCCAATCTGGGCCAGGGGAGGCTGGAGCTCGTGAGCTGGGCTGGAAATGATTCTTCCAGACTGCAGAGAAGACAGTGGCCTGCCCGCCGGCCGGCCTGCCTGCCCTCCCCGAGGCAAACAGGAAATCCCAGAATTTATAGATGACCCCGTTACAAGGCAAGTGTTTTGGAACAAATTGTTCTTCTTTTAAAGCCTTGTTTTCCACTAGTTTTTCTTTCTGGAGTCCAACCGCAACCCCCCCCCCCCACTCCCCCCCGCCGCCCCACCCACCCTTTCCACCTTCCCGGTGTCCTTGTTAAACCGGGGCCATGGCGCCACCTGCTGCCTGTCGTGGGCAGCGGGACTCTGCCGGGATCCGGTCTTGAGTCCTCCCCCCACCTCCCTTGTCCCAAAATGGGTGGGAGAGTGACTTTCTGGCTCCTGTCCCGAGGAGGGTTTGTATAAAGATCACGTATCAAGCCTCAAGAGAACTGCTTCCGTAGTTACGTGACCTAAAGACTCATGGCAAACTCTTCCCCCGTCACTTGTCCTCCAGGAGAGCCAGAGCTGGCTGGCAGAAAAGGCAAGTCAGATGGCATCACCATCCAAGGCCAGGTCTCCACTCCCTGAAAACCAAGTATGCCAGCTTTGAACAACCATGTCAACCCAATGAGCCTTGATTTCTTCAGTACCCTCTGTAGCCAGTTTGCTAGGTGGTGTGGAAAATGGATATGCGTGTGCCTGGCCCATAGAAGGGGCTTAATCAACGTTTGCATCCTTTCTCTCCTATTTGGAATATTCCTTATTGGGAAGGAATAGCTTGGAGGATCTTAGAGGCGAAGGCCAGACCTCAGAAAATTGGTATATTTATCTCCTTATAAGAATGTAAGCTCCAGCACTTTGGGAGGCCAAGGCGGGCAGATCATCTGAGGTCAGGAGTTTGAGACCAGCCTGGCCAACATGGAAAAACTCCATCTCTACTAAAAATACAAAAATTAGCCAGGCATGGTGGTGCACACCTGTAATCCCAGCTACTCGGGAGGCTGAGGCAGGAGAATCGCTTGAACCAGGAGGTGGAGATGGTAGTGAGCCGTGTACCACTGCACTCTAGCCTGGGCAACAGAGCAAGATTCTCTGTCTCAAAAAAAAAAAGTAAGCTTCAAGAGGGTAGGCCACCCCAGTGCAGATAACAAGCCTCAGCAAAGCAGTAAAGGAGCACAGCCTTGAAGTCCTTACACCCCAGCACCCGCTCAGGAGCTGAGTGACCTTGGGCAAGCTCAGTGTCCTTACTTGTGTCTGGGGATAGTAATAGTAATCATACCTCAAAGGGTGGCTGTCGCGCATTGAAATGAGAGAGGGCACGTAAATAATTTAGCAATGGGACTTGTAGGTAGAAAGTGTAGGATTGTAGAGACAACTCTAGCTATAATCATTATTATGAGATGAACACAGTGTCTGACATATAAGCATTTAATGAATATCTGAAAAACAAATGAATGAAAACCTCATAGAACATAGGTCAGAAGACTTTGCTTAGTTCCATTTCAGCCACCAACTTGCTATGAGACATGAAATACCCCTGTGCCTGCTCTTCCCCATCCAGAAACCTTTCTTTATTGAGGATAGGACTCTCTGATCGGCACCTCAGTTTTCCCACCTGTCAAATGGGCACGACATTCATCTTACCTGTTGCTCAGAGATATGGAGGGGATCTGTTGAGGCATGTATGTGAAGCTGCTTTGAAAAGTTTAAAGAGTAGGCTGGGCATGGTGGCTCATGCCTGTAATCCGGAACTTGGGAGGACAAAGTGGGAGGATCGCTTGAGTCCAGGAGTTTGAGACCAGCCTGGGCAACATAGTGAGATCTCTCTCTACATAGAAAAATACTTTTTTAAAAATAAAATTTAAAAATAAAGAGTAAAGGAAGGAAGGAAGGGAGTCTTTATTTTCTTTTAGGGTGGTTCCATGTGCCTGGTGGCTTTGCCCTTCCCTGAACGGGTGCCTGGGGCTCTCTGGAACAAATGGTGTCCCTCCTGACACCAAGTGGTAGTCATATCTGAGCCCCAACTCACTGGCAGCAACATCTGGTGAGTATGACAATACAAGCGCTGGGCAAATTAACTCCTTCACTACTGGCACAAGTTGAGCACACTCCAAGAAGTGGGTTTCCTCTCTAGAAAAGCTCTTTTTCCAACCCAAAGGGCATAGGAAAGTACATGGTGGGTCTCAGGCATGGTGACTAATTGGGGTGACTCACAGCTAGAGGGAGGTGGATCAGGAAGCAAGACTCAGGCCAACTTAGGCACTATAGAGAGGTGTTTCAATCCAGTTCAGTGGGCCCTGGGGAGCCATAGAGGATTCATAAGCAGGGGAGAAAGATATCCAGAAAGAGACTTCAGGCAACACCATGAGGGGTAAATGACAGCTAGGACTACAAAGCTCATCCTGTGCCACGCGGCCTAGAGTTAGGTTGACCAGCTCTCCTGGTTTGTCTGAAACAAAGGGAGCATCTGGGACATAGGATCTTCAGTTTTAAAATAATGAAGTCCCAGAGTGACTTGGTCACCCTGTTCCAGTGTGAATAGCATCTCCTGGAGTTGTGCAATATAGTGATGTTGGCTCTGTAATCCATACTTCCCCGCCCCCCAACCTCCTCTCTCGCCCTCAAAAATACCTCTCTCCTTTGTCCCATTTCCTCTCAATTCTATTCTGCTGAGCTACAACTAGTTTAGCGGATTAACACACTGGAATGGATTGCATGCTTATCCCTTCCCGGTAATATTGTGCATTTAAACAAAGGTCTCCTGCAGATGATGTTTTAACCCAATGGAGTGACTCTGACAGTTAAACATTTAGCTCATGAGAGATGAGGAAGATTTGAGGGGTCAGTGGGGGAGTTTCCATGTCACCCACATCACATCCTGTCAGCAACTGTCTATTTTACCTTGCATGGAGTGGGCGCTGTCTTCCTGGATCTCAGCTCACCAGCCTGCCCTGCCAAGCAAGCCTGCAGGAGCCTGAGCTGCTTAAATATTCTGTAAATAATGCTGACTCCAGAACTTTGAAGACAGACTCACAGAATCACAGCAATAGGATCACAGAATGTCAGAGGAGAAACAGATGCTAGACATCATACAGTCCAGGGTCAGAAAATACACTGCACTCACATTGCCTCTTCCCCCTGCTGTGCCCATGGCAGACATCACTAATCAATCATGACACTGTCTAGCTGAGCTTGTTTGGAGCCTTAGAATACTTTGAGGCATTCAGGGAAGCAGCTATCCATGATCTTGGATCTACTAATTGTAGCTAAGGTTTATTGAATACACTTACAATATTCTTTTTTCCACATCCTTTTTCATTATCATCACCTAAGTCACCGACTGTTTGCCAGGCACTTTATATCAGGATTTTTCAACTTCAGCATCACTGATTTTTTTTCTTTTCTTTTTTGAGATGGAGTCTCTTTCTGTTGCCCAGACTGGAGTGCAGTGGCACAATCTCGGCTCACTGCAACCTCCACCTCCCGGGTTCAAGCAATTCTCCTGTCTCAGCCTCCGGAGTAGCTGGGATTACAGGTGTCCGTCACTACAACCAGCTAATTTTTGTATTTTTGTAGAGACAGGGTTTTGCCATGTTGGCCAGGCTGGTCCTGAACTCCTGACCTCAAGTGATCTGCCCACCTTGGCCTCCCAAAGTGCTGGGATTACAGGCATGAGCCACTGCACCTGGCCATCATCATTGATATTTGGGCTGGATGATTCTTGGTGTTGGGAGGCTGCCCTGTAGGATGTTTAGCAGCATCCTTGGCCTCTATCCACAAAATGCCAGTAGCACCCCCTCCCCCTAAGCTGTAACAACCAGCACTGTCTCCAGACATCACCAAATATCCCCTTGGGTGTAGGAGTAGAGAGGGGGCAAAGTTGCTCCCGGTTGAGAGCTACCAGTTTCCAAATTATCTCTCATTTTCACCACATTCCTCTAGGGCAGATTTTTCTGGATTTTTATTTTACAGGTGAAGAAACTGAGGCCAAGAAGGAGCTCAAGATGAACTGGTAACAAAAGCAGGATGCCGAGCTCCAGTTCCCCTCTTAGGCCGGGAAATTCCACTTGGTTCATTGTCTTCAGCAGCAAACTGCCCGGGGCAGGGGTTGGGGGGTGGGGGAAGACTAGAACCTGTGAGGCTGAGAAAAACCAGATGCCTGATGGATGCTTCCACATAGGACCAGGGCGCTGGAGGTAGATGGGGCCTGGTGCCGTGTGGCAAACGTTGAGGGCTCTTTCCCATCCTGCAAATGGCTCTGGGTGTGGAGACAGCCCAGGGAAGAGGCTGTCTGGGACCATATGGCGCTTGCCAGTGGCACTGAGGCTGTTAGAGACAGCGGTGGCAATCCCACTAATAATACTCCCTTCTCTCCAACATTGACAAGACTCTCCCCACTTCATGGGAAGCACATGAAATCTGGCCTTTTGCCTCCAGAGATTTGGGATTGAAAGCCTGACAGTTTGGACGTACAGCCCGTGGGCAATGTTACCCTTCTCCGGGGCTTGTGTCTGTGCCAAGAATTCCTAACAAAGGAAGAAAAGATTAATTAATTTTAAAAACCCATAAAAAATGCTCATGAAACTGACTAGTAAGAAACTGTCCAGTTTTTTTTTTTTTCCTTGGTAGCGACCAAAATGTCGCGAGTTTCTACACACATATTTTACAGACGTTCCATAAATCTTCCCGTGGTGCCTCTTCTCTATAAGTAAGGTCCCTTGGGAAGTCATTGAGGCTTCCTCACTACATGTATTCAAGAGAAAATTGGTTGTAACACTTAGAGAAGGCGGCTGTCCGGGAGGGGGAGGTAGGGGTGGGGAGTGTGGAGAAGCTAGTCCAAGTTCAGTTGCCAAGGACGGAGAGACAAGGAAGCCTCCTTTTCTTGGAAATTCCTGAAATTTCCAAACTGTCTTTTACTTCTCATGCACAAATAATCTCTTTGTGCTATCTTTTTTATCCTTTTTGTTTACTTATTTCTAATCGCCAGAGGGGTCATTCTTTCGCACAAAATCTGAAAAAGTAGACACAAGTAGAAAGAAAGATACAACCAACCAAATAAACAAAAATCCCACGACAAATTCCAAGGTTTTTTTTTTTTTTTTTTTTTTTTTTTTTGCTTTGTTGTATTTTGTTTTGAAAGGCTTTTCCTGGGCAGTTTGACAGCACCGTTTCAGCGATGGGGGCCCAATGTTAGTGACAGTTCCCCAGGGAGCTTGTTAACATTGCAGAGTCCCCCAAGCCTGCACCCTTGAGAGTGGGAGTTTGTAGGTCAGGGGGGTTGGGTCCCCCAAATCTGTGTTTTTAATAAGCCCTTGGGTGACTCTGAGGAGGGTGGTCATCGGACCACACTTTGAGAAATAATGAGTTTCAGATTTTTCAGACCCTCAGCAAACCTGAGATGTGAAAATCCAGATTTAAAACAAAAATCGGGGGCTAATGATTTGTTTTCTGGAAGGGCTCGGCTTAAATAGGCATTTCCCTTAGTGCCGTTAACATATGATTCTGTTCACACTCGGTGATTCAGCGAGGCAGCCAGGACTTCATCTGCACCACTCTGGGCCAATACGGCATACCGCCACCTTTTTACGGAGCAGCGTTGACGCCCATCTGCTCAAATAAATTAACGTTTCCATCTCAAATAACTCATTTGGCTGGATCATTGAGGTTACACGCCAACCCGAAGAGGAAGGGGAGGAGGCAATACAGGGGAGGGGGAGAGGCAGGAAAGGCATTTTGCAACGTTTAAGTTGCAAGTAATACCGTTGCATTTTTGTAGCCAGAAAGGAGGGGTGAGTAGATGAACACAGCTACTAGTGTAATTCACATGCACCCTTTTATTATCTGCTTTTTCACGACTCCTACTGATGCTTCGGAGGAGGGTACAGCTTGCAGCTGGATTCGCTGATGGGCGCGATATTCCCTGTGCAAAGACACTGTGGAGTTTGTGTGAGCACATTGTGTGTGCATGGGCATGAGTGTGTGTATGGGGGCGAGGGTAAGGGGTGGAGGATTGTTCTGCAGAAGATCATGATGTTCAGTGAGACGTACAGAGAACACACAGGGGAGACAGCAGGTAGTTTCTTTCCTTTTTTTTAATGGACTTTATTTTTTACAACAGTTTTTGACTTTTATTTTGAGAGTTGCACTGCAAAATTGAGCAGCAGGTACAGAGATTCCCCATACACTTCCTTCCCGAAACATGTGCAGCCTCCACCACCATCAACATCCTGCCCCAGAGTGGTACATTTGTTACAGTTGATGAACCTACACTGACACATCCTTATCTCCCAAAGTGCAGTTTACGTAACTTTTTTTTTTTAGATGGAATCTCACTCTGTCACCCAGGCTGGAGTGCAGTGGTGCGATCTCAGCTCAGTGCAACCTCTGCCTCCTGGGTTCAAGCGATTCTCCTGCCTCAGCCCTCCGCCGAGTAGCTGGGATTACAGGCAAGCACCACCACACCTGGCTAGTTTTTGTATTTTTAGTAGGGATGGGGTTTTGTCATGTTGGCCAGGCTGGTCTGGATCTCCCAACCTCAGGTGGTCCGCCCACCTCCGCCTCCCAAAGTGCTGGGATTACAAGCGTAAGCCACCATGCCTGGCTGTAACTTTTTATTTTGAAATAATTTTAGAGTTACAAAAAAAGGTGTAAAATAGTGCAGGGTTCCCGTATAACCTTCACCCAAGTTTCTCTACTCTTCACAGCTCACATAACCATCCTGCAATGATCAAAACCATCCAACATGGGTTCATTACTATTAACTGAAACTAAGCTCCTATTTTCAGGTCTCATTGATTTTTCCACTTATGTCTTTTTTTCTGGACAACAGATACTTTCAAGTCAGAGAGATCTGAGAGTGAATCCAGCTGTGTCACTCGAAAATTGTCCAAGTCAGATCGTCTCTCTGAGCCTTGATTTCCTCTCTGCAAAATGGCAGATAACAAGAGCTACTTAATAGGGTCCTTGTAAAGATGAAATAAAAACATGTGTGTCCAGAGCTTGGCACACAAGTAGGCACTGATGTTGGTTTTATTTTCTTACCCTCTTTCAAAGAACCATCCTCAAGGACAAATGGGCATTTACGTAAATTCCTGTTGGACCAGTTTGACTTCATCTCAGCTGCTGGATCAAGTTTCTCTATTTTGGAAAAATAAAAGAAAAAGAAGAAGAAGAAAAGAAAAGGCCGTAGACATAGAGATTTATTAGGAAGCCATTGTAACAGTCCATGTAAGCTAAGTCTCCACAGTGGCTGCAGAGAGGTAAGAACAGAAAAAGTTTCTTTTTTTTTTTTTTGAGATGGAGTCTTGCTCTGTTGCCCAGGCTGGAGTGCAGTGGCACGATCTGGGCTCACTGCAAGCTCCGCCTCCTGGGTTCACGCCGTTCTCCTGCCTCAGCCTCCCAAGTAGCTGGGACTACAGGCGCCCACCACCATGCCCAGCTAATTTTTTGTATTTTTAGTAGAGACGGTGTTTCACTGTGTTAGCCAGGACGGTCTCAATCTCCTGACCTCGTGATACCCCCACCTCAGCCTCCCAAAGTGCTGGGAGTACAGGCGTGAGCCACCCTGCCCCGCCAAAAAGAGAATAAGTTTAATAAACATCTGAAATGCAGAATAAAGAGGAGCTGATGACTGATTGACTGGGCAGAGTTAAATGGCAGGAACCAATAATTAAAAGACTACAAGTTGGACTGACTAGGAAACTGGTCATCCCTTTAAATGAGGTGAGCAAGAGAAAACCAGCTCCAGGCAAGAGAGACGTGAGAAACCATGATCCTAACCAGCACTTGTCAAGTCTCTGGTGCTCGTACACCATGCTTAGTACTTTCTAAGTGTGATTTCACTGAATTCATCTAAGAACCCAAGAAAACTGAGACAGGGAAACTAAGTCACTTGCCCAAGTACTTTTGTTGGAAGTACTAACGTTGGAGGTACCTACAGGCAGGACCAACTACCTAATTTGTAGGGCTCACTGCAAAATGAAAATGCAGGGTCTTTTGTTCAAAATGTATGAAAATTTCAAGCCAGGCACAGCGGCTCACGCCTGTAATCCCAGCACTTGGAGAGGCCGAGACGGGTGGATCACCTGAGGTCAGGAGTTTGAAACCAGCCTGGCCAACATGGTGAAACCCCCTCTCTACTAAAAATACAATAATTAGCCGGCCATGGTGGCATGTACCTGTAATCCCAGCTACTCGGGAGGCTGAGGCAGGAGAATTGCTTGGACCCGGGAGGCAGAGGTTGCAGTGAGCTGAGATCGTGCCACTGTACGCCTGCCTGGGCAACAGAGCGAGACTCTGTCTCAAAATAAATAAATAAATAAAAAGAATTTCAAGACGGCTGACAGCAGAACATTACACCAAGCACATGGGCCCTGTGTGACTGCACAGTGGCAGGCCCACGAAGTCCATATGAAGGCAGACTTGAAGGTCGATTTTAAGAGGAGATGAGAGCTAAGGCAGAGCTTTGAGGGCAGACTGGCACTCTGGGTCCCACAAAGAGCAACCAACAAAAGAAACTCACAGGGAGTCATCAGCAGGTAGGAGGAAGACTGGGAAGCACAGTGAGATCCACCAAGGGGGAAAAAGTGACACAAAAGAGGGAGGGGCCAGTGAAACCAAATACAGCAAAAGAGTTAGGAGCCTGAGGATTAAGATGCCCCATGATAAAAAAGACATCTTGCAGGCTTGCCTCGGTGGCTCACACCTGTAATCTCAGCACTTTGGGAGGCCAAGGCGGGTGGATCACAAGGTCAAGAGATTGGGACCATCCTGGCCAACATGGTGAAAACCTGTCTCTACTAAAAATACAAAAATTAGCTGGCATGGTGGCACATGCCTGTAGTCCCAGCTACTTAGGAGGCTGAGGCAGGAGAATTGCTTGAACCCGGGAGGCAGAGGTTGCAGTGAACCGAGATGGTACCACTGCACTCTAGCCTGGCAACAGAGCAAGACTCTGTCTAAAAAAAAAAAAAAAAAAGACACTTACACTTGAAATGTTTACCACAGCACAATTCACAATTGCAGAGACATGGAATCAACCTAAGTGCTCACTAACCAATGAATGGATGGATAAGGAAAATGTGACATATATATACATGCACACACACACAGTGTGTATATACATGTGTGTGTATATATGTCACATGGTGTATATATATGTATATATATCATGTATATATTATATGTATATTATGTATATACCATGTGATATATATATATGCCACGTGATATATATATATAAAATGAAATACTATTCAGCCGTAAAAAAGAACAAAATAATGTATTTTGCAGCAACTTGAATAGAACTGAAAGCGATTATCCCATATGAAGCAACTCAGGAATGAAAAACCAAATACCACATGTTCTCACTTCTAGTTGGGAGCTAAGCTAAGGGTACGCAGAGGCATAGAGTGGTATCATGGACACTGGAGACTCAGAAGCGGGGCGGGGATGAGGAATGAAAAATTACCTATTGGGTACAATGTACACTTTTCAGGTAACGGGTACACTGAAAGCCCAGATTTCACCGCTATACAATTCATTCACGTTACCAAAAACCACTCATTCCCCTAAAGTGATTGAAATTTAAAAACAAAAGGATGCCTGTACCTTTGGTGATTGAGACATTTCTGTTGGCTTTTGGGACCCCAACTTACAGGACTGGGCAGAAGTCAGGCTGCAACATACAGAGAACTTAATGGAAGTGAGCGAGCAGCCGAAGTAACCCAGGCTTTCTCATCTCAAGAAGCTCTTCCATTGCCAAGAACAGAGGGCAAGTTGATGTCACTACAAAAGTGATTTTTAAAGAAAGTCAAACCGCTTAAAGACTGCTTCTTATTTAGGCCCCATGGGTGCTAAGAAATGGCTTCCTCCTTTTTTTCTTTTCCTCCTTCTCCCACTTAGCCTCACAAATGGTTGGCAGACTCTATCCTTAAATTGTGGCCAGGGACTGGAGCTGAAAACGCCTTTGAGGATTCTTCTGCAGCAACCACTAAAATCTCTGTCTGGAGATGCGAATGCTGCCTCTGAGGCTTCAGAACAGGCAGGGAGGCTCAGAACCAGCCACAGGCTACTTTCTTTCCTTTGTCTGGACAATTGCACCCAGGAAGGAGAAATCATCATAGGCTGTTTATTTGTAGACATTGGCTTGGCTGTTGGTCTCATTCTGAAATAAAGACACTAAAAGGGAAATAGGCAGACACCCCTGTCTTCCCCAGCCCAGGAGTTTCTACCTGGGCACTAATGACATTTAGAGCATGATGATTCTTTGTTTGCGGGGGACAGGCTGTCCTGTGCATTGTCTCTGGCCCTTGCTAGATGACAGCAGCACTCCCCACCCAATGTGACAACCAAAAATGCCTCTAGACATTGCCAAATGCCTCCTATGGGGGCAACACTGCCCCCTGTTGAGAACCACTTCTCTGATTAGCATGTACACAGCGAGCTCCCATAAAAGGCTGAAAGGATGATTCTGTTCTTTTTTTTTTCTTTTGAGACTGAGTTTCGCTCTTGTTGCCCAGGCTGGAGTGCAATGGCACTATCTCGGCTCACTGCAACCTCCACCTCCTGGGTTCAGGCGATTCTCCTGCCTCAGCCTCCCGGGTAGCTGGGATTACAGGCACCCACCACCGTGCCCAGCAAATGTTTTGTATTTTTAGTAGAGATGGGGTTTTACCATGTTGGTCAGGCTGGTCTTGAACTCCTGACCTCAGGTGATCCACCTACCTTGGCCTCCCAAAGTGCTGGGATTATAGGTGTGAGTCACTGCACCCAGCCAGGATGGTTCTATTCTAAGAAGCTAGGAGAACATTCCAGATACTCCTCCGGAAACTACTCAGACTACCAAGCGGGACAGCTCAAGAAGAGACCTAAGGCCGGACGTGGTGGCTCCTGCCTATAATCCCAGCACTTTGGGAGGCCAAGGTAGGCGGATCACTTGAGCTCAGGAGTTCAAGACCAGCCTGGCCAACATGGAGAAACCCCGTCTCTACTGAAAATACAAAAATTAGCTGGGCATGGTGGCGCACACGTGTAATCCCAGCTGCTCGGGAGGCTGGGGCAGGAGAATCACTTGAATCCCAGAGGTGGAGGTGGCAGTGAGCCGAGATGGTGTCACTACACTCCAGCTGGCACAACAGAGCGAGACTTCGTCTCAAAATTTAAAAAATAAAAAGAAGAGAACTAAGGTTTGTCTTCCTTTAAACAAAGGCAGACCTTCTAAGCAAAGGTCTTCCGTGAAAAAGACTTTCTGGAATGTGGAGGGAGAAGGCTTACCCCTGGGGCAGTGAGGATTAAATGAAATAAGACAGGCGAAGTGCTTGGCAGAGGAGTATCAGATGGAAAGTGTTCATTGGTATTATTATTGTTATTATTATTCTATGTTCAAAAAACTGCTCATAGCTCTTCATGCCTTAGAGGGTGCAAAAAGATGCTGCACAGCACGGCCACTCAGGAGGCAGAGCAACAACATTCCTGACTAGGAGAGTGTAGAGAAGATCAAATTTTAGAGCAGAAAAGAACCTTCGAGATAATTTGGATCAACCTTTCACTTTACAAGTAAGGAAGTAGGCTGGGCATGGTGCCTCATGCCTGCAATCCCAGCACTTTGGGAGGTCGAGGCAGGAGGACCAGGTGAGTATAGGAATTCGAGACCAGCCTGGACAACATAGCAAGATCCGGTCTCTATAGAAAAACAAAAATCAAGTAAGGAAGTAAAGTGGAAGTACACGGAGGTGGTGTGAAACGACTCGTCCAAGGTCACAGAGAGCGTTAAGGGCGGGCCTGGGGCCAGAGCTCAGGCTTCCTGCCCCACCCAGAGGCTATGTGTTTCCACTGCTTAGTCTGTCACCGAGGGGTGGATGGGAGGGTGGTGCCTCCTCCCTCAGTGTAAACCGGCTCCATGTTCACAGACCTGTTCCAGAGACCTTGCCGGTCAAAAATTCAAGCTCATGTACAGTATTTTTAAGAAATGTTTCCATAGAGATGGACAAATAATTGGAAACAATAATCCAGACAGAAAAGAACCACATTCATTGGAATAGGATGTATATAGCATGAGCTGGGGTGACAGTCCTGCTGACCTGGAGGGATGGTCAGAAAAGCCAGGCTGAGAGCTGGGAGATTCTGGGTTACAAGCTCACGTTCCAGGACGGGAGCTTGATCTCCTTTTTTTTTTTTTTTTTTTTTAAGATGGGGCTCTTGCTCTGTTGACCAGGGTGGGGTACAGTGGTGTGATCATAATTCACTGCCACCTTGAATTCCTGGGTTCAAGCCATCCTCCCACCTCAGCCTCCCGAAGTGCTGGGATTACAGGCATGAGCCACCATGCCCGACAACTGAAATATATATATATATATTTTTGAGACAGAGCCTTGCTCTGTTGCCCAGGCTGGAGTGCAGTGGCGCGATCTCTGCTTACTGCAGCCTCTGCCTCCTGGGTTCAAGTGATTCTCCTGCCTCAGCCTCCCAAGTAGCTGAGATTACAGGTGTGAGCCACCTCCCCCAGTCATGAAATCTTTTGATAGTCCTGTATGCACATCGATAACGCCCAGCTTATGCGTGCCCACTGAACAAGCACAGGCTGCGTCTTTCTGTACACCAGGCCCAGGGGAAGGTGCTGATGACACAGTGATGACCTCTTTTCTTTCCCCCCTTTTTTTTTCTTTTTTTTTGAGACAGAGACTCCCTCTGTCACTGCAACCTCTGCCTCCCGGGTTCAAGCAATTCTTGTGCCTCAGCCTCCCCAGTAGCTGGGACTACAAGCATGTGCCACCATGCTTGGATAATTTTTGTACTTTTTTTTTTTTTTTTTAGTTGAGGCAGGGTTTTGCCATATTGGCTAGGCTGGTCTCGAATCCCTGACCTCGAGTGATCCGCCTACCTCAGCCTCCCAAAGTGCTGGGATTACAGGCATGAGCCACCACACCTGGACTCCTTTTCCTTTTCCGGCTTCTAGAGGCTGCCAGCATTCTTTGGCTCCTGGTTTCTCCCTTGCATCACTCCAACCTCTTGCCTCTGTCCTCGTACCTCCTCCTGCTGATGGCAGCACAGGCCCTGCATTTTCTAGCCGAGGGGACCTTGGAAAAGTACTTAGCATCTCTGAAACTGTGTCCTTATCAGTGAGCTGGAGATGTCAGAGCGCGCACTTCACAGGGTTGCTGGGAGTGGGTCGAATGGGATCTGTGTTAACGCTGAGCACTACGTCCTGCACACAATTTTATAATAGTAACGGTGAGGATGATCGCCACCACTGTCATCCAACAGTCGTTTCTGTAGCTTGGAGACACAGATGGAGAGGTGACTTCTGCCTGAGGCATTAGGAAAAACTTTTTTTTTTCTTTTTTCTTTTTTTTTTTTAGAGAGATACGATCTCTCTTTGTTGCCTAGACTGGAGTGCAGTATTGTGACCATGGCTCACTGCAGCCTCAAACTTCTCAGCTCAGGCGATCCTCCCACCTCAGCCTCCCAAGTAGCTAGGACTACAGGCATACATAGGAAAAACTGTTTTAGAAGTGATCGCTGAACTGGCCCTGATCAAATGACAGTAAAGGAATGTGACCAATAGACAAGGGGTGTGCTGGACAGAAAAACAAGGACAGCAGAAGGCATGGGCGTTTGTAGAACAGGGAGGTCCCAAGTGGCCCAGAGCAGAAGGTCAGGGTCAGTGCCAGGAGGTGGGATAGATGGCAAAGGGATAGAGAGCTAGGGCTTTGGACTCAGACAGGCTCAAGTTCAAGTCCTGCAGCTCCACATAAGAGCTCTGCAAACTGGAGTACCTCGTTAGCTGCTCCTGCTCTGCCTTTGTGAAAGGCTCATGGGAACAGTGCCTACCCCCTAGGCTTGCAGCAATTAAAGGCCGTTCTGATATGGGAGAGGCACAAGAGGCAGCTTGAAAAGGGCTTTGCGGGCCTGGCCAAGGAGTTTACACTCTGCAGGATCACATCTTCGCTTTTCATCTACTCTTCATCCTGTGCGCTCCATCCTTTTCCCTCAGACAACAGGAATGCTGAACACTGACTTTCCTAATCTTACGCCTGTCACTGTTCTCCTGAACTTAAAAATAATAGCTTTTGCCAGGCACAGTGGCTCATGCCTATAATCCCAGCACTTTGGGAGGCCAAGTTGGGTGGACCACCTGAAGTCAGGAGTTCAAGACCAGCCTGGGCAACATGGTGAAACCCCGTCTCTACTAAAAATATAAAAGTTATCCAGGCATGGTGGCAGGTGCCTGTAATCCCAGCTACTTGGGAGGCTGAGGCAGGAGAATTGCTTGAACTCGGGAGGCAGAGGTTGCAGTGAGCCAAGATCATGCCACTGCACTCCAGTCTGGGCAACAGAGCAAGACTTCATCTCAAATAAATAAATAATTAAATAAACAAAAGAAAAAGAAAGAAAGAAAAATAATAATAGCTTTTTTCACAGGTGGAAAAAATGTTATGAGACCATTGATCGTCTGTAAAATGTGGGTAACAATAGCATTGACCTTATATGGTTGCTTTGAGGATTCACAGACAGAATGTGCAGAAAGTGCCTGATGTTATAATGTGGGAGGCTAAAAGCTTAGGATCTGAAGTCAGGGGGACTGAGCCCAAATTGAAGCTATGTCACTTACTAGCTCTGTAAAGCGGGCAAGTGACTTAACCTCTCTGAGTCACAACTCCTTGTTTGTAAAATGAGGATGATAATATCAGCCACAGAGGTTCTTTGGCAAGCATACTAAGAGATCATCTAGGATGCACTCATTAACTATGATGATGATGGTGATGATGATGATGTCCTTTCTGTTTACATGTAAGACAAATTAGGCCCAGAGAGGGAAAGTGCCTTGCCCAAGGTCACACAGCAAGTTGGTGGTAATCCATCACACAGGCAGCTTCCTGTAGGATCTGCAGTCCAGGTGAATTCCCGGCATGAGTTCTGGGGAAGGGAACCCGAGGCGGTACAAAGCATGCCCTCTCCCTAGGCTGTTTTCCTGTGTGAAGGGCAAGGTAGCATCCCCCACCTGCAGCCTATAAATCCGCCCCAGTGGCCACTGCCTCCCAGGAGTGTGTGGCTCTGCCTGCTGAGGAATCAGATGGTACCAGCAGACGGTCTCTCCATGCTACTGGAACCTGCATCGCGCCCATCATTTATTTTGGACAAGATGCAAGATGAGATATCAAAGGAATCAGCTGCTGGTCAGAGGAAATAGAAAAGGGGCCAGAACTTTGCCTGGCTCTGCTGGGCACAGAGTAAGCCCCCTCTCCCCTGCAAATCCGAATTAGGCTCCCCAATCTTAATCCAACTTTATTAATTGAAATTAAATCAATTCAAAGATAGAAGAGGCTAACTAGTTTCTTGGTTTCAAGCTTTTTGCTAAATATATATATATATATACATTTTTAAAAACTGGAGGTATTTATAGAATTAGAGTTCAGATTAGAGAGTTTCAAGT
The DNA here is from genome assembly GCF_029281585.2 of Gorilla gorilla gorilla. Taxonomy (NCBI): domain Eukaryota; kingdom Metazoa; phylum Chordata; class Mammalia; order Primates; family Hominidae; genus Gorilla; species Gorilla gorilla. Next base: position 132,017,194 of record NC_073234.2, read on the forward strand.
ATCAGTTGAGGCCAATGGAAGTGAAGGGTCAGGAGTTCTGGCTCCCCACATTCAAATGAGCCAAGGGATGACCTCAAACACATCAGTTCGGGGTTTTATTTTTCCAACATGCTCTGCTGAATAATTGAGCTTTTCAGACCTCTCTGGAACAGATGCTGGTGTGAATAAAGCCTTCCTTTGCTCGAGGCACAACAGAAACACCCCCTAATGCCCAGCCAACGCGCCCACAAGATTTCAACTATTATTCAGGCCAACAGGAGGTATTGCAATTAAGAGATGATTGTCACCAACCCTCTTTAACAGCAAGCATGTCCAAGACGGAGGCTCCGGGGGAGGGTGGCTCTCGGGGGCCACCATCGTCAGGGTTGGCAGGTTTCCACGCTGGGAGTGAGTGACCAGGTCATGGGTGGATTGACACACAAATATTTTCTTTGGCAGATGGGACACAGTGAAAACAAGGTGAGGAGACCTGGGATAAGAGGTGCCCCTAAGTCTCCCGTCCATTTCCCTCTCTGTAAAATGGACATCTCCAGAAACCAGCACTCTAAGTTTTAATTAAATTAATTAATTTATTTATGTATTTATTTATTTATGTTTTAGAGACAAGGTCTCACTCTGTTGTTGTCCAGGCTGGAGAGCAGTGGCGCTATCATAGCTCACTGCAGCCTCCAACTCCTGGGCTCAAGGGCTCCTCCTGTCTCAGCCTCCCGAGTAACTGAGACTATAGGTATGTACCACCACACCGGGCTACATTTTTTATTTTTTATAGAGACAGGGTCTCCCTATGTTGCCCAGGCTGGTCTCAAACTCCTGGTTTCAAATGATCCTCCCGCCTCAGTCTCCCAAAATGTCAGAATTACAGGCATGAGCCACCACGCCTGACCCCTCCCAGTTTTAAAATATTGAAGAGCCCTCAAAGAAAATCAAACCAGCTGTGTCTCAGAGGTATAGGATCCTTCTGGCAGCTTGCAGACTGTAAAGAAGTTCAAAGAAACTCTGGTTGTTCCACTCTGGTTGTGGAAGTCATATTGGTCACTAGGATCTGAAAACATGTAGCTGAGAAGGGCTGAAGGAATGGCTGGCTGAAGACAAGCGGGTGTGAATTGTCTTTCACCAACGGGAACTAGCAACCTTTTGTTCCATCAGTTTTTCATAGCAAAATTAAAAGGTTATCATGGGAAGCCCCCCCCCCACAATCAATTACTATTGTTAGGATGAATAACAATAGACTTGCCCTCCACTTCAGCCTGTCCAGGATTCAGAAGTGCTTTTTGAATGCTAGTCCATTCATCCTCACGGTAACCTTGGAAGCATTCCATTAGGCAAATTCTGTATTATTTTTGCCTCTACAAAATATGTAGTGCCATTCTCTTGATGGAAAAATTAATCAAGCTATGACTGAAAAGAATAATAATGGGGAGAAAATCCTGGGGGTGGTCTGAACTCACATGGACAGTTTGAATAACTCCAGACTTCAAATGTTGTACCTAGACCTCTGCCGTGGTGGGGAAGTGTTGATTTTGAAGGGTCAGGGCCCGGAAGGACCTTCTGATGGTCTGAGCACCAGGAAGCCTTTAGGTTCACTGAGTTTGCATCTCCTGAAATAATATTATTTATTATTCTTGGCTGTGCCGCTCACTTACTGAGTGACTTTAGGGAATCATTCTAACCTCTCCACTTTCCTCGTTTGTAAATGGGTTAATTATATTTGCCCACCTCACAGAAGTGTTGTGCAGATAAAACAATGAAAGGTGAAACAGAAAGGCCCTTTTCCTCATTCAGTGGGCTGCCTGAGAATTCCTAACTCTGCATGCAGTGAAATAGCTAAATGCCTTTACTTACAGGGATGGTTATAGTCCTGGCTGGCAATCACCAACTGGCGATTAGCTCTGCAATCAGCAAATTTAGTGCCAGGCTGGGGGGACCTGGGGCGATGCAGGACTGGAGCGCGAGTCCCAACCCTGCCAGTTCCTGGCTGTGTGACCTTGGGTAAGCCACCTAACCTCTCTGAACCCCTGTTTTCTGCTCTACGAACTGGGAAGACCTATTCCCATCCCTTTAGGGTTGCTGTAAGGATTCAGTAAAACTCCTGGCATTTAATCGGTGCTTGATAAAGGACGTGTATTATGAGGGCCTGTCATTTTCCATCAGGCCTAACAAACTTAATGAAGTGCTTACAAAATGTGCAGTACTTGTACCACTGATGGGAAACAAGAAGAGGGTTTTAGGCGATATGTGGAATTTCTTAGATATATGGAATTAGGGAACATTAGAAGGAGGACATCAAACTTGTCATTTTAACACTGTTAGTGATTAGAATGAGGCTAAGTTGTTAGAACATGAGTTAATTACAAAATTATAGTGAATAAATCATTGTATTGGTGTACATGGATAGGGTAAAAAAAATTTTTTTTGAGACAGGGTCTTGCTCTGTTGCCCAGGCTGGAGGGCAGTGGCATGATCTCGGCTCACTGCAACCTCTGTCTCCCGGGTTCAAGCAATTCTCCTGCCTCAGCCTCCCAAGTAGCTGGAATTACAGGTGCCCACGATCACATCCAGCTAATTTTTTTTTTTGAGATGAGTCTTGCTTTGTCGCCCAGGCTAGAGTGCAGTGGCATGATCTCTGCTCACTGCAACCTCCGTCTCCTGGGTTCAAGCGATTCTCCTGCCTCAACCTCCCAAGTAGCTGGGATTACAGGCGCCCCCATCACACCCAGCGATTTTTTTTTTTTTTTTTCAGATATAGTCTTGCCGTGTTGCCCAGACTGGAGTGCAGTGGTATGATCTCGGCTCACTGCACCCTCCTCCTCCTGGGTTCCAGCAGTTCTCCTGGCTCAGCCTCCTGAGTAGCTGGGATTACAGTTGTGTGCCACCACGCCTGACTAATTTTTTTGTATTTTTAGTAGAGACGGGGTTTCACCATGTTGGCCAGGCTGGTCTTGAACTCCTGATCTCAAGTAATCCACCCACCTTGGCCTCCCAAAGTGCTGGGATTACAGGTGTGAGCCACTGTGCCTGGCCTTGTTAACAATTTTTAAGTGGTACGTGAAATACCTCAACATTCCCTATGACAGCATATAGAAAAATGCGCTGGGCTAGTGGCAGATTCTGACCTTAGGTTTTCATATTTATCAGTCATGTGACTGTGACCAGGCCCCTACATCTCTCTGAGCCTCAGTTTCCCATGTATAAAATGGGCTAATAAGACCTAGGAGAGTAAAAATAAGATAATAAAAATGAAAGCCACTGGAAAATTGCAAAAGTATGGTCCAATCTAAGAGGTTCATTGTTATCCCTATTGTGTGGTTTGACAGAAATGATCCATACTTATCCGCCAGCCTATGAGACAATAGCAGGGATGACATTCAAAATCAAGGATGGTTCAATCCCAACTCTGCCAGGCATCAGCTTGTAGCCTTGAGCAGGTTCTTTAAGGTCTCTGAGCCTCCATTTCTTCATCTATAAAAAGGGGTTAGTAATAGCACCCTTAGCAATTCAACTCAAAGGGCTAAAATTTTCCTCTAAGGAACGACAAATTGAAGGAAAAGCCCAACAGCCCAAAGAAAAACGGTGTGAAAAGATAGTGTACCCAAAATAAAATACAAATGGCTCTTAAATATGTAAACACATCCTCAATCTCACTCATAAGAGAAATGCTCATTAAAATCACACTGAGGCCGGGCACAGTGGCTCGTGCCTGTAATCCCAGCACTCTGAGAGGCTGAGGCAGGTGGATCGCTTGCGGTCAAGAGTTCCAGACCAGCCTGGCCAACATAGTGAAACTCCATCTCTACTAAAAATACAAAAATTAGCCAGATGTGGTGATGCATGCCTGTAATCCCAGCTACTTGGGAGGCTGAGGCAGGAGAATCACTTGAACCTAGAAGTGGAGGTTGCAGTGAGCTGAGATCATGCCACTGTACTCCAGCCTGGGCGATAGAGACTAAAGAAAAGAAAGAGAAAGAAAGAAAAGAAAAGAAAAGAAAAAACTGAGTATGATTTTTTTAATCATTAAATTTGCAAAGAATTGGTTTGATAGAGATGTATTGGTAAAGTATGGGAAATGAAGGTGCCTAGATATTGATGGCGGGGAGGTAAATTGTTACAAACTCTATGAAGTGAAATTTACAGTTTCTCAAAAGTATAAAAGTGCATACTCTTTGAGGCAGGCTGAATCATGGTGTCCACATTCTAATCCCTGGAATGTGTGAGTGTTACCTAAGTGACAAAAAGGACCTGGCAAATGTGATTAAAGCAAGAATCTTGACATGGAAGGGTTATTCTAGGTTGGCCCAGTGGGTCTGATGTCATCACAGGGGTCCTTGTAAGAGGGAGGAGGGAGGTCAGAGAGGAAAGGTGATGTAATGACCGAGCAGAGGTACAGGGAAGTCCTTTGAAGATGAAGGCAGGGCCCACAAGCCAAGGAAGCTGAAAAAGACGAGGAAACAGATTCTTCCCTAGAGCCCGTGGGAGGAACCAGCCCTGTCCACACCTTGATTTTAGCCCAGTGAAATTTTTTTTAGACTTCTGACCTCCAGGACTGTGAGAGAATAATATGCGTTGTCTTGGGCCACTTTGTTTGTGGTCCTTGGTTAACAGCAGCCACAGGAAACAGATACCCTCTTTCTCCAAGCAATTCCACTCCTAGAACTTCATCTGACAGAGACACTGGGACAGATGCAAAATAACTACATACAAGCTTCTTCATTAAAGCAGAAATTGTAGAAGCCAAACACTGGAACCAAGCTAAATATCCAACAGGGATTGGTCAATAAAGCTGAGTACCTCCATGGAAGGGAGGGAAGGAAGAAGGGAGGGAGTAAAGGGAAGAACAAAGGAAAGGAGGAAAGGGAAGGGGAGGAAAAGAGGAAAAAACAAACATGCTTGTAATCCCAGCACTTTTGGAGGCCAAGGTGGGAGGACTGCTTGAGCCCAGGAGTTCAAGTCTGCAGTGAGCTGTGACTGTGCCACTGCCCTCCCGCCTGGGCAACAGAGAGAGACGCTGTCTCTAACTAAAAAATACAAATTAAGAAAAGAAACAAATAGGTTTTCTAGATTTTTAGCCCAGCGGTGCAGGCTCAAAGGCCCTGGGTCCCTGGCTGCAGGTCCCCTGAAGGTGGGACAGTGAGGATGAGAGAATGTGATGCCTCTGAAGTTAGGTCATCACTGAGCTCAGTCTGGTTTTCTCCCTTTCATCCTGGGCAGGGTCCACCTAGGCGTGGCTTTCCTGTCCCTCCCAGCACTTCAGAGTGGATATCTGCAGGCTAGTTGTCCTGTTGATAAATCGGGGTAGGTTGTGACCTCATGTTGTCTATCAGGTTCAAGTCAATTCAAAACATGCTGCCTCTTTCCTGCTGCACTAAACCTAGCAAGGTGACGCCCCTCTAACACGCCTTCCCTCCGCCAACCCCACATCCAGCATTTAAATTGCAGGAAGATCACCATTGTGACAGTAGATTTCCAGCTGACACCCCCAGGGTAAGCACTAAGGAGCTCCCTAATTATCTAATCCTGAGATGCCCATGGGTGAAGCCGAGTGGAGCTCTTCTCTATCAGTAAACACGACATGCAGTTCTTTGTCTTCAGTGCAAAGCAAGGCTTTTTCCTGCCATGTGAGGAATACTCCTGCGTGATGTATTAAAATCCCTCAAAGAGAGAGAAAGAGGAAAGTAAAATAAATGTATTTCCATGACTCTAAGTACAAATCCCTGTGCGAGGCCCCGTGCAATCCTCAGAGCTGGGCTGGAGCTATTTTAAAACGAATGAAGCAAACCTACTCGATTGAAAAATCCTCTGTTACAGGATAGAGATGGGTAAGAAATCAGCGCCGGGGCTCTCGGAGTGCTTGATTATGGTTATAAACATTACTAGCTGCATCAGCAAAGCTGCTGGGAGTCCACCGTAAACCTTTTGCGAGAGGAATCAGGAGGCAGGGCTGACCAGGCAAGTTCAAAACCTGAGCCCATGTTACTCGGAGGCTTTCCTAGGCTGCTAAAAATATCCAGTGATCTGCCTAAAGCAGGGGCAAGTGAGGAAAGCCTTTCTTCCCGCTGCCTCCTTGTCACCTGCAAGAAAAGGAGCCAGTTAAGGGGTGACAGGGGAGGAGGAAAATCCAACAGATACACAGAGCAGCGATTTTTGCCATGTGCATTGCTGCACAGCAGGGTGGCAGAGGTGTCTTCCTACGCTGAAGGAGCTCAGGGGAGGCCTCAGCCTGGACTTTAGACCAGAGAGAAAGTGGGTTCAAATCCCAGCTCTGCCACTGACTCATTTGCATGGTCCTCTACCCAAGACAGGGGACTTTATAAGCCTCAGTCTTCCCATCTGTAAAATGGAAATAATAATGCCAACACGTGAATTGTAAGCTTTAAAGATAACATGTGGTAAGTGCTGGGCTCAGAGCGGGTCCTTTCCCAATGGCAGCTGCTATTGCTGCTGTGACAACTTAGTGGGGAGAGACAGATACATAAAAGCAATGGAGGCTGAGCATGGTGGCTTGCACCTGTAATCCCAGCACTTTGGGAGGTTGAGTTGGGTGGGTCACCTGAGGTCAGGGGTTCAAGACCAGCCTGGCCAACATGGTGAAACCCTGTCTCTACTAAAAATACAAAAATTAGCTGGGCATGGTGGTGCATGCCTGTAATCCCAGCTACTTGGGAGTCTGAAACACAAGAATCCCTTGAACCCAGGATGCAGAGGTTGCAGTGAACTGAGATCACATCACTGCACTCCAGCCTGGGTCACACAGTGAGACTCTGCCTCAAAAAAAAAAAAAAAAAAAAAAAAAAAGGAGAAATCAAGCAAGCAAGGAGGAAAACTGCACACAACCCCAGGTTGTGTATGGTTTGGACATAAGCATTGGAAAAATTCTCAGAAAGGAAAGGTTCCCGCCAAGTCCTCACCTGATCTCCAGCCCATGGAAATCTCCCCTAAGCTTCCAAAGCCAGGGAAATGCTAGATTTCCTCAAAGCCTGTCCAGATGTGCCAGTGGTTTGTTCTTCCTTTGCAGCATGGTTGCAATATTCAACCACTCAGCACGTGTAGAACTGAATGGCGTCATTCCCTCTCTGTATGCCCAGGCGACTCTCAAATGGCAGGTGTGTAATAAATGACTAGGTCAGGGCACTTGAGTAGTTAGTGAGAAATACACTGAGTAGAGAAGGCAGAGAGACTCTAATTGATGTGGCATGTGTATGTGTCAGCGTTCAATCAGAGAGGCTGGGCCACCATACATATCTGTGCACATATACATATATGTGTGTGTGTTATAGAGATTTGACCTTACGTGATTATGGGAGCTGGTTAGTAGTCTCTGTAAAGCTGCTGTCTTTGCTGCTGATGCTGGAGCCTGAAGTCCTCAGGGCAGGCATTTGGAAAGAGAAGAGGAATGTTATTCAGACACCAACTAGTATACTGCAATTTGATTCTGACACTAGGCATTTGAAGTTAGTATCAGATTCCACAATCTTAAGGGCGTGGTTGCCAACAAGACTGTCCTACTTCAAATACTAGCCACAGTGGGGTCCTCAGGCCACCTGCTCTTCTGACCAACTGGCTACAAAGCTTAGGGGAGGTTCCCACAACCCCCTTTATATTCACTAATTCATTAGAACAGCTCACAGAACCTAAAAAAGCACCATACTTCTGATGACAGTTTTATTGTAAGGATACAAATCAGAACCAGCCAGATGAAGAGACACATAGGGCAAGGTTTGGGAGGGTCCTAAATTCAGGACTTCCATGCCTCTCCCCATGGATTCAGGGTACCCAGCCCCTCTGGGTATATTTATGTGTTCACCAACCAGGAAGCTCCACTGAGCTTCAGTGTGCAGAGTTTTTATTGGATTTCTTTATGTAGGCATGATTGATTGAGTCACTTGCCATGTGATTGAACTCAATCTCCATCTCCATTCCTTCCCTAAAGGGCAGGCTGACTCAAAGTTCCAACTCTTCTCATCATGGAGTTGGTCTTATTGGTGACCAGCCCCCATTCTGAGTCTTCTTATCTCTTAGCGTTAACTCAGGTGTGGTCCAAGAGGCTCATGAAGAACAAAGACACTCCTATGACATGAGAAATTCCAAGGATTTAAAGTCTCATTCCTAGAAACCAGAGGTAAAGGCCAGTCAAATTCTTTATTATACAACAGATGCCAAGTCAGGCAGTGCAAGAACTTGCTGGAAGACCAGGAGGACTGGCAGAAGCCTGTGGATATTTACTATGGACTGAAAGTTTATGTCCCCTCAAAATTCATATGCTGAAACTCTAAACCCCAGTGGGGTGGTATTTGTCAATAAGACATTTGGGAAGTGATTAGGTCATGAGAGTGGAGCCCTCTTGATGGGAGTAGTGCCCTTATAAGAAGAAAATGAGGCTGGGTGCAGTGGCTTATGCGTGTTATTCCAGTGATTTGGGAAGCCGAGGCAGGCGGATTCCTTGAGCCCAGGAGTTTGATACCAGCCTAGGCAACATAGTGCCTGTCTCTACAAAAAAAACAAAAATTAGCCAAGCATGCTGGTGCACACCTGTAATCTTAGCTACTTGGGAGGCTGAGGTGGGAGGATTGCTTGAGCCCGGGAGTAAGAGATTGCAGTGAGCCAAGATCATGCCTCTGCACTCCAGTCTTGGCAACAGAGCAAGACCCTGTCTCAAAAAAGAAGAAAAAGGTGAGGCTGGGCGCGGTGGCTCACGCCTGTAATCCCAGCACTTTGGGAGGCCAAGGCAGGCAGATCACAAGGTCAGGAGATCGAGACCATCCTGGCTAACATGGTGAAACCCTGTCTCTACTAAAAATGCAAAAAAAAAAAAAATTAGCTAGGCGTGGTGGCAGGCGCCTGTAATACCAGCTACTCAGGAAGCTGAGGCAGGAGAATGGCATGAACCTGGGAGGCAGAGCTTGCACTAAGCCGAGATCGCGCCACTGCACTCCAGCCTGGGCGACAGAGCGAGACTCCATCTTAAATAAATAAATAAATAAACTAACCAAAGAAGAAGGTGAAGGAAGAAGGAGAAAGAGAATGAATAAGGAAGAAGGAGAATGAAAAGAAAGAAGATAGGAAGAAGAAGGAGGAGGAGGAGGAGGAGGAGGGAGCTTGCTTTTTCTCTCTGTGTTCTCCACTGTGAAGACTCAATGAGAAGGTGGCTGTCTGCAAATGTAGAAGACAGCCCTCACCAGAGCCTGCCCATGCCAGCTTCCTGAGCTCAGACTCCCAAGCCTCCAGAACTGTGAGAAAGATGTTTCTGGCAAGTAATGCTAGCACTTTAGGAGGCGGAGGCAGGTGGATTGCTTGAGCCCAGGAGTTCGAGACCAGCCTGGGCAATGTGACAAAACCCATCTCTACAAAAAATATAAAAATTAGCTGAGTATGGTGGTGCCCACCTGTAGTCTCAGCTACTTGGGAAGCTGAGGAGGGTCACTTGAGCCCAGGAAGTTGAGGCTCCAGTGAGCCATGATAGTGCCACACTCCAGCCTGAGTGACAGAGTGAGACCCTGTCTCAAAAAAAAAAAAAAAAAAGAAGAAGAAGAAGTCTGTGTTGTTTAAGACACCCAGTCTGCAGTAATTTGTTCTAGCAGCCCACACTAAGCCACTGTTGTTGTAGCCTCTAGTATTACTGGTGTGGCTATCCTGAGGGAGCTGCGGCCCTTTGTTGTGGAGATGAACACGCACACCTGGCCCAGGAGCTGGAGCAGCTGGAGGGTCCAGGGAAACGTGCAGCATTTGCAGATCCTGGCTCCTGCCTCAAACCAACAAGAGGAGCCAGCAGATATGCCGTGATGTCTGTGAGCCTCAGAAGGGCTGCTGCTTCAATTCCACGCTCCAGAATCTCCACACGTGCTTCTCTTGTGGCCACCCTTGCCAGAAACACACAGGGAAGGGTATCCTGGGAAGTACAGGTGAGCCCAGCCAAGGCAACACAGAACAAAGCCACCATGTCAGTGTGGGAACAGGGAGAAGCCGATGTGAAAGCAGGTTCAGCCTGAATAGTCGTGGTGGAAAGAGGAGAGGAGCCACCACGGAGTGAATGAAGGGATGGAAGGAAAGGTGTCTCCAGAACTACCATGGAGCTCCGTTACTCCAGGACAGCACTGACTGCTCCCTGAGTCTTTTTATTTTTATTTTATTTTATTTTATTTGAGACGGAGTCTCGCTCTGTCGCCAGGCTGGAGTGCAGTGGCTCGATCTCAGCTCACTGCGACCTCCGCCTCCTGGGTTCAGGCAATTCCCCTGCCTCAGCTTCCCAAGTAGCTGAGACTACAGTTGCGTATCACAACGCCAAGCTAATTTTTGTATTTTTAATAGAGACAAGGTTTCACCATATTGGCCAGGTTGGTCTTGACCTCAAATGATCCACCCACCTCGGCCTCCCAAAGTGCTGGGATTACAGACATGAGCCACCGTGCCTGGCCTCCCTGGCTCTTTTTAAAGCATGCAGCTACCCCAGGTGGGGACGTCACCAAGACAGACCACAGAGTCTAGAGATTTCTGGCATTTTCCTGCCTTTTTTTTTTTTTTTTTTTTTTTGAGATGGAGTTTCACTCTTGTTGCCCAGGCTGGAGTGCAGTGGCATGATCTCAGCTCAATGCTACCTCCACCTCCTGGGTTCAAGTGATTTTCCTGCCTCAGCCTCCCAAGTAGCTGGGACTACAGGTGCCCACCACCACACCCAGCTAATTTTTTGTATTTTTAGTAGAGATGTGGTTTCACCATTTTGGCCAGGCTGGTCTGGAACTTCTGACCTCAGATGATCCGCCTGCCTCAGCCTCCTACACTGCTGGGATTACAGTCATGAGCCATTGCACCTGGCCATTTTCCCTGTTTTTTAATTTGTTTTATTACCCCTCTTTGACACAAGCCTCTGACACATGAAAACAAATATTGATTGTGCCATAGTCTATAGAATCTAATTATTTTTTGGACTGTGTTTCATTCTTTTTTTTCTTCTTTAGAGACAGGGTCTTGCTCTGTTGCCCAGGCTGGAGTGCAGTGACACAATCATAGCTCACTGCAGCCTCAACTTCCTGGGCTCAAGCGATCCTCCTGCCTCAGCCTCCCCAGTAGCTGGGACTACAGGTGCTCACCACCACACCTGGCTAATTTTAAATTTTTTTGCAGAGACAGCTATGTTGCCGAGGGTGGTGTCGAACTCTTGGCCTCAAGCGATCCTCCCACCCACCTTGGCCTCCCAGAGCACTGGGATTACAGGCATGAGCCACCAGGCTGGTCCTGGACTGTGTTTCTATAAAGAGCCAGAAGCAGACCCAGGGGTGCTCCCTTTGATGACTTTGCATCTTTCTCCCCAGATCCACCCACCTACCCCATTAGGGCTTGTTAGATACAAGGACTTAACACAAACACAAGCCGGGGACAGCCTGTGAGTCTTGATTCCTGCAGGCACCCAGGAAGTATGGGAGCTTTCCTGCTGCCTCCTCCAGTCATTCCTCTCAGCCCTTTCACGGCCTGGTAGCACTTCTGTCAGAGAGGAGCCGAGGCTCAAAGCAGCCCATTTCATTACTGAGAAGCCAAGCCCACTTACAGAAAGAGGATGGAGGGGCGATGGGAGGTCAGGAGCTAAAATGATGCTTATCAGTTATTCATTCTCTCCCATTATTCATTCTCTACATATCTGGGAATAATTAAGATATTTTAGAAAAAAGTATAATAGATGGTCGGGCACAGCGGCTCATGCTTATAATCCCAGCACTTTAGGAGGCCAAGGAGGGAGGATCGCTTGAGCCCAGGAGTTCAAGACCAGCCTCTGCAACATAGCAAGAGCCTGTCTCAATAAAAAATGAATTAGCTGGGCGCGATGGTGTGCACTAGTAGTCCTAGCTACTCAGGAGGCTGAGGTGGGGAGGACCACTTGAGGCCAGAAGTTTGAGGTTGTAGTAAACTATGATGGTACCACTACACTCCAGCCTGGGCAACAAAGCAAGACCCTGTCTCTTTAAAAAAAAAAAAAAAAGAAGAAGGAAAAAAGGAAAGAAAGTAGACACAGAAGAATACTCTGGGAGAATTGATAAGCTACTAAGGAACAGGTATATTGGTCCTATATGTTCTCAGATTTTCAGGAATTATTAATTTCAAAATTCCATCTTGTTGCTGGGAGAAAAATCTTTATTTTTGCTTAGAAAATACGGTCAAATATCTCTACACGAGGGCCGGGCATGGTGGCTCACACCTGTAATCCCAACACTTTGGGAGGCTGAGGCAGGCAGATCACTTGAGGCCAGGAGTTCAAGACCAGCCTGGCCAACATGGTGAAACCCCGCCTCTGCCAAAATTATAAAAATTAGCCATTGTGACACACGCCTGTAATCCCAGCTGTCTTCTTAGAATAAGAAATTGCCATGACAGGAATCCCACCTCCTCTGTGTTTTAGAAAACAGAATGAAAATTCCCACGCTCTCTTGTGGGCCCAGAACCCAGGCACGTGGTGAGTATAGAAGGGCCATTTTCAGGGGCATGGGTGAGGATGGAGCCCCCAGATGCACGTGGCCACGATGGCAGCCCCAGTGGTCCAAAGGATGCCAGGTCGAGGTGTGACATTTGTGCTGGGCATTGTGAGAACCTGGTATTTAGTGATTAGCAGGGGCAGCAGTGGCAACAGAGATTTTGGCCTCAGGCCCCTTGGCAGGCACCGCTGTTTTGGGTGGGGATGCTGCTCTTAAGGCTTAATTTCAAGTCTGACTCTCTCTAGTCCTCACTGCACCCCACCCAGATAATTCTGTGAGTGAACTCACTTCCTTGAATACATAAATCTCTTTTCTGCTTAGAAGAGCCAGAGTGGATTCTGTTGTTTACCCTAAGAACAGACTACTATGCCCCTCTTCAATTTGCTCTCTAGTCGGGTCAGAAGTCAAAGCAATCTTTTATTTTTATTTATTTGCTTATTTATTTATTTATTTTTGAGACAGAATCTCGCTCTGTCGCCCAGGCTGGAGTGCAGTGGCGGGATCTCAGCTCACTGTAACCTCCGTCTCCCCGGTTCAAGTGATTCTCCTGCCTCAGCTTCTCTTGAGATTACAGGTGCCTGCCAGCACGCCCAGCTAATTGTTGTATTTTTAGTAGAGATAGGGTTTCACCATGTTGGCCAGGCTGGTCTCGAACTCCTGATCTCAGGTGATCCACCTTCCTCAGGCTCCCAAAGTGCTGAGATTACAGGCATGAGCCACCGTGCCCGGCCTAGTTATTTATTTTTAGACACAGGATCTCACTCTATCACCCAGGCTGGAGTGCAGTGGCACAATCATGACTCACTGCAGCCTCGACCTCCTGGGCTCCAAGTGATTCGCCGCACCTCAGCCTCTGGAGTAGCTGGAATTGCAGGCTTGCATCACCACAGCTGGCTAATTTTTAATTTTTTTTTTTTTGTAGAGATAGGAGTCTTGCTATGTTGTCCAAGTTGGTATAGAACGCCTGGCCTCAAGCAATCCTCCCATTTCAGCCTCCCAAAGGGCTGGGATTACAGGCATGTGCCACCATGCCTGGCCCACAATCATCTTGTAAAAACTGCAGTCATCCAGCATCGCTCACCTCTGGGTCACGGGGTTGCTGCTCAGCTCCACAGCCTCATCCCATCTCACGCTGCCGCCGGCTCTCTCTGCTCCAGCCACGCTGACCCTAACACAAGTTTTTTCCCATCCCAGACTTGGTACCAACTCTTCTCTCTGCCTAGAGAGTTTCCCCTTCAGTCCTTTCCATGGCTGACCCCTGGATCGCAGCTTCAATGTCTCCACCTCCAAAAGGCTTTCCTGGACCTCCCATAGCTAAAGAGCCTATCTCCCTTATTATTCCCCGTTTTACCACCCTGTTTATTTCCTTGGGAATATGCACCCCAATCTGAAATTATTTTGCTTACTTATTTAATGTTTATAGGCTGTCTCCTTCACTAGATTACACTAGATTACAGACTAGAAGGGCAGAGATCATGTTTCCTCATTAATGCAGGATCCCCAGACCAAGCACCCTGCCTGCTCCATTGTAATAACCCAATAAATATCAGTTAAATGAGTGCATTAGAACAACACTAGCATTTATTGAGCACCTTTGTGCTGGAACTGATTTAAGTGCTCTATGCACAATAAATCCTCACAATAATCCTGTCAAGTAGGTACTATTATTCTCCTTATTTTACAGATGAGGAAATAGAGCCCAGAAATGTTAAGTAATCTGTCCAAGGGCACACAGCTAGTGAAAGAGAGTGTGGGCCCAGATAATCTAGGTTGAAAGTCCATGGTTTCAACTAGGGCTGTCTCATAGGAAGGAAGGAGGGAAGGAAGGGAGGAAGGAAGGAAGGAAAGAAGGAAGGAAGGGAGAGAGGGAGGGAGGGAAGAAGGGACAGAAGGAGAGAAGGAGAGAAGGCGGAAGGATTAAAATAAAGCAAGAGTGAACAAATGAGTATTATATAAGTATTACACAAGTTCAGTATTTCCAAAAGCAGGGCGGGCTCTACAGGTTCCCTTGAGTCCCGGGATTCTATTATTCAATCGGGTGAAGTTGGCTGGAGCTGCCGTGCATAATGGGCATTTGCACTCATCACAGACATGGGCATTTTACCAATCCCCCCGCCAGACACTGTAAATATTATTACATCCACATCTCACGAGGGAATTGGCATTTCAAACTTAGAGTCACCGATCTTTTACTGTGTACTGAATCATAGACCCTCCCGTGAAACTCAGAGGTCCTTAGAGGAGTAAAAATTCCAGCTTAGCATTTTAAACCCTGCAGTAGTAACTGGACTGGTCAATAGGTCTAGACTACGGCCAAGGAGAGCCCTCCAAGGTATCTCATGTCACATCTTGAGTGCAGTCAAATTCATGCGTTCAGCTAATAATTCTCTTAGCTCCTCCAGACACTTTTTGGACTGAATTCTGGATAAAGTATGATACATTTTTCATTAGCAATGGTAGAAATTATCAAAACATCATCAGATTATGTTACAAATACTAGAATCTCCATGTTTGGGTTTCTTCCAAGTATCTCGAATAATCATGATGGAGATACGGTGGAGATCACAGTTATATTTGTCCCAGGCTATTAAAAACTAAATGAATGAAATGGGACATTGACCAAAAGATTCATGACTTCAGTGTCTTCTCCAGGCACTGAGATTCAAAATAATCTCTGCTTTGCTGTTTATATTTATATCTCTGCATATTTATATTCTCTTCATATTTTCCTGCATTTCTGTGTTTGCTGGTGTTTTGTTGTTGTTGGTAAGCATGCTCTAGTTGCTTTTATAGTCAGAAAAAACTACAGCCAGGTGTGGTGGCTCATGCTTGTGATCCCAGCACTTCAGGAGGCCAAGGCAGAGGATTGCTTGAGCCCAGGAGCTTGAGACCAGCCTGGGCAACATGGCAAAACTCTGCCTCTACAGAAAATTTTTAAAATTAGCCTGTCATGGTGGGCCATGCCCATAGTCCCATCTACTCAGGAGGCTGAGGTGGGAGGATCACTTGAGCCCAGGAGTTCAAGGCTGCAGTGAGCTGTGATCATGCTGCTGCACTCCAGCCTGGGTGACAGAGCCAGACCCTGTCTCAAAAAAAAAAAAAAAAAAAAATTACTAACAAACCTATTCTTGAACAAGTCGCCTGTGGAAGGGGTTTGATAATCTGGATGTTCATCCATGTTGCAATCTTGCTATTCAGTAGCGTCCTGAGGTTAAAACAAGGTGGGGAGATTTTGACTGCAGGGTTAAAATCAGAGAGTATGGCTGAATCAAGTTGAAAAGAGACAGAAGTAATGCCTGGGGATCAAAAGAGGCAGGGAGTGAAAAAATCAATCCAGAGGTATCAGGGTCCAGGGAGGAGGGCATGGAGCCCTCTCATTTTAAGCTCTGAAAATCCCACGTCTGGGGAACTCCTCAGTTCTGGACACACCCGGACAGCTGGTCACCTTCCCAGGGAGTGGGGATGGGTGGCCATAAAGAGACAGTGAACTCAGAAGGCAGCTGTCACCATCCTATGACTTTGGTCTGTCACCTTCACGAACATTCAGAATACTTCAATAAAATGGCCCGTCCGAAAGGCCTGATCTGTCTCCTTCCCCGAGAGGCCCGGTTCATTTCCTGAGAGATGACTTTATTCTCCATTTGTTTTCACAGTGGTCTCTTTAAAGTCTCAGCTGTTCCAGGGAGAGTAAATGGGTTTTAAAATTAATTATCAATTAAAGCGAGGTTAATTGGCACCAGGCTAGTCATCTATTTTGTCTATAACTGAGGCAGTCCACCCCTCCCCCTCCCCAGAACCTGGAGACCCACATCAGGGCCAATAAACCCCAGCAGCCGAAGCCGTTCATATGTGATCCGTGGACTCGTGAAAATAATTCTGGTATTTACGCAGTACCGTTCCCTTGTCGGAGGGTGAATTCTGTGGCCATTTGGATTTTCCAGTTCATCAGTATGTAAGCGGGCCTTCTAGGTGGGCTTATCAAATTTAAAAAAAAAAAAGTGTCTTGCAAATATTTTTATTGGCAGAAAGATTTTTCACCAATCTCCACTGCACTTAGGAAAATTACCGCAATAGAGTACATTCGAGCAGCCGGGTCCCGAGGACGCAGCACATTTATCACTGAGCTTGGATTTCCCCCCTTTAATTAACATCTCGCACCTCTTCTCATGGACTGATTTCATTGAAGCTCAGTCTGATTTCTTCTAAGCTCCTAAAATGTGATCCTGTGTCTGCCCTTGCCCCTCCCAGGTGGGGAGAAGGCTGAGGTTTGTGTTCATCATGATCCTTTGCTGAATTCCACAGCTTCATCTGACCTCATCATAAATGAATATTTATGAGAGTCAATAGGGAGCAATTGCAAACTGAGTTCAGCCCAGACAGGTGAGTACTTGCAACTAAGACAATTACATCATCTGATGTTGGGATGTACACACATATTAAAATATAGCAAATTATCAACAGGACCCAAGGGGACAGAGGCTAGGTCTCTGCATTCCATCACTAACCCAGAACACCTTAAAACACATAAAACAGGACTTATAAAA
The DNA here is from genome assembly GCF_029281585.2 of Gorilla gorilla gorilla. NCBI lineage: Eukaryota > Metazoa > Chordata > Mammalia > Primates > Hominidae > Gorilla > Gorilla gorilla. The sequence continues at coordinate 132,034,190 of NC_073234.2, forward strand.
GCCGCACGTCATCTGGGTGTCCTGGGAATATCAATTGAGGATTTGAAACACAGTGAACCTCTTAGCAGTTAGTATAGTGTGGTAGCTGTGAGTGTTAGGAGAAAATGCATTTGGAAATTGCTCTGTAAACACACAGCCATGCCATCTCCCTACTTTCTTACCTCTCACCTCTGGGTGGGAATGAGTGATGGCTGCTTCCCTCTCAGTCTCAAGAACCCATGTGCTGGTGGGTGGCCTGGAGGCCAAGTATTCCTTTTTCTTTTTGAGACAGAGTCTTGCTGTGTCACCCAGGCTGGAGTGCAGTGGTGCGATTTCAGCTCACCTGAATCTCTATCTCCTGGGTTCAAGCGATTCTCCTGCCTCAGCCTCCCTGGTAGCTGGGATTACAGGCACTCGCCACTAAGCCTGGCTAATTTTTGTATATATAGTAGAGACAGGGTTTTGCCATGTTGCCCAGGCTGGTCTCGAACTCCTGACCTCAAGTGATCGGCCTGCCTCAGCCTCCCAAAGTACTAGGATTACAGGCATGAGCCACCGTGCCCTGCCGGGGCCGAGTATTCTATATTTGTCAAGCACTGTAAACTTAAATCACCTTACCACCAGCCTGGGCAATATAGGAAGACCCTGTTTCTACAAAATAAATGAATAAAAATTAGCCTGGCATGGTGACACACACCTGTATTCCCAGCTACTCAGGAAGCTGAGGTGGGAGGATCACTTGAGCCTGGGAGGTTGAGGCTGTAAGTGAGCCGTGATCGCCCCACTGCACTGCAGCCTGGGCAACAGAGTGAGACCCTGTCTCAAAGAAAAAAAAAAAATCAAACCACCTTAGAAACTTGCTCTCAGCCACCACATCACACATATGAGACTTGGGTTGGCCCCATTGCACAGAGGAAGATATTGAGGCAAACAGAAAAGGGGACTAAGCAATGTGGGAAAAGGATCAAGACCACTGGAAAGGCAGGAGGAAAAGCCAAGTTTATGTCCTGACCCAGAGGCTGCAGTTCCTTCTGTTGCTCTTTGCATCTTCCCTTCTTCTTGTCGAAGCCTATTTCCTTTCCTTCCTCTTCATTTTCTTCTTGCAACTCTTAAACCAATGTTTCTCAACTTCTGCACTGTTGGCATTTGGGGCTGGGTACTTATTTGGGGAGGGGGCCGTACTCGGCACCCTAGGGTGTTGAGCAGCATCCCTGGTTGCTACCCTCTAGATGCTAGCAGCAGCCCCCACCCAAGCTGTGACAACCAAAAACATCTCCACACATTGCCCAGCATCCCCAGAAAGGCAAAATCCCCGCTGGTTGAGAACCACTGTCTTAGATCGATCAGCCACAAGGAAAGTTATTGGTTCAGCACACTGGGAACTGCCAAGCCTAAATCCTGCTCCTCTTTCCTTTCTCCTCAAACCCCAAAACTACACATTTGGCTGTCATTTCTGGGTCCCACACCACCCTCCAGAGTCTCCCCAAGGAATAGTGTCTTTATCTTCCAGTCTCACCTGCTCTCGGATGACACCAGTTTACAACTTTCTCCATAAATTGCACAACTATATAACTTCTCATCCAACCCAGGGTCCTTCTGAGAGTGCAGGGTCATGCTGTTTAATGATCACACAGAGACAACAGGTGTAAACCAAGACCATCCTGGGCAAACGGGGACATATGGTCACCATAACAGAAGCTGCTTCTTAGAAGGGAAGGACACCTTGTTTGTGAGTCTGAAGTCTGACAAGGGGACTCCCCAATGTCATGTTCAGCTTCCAAGTTTGCACTCCTGGGCTGTGTCTGCCAGATTATTCGGCTGAGAAACAGCTCATCAACGGAGGTAAAAGAAATAGACAAGCAGCTGGGTGCAGTGGCTCACGCCTGTCATCCCAGCACTTTGGGGGACCGAGATGGGCAGATCACTTGAGGTCAGGGGTTCGAGACCAGCCCTGGCCAACATGGTAATAACATGGTAATAAAATAAATTTTGTGTGTGTGTTTGTTTTAAGGCAGGGTCTCACTGTTACCCAGGCTGGAGTGCAGTGGTGCAATCTTGGCTCACTGTAGCCTTCACCTCCTGGGCTCAAATAATCCTCCCACCTCAGCCTTCTGAGTAGCTGGGACCACAGGCCTGTGCCATCACACCCGACTTATTTTTTATTTTTTTGTACAGAAGAGTTTTCACCATGTTGCCTAGGCTGGTCTTGAACTCCTGACCTCAAGCAATCCACCCACTTCAGTCTCCCAAAGTGCTGGGATTACAGGTGCGAGACATCGCACCCAGCCGGGACTCGAGTTTTTTAAAAGGAATTAGAATACATACACGTTCGTAGCACGACTATTCACAATTGCCAAAAGCTGGAAGCAACCCAGGTGTTCACTGATGGGTGAATGGATAAACAGAATGTGGTATACACACACCATGGAATACGGTATTATTCAGACATGAAAAGCAATGAAATTCTGACACGTGTTGCAATACGGATAACCTTGAAATATTATGTTAAGTGAAATAAGCCAGACACAAAAGCACAAATCCGGTATGATTCTTCTCATATGAGGTACTTAGAGTAAGTACCTTTATGAATTTGGCTAATTCTTGGTTACAGAAAGTAAAATGATGGTGACCAGGAGCTGGAGGGAATGGGGAAAGGGGAGAGTTAGTGTTTGATGGGTACAGGGTTTCAGTTTTGCAAACTGAAAAGAGTTCTTGCAACCGGGCACAGGTGGCTCATGCCTGTAATCCCAGCACTCTGGGAGGCCGAGGCGGGAGGATCACTTGAGGTCAGGAGTTCGAGACCAGCCTGGCCAACATGGTGAAATGTGCGTCTACCAAAAAAATACAAAAATTAGCCAGGTGTGGTGGCAGGCGCATGTAATCCCAGCTACCTGGGAGGCTGAGGGAGGAGAATTGCTTGAACCTGGGAGGTGGAGGTTGCAGAGAGCCGGGATCATGCTACTGCACTTCAGCCTGTGCAATAGAGTGAGACCCTAACTCAAAAAGAAAAAAAAAAAAGACTTCTTGAAGAGATAGATGGCAATGATGGTGGCACAACAATGTGAATGCACTGAATGCCACAGAACTACATACTTAAAATTGTTAAAATGGCAAATTTCATGTATGTGCATTTTACCACAATAAAAAACATAGCAATGAATGATTCCAAAGGAAAGTGAGCTAGGGCCATGTTCAACAGGGAAATGCCAGTTACGTGGTATCTGGATTCTTGTCTTATGTGTTCCTACCCTGCACAGAAGGAGGGGAGTATAGGGTCTATTACACATGAAATGACACACGTTCAGGTAAAAATACTTTGTGGTTAAGTGGCAGTGTCTCTCTTATGACAGAAGTTAACCTGTCCTGGGCTCAAGAAACATGAGTTACCAGCAAGAACCTTGGAAAATAGCATTCTCAATTTCTCAAAACCTACAGTTTTCCCGCCCTGCCTCCCCGTCCCCATTTTTTTTAAACCACTCTCTGTACTAACCCAAGCCGCTAACAGAAATAGCAACATCCTCTTTGTGTGTCTCTGTGTAGTATCCCTGCGGTCTCTTGCTTCCAACGATTTTCTTGAGACACTATTTTTAAATCCCCTATTAGCAAAAAGGGAAACTGCATCTTCCACCACAACCTCCCCGCTCTGCCCAGCCCAACCCCCTGACTCCTCCAAATATGAAAAAACAAGAACAATTTGTTCCGATCTGCCACTGTGAGTTATTAGAGGGAGGCTCAGCTGTCACCTTCTTAATGGGCTTTATGCAAAGCACTCTCTCCAAGACTGTGCAGTTCAGTGGCCAGGCCTCGCCTCACCAGGGCTCTGAGTAGAATTTGCTGTAAATGGGGTTAATCTATACGATCCAGGGGATGCATGCCAGATAACTCATAAAAGCAAGAGAATGCAAGATTAGAGAAGCTTGCGGCTTCAGTGTGAACAAAGTGAAGTCGGACTTGGTCAATGACTGGGAGACACAGGGAAGAAACTTTGAGAAGCCAAGTGTAGTGGGTTGTGAAGTGTGTACACAGTGGGTACTGGATCCATGAACAGAATGGAAAGAACTCCTTTTTGTTTGTTTGTTTCGAAACAGGGTCTCACTCTGTCACCCAGGCTGGAGTGCAGTGGAGCAATCATACCTCAACGCAGCCTTGACGTCCCAGGTTCAAGCGATCCTCCCACCTCAGCCTCCCAAGTAGCTAACTGGGACCACAGGTGTGTACCATCTTGCCTGGCTAGTTTTTAAATTTTATGTAGAGATGGGATCTCTCTATGTTGCCCAGGCTGGTCTCAAATTCCTGGACTCAAGTGATCCTTCCACCTTAGCCTCTCAAAGTGCTGGGATCACAGGTGTGAGCCACTGTCCCCAATCAAAAATGTTCTTTATTTACCCTACATTAGGAGATATGAGTGACATGGGTTAACTGATGATTCTGAAGGAGAGAACTATTGGGGTGTGTGTGTGTGTGTGTGTGTGTGTGTGTGTCTGTGTCTGTGTAAGGGTCGAGAATCAATTTAAGATTTCAGCAAAAGCTAGACGCCCTGCCGCCCTATCCAATGAGCCATGAACGCCTGTCTCAAACAGCTGAAGGTCAGAGCTGGTGAGTCTGGGTAACAAATATTGGCATAGCTTTATTTTGAGCAAAGTCAAGCTACTTCATCTTCCACCATGCTCCTTGGGAAAATATTTTCTAGGAGCCGAACTATTTTTGGACACAAAACAAAACCTGCTCATCTCATTTGGAGTTAAATGTGGAGGGAACTGGGAGTGAGCATGTTTCTGTAAATATTCATTAATTCAACAAAATGGCCTTACTATGGGTAAGGCGCTGCGCTAGTTAGATCTGGGAATACCAAGAGAAGAGCATTTTGAAATGACACATGTTTAGGTAAAAATACCTTGTGGTTAAATGCCAGTGTCTCTTGCTCAATTTAGGATAGTGAGTAGCTGAGGGCCTATGGTGGCAAGCTGGGGGTATAACTTTCCCTAGATGATGGGAATAGTCTTTTTTGTTTGATGTTACTTCTGCTAACTATGTTTCTCAGAGCAAAAGTAAACATGAAGGGCCAAGGGAGTTCCACAAATATTTGTTCTTCAGTTAATATTAATGTATGTTCGTGTTTACTTGAATTTTGAAGTGTACTCTGCATTGGTACTGACTGGCCATAAAGAAACGAGCAGCAAAACTGATAAGGACAATCAGAAGACAGGTGCTAGTTTCCTCTTTCTTTCTTTTTTTTTTTTTTTTGTTGAGACAGGGTCTCACTCTGTTGCTCAGGCTGCCGTGCAGTGGTGTGATCGCGGCTCACTGCAGCCTCAAACTCCTGGGTTCAAGCAATGCTCCCACCTCAGCCTCTGGAGTAGCTGAGACTACAGGCACGTGCCACCATGCCTGGCTAATTTTTTTTTTTTTTTTTTTTTTTTTGTAGAGGTGGGGTTTCACCATATTGCCCAAGCTGGTCTTGAACTCCTGGGCTCAAGCGATCCTCCCACCTTGGCCTCACAAAGTGCAGAGATTACAGGTGTGAACCACCTTGGCTGGCTAGTTTCTTTGTAACTCTTTTCAGAGTCCTTAAATGGTGTCCCTGACAATTCTTGTTTTTGTTTTTTATCTTATTGGCCAATATTACTTAATCCCCAATACTAAAGTCAAAGAGAAGTTAACAATTACAGAGTACTCCTATGTAAGTGCTTTAAATTCATGGTCCTTAATTGGCCTCCAAGAGTTCTGTCATTCCCATTTTACAGGCCCAGGAAACAGAAATGAAATCACTAGCCAAAGGTCAAGTGATTTGAGCCAGAGCCTGTCTGGCTCTAAAGCTCTCCAGAATTATGCAGATAAATGAAAAGACACACTTCCTTTGAGGAAGCATAGAAATTGGAAAATAAATGAAATCAGAGTTCGTTTTTCCCAGTGCATTGCAAAATTTTGCTTTCAGATTATTCATCACTTCATAGAGAATAGGGAAGAGGTGGGGCGATGGAGAACTCAAGCATCCAAAGCCACTGTCAGCTGAGGATGACTATTTTTTGTCTTTTTTTTTTTTTTAAATATGGAGTCTCGCTCTGTCTCCCAGGCTGGAGTGCAGTAGCGCCATCTTGGTTGACTGCAACCTCCACCTCCCGGGTTCAAGCAATTCTCCTTCCTCAGCCTCCTGAGTAGCTGGAATTACAGGCACTCGCCACCATGCCCGGCTGATTTTTGTATTTTTAGTAGAGATGAGGTTTCACCATGTTGGCCAGGCTGGTCTCAAACTCCTGACGTCAAGTGGTCCACCCACCTCGGCCTCCCAAAATGCTGGGATTATAGGCATGAACTACCACACCCGTCCAGTTAAAGATGATTTTGGAATAAGGATGAAGCATCTCTGAAATCATAATGCTGAAAAATTGGAAAATACAATTCAATTTAAAATGTTTGATCTACACCCAGCTTTTAGATTACTCATTCATAGCATAAACTAAAACATATTAGCAAGAAAGGAGGAGAGACAGCATGGTATATGAGAAAGAGGAGGGGCTTTGGAGTCAGATGATGCTGGATTCAAGAACATGTACAAGCTGTGTGACCTTAGGCAAACTGCTTAGCCTTTCTGAGCTGCAGTGTCCTTGTTTATGAACTGAAGGTAATAACACTGGCTTCAGCAGGGTTATTGTGAAGTTTAAATAGGATACAATACACAAAGCACCCATCCCGTGGGGGATAATTAAGAAATATCAATTTCCTCCTTTTATCCATTTACTAGATATAAACTTGTTACTGAAGTATCTGAGGCCACTTCTAGGGCTTCAGATTGAGAATAGTATTGATAGGCTATAAAGGGATTAGCAAATAATCCTACTTTTTTTTTTTTTTTTTTTTTTTTTTTTTGAGACAGGGTCTCACTCTGTCACCCAGCCTGAAGTCTGGAATGCAGTGGTGCAATCTCGGCTCACTACAACCTCCACCTCCTGGGTTCAAGCAATTCTCCTGCCTCAGCCTCCCAAGTAGCTGGGATTATAGGCATGCACTACCACACCCGGCTAATTTTTATATTTTTAGTAGAGACGGGGTTTCACCATGTTGGCCAGGCTGGTCTCGAACTCCTGACCTCAGGTGATTCGCCTGCCTTGGCCTCCAAAGTGCTGGGGTTACAGACGTGAGCCACCGCACCTGACTGACCCAAAGATGTGTACTTGTGACTCAAATGTGGAGATGTGTCCCTTTGTGGATTGGTGCCACAAATGTGCCAACAGACATATGCCTACTTTCTCAAGTCAAAGAATTCTTTCAACACAGCCCTTCATAAATGGAAAACCCGAATGAGTGTTCAACCTCTAAGTAAGTTTGGAAATCCCAACAGAATATCTCCCCTTAGAAATCCCAACAGAATATCTCCCCTGAGATTTATAATTCACTTGAATGGCAAACCCTACATGACCACAGAACCCTTTCCACTTAATGCCTATTATTCGTCTCATGAAACTGGTGTCCCAGGATCTCACACTGGAAAATGCTCTCTTCAGACCCGCTGAGATCTACTGCATTCCAACAGTATTAAAAGAAAGAAAGAAATGTCTAGCCACTTCTGACTTGACCTTGGCAATGGGAACTGGTTCCTATTGGCTTTCTCTTTCAAAGTCATTTTACGTCTCACATGCATTCACACTTTAGTTTATTGTACTTAACAAGGGGCAATTTAAGCCCGTTTCAGAATGTGAGAGCTAAATGATTAGACGGGGGAGAGAAATGATATGGCCAAGAATCAAGAGCGTTTCCTGCCGCTAATGTCCACAATGAGGAAAAAATACGAAAGCTGTGCTTGCTTCAATATGGGCAGATACTAATTTTCCCCACTTAAAATTCCTTAAAAGTTCAAAGGTCCGTATTTGGCACATCAAAGAGGATTTTATTGGGCACACCAGAAGGTTAGTCCTTTCCAAAGAGCCACAGAATCACAAGAGGAAATAAGCATGCAATTTATCACTTTGTCATGACTCAACCAGGTCCCGATCAACACGCTAAGATCCCTGAAGCCAACAGGAGCCATTGATTCAATAATCAACAGCAAGAGTCAGGATAGACAATACCAATGGATTTGCAGAATATTGTCCTACTCGAAATAGCTGTTATCCAGTGTCAATCATAAAGCTGGAACTGCTTTCATGGCGCATGAAAACATTTCGACGCTGTGGTCAGCAAAAGACACATTTTAGTGTTTATGTCAAAAGCCTTTGAAAAGCAGAATTCTAGCGTGGCTAGCAAGATTCCCAGTCCATACTGTACACATACCTCTCCCAGTTACTCAGGCATTAATCTAGGCATTGCTGTGAAGGGATTCTGCAGATGTCATTAAGGTTCCAAATCAGTTGACCTTAAGATACCGAGATGATCTGAGCAGGCCTGACCTAATCCCGTGAGCCTGTTAAAGCTGAGTCTGGAGATCAGAGACAGAAAAGTCAGAGCTTCAAAGAACAAGGATACAACATGCTGTTGCTGGCTTGAAGATGAAAGGTTCCATGTAGCAAGGAATGTGGGCAGCCTCTAGGCACTGAGGTTGGCCCCAGATGACAGCCAGTAAGAAAGCAGGGACCTAGGTTCTACAGTTACAAGAAACTGAATCCCACTACCCGCAGGAATGATCTGGGAATTTTCCCTGGAGGTTCCAGACAAGAACTCGGTCCAGATGACACCTTGATTTCAGCCTGGTGATACCCTACGCAGAGAACCCAACTACAGCATGTCCGACCTCTAACCTGCAGAACTGTGATCTAATAAGTTGGAGTTGTCTTTAAGCTTCTGGTCATTTGTTACTCGGCAATAGAACACACGTACAAGCCTTAAGCAACAACTCAGGGATAGTCTGGGAGCACAAGATGATTCGTAAGGAAGAATCGATGCAATTGCAGAATGCAATGATTTTTAAGACCCCCTACTGCTTTTGTACGTTCAATATCTCAGCTGACAATTTCTCCTAAGTTCATCAGCATTGAAGTAGAAAACAGAAGTGGCAGAAATGCAAGTTAAAAATGCAATGAGATCTCACCCATTAGAATGAGATCTCCTAACGGAGATCCACCCCATCAGGATGGATATATTAAAAAATTGCGGCCGGGCGCGGTGGCTCACGCCTGTAATCCCAGCACTTTGGGAGGCCGAGGCGGGTGGATCACAAGGTCAGGAGATCGAGACCATCCTGGCTAACACGGTGAAACCCCGTCTCTACTAAAAATACAAAAAATTAGCCAGGCGTGGCGGCGTGCGCCTATAGTCCCAGCTGCTCGGGAGGCTGAGGCAGGAGAATGGCGTGAACCCGGGAGGCGGAGCTTGCAGTGAGCTGAGATCGCGCCACTGCACTCCAGCCTGGGTGACAGAGCAAGACTCTGTTTCCAAAAAAAAAAAAAAAAAAATTGCAAAAGGACAATAACAAATGTTGGCAAGGATGGAGAGAAACTGGAACTCTCATACATTGCTGGTAGGAATGTAAAATGGCGTACCTTGGAAAACAGCCTAGCAGAGCCTCAAAAGATTAAACATAGAGTTACCAAATAACCCAGCAATTCCACTCCTAGGTATATACCCAAGAGAACTGAAAACAAATGTTCACACAAAAACTTGAACATGAATATTCATAGCAGCCTTATTCATTGTAGCCAAAAGGAAGAATAACCCAAATGTCCATCAGCAAAAGAATGGGTAAATAATATGTGGTTTATCTATACAATGGAATGTTAATCAGCTATGAAAAGGAATGAAGTACTGATACATGCTGCAATGTAGAAGAACCTTGAACACATCATGCTAAGTGAAAGATAGCAGTCATGAAAGACCGCATAGTATATGCCTCTATTTATATGAAGTGTCCACAATAGGTAAAGCTATACAGACAGATTAGTGGTTGCCAAGGGGGCAGGGGGGAAGTTGAGACAAATTGCTAATACGTATTGGGTTCCATTTTGGGGCAATGGATGTGGTCTAGAATTAGAGAGCAGTAAGGTTTGCAGAACATAGAGAATATATTAAAACCCACTGAAATGTACACTTTAACAGGGTGAATTTTATGTTGTATAAATTATTTTTCAATAAAAAATTTAAAAATTAAAACAGAAGTAGCAAAGATCTCATGGATGAAGGGATTTTTAAAAAATACATCTATTCTCCATGTTTTATTCCACCCTCCAGGTTTTTACTGTGAAAAGTTTCAAACATATAGTAAGGTTGAAGAAATGAATCCCTGAATACCTCCTACCCACATTCGACAGTTGTTAATATTTTGCAACATTTGCTTGAATGCTCTCTCATTTTCTGCCAATGCCCGCCCATACGCAGGGAGTTTGGTTTTTTTTTTTTCCTTCAGTGAATCATGTTTGTTCGTCTTGCCCACACCATGAATATAAGTTTTTTAGTTTTTATTTTGCATCCTCCAAATTATATAACAATAAACACTGCCATAAACACAGCAATAACCTCTGATAAACAAAAATGAAATGCTTCACTCATCTCCAGAAACACTACTCACAAGAGCAGCAGTCTTCAAACAGTCTGTAAGCAGTAGAACTCTTCCTTTGATTGGCATAGCATTCAGATGAGCTTCAGTTACCTAGAAAAACTAACAGTGGTAAGACTTCAATATAGAGAGCTTTGTGCACAGTGAGTGAATCGTAGCTGCTGCTGTTGAGTTGCAAATAAACCAGGTGTTACCAAAATAGTAAACGAGCAGCTTCAGCTTGGGTATGAGCAGCTTCAGCTTGGGTATAAGCAGCAGGACAAAAAGGCTTTTGGATTAGGGAAGTTATTTAATGCAGTAAAATTTATGTTTTAAGCTTATCATCAAGCACAGAGGCGATAGTGTTCATTGACTGGGAGTGGCTGCTTGGAGTGCTGGGTTGCTCTGATTGATTAGTGATGTCTGCCACGGTACAGGATGTGCTCTATTCTGAGAGGCCATGTTTTCCACATCTGATCTAGATTTATAAATACAGCATGAATGCAGAGATGAGGCCTGTCCAGTCCAAAATCAATTTTGATAAAGATGTCTAGGTTCCTCCTAAATGCTCTTTATCATGCCTGACTTTTTCTTCCTGGCATCACTTTGCTGCTCACTTAGGCAACCTCCCACCCACTATTCTCCCACCACCCCTTTTTTTATTACCAAGATGATAGAAACCACAGAAAGTTAACAGACAGAAAAACAGCTCATGGTACCATTGCAATCAAACTCTGACACATTGGGTATAATGTCTAAAATTGAGAGGAGAAGAAACCTCATAAAGACTAAAACTCACCTTCCCTCCCTCTTTCAGCTTGAAATAATTTAGCATTTCCCGCTGGCTTTCTTTGAGGGGTGGCTTCCAGGTATAATTCCTCAAACAGGGAATATTTTTAAATGTATCCATATCACAACTTCAATCACTATGTTAAGTGAAGATTCAGCACTCTAGGCCAGCAACGATTTCTAGAAATATTTTGGCATTTCATTCGTAGCTCTCAGCCAAGTCATCTCTTGTCTCATATAAAAACTTTCTGATGAACCCACCGTAGATAATCACAACGCATTGCACCTATATAACACATAATATGTTTCAAATGATTTTTACAAAAACTGTCTAATTTCATCTGACCTAGGTTACAAAGGATATATGATGATTCCCATTTTACAACTGAAAACACTAAGTGTCTGAAAAATAAAGTGAATGCTCTGAAATCACATAGAATGGAATAGCATGGCCCAGTATTTCTCCCAGAAATATTCTCTAAGGGTAAGGGAAAGAGCTTGGACCTTCTTACCAGCTGCATAAGAAATACAGGGAAGTTAGCTAGTAAACCTCTCTGAGCCTCACTTTCCTCATCTGTAAAATAGTAAAAGTCATAGCTACCGCATAGCCTTAATATGAGAGAAACAGGTATACAAAGTGCCTACCTCTTGCAGTAGGCTGAAAAATACCTCTCCAAAGATCTACTTCCAATTCCCAGAACTTGTGAATATTACCTTCTATGGGAAAGACGTGATGAAGGATTTTTTTTTGAGACTGCGTCTCACTCTGCCGCCCAGGCTGGATTGCAGCACCACGATCTCGGCTCACTGCAACCTCCGCCTCCCAGATTCAAATGATTCCCCTGCCTCAGCTTCCTGAATAGCTGGGATTACAGGCGTATGCCACCACGCCTGGCTAATTTTTGTATTTTTAGTAGAGACAGGGTTTCGCCATATTGGCCAAGCTGGTCTTGAACTCCTGTCCTCAAGTTATCTGCCCACCTTGGCCTGCCAGCGTGTTGGGATTACAGGCATGAGCCCTCACTCCCAGCCTGATTAAGGATCTTGAGATGAGAACATCATCTTGGATTATCTAGGCAGGCCCCCAAATACAATCACATATATCTTTACAAGAGAAAAGCAGAGAGAGATTTGACACTCAGGCATACAGAGGAGAGGCTATGTGAAGATGAAGGCAGAGATCAGAATGATGTGGCCACAAGCCAAGGAACTCTAGCAGTCTCCAGAAGCCAGAAGAAGCCAGGAATGGATTCTCCCCTGGAATTTCTGGAGGGAGTGTGGCCCGGGCAGCACCTTGATTTCAGGCCAGTGAAACTGAGTTTGGCCTCCAGAATTATGAAAGAATACATTTGTATTGTTTGAAGCCACCAGGTTTGTGGTAATTTCTTACAGCAGCCATAGAAAACGAATGCACCCCATGTCTGGCATTTGCTAAGTATCTAATAATTGGTGATTCCTGGCTCCCCAACCTGTTTTGTAAATAAAGTTGTACTGAAACACAGCCACGCCCATTCACTTGCATATTGTTTGTGGTTGCTTTTACACTTCAGTAGCAGAGTTCAGTAGTCACAGCAAGACCATATGACCTGCAGCTCTAAAGTATTTAGTATCTGGCCCTATAAAGAGAACATTTGCCCACCCTGCAACAGATGCACCCAACAGTGAAAGTCATTTCTCATGTCTTTGCATATTATCTTTGTGTGGTGGTAGCTAATTTTCAAAGATGGCCCTGGGGAACCACACTTCCTGGTAGGTGCCCACACTCTTGTGTGCTCTTCTTGCTTGTTAATTCAGGCTTGGCCTATGTCACCAACAGCCTACTGTAGAAGTGATGCTGCATGACTTTTGAGCTAGTTCAGAAGGAACCTTGCTCTCTCAGAATGCTTGTAGAAGAAGTCCATTGCCATGTGAGAGTCTAGCTGCCCTGAGATGGCCATGCTGTGAGGAAGCCCCAGCTAGACTAGGAAGAGTCCACATGGAGAGAGAGATGCCAGCCAGCTCTGGCTGTTCCAATCATCCCAACTGAGACAGCAGACATTTGAGTGAATAAACCATCCTTGAGCCTTTAGATGACTCTACTTCCAGCTGCTCCAGTCAACCCACAGAACCATAAAAAATTCTCTAATAATAAATTGCTTTAAGCCATTAAGTTTTGGAACTGTTTGTTACATGGAAATAGATAATCAGAAAACCATACCATCTAGGCTTTTCCATGTACCTGTCCTATTCAATGATTTAACTACCAAATCCTTAAGAAATAAGACCAAATCCTTTCTCATTTATAAGGAAACATCAATAAACCTTTTTTCTTTCTTTTTTTAAATAGAGAGAGGGTTTCACTATGTGGACCAGGCTGGTCTTCAACTCCTGGGCTCAAGTGATCCACCTGCCTGGGCCTCCCAAAGTGCTGGGATTATAGACGTAAGCCACCATGCCCTGCCCATTTTTTTTTTTTTCCTAAGTTAGGACAGAAGGGGAGGAAAATGAACACACCCACCGGCGGCATGCACTTAACTTAGATTCTTCATCTAATGCTTAATTTGAAATAAGTGCTATGAGTTCCAACTTACAGATGAGAAAACCGAGGCTTTGTATGGGACTTGTCCTAACTGGGTCACAGAGCGACATCAGCGTGTGATCCCAGTAGGGGGATGCATCTTGACCTCCAGCTGTTTTCGGCAACTACACTATGCAGACAGCCAGCAGCAGAAGCCACTGTTCAAGCAGGGTGCTCCTTTCAAGATTTCAACAAATATTTGTGCCAAAACCCTTGCTGATGCTGGAGCTGGGGATAGGACTCACAATCTAATCAGAGAGAAATGCTTCAGGCGGCAGCAACAGGGAGGCAGGAGGCACCGTGAGGACAGAGAGGAGGGATCCATTAATTAGAGGGGGAAGGGAAAGGCTGTGGTGGGGGAGGAGAGAAGAAGGAATTGGGAAGAGGGGTGAGTGGAACACAGTGAGAACCTGCAAGATGTGTTTGGAGAACACTGGTTCCTTCCATCCGGCTAAGGCAGGGAGATGTAGAGACAACAAGGCAGATCACAGTGGAAATTGATGCTAGGTCTGGGTCTTCTCCCTAACCTCCCCTGCCACCACACATACATGTGCACACACACACACAACACGCACACCACACACCATATGCACACTACACGGACATCCCACACACACACGTGCACACACAACACATATACATATGCACACATAGCCGCTTGTTTAACAGTAATTGAGTGTCTATCAAATGGCAGGTACTCCAGGAGAGCACTGATGTAATATTACCTTCAGAGCTGGGCTCAGGGGCACGCACCTGTAGTTCCAGCTACTCCAGAGGCTGAGGCGGGAGGATCCCTTGAGTCCAGGATATTGATGCTGCAGTGAACTGCGATCGCACACTGCACTCCAGCCTGGGCAACAGCCTATCCGTGTGTGTGTGTGTGTGTGTGTGTGTGTGTGTGTGTGTGTGTGTGTGTGTGTGTGTGTGTGTGCTTCATGTATTACCTTCAGGAGCTGCCTAGAAGTTCATACCCCTGTTACAGGAAAGGGATTCCAATCCAGACCCCAAGAGAGGGTTCATGGATCTCACACAAGAAAGAATTCAGACCAAGTCCATAGAGTAAAATGAAATCAAGTTTATTAGGAAAGTAAAGGAATAAAAGAATAGGCAGAGCAGCCCCCAGGGCAGCTGGTCGCCCGTTTTTATGGTTATTTCTTGATGATATGCTAAACAAGGGTGGGTTTCCTTCCCTTCCCTCTTCCTTACCTCTTCCTTCCCTTTCCTTCCCTTCCCTCTTCCTTCCCTCCCCTTCCTGTCCTCCTTCCTTCCCTCTTCCTTCCCTCCCCTTCCTTTCCCCCTTCCTTCCCTCTTCCTTCCCTTTCCTTCCCTTCCCTTCCTTTCCCCCTTCCCTTCCTTTTTCCCTTCCCTTCCCTCTTCCTTCCCTTCCCTTCCCCCTTCCCTTCCCCTTCTCTTCCCTTCCCTCTTCCCTTCTGTTCTCTCTTTCTTTCCTACTTCCCTTCCTTCTTCCCTTCCCTTCCTTCTTCCCTCTCCTCCCCTCCTCTCCCCTTCCTTTCCTTCTTTTAAACGAACATAGTGGACAAAGAGGGAAACCTATATTTAAATAAGACATTTGCACCCAGCAGACTTTTTGACCTGTCCGGGAGCCTATTAAATTAGGAGATTTAAAATCCAACAGGCAGATCACTGCGTTCATCCACAGGACAACAGAAGACGGAATGGGGACCGCAGGTGATGTTTATCACTTTCTTTGAAAGTGTCGGGGTAGAATTGGAGACCAATCACCTGGCTACATTTCTACCGCTGCTTGTCAGCAACTCATGTAGCCCATGGGAATGTACATCCCAATAATGTTCCCGACTCCGTGTGACTTCTGTGACATTATTGTTTCTTTCGATAGAAATAAGCCCTGCAAACTTCCCAAAGGAATACCTTTTTGATTCCTCCCTTTCTCCCTGTTTATCTCTCTGCATCTTCTACTTTCTTTTCTTCTTAGAATCTTCTAGGGCAGGCAGTCCTAGTTACATACGTATCTGCTGCCTCTCTGACCCACGGAGGATGTCCCTCCCTTCCTCTCTCCCACACCCCTTCCTCCTTCATCCTCTGCCTCAAAAAATCTTCTCACTAACACAGATGTTCAAACTTGACATCTAAGCGGGAGCTGATGGGGTGGCAGGTGTCTAAGGCTGAGGCTATTTAAGAGTCAGTCTAAAAAGTAGAGTATTAGCTCATGCCTGTAATCCCACCACTTTGGGAGGCCGAAGTAGGAGGATTCCTTGAGGTTAGGAGTTTGAGACCAGCCTGGGCAACATAGCAAGACCCTATCTCTACAAAAATATTAAAAAATTAGCCAGGCCTGGTGGTGCATGCCTGTAATCCCAGCTACTCAGGAGGCCAAGGCAGGAGAATCGCTTGAGCCCAGGAGCTCCAGGCTGCAGTGAGCTATGATTGCACCACTGCACTCCAGCCCGGGTGACAGAGACCCCAACTCTAACAACAAAACAGAAACAAAAAAAAGCTGTGTTGGAGATAGGCAGAACGAGTTTTAGGAACACAGTGGGAGCCAGTAGGCCTGAATACATTTACCAATGTATCCCACTGAAGCCAGAAAGCCAGTCTTGTCCCTGACACCCCAATCCCATTCACCAAGGCCACCTTGCCTCCCAGCTTATGCCCACCAACCTATTGTTGAGGTTCCTGGACTCTCCCATTGCCTGGGCCCTGGGTCCTCCCATTGCCTGGGCCCTGGGTCCATCCCAGCCCCTGTGTTCTGTGAACCTCTGCCCCTACATCATACTCTCTGCAAGCCAGCCTGGAGATGGGTTGGAAACATGAGACATGCTGTGCTGTGGAAGTCTCCCTAGCAAAGGTGATACTTCATGACAGTCTCTAAGGACAAGCAAGAGGTATCCAGGTGAGAGAGAGACAAAGAAAGCATTTCAAGCCAAGGACACACCTATGCAAAGACTCAGAAACTGTAAACATATTTAATCAAATTCCAGAAACTATAGGTAGTTCTGTGATGTCAGGCCCTAAGGAGGTTTAGTGTGGGGAGGGGAAAGGGTCTTACCATTGGAGCCAGGCTGAGAAGTTAGAACATTATGCTGAGGGCTACAGAAGCTCTTCAAAAGCTTATGAGAGGGCCAGGTGCAGTGGCTCAGGCCTATAATCCCAGCACTTTGGAAGGTGGAGGTGGGAGGATGGCTTGAGGGCAGGAGTTCGAGGCTGCAGTGAGCTATGATCACGCCATTGCACTCCACCCTGAGGACAAGGCAAGACCCCATCTGTAAAATAAATAAGCTTATGAGATATAGAAGTGTTCATAGCAGCATTATTCACAATAGCCAAAAGGTGCAAACAACCCAAACACCTATCAACAGATGAATGGTGATATGGTTTGGATTTGTGTCCCAGCCCAAATCTTATGTTGAACTGTAATCCCCAATGTTGGAAGAGGGGCCTGGGGGGAGGTGATTGGATTACGGGGGCGGATTTCCCTCTTGCTGTTCTCACGATAACAAGTGAGTTCTCACTGGTTGTTCAAAAGTGCGTAACACTTCCCTCTTCTCTGTCTTCCTCCTTCTCTGGCCATGTAAGACATGCCTGCTTCCCCTTCACCTTCCACCATGATTGTAAGTTTCCTGAGTCCTCCCCAGCCATGTTACCTCTACATCCTGAAGAACCGTAAGCCAATTAAGCCTCTTTTCTTTATAAATTACCCAGTTTCAGGTAGTTCTTTATAGCAATGGAAGAACAAACTGATACAAATGGATAAACAGAATGTGGTCTATCCATACAACAGAATATTATTCAGCCTTAAAAAAGAATGAAGTTCTGATGCATGCCACAATATGGATGAGCCTCAAAACATGCTAAGTGTAAGAAGTCAGGCACAAAGATCATGTATTGTATAACTCCATTTATACAAAATGCCCAGAACAGGCAAATCAATAGAGACAGAACCCAGACTGGGGGCTGCCAGGGGGTGGGGGCGGGGGAATGAGGATGACTGCTTAATGGGTACAGTATTTTTGGAGTATGAAAATGAAAGTGTTTTGGAACTAGATAAGGTGATGGTTGTACAACATTGCAAATGTACTAAATATCACTGAATTGTATATGTTAAGATGGTTAGTTTTTTGTTATATGAATCTTGCCTCCATTTTTTAAACAGTATGAGAGGAACAGTTTCTTGGTTTAGTAAATATCTATCACATAATTTGAGGGATCTACATCACAGAGCAGACCTCAGAACCCAAGGCAGGTTTTTCATTCAGATGCAACATTCTCCCAATTCCTTAGCTGTCAAAAGGGTTGGGGGAGCTTCAAACTCCAGCTGACAACACCATAGCTTTCAAAGTGAAACCAAAGATGAGAGCTATGGAAAGTGGACAGAGTCCAGGCCACTTCCAAACAGTAATCTCTGCCTTCCTCTTGTTCCAGCCACAAAACAGAACTCATACTTAAAAATGTCAGTCTAGGCTTGACACAGTGGCTCATGCCTATAATCCCAGCACTTCAGGAGGATCACGTAAGCCTAGGAGTTCAAGACCAGCCTGGGCAATATAGCAAGACCTGGTCTCTACAATAAAAAATAAAAACATTATCTGGGCATACTGGCGTGCACCTGCGGTCCCAGCTCCTCCGGCAGCTGAGGTGGGAGGATTGCTTTAGCACGAGAGGTAGAGGTTGCAGTGAGCCAAGATTGCACCAGCGTGGGTGACAGAGTGAGACCTCATCTCAAAAATAAAAATACAAAAAGTCATCATTTGAGCTGCCTGTGAATGCCGGTAGCTTCCCCTCTAACTGGCTGCTTCCATGGTTTGGAAGTCCCAGGAGGAAGTACATCTTGTTTGGGAGAGCTTGGGGGTAATTGCCTGAATCCTTTCCCCAGTACTCCCTTCCACATAATGTTTTTAAATTTCCTCCAGATGACTGCCACCCCTGGTGATATGGTTTGGCTGTGTCCCCACCCAAATCTCATCTTGAATTGTAGCTCCCACAATTCCCACATGTCGTGGGAGGGACCCAGTGGGAGGTAATTGAATCATAGGGGCAGGTCTTTCCTGTGCTGTTCTTGTGACAGTGAATAAGTCTCATGAGATCTGATGGTTTTATAAAGGGCAGTTCCCCTGCACAAATTCTTCTTGCCCGCTGCCATGTAAGACATTCCTTGCTCTTCCACCATGATTGTGAGGCCTTCCCAGCCATGTGGAACTGTGAGTCCTTTAAACCTCTTTCTTTATAAATTACCCAGTCTCGGGTATGTCTTTATTAGCAGCATGAGAACAGACAAATACACCTGGTTTTTGGCCTTTCTTCTAAAACCACAATGTTATTTCTTCTAGCTCAAGGAGTTGTGGGGAGGGGCATAGGGGAATTGAGCAAGGGCTTTAGAAGCTATGCGGACATTGAGGGTGAGGTTAACGTGGCTGTGCAGGAAGGAGCAGTGTTTTGGTTCTTTGCACTCCCCAAGTGCTTGAGTCTTCATCATAAGCAGGGGCATGAATTTTTTCCCTTTGCATCAATGAGGCCACCCATGGATCCCAGATGTGCCGAGGCAAGAGCAGGGAAAAGCCAGGTCGTGCAATCTATTCACAGTGCCAATGGTCTCAGTGCAGAGCAGCCTTATGAGACGAGGGAAGTATTAAAAAGAAAACAAGCCTGTAATCCCAACACTTTGGGAGGCCAAGGAGGGTGGATCACTTGAGGTCAGGAGTTTGAGACCATCCTGGTCAACATGGTGAAACCCCATCTCTACTAAAAATAAAAAAAATTAAACGGACGTGGTGGCATGCCTCTGTAATCCCAGCTACTTGGGTGGCTGAGGCAGGAGAATCACTTGAACCCAGGAGGTGGAGGTTACAGTGAGCCAAGATTGTGACACTGCACTCCAGCCTGGGTGACAGAGTGAGACTCTGTCTCAAAAAAAAATAAAGAAAGAGAAAGAAGAAAGAAAGACAAAAAAGAAAGAGAGAAAGAGAGAAGGGAAGGAAGGAAGGAAGGAAGCAAGGAAGGGAGGGAGGGAGGGAGGAAGGAAGGAGAGAGAGACAGAAAGAAAGAAAGAAAGAAAGAAAGAAAGAAAGAAGAAAGAAAGAAAGAAAGAAGAAAGAAAGAAGAAAGAAAGAAAGAAAAGAAAGAAAACAAAATCAAGAAAAATTTGGATGAAGTTTACAACTTTTATGTTAAGAGTCACAACTCCCTTAGGATAGTCCACAGTGGTTCTCAATTGGGGTGATTTTGCTGCCCCAGGGGACACTTGGCAATGTCTGGGGACATTTTCATTATCACAATTGGGAAGGAGGGTGCTGCTGGCATCTATGAGACAGAGGGTGCAATGCTGCTCAGTATCCTACAGCGCACATGGCAGACCCCTGCAACAAAGAATAATCCAGCCCAGAATATTAATAGTGCCATGGTTGAGAAACCCAGTTATACTGTGTTTACATTAAAAGACTAGTTTTACTTTGTATTTTGAACATATTGTTTTCAATCAAAAAAGAGAATTTTACATTTAAAGTCATTTAGATAGGACTCCAAATATTTATTCATAGTAGTTCCTATTGATACAATTCCTAAAATAGAAAATTAAATAACACAGAGTCTCCAAAGCTTCCTCATCTTTTTCATTAATCTGCAAATCTACAAACTAGGAATTTTTAGAGTATGTGCCTGAAATGTCCACAGAGGGGATGGCAGCTCTGTACAGGAGGTCTAACTGGAATTCTGGGACTCTGAGCTCTATTCCTGGGTGGATAAGGTGGTTTCAGTCCTCAGGTTGCACATAATGTGATAAATTCTCTAATAGAAATGCCAAAATGCTATAAAGATAGAGAAAGACGGTTGGGCACAGTGGCTCATGCCTGTAATCTCAGCATTTTGGGAGGCCAAGTTGGGAGGATCACTTGAGCCCAGGAGTTCAAGACAAGCCTGGGCAATATAGTCAGACCTCGTCTCTACAAAAAGAACAAAATTAACCAGGCATGGTGGTGCACACCTGTAGTCCTAGCTATCCTAGCTACTCGGGAGGCTGAGGTGGGAGGATCGCTTAAGCCTGTGAGGCAAAGGTTGCAGTGAGCCGAGATCACACTTCTGCACTCCAGCCTGGGTGACAGAGTGAGACCCTGTCTCAAACAACAACAACAACAACCAAAAGAAATAGACAAGGAGGTGATCCATTTCTCCTGTGGTATTCAGGAAAAATAAGAAGGTGAACTTTGAACTGAACCTCCTAGTAATTCTTCAAGAGAACAAAATAAGGAAGAAAATTTCAGACAAAGGAAGAACTAAGGCATTGTTATGGGTTGAAGTGTATACCCCCAAAAGATATGTTAAAATCCTTATCCCCAGTACCTGAGACGATGATCTTATTTGGAAATAGTTTCATGCAGATACAATTAGCAAAGATGAGGTGATACTGGAGTACGTGGGCCCTTAATCCAATATGGCTGGTGTCTTCATAAAAAGAGAGCACAGAGCCATGCAGGAAGGGTGCCATGTACAGAGGGAATCAAGAATGGCAGAGCTGCAGCTGCACACCAAGAATGCCAAGGTTTGGGCCAGGTATGGTGGCTCACGCCTGTAACCCCAGAAGTTTGGGAGGCAAAGTGGGAGGATCATTTGAGGTCAGGAAGATCACTTGAGGTCAGGAGTCTGAGACCAGCCTGGCCAACATGGTGAAACCATATCTATACAACACATGGGAATTCAAGATGCTACTTGGGTGGGGACACAGCTAAACCATACCACAACCTTTTTTTTTTAATGGATAAAAGCTTGGAAAAGACAAATAAGACATATGGATGGCCAATAAGCACATTTAAAAGTGTTCAACAATTGTCACCAAGGAAATGTAAATAATAACCACAATGAGATACCACCACACACCCATTAGAATGGCTAAAATTAAAAAGACTAACATGTATTGCCTAGGATGTAAAGCAACTGGAACTCTCCTACATTGTTAGTGGAAATGTAAAAATGATACAACCACTTTGGCAAAAGATCTGGCAGTTTCGTTTTTTCTTTTCTTTTCTTTCTTTCTTTTTTTTTTTTTTTTTTTTTTTTTTGAGACTGGGTCTCACTCTGTTGCCTAGACTGGAGTGCAGTGGCATGATCATAGCTCACTGCAGCCTCAACCTCCTGGGCTCAAGCAATCCTCCTGCTTCAGCCTCCCAAGTAGCTGGTACTACAGGCACATGCCACCACTCTGGGCTAATTTTTGTATTTTTTTATAGAGACAGGATCTCACTATGTTACCCAGGCTAGACTTAAACTCCTAGGCTCAAGCAATCCTCCCACCTCGGCCTCCCAAAGTGCTGGGATTACAGGCATGAGCCACTGTGCCTAGCCTGGCAGTTTCTTATGAAGGAAATATACACCTACCATACAATCCAGTTACACTTAGATATTTACCCAAGAAAAATGAAAACATATATTCACACAAAGACTTATACACAAATGTTTATAACAGCTTTAGTCATGATATTCAAAACCTGGAAACAGCCCAAATGTCCATCAGTAAGTGAATGGATAAACAAATTGTAGAATACTACTCAACAGTAAAAGCGAACAAACTACTGACACACGAAACAACGCAGATGAACCTTAAAAACCAGTGAAAGAAGGCAGACACACGAATATATACTGTATGACTCCACTCTATGACATTTTAGAAAATACAAAACTAGAGTGACAGAGAGCAGATCAGCGGTTGCCTGAGGTCGGGAGTGAAAGGGAGATTGACTTTAAAGGAACTTGAAGGAATTCTGGGGGGTAATAGAAGTATTCTATACCTGGCCGGGCACAGCGGTTCATGCCTGTAATCCTAGCACTTTGGGAGGCCGAGGAAGGTGGATCACTTGAGGTCAGGAGTTTGAGACCAGCCTGGCCAACATGGTGAAACCCCGTCTCTACTAAAAATACAAAAATTAGCCGGGTGTGGTGGTGAATGCCTGTAATCCCAGCTACTCAGGAGGCTGAAGCAGGAGAATTGCTTGAATCTGGGAGGCGGAGGCTGCAGTGAGCCAAGATCATGCCACTGCACTCCAGCCTGGGCAACAGAGCAAGACTCCACCTCAAAAAACAAGAAAAAAAGAAATAAAATAAATAAATAAATATTATATACCTTAATTGCAGTGATGGTTCCTTGAATGTATACACTTGTCAAAACATCAAATCAAACACTTAAAATGGATACAGCTTATCCCACGTAAATTATATCTCAAAGCTGACTAAAAGAATAATGAAGGCAGGGGCAAAGTTTTTTATATTATTGGAGGTTTGGCTGGGTGGTGGCTTGAGTCTCTCTCCTTTTGAGCAGTTCATGTTATCCGGGTGTTCTGTTGACATGCAGCTAGGGAACAGGATTCCAAGTTTTCCTTTGCTGACTTATGTGTATGTCATCCCAGCACTCAGTAAATGATGGCACTAAAAGGTTTGAGATCAATTCTCATCTTGTGTGCTCTGCGGCAGGAAACCCTGACTGTGATTTGAGACATTCTCTCTCTGTCGGCCTCTCTTTCAAAACGCAGAGAGACTGAAACATTTGTCATTGGCCTGAAAGAGAGAGGCTGGTTTTGGTAAGCACCAGCCTGAACCAACAGCCACTTAGCACAGTCTTTGATTGGGAAGGGTTGAGACACAGGGCTCCTCCTTGCCTATCTTCAAATGGGGAGAAGCTCTAGTGGGTTTGCCTGGACCCAGGGCAGGGAACCTGATGGATTCCCAGCCACCCTAAGCTGAGCTCCTAGGGCCAGAAGGAAACTTGAGAACCACAGAGAGCTTCATCCCTCCTCTCATGTGATCAGAACCATCTCCATCTGCATGAGGCAGGTGGAGATGATAGGGGAGGAGGACTCCTTGGGAAACCAACTGCCAGGTTGACAGTGAGCAACCGCCTGAGGTGTCAAAGGAGCAATGGCTAATCTAAAGCCAGAGATGTGGGACATCTGCAGTCAGTGTCAATGCCCTTGTCTCTCTGGGGCCCAGGAAGCAACTGCATGAAGGTGCAGATGACCCTGCTACTCTGGAACTGGTGACTGAAATAAGGGGCAAGTTGACCCAGGGAAGCAAAGGGATGAGGGAGACCGTGGAGTTTTTTTTTTTTTTTTTTTTTTTGAGACAGAGTCTCCCTCTGTCTCCCAGGCTGGAGTACAGTGGCATGATCTCAGCTCACCACAACCTCTGCCTCTCAGGTTCAAGTGATTCTCATGCCTCAGCCTCCCCAGTAGCTGGGATCACAGACATGTGCCACCATGCCCAGCTAATATTTTTATTTTTAGTACAGACGGGATTTCGCCAGGCTGGTCTTGAACTCGTGACCTCAAGTAATCCGCTCTCCTCAGCCTCCCCAAAAGCTGGGATTATAGGCATGAACCACTGCACCTGGCCAAGGCCATGGAGATTCTGCCCTGGCCATCTAAGTGGTCTGTCCACCTCCCCCATTATCCCACACCTCTCAGTTCCTACGCAAAATGCAAAACATCTGGAAAAATGGACTGTATCCATTCCTCTCTTCCAAACTTCTCACTGGCCTTGATGTGCATTTAGGATAAAATCCAGACTCTGAAGCCCCCTGCATAAAATAATCCCTTAGGATGCTTGCTCATCAGGCAGATTCCAAGCTCCTGCCCCAAGATGCTGATTCAGCAAGGCTGAGATGGACCCAAGCATCTGCAACTGCAACAACCCCCTGCGGGAATCCTGATGCAGGCCACCCATGAAACTTATTTTGGGAATTCTGTCCTCCAGATTTGACCTCTAATGCCTCTTCTCTCATCTGGTCCTGCTTGCTCTCCCCTGGTGCACGATCTCCTGTTGCAGAGCCCAGAAAGGGCCGGGTACAGGCTTTAGCCATCAGCCCCGATCTCCGACATCCCTCACACCCATTCTTTGATGTAGACAATTCTCATTTCCTCAAAGTCACATAAAGTGCTGTTTTAAACTTTACTTCAAGACAAATAATCCATTTTCTGTATTACTGATATAGAACATTCTGGAGCTACCAGCATTCTTTCCTATATCAAAAGTTTCCAGTGGCCTGTATTTTTCTTCCTAGAACGTCAATCTTTGCCCCAAATGTACCCCCACCCCATTCTTGGAGTGATTCATGTCAAGTGTTTAGCTCCCTACTAGACTGAAAGCTGTTTGAGGGCAAGAGCTCTTTTCTTCTCTGCTGTATACAAAGAGCTGAGCATATTGCCTGGAATATAATTAAGGCTTAATAAATATTTGTCACATGAACATGAAAAAGCAGGCAATTTCTGGATGACCTTCAAGTAAATAAAGTCAGTCTGAGATGTGGGAGGTCTCCATGGCAGGTAGCAAGAGGAATACTAAGAAAAGTGAACGGTGAACGGAGCTGAACAGTGACCACCCTGTGATGTTCCCAGCTGGGGGTGAACACTAATGAACACTTGCAAATGGCCCCAGGGCTCTTCCAGACCTTTGAAATCCTAGGCCAGAGGTCATTTCTCAGCTCTGATTCAGAGACCACCTGCCACTGTGCAGCCCTGGGATTCCACTGCTCACCCCAACTGCAGAGGCCTGACTCCTCCCTTACCCCCTCCTCCGACTCCTCATAAACCAGGTTCAACTCACCTTAAAATCAGTTTCCTCATTTGTCTTTTTAAGGACTACTAAAATCCTTAAAGAGACGTTCTAATGAGCTTATTCTCTTTGACTTAAGAGTACAGAGGTGTTTGGTCATTTTAAGGATTCCTCCTTTATTTCACTAAAAGTTTCGTCTTCACCCCTCTCCAGCCCCCAGCAAATATTCTGAGACCTCTGAGACCCCTGGACTCCTCCTAGGAGGGGCATAGCTTTAGGACGTTGTGAACCCCTTAAAACTGTATCTGATCTTTTGTGTGTATATTCATGGCTTCCTATCCTATTTTAAAAGATTGAAAATCACCGGCATAGTAAAAGCAACACTGTCTTTTTAACGAAAATGTCTGTGTTTAAATCCCAGCTCTACACCTGTCGATTGAAGTAACCGGGGGCAGACCATTTAAGTCATGTGAAAGCTCTGTAGATGGCTGTCATGGGATCTTACTAAATTGTCTGCATGAAAGCCCTCGTAGGCTACAAAGCATGGAATTCCAGTATGTTCTCTCTCAAGAACCTCAGCCAGGGGCCCCTAGACAATCACATTTGCTCTTTTCACCTTCCCCATCACTGCATAAGGTCTGCGCAAGTGATTCCCATTCTACACATGCGAACACTGAGGCCAAGGTAGGTGATTGAGTGTCCCTGAGGTCACAGGATCAATGATTGAAAGAAGCTGAACCTTGAAGGTAGAAAGGAGGGGAATTAAAAGAAGAAAAATAAAAACAAGAAACAAAATCATGCTTCTTTGTTGTCCTTCTGGAACTCAGACTCTGAGTGAGTTAGGTGGAGTTCTGGAATGTTTTGCAAGACGAAGATAGCTTTCCCATTCTGTCGCGTTCTTGCTCTCCTCTGACGCCCACCTGCTTGTTGCTTTCTGCTGGTGTCTCACCTTCTGCAGGCGAGGAGCGCATGAGAGTCGGGCTGGGTGAAACCGGGGCTCCATCTGCCTGCGTGCTTTCTGGGGATGTCTGAAGGTAACTTTGTGCTGGCGCCCCTTGCCAGGAAGCTGAGAAGCCTTCTGCAGCGCCACCCGGCTCCCATCCCCTCTCCGCGGAATAAGCTGGTACCAAAGCCAGCCCCTGGTGCCGCTCAACCAGATGGCAGGGGAAGCAAAACAAAAGTGACCTTGTTAGCAGAATGTGTCTTCCCCGGGAGAAGCTATTTTTGTTGTGGTTGTGAACTGAAGTCGTCTCAGCTGAATTCTCCTTCCCTGCGAGGGCTGTGGAATGTTAATTTGTTCCAAAGTTCAGTATTTTGATTAGAACCAGGAGTGCCAGATTTTGTCAGAAACATTTTGGAATGGGGTAGGCTCACACACTCTCTCTCTCTCTCTTTCTCTCTCACTCTCTCTCTTGGCCGCTGTACAAAGTAAATGTTGTTGCAGCAGCTGCCTTGGGGGAACAGCCCATTGCAAATCGGAGCCGGGGGTGAACCGGCTCCTCCCTGTTGCCGTGACCTTATTGCCATAGAGGCACCCAGACTAGGGACAAAAGTGGAGACACCCTTTCAATTGGAGAGAACAAAGAGCCCAGCACAGAACCTGGAACGGAGGGGTCCTCAGGAAACACGTGTGAGCTGAAAAAAAGAATGAAGCCAGGCGCGGTGGCTCACGCCTGTAATCCCAGCACTTTGGGAGGCCAAGGCAGGTGGATCACAAGGTCAGGAGTTCAAGACCAGCCTGGCCAAGATGGTGAGACCTCGTCTCTACTAAAAATACAAAATTAGCCGGGCCTGGTGGCAGGCGCCTGTAATCCCAGCTACTTGGGAGGCTGAGGCAGAGAATTGCTTGAACCCGGGAGGCAGAGGCTGCAGTAAGCCGAGATTGCACCATTTCACTCCAGCCTGGGTGATGGAGCAAGACTCCATCTCAAAAAAAAAAAAGAAGGAAAGAAAGAAAGAAAAGAATGAACTTCCCCCAAGATGTAGCGCTCAGAGCTTCTGCAACCCAGAGGTCATGTCCAAAGGGAATTATCAGAGTTCTAGATTCTGAGAACTCTATTTCTCTTTTTTCTTTTCTAACATTGTAATTTACCTTTTTTTTTTTTTTTTTTTTTAGGGACAGGGTCTCCCTGTATCACCCAGGCTTGAGAGCAGTGGCATGCTCATAGCTCACTGCAGCCTCAAACTCCTGGGCTCCAGTGATCCTCCGTCCTCAGCCTCCTGAGTAGAGGGGACTACAGGCATGCATCGCCATGCCTGGCTAAATTTTTTTATTTTTTGTAGAAATGAGGTCTTGCTCTGTTGTCCTGGCTGATCTCAAACTCCTGGCCTCAAACAATCCTCCTGCTTTGACCTCCTTTGGATTACAGGTGTGAGCCATGGCACCCAGCCTGGTTCTCTTTTTCTGACCGCTTCTCTCTCTCAATGAGTTATTAAGCCAAGTCATGCATGACTGTTTTCTAAATCACAAAACGAACACAGATAAGATGAAAGTGCCTCTGATCTCTACTCCAGTCCTAGCCCTCTGGTCCTTCTCAGAGGTAATCAGATGCCGATGCCACACCACAGCCTCACCAGAGCTTGATAAGATCAAACCTATCATTTATTGTCGGTCTGGTGGGTGAAAAGTGTTTTTTGTTGTCTTCTTTTGTAGCATAGTATAGTAGTTAGGAGTATGGAATTTGAATGCGGGTTGCCTGGGGTCTGATCCTGGCCCTGGAGTAGCCAGAGGAGGAGCAACTGTGTGGAGAAGTGAACCTGGCTGAAAGTCAGCTTCGCGGTGTCTGGCCCAGGAATGACGGCAGAAGTTATGTTCCAGGGTGGTCGTGAGGATTGGTGCATGAACTAGAATGTGCTAAGTGCTCAGAGCAGGCTGGCCGGCACAAGCGTTCTACAGGGGTTTGTTTTTATCATTGCCGCTATCATTTCCCCAATCACTTAGGACGCTGGGCACCCCCACCCCCCACCCTCACTTTCAGTTCAGTGTTGACAGTTTCCCACGTCTCCCAGTCTCCCAGCACTAAGGCTGGGAAAGAACCCGGAAGCAGTGAATTCCCGGTTCTGTTTCTGCCTCTTACAGTGAGAGGTGACAGCGTGCTGGCAGCCCTGCAGCCCTTGCTCGCTCTCGGTGCCTCCTCGGCCTTGGCGCCCACTCTGGCCGCGCTTGAGGAGCCCTTCAGCCCGCCGCTGCACTGTAAGAGCCCCTTTCTGGGCTGGCCAAGGCCGGAGCCGGCTCCCTCAGCTTGCAGGGAGGTGTGGAGGGAGAGG
Organism: Gorilla gorilla gorilla; assembly: GCF_029281585.2. Lineage (NCBI taxonomy): Eukaryota > Metazoa > Chordata > Mammalia > Primates > Hominidae > Gorilla > Gorilla gorilla. The sequence goes on from NC_073234.2 coordinate 132,062,752, forward strand.
CGCAGGCGGGAACCAGGGCTGCGCGCGGTGCTTGCGGGCCAGCGCGAGTTCCGGGTGGGCGCGGGCTCGGCAGGCCCCGCACTCTGAGCCGCCGGCCAGCCTGCAAGCCCCGGGCAGTGAGGGGCTTAGCACCTGGGCCAGCAGCTGCTGTGTTTGACTACTCGCCAGGCCTTAGTTGCCTCCCCGCGGGGCAGGGCTCGGGACCTGCAGCCCGCCATGCCTGAGCCTCCCCTCCCGGCCGTGGGCTCCTGCGCAGCCCGAGCCTCCCCGACGAGCGCCGCCCCCTGCTCCACGGCGCCCAGTCCCATCGACCACCCAAGGGCTGAGGAGTGTGGGCACACGGAGCGGGACTGGCAAGCAGCTCCACCTGCGGCCCGGTATGGGATCCACTGGGTGAAGCCAACTGGGCTCCTGAGTCTGGTGGGGACTTGGAGAACCTTTATGTCTAGCTAAGGGATTGTAAATACACCAATCGGCACTCTGTATCCAGCTCAAGGTTTGTAAACACACCAATCAGCACTCTGTGTCTAGCTCAGGGTTTGTGAATGCACCAACTGACACTCTGTATCTAGCTACTCTGGTGGGGACTTGGAGAACCTTTGTGTCCACACTCTGTATCTAGCTAATCCAGTGGAGACGTGAACTTTTGCGTCTAGCTCAGGGATTGTAAACGCACCAATCAGCACCCTGTCAAAACGGACCAATCAGCTCTCTGTAAAACAGACCAGTTGGCTCTCTGTAAAGTGGACCAATCAGCAGGATGTGGGGAGGGCCAGACAAGAGAATAAAAGCAGGCTGCCGGAGCTGGCAGTAGCAACTGGCTGGGGTCGTTTTCCGTTCTGTGGAAGGTCTGTTCTTTCGCTTTTTGGGTCCACGCTGAGTTTGTGAGCTGTAACACCGCGAAGGTCTGCAGCTTCACTCCTGAAGTCAGGCGAGAAGACTACGAACCCACCTGGAGGAACGAACAACTCCAGACTCGCCGCATTAAGAGCTGTAACACTCACCACGAAGGTCTGCAGCTTCACTCCTGAGCCAGCGAGAGCACGAACCCACTGGAAGGCTGAAACATATCTGAACATCAGAAGGAACAAACTCCGGACACGCTGCCTTCAGGAACTGTAACACCCACCGCGAGGGTCCGTAGCTTCATTCTTGAAGTCAGTGAGACCAAGAGCCCACCAATTCCGGACACAACAGGACACACTGCGGCTTCTCCCTGGCTTTTTCAAAGTGCAGCCCAAGAGGAAAAGAGACCTAATTAATACCCAGGAGCTGGTGGCGTCTATTTTTTCCAGCTGGGACAATTCAGGCCCCGAGAGGAGAAAGGGACTATCCGGGGTACAGAGGCCACTGAGTCAGAGCTAGGACCAACATACTACCAGCTCTCCCTCTTCAGCGCGGACCCCAACTCACCAGCGGTGGCTTCCTGAAGAGGTGGGTTAAGGAGGATTCTGAGGTGCAGCAGAGCTCACTAAGAGAGGCTGACGGGTAAGGGGTGCTGCGCTGTGAGCACAGGAGCCGGGTGGGTGTGGCCTGCCATCCCCTCTACCTCTCCCTCTTCTCTCCACCACCTCGGGTTTCCTCCACTCTTTCACCCCCGACCCGCCATTGTTTCACCTGCCTGGAAATGGCACCCTTCGTTGAGAGTAAGGATAGGGCTTCTGCTGTGCCCAGGCCACGTTTCTGGGCCTCTTTTTCCCTCTCCCAGGTCTGAAGGGGCCTTAGTTTGGGGTTCTTAAGGGCCCAGAGACCTGTGAACAGTTGCTCCCTCCCCTACTTAGTGGCCCACGTGGAACTCAAGAGTATCCCGCTCTGTGGCTGTTCAGAAATGCAGCAGTACAGCCCCCAGGCAGCAATCGTTCAGGAGCGCTGGGAAGCCCACAGCCAGCCTGAGCCCTCCGAGATGCCTCTAGACTCTGGGCCCGAGATCAATACTTGGGAGGGGGAGAGCAGATGTGAATGCGATGCGGCCACACGCACAGCGTGCTGCTGGAGGCCCAGCTCAGAGGAGCTGGGCCAGCCTCCCCCGCCCTCTCCTTTCTCCTTGCCTTGCGGGGGCCAAGAGGGCTGTGGAGGGCTCTGCTGGAGTCTGCCATCTGCTGCTGAAAACATCTGCGCTTGCTGCTTTCCACGCAGACGAGCTGTCCGTCCTTCCTCCTCCCCCTCCTCCGCCAAGGCTATTCAGATGGGCGTGCAGGCTGCGGGCAGAGGTCAGGAAGCTCCCCGGCCTGTCCAGGCACGAGACAGCAGGCACTGCCTCTTTGGTACCTAGGCAGCTGTGTCTGCGAGTCCCTGGCTCTCTCCCAGGTGCCCTGCTTTAAGAAAATCCGATAGGAACAAAGTCCTGTTTGCAAAGTGGACACCTGCGGGCAATGTATGTCTCTGTCTGCATTGCACAGAGATCATCCTGAGCGATTCAATGATTTTTTCTCTGTGGGTTCTAAGTTCTTAACTAGAAAAGGAGAGATGTTAATTGAATCACCTGGGAGGTTTTTCAACATTCACCCGGCCAGTCCCCATGTTTCCCACTCTTCAGACAAAACAGGTTTGGGGAGAAGAGTTTGTTGAAAGAGGTCCCTAGCACCCAGTGATGCTGACAGATCCCCTCCCCACCTCTCCCTGCTCTGCTACCCTTGCGCATTTCAGCTTTTATTTAAAAGTCAGTAACTACCTACAGTGGAGGAGGGGGCTTTAAAGCTGAACTGTTCTATCTCACTATGAATTAAAGATCAGTTAGAAATGAAATTTCAACACCCAAGAAAAGAATAGGTACATTTATTAGAAAATGGGAGTGCTGTATATTTAAATTTTTTAAATGTATACAGATTAGGTCCAGAATTCATTGTTTCTATAAAATCATATCTGTGGCAAGCCCCTGCCTCCACAGAAACAATTTTATTTCATAGAGCAATCTATTTGTAAGCATGGAAGGACCATTATAGATCCTAACAGTGTCCTTTAAGAATGAGGACACAGAGTTGACCCACTTCTCCTAGTATATGTTGGGATTCCAAATTCTATCGGTTTATTTACTCATTTATTGAGACGGAATGTTGCTCTGTCGCCAAGCCTGGAGTGCAGTGGCGCAATCTCTGCTCACTGCAACCTTTACCTCCCAAGTTCAAGCGATTCTTCCACCTCAGCCTCCCGAGTAGCTGGGACTACAAGTGCGTACGTCATCGTGCCCAGCCAATTTCTTTTGTATTTTTAGTAGAAACAGGGTTTCACCATGTTGGCCAGGCTGGTCTCGAACTCCTGACCTCAAGTGATCCACCCACCTCAGCCTCCCAAAGTGCTGGGATTATAGGCGTGAGCCACCGCACCCGGTCTCTATCAAGTTTATTTCTTTGTATCCACATGGGAAAGGTAAGCCCCCTTTTGCTCACAGGTACTATGTCTGCTTTGCTCACTGCTATATCCCCAGTGCCCAGAATGGTGTTTGTTGAATGAATGAATGAATGAGCACATAGACAGGTCTACTGGTGGCTGTTGCATTGCAGGGATCTGTGAGAATGCACTGATGCGTACATCTGTGTCATTTTAATATGTCCACTTCTGTGCATGTCTGCATTACTAATGCATGTTTTTATGGATCGAGCATTCATTCTTAGAGATGACCTAAATATACATTCAACGCCGCTGGCTAAGAATTCTACCGAGGCTTCATGCATTGTTATTATATGTTATATGTTATAAATAAGGATACAAGGCATATATATTAAGCTTTCAAATCTTGGAAAATTAGTTCTGGAAGATGTTCTGAGAAGCAAATATTCCATGGTCAAATGAGTTTTGGAAATTCAGGATTAAAGAAAATGAAGTAAGTGTCTAAATATGGAATGTCTCAGAGACTTTAAATGCCAGAGTGTGCAGTGACTCTCTGAATATGGAAAGACTATACAGCTTTTTTTTTCTCTGTTTCTTTTTTTTTTTTTTTTTTCCTGTGCCTGGCCAGAATATACAGCATTTCTCAAACTCATTTGACTTTGAGACCCTTCTGGACCTCTCTTTTGGGGAGGATTTGGCAGTAAATGTAGGTAAATGCTGAACCACGACAATTTTGCTTGAAGTAAGAATTCATCTTGGCTGGGATTAGAGAGCTAGAGGCAGGTAGGGTTAAAGAACTTTTGACTGTGTATGGTGGCTCACGCCTCTAATCCCAGCACTTTGGGAGGCCGAGGCAGGCTGATCACTTGAGGTCAGGAGTTTGAGACCAGCTTGACCAAGATGATAAAACCCCATCTCTACTAAAAATCCAAAAATTAGCTGGGTATGGTGGTGCACACCTGTAGTCCCAGCTACTCAGGAGGCTGAGGCAGGAGAATCGCTTGAACCTGGGAGGTGGAGGTTGCAGTGAGCCAAGATCATGCCCCTGCACTCCAGCCTAGGTGACAGCGGGAGATACTGTCTCCAAAAAAAAAAAAAAAAGTTTCTCCTTTTTCATTCACTCACTCATTCACCCAACACACATTGAGTTCCTACTCAGAGCCAGATCTTGTGAATGACACTGAAGAATATGAATATGAAGAAATGCGATGCCACCTCAACCTCACACAGTCCAGAAAAATCAGCCTATCAGGCCTCCCTGCTGCAAATGTCAGAAGCCCCATCAAACTGACAAGCCAGAATGTGGAAGTTATGGACAGAAACATCTGAGAAGACCATAGAATGAATGGGAAGGCGAAATACGAAATTATGATAAAAGCCCAAGGAACAGACAATGAGGGTCGGGGTGAACAGCGTAACCTGTGAAATAACTGGATTTGTCCATTCAGCCAGTACATGACCTTAGAATACTATCTTATTTCAGGTACTGTGGGGCGTTGGGAGAAATAAATACAAGATATGGTTTGGACCCTGGAGGGGAAGTTGTGTCTAGTGGATCCACTCAGAAATATCTTCTCAACAAGGCTAATCGACGTTGTCAGAAGCAAATACATCCCAGGATGGAAGGGACAAAAATGAAAATGGGTCTGTAAGACCTGTGGTTCTTACAGAACTCAGAAAGGACACAGGAAAGACCAGCCAGCTCCTCTCCGTCCCGGCTGTCACAAGATCTACTGCCTTTGGGGGGGACGGGCAACTACGGAGTGATGGATTGAAACGCCGCACCTTGATTCTCTCATGATTACCGGAATAATTCCAGCCTAAGAGAGGAAGGAAATCGAACAAAACAAGAACAAGGGTGGGGTGGGAGCAACGGCTAAACAGAACAACAAATTATAAAATGCAGGATCCAGGCCCAAGCCGCACCATGCCAGGAGGAGGGAAAAAAACCAGCACAAGGAGCATGATGTGCCTGTTTGCAGAGATTCCGGAAAGATGAATGACCTCCCAAATGTGCCTTGGGAGCTGTGGCTCCCTAAAATGGCCTTCTGTGCCCCCTCAAGTTCAACAGCAGCTGATGACAATCGGAGCCATGAGCACAGGTCAGGGGCCCACAGGCTTGCAGAGGAAAGAGGTCTGAGTCAGTGGTGAGATTCGAGGTTGATATTTTATTAGTTTCTTCCTGGAATTTGTGGGTCTTCGAGTTGCAAACCCAAACCAAATGTTCCCTTTGAGCATTCCTGGCTGTGTAATTATCATTTGCGTTTGTGTAGGGATTGGAGGGAAAAGGATGGCTTAGGGTGTGTCTTTTCAAGCGCAGGCATTAGAAGGGTCTTCCAGGCAGCTGTGGCGGGGTAAACCGGGCCTGTGGAATACAAAGTGCCATGAGAACACTCGGCCAGGCAGCGATCCACAAGGGCCACTTAATAACACATGCACATGACACAGGGAGACGCAGAGGTGGGGGTTCAAGAGCCTGAATGGGGATCGCCAATTCCTCCATAAGGAAAGACAGGAGAGAAAATAGTTTGGTTTTGATTTTACTTTCAAGTGAGTTTCACACTGGGAAGACACTCCCAAAGATCCTGAACCAACCGTGACTCCATTTCCCTCTCCTGAGTTTTTCAGGATGTCACCAGGTTCCCTATCAGATACGTCTGGTTTTTTGTTTTGTATTTTTGTGAGACGGAGTCTCACTCTGTCACCCAGGCTAGAGTTCAATGGCACAGTCTTGGCTCATTGCAGCCTTCACCTCTCAGGTTCAAACTATTCTCCTGCTTCAGCCTCCTGAGTAGTTAGGATTAGAGGCACGTGCCTCCACGCCCAGCTAATTCTTGTATTTTTAGTAGAGATGGGATTTCACTGTGTTTGACAGGCCAGTCTCGAACTCCTGGCCTCAAGTGATCCACCCGCCTTGGCCTCTCGAAGTGCTGGGATTATAGGCGTGAACCACCATGCCTGGCTGGACACATTCATCTTTAGACTCATGCATGCTCCAGCCTGAGGGATGGTGCTAATGGTGAAATGCATTCATGATACTTGATATTCTGAAATGTGATTCATGACTGTTCCAACAGAACTTGCCCCTCCCAACCCCACTAAACCCCCATCTCCAGAGCTTTGTTTTTGGAATTATTCCCATTTTACTGACAAGCTGAAGGTAGAAGGGAAGAGTCTGTAGTCAGCTAGGAACAGCTGACAACTTTAACACCCCAAATTTCAACTTCCATATTTCCTGTATCCCTCTAGGCCACAGTTGTCAAACTGTTGCCTGCAGGTCCACTGCCTGCAAGCTAAGAATGGTTTTTACATTTTATAATGGTTGGGGGGGACCCAGCGTGGTGGCTCACACCTGTCATCCCAGCACTTTGGGAGGCCGAGGCAGGAGGATCACCTGAGGTCAGGAGTTTGAGGCCAGCCTGGCCAATATGGCAAAACCCTGTCTCTTTTAAAAATACAAAAATTAGCTGGGCATGGTGGCAGGTGCCTGTAATGTAATCCCAGCTACTCGAGAGGCTGAGGCACAAGAATCGGCTGAACCTGGGAGGTAGTCTGCAGTGAGCCGAGACCATGCCACTGCACTCCAGCCTGGGAGACAGAGTGAGACTCTGTCTCAATCAATCAGTCAATAAAATGGTTGGAGTTGGAGGGGAGTCAAAAAAGAATAATACTTGATGACACATAAAAATTACATGGGCCAGGCTTGGTGAACCACACCTGTAATCCCAGGAAGCTGAGGTGGGAGGATCGCTTGAGCCCAGGGATTCGAGACCAGCCTGGGCAATACTGAGACCTTGTCGCTCAAAAAATTAAAAAATTAGCCAGATGCAGTGACATGTGCCTATAGTCCCAGGTACTGAGGAGGCTGAGGCGAGAAGATGGCTTGGGCTCAGGAATTTGAGGCTGCAGTGAGCTATGATTGCGCCACTGCACTCCAGCATGGGTGACAGAGTTAAAGTTTAGCCTAAAGCTTCCCCCTTACATATTTTAAGTTCAGCCTAAAGGTTTCTCTGTACATCATGGACTATAACAAGTGGAGGAGGCCGGGTGCGGTGGCTCACGCATGTAATCCCAGACCTTTGGGCAGCCGAGGTGGGCGGATCATTTGAGGTCAGGAGTTCGAGACCAGCCTGGCCAACATGGTGAAACCCCATCTCTACTAAAAATACAAAAATCAGCCAGGAGTGGTGGCAGGAACCTGTAATCCCAGCTACTCTACTCAGGAGGCTTAGGCAGGAGAGTCACTTGAACCCGAGAGGCGGAGGTTGCAGTGAGCCCAGATTGTGCCATTGCACTCCAGCCTGGGCGACAGAGTGAGACTCCGTCTCAACAAAAAAGTGAAGGTGTAAACTGACCGTAGCCTACACTTGTGCCAATCACCAAGTTTTAGCCAATAAATGTAGCCAACTGTTTGAACTGTGTTCGAATAAGGCAAACGCCGAGCTGTAACCAATCCAGCTGTGTCTGTACCTCACATCCATTTTCTGTACCTCGCTTTCCTTTTTCAGTCCATCAATCATCCACCACATGGCTGCGCTGGGGTCTCTGAGCGTACCTTGGCACAGGAGGCTGCCCGATTTCTGAATTGTTCATTGCTCAATTAAACTCCTTTAAATTTAATCCAGTGAAGTTTTTATTTTATCAAGAGCAAGACAATCTTGTCTCTAAATAATAACATGAAATCAAAAGTAAAGTGTCTATGAATAAAGTTGTATTGGTCAATGGCCATGCCCATCTGTTTACAGATTGTCTATGGCTCATTTTGTGCCTTAGTGGTAGGGTTGAGTACAGTTGTCCCTCGGTGTCTGTGGGGGATTGGTTCCAGGACCTCCCAGATTACTAAAATCCACAGATGCTCAAGTCCTTGATATAAAATGGTATAGTACTTGCATATACCCCTGTATACTTTAAATTTTCCTTGTATACTTTATATCATCTCTAGATACAATACCCAATACGATGTAAATGCAGTGTAAATAGTTGTTATGCTGTATTGTTATTTAATTTGTATTATTTTAATTATTATTTTTATTGTTTTTGATATTTTTTATCTGCAATTGGTTGAATCCTTGGATTCGGAACCTGAGGATAGAGAGGGCTGGCTGTAGTTCCAACAGAGATCGTGTGTCCCGAAAAGCTGGAAATATTACTATCTGCTCGTTCCTAGGAAAAGTGTGTCAATCCTTGCTCTAGGCCACTGAGTACAGAGAAAGCAAAGGGATCCCCCTGGCTACCAAATAAAGTTGAAAGTCTTTAACACTGCACTTAAGAAATCTACAAATAGCCTCGACCCTCATTTTCAAGGTTATGCCTTCTCACTCACCTCATACCAAAGTCAATCTCAAAAATCCATCTACCATCAGTGTGAGCAGCGGCAAATCCATACAGGCCTGCAGCAACTTGATTCTTACCTCCTCAGAGGAAAGAATTCAGCTGAGGGCATAAGGCGGAGTGAAAGTCCAAGGCAAGTTTTAGAGCAGGAGTAAAAGTGTATTAAAACTTTTGAGAGCAGGAACAAAAGGAAGTACACTTGGAAGAGGAGGACCAAGTGGGTGACTTGAGAGACCCAAGTGTGTTGTCCAACCCTTGACCTGGGGTTTTATACATTGGCTTGGTTCTGGGGTCTGCATTTCTTCTTCCCAACTCTTCCTTGGGGTGGGCTGTCCATATGAGCGGGGACCTGTGCATTCAGGAGGGTCCGCATGCACAGTGTGTTTACTGAAGTTGTGTGCATGCTCATTTGAGGCGTTCTTCCCTTACCAGTCGAGCAATGCTAGAAGAAGGTCATAGATCAGTTAAACCCCAGCCATTTTGCCTCTTAATGCACATGCTGGAGCTCACTCGCCCAACTGCTGAGATCTTATCCAGAAGCAGTTATCACCAGCCTCAGATGTTTTCTATCTATTGGGAGCCTGCCTTTCTGGCACCAGCTGTGACCAATTTTTATTTTATTTATTTAGTTATTTATTTATTGAGGCAAGATTTCTCACTCTGTCACCCAGGCTGGAGTGCAGTGGTGCATGATCTCGGCTCACTGCAACCTCTGCCTCCCAGGTTCAAGCGATTCTCCTGCCTCAGCCTCCTGAGTAGTTGGGATTACAGGTGTCCACCACCATGCCCCACTGATTTTTGTATTTTTAGTAGAGATGAGGTTTCACCATGTTGGCCAGGCTGGTCTCGAACTCCTGACCTCAAGTGATCCACATGTCTCCACCTCCCAAAGTGCTGGGATTACAAGTGTGAGCCACCACACCTGGCCCATTTAGTATTTTAGAGAGAGAGTTTAACAACCACCTGACCATCACCTGATGGTCACTTGACATTCCTGTGGGTCGGGGTGGGGGCCCTTTCCTGCCCTGGTCATGTCTGCCTAGCTCCCTACTCTAACATCAGTTCTTCCCCTACAGACTGCACTTCCCTGTGCTTAAAAAAAAAAAATTATTTAGGTGGAGCCAGGCGCAGTGGCTCACGCCTCTAATCCCAGCACTTCGGGAGGCCGAGGCAGGCTGCAGCTCAGGACCAGCCTGGCCAACATGGCAAAACCCTGTCTCTACTAAAAATACAAAAATTAGCCAAGCGTAATGGTACATGCCTGTAATCCCAGCTACTCAGGAGGCTGAGACAGGAGAATTGCTTGAACCCGGAAGGCAGAGGTCACAGTGAGCTGAGATTGCACCACTGCACTCCAACCCAGGTGATGGAGTGAGACGCTGTCTCAAAAAAAAAAAATTTATATATATATATATATATGTATATTTAAGTGAAATTCACATAATAAATCATATTAAAGGGTAGAATTCAGTGGGTTTTAGTATATTCACAATGTTGTACAAACCCCACTTCTACATAGTTCCAAAACATTTCAATGACTCCAGAGTAAAATTTCTCAACCTATTAGGCAGTTTCTCCAGTTTCTCCCCTGGCACCCAGGCCCTGGCAACCACAAATCTACTTTTTGTCTCTATGAATTTGCCTATTCTAGACATTTCCTCTAATGCTGTCATACAGTAGGTCACCTTTTATGCCTGACTTCCTTCACTTAGTATAATGTTTTCAAAGTTCATCCATGTTGTAGTATGGGTCAGTACTTGGTTCCTTTTTATAGCCATATAATATTCCATTGTATGAATAGCCCACAATTTGTTCAGCCATTCCTCCATCAATGGACATTCAGGCTGTTTTCACCTTTTGGCTACTGTAAGTAGTGCTGCTATGAACATTTGTGTTCAAGTATCTCTTTAAATACCCCTGTTTTCAGTTATTTGGGGTATATATCTAGGGGTGGATATGCTATATCACATGATAATTTTATGTTTAACTTTTTGAGGAACTGCCAAAAATGGCACAATAGCTGCACTGTATTTTTTCCAGAATGGCTGCTCTGTATTTATATTTGCACCAGCAACACATGAGGATTCCAATTTCTCCACATCATCGTCAACACTTGTTATTTTCCCTTTCTTTTGTTTCCCTGGTTATAGCCATCCTCCCGGGTGCAGTGGCTTGTCGCTGCTTTTGCTGCTGTGGTTCCCTCTGCCCATGTGCTCCTCCTCATCCCTTCATCTCTCAATAGTGCCGTCTCTCCAGGCTCAACTCAGAGCATGCATGTTGGGGGTTTCTACCCCCAATCTCATATCCCAGAGCACGTGTCTCCCCATGTGTGTTCCCAACTTCCTGAGCTTGTGCTTTTTTTTGGTGAGGGAAGACATGGTCTCACTCTATCACCCAGGCTGGAGTGCAGTGGCATGATCTCAGCTCACTGCAACCTCTGCCTCCTGGGTTCAAGCGATTCTCGTGCCTCAGCCTCCTGAGTAGCCGGGATTACTGATGCATGCCACCAACCACGCCTGGCTCATTTTTTTTGTATTTTTAGTAGAGACAGGGTTTTCACCATGTTGGCCAGGCTGGTCTCATTGAACTCCTGACCTCAAATGATCTGCCTGCCTCGCCTCCCAAAGTGCTGGGATTACAGGCATGAGCCACTGTGCCCAGCCGAGCCTGTGCTTTAGAGGGGGGAGAGAGAGAGAAAGAGAGCGAGATTGGATGGGTGGATAGATAGATAATAGATAAGAATGATAGATGATAGATAAGATGATTGATAGAAGATAGATTGATACGATGGATAGATGATTGATAAGATAGATGATTGATAAGATAGATTGATAGATGAAAGATAAGATAAATAGACTGATAGATGATCGGTAAAATACATTGATTGATTGATTTCGGGAGTACAGGTGCAGTTTTGTTATATGGATATATTGCATACTGGTGAAGTCTGAGGTTTAGTGTAGCCATCACCCGAATAGTGTACATTGTACCCATTAAGTAACTTTTCATCCCTCTCCCTCCCCCTCCCCACCCTTCTGAGTCTCCAATGTCTATTATTCCACTCTCTATGTGCATGTGTTCATATTATTTAGCTCCCACTTATAAGTGAGAACATGCAGTATTTGACTTTGTGTCTGTTATTTCACTTAAAGATAACTGCCTCTAGTTCCATTCACGTTGCTGCAAAGGACATGATTTCATTCTTTTACATGGCTGAGTAGTCTTCGTGTGTGTGTGTGTGTGTGTGTGTGTGTGTGTAATATTTTCTTTACCCATTCATGTGTTGTGGATACTTAGCCTCTTTATCTTTGCTATTGTGAATAGTGCTGCGATATGGGTGCAGGTATCTTTTTGATACAATGATTTCTTTTCCTTCGGGTATATACACCAGTTTTGGGGTTGCTGGATCGAATAGTAGGACTATTTTTAGTTCTTTTGAGAAATCTCCCTACTGTTTTCCATAGAGGTTGTACTAATTTACCTTCCACCAGCAGTGTAGAAGTATTCCCTTTTCTCCACATCCTCGCCAACATCTGTGATTTTTTGCCTGTTTAATGATGGTCATCCTGACTAGAGTGAGATAGTATCTCACTGCGGTTTCAGTTTGCGTTTCTCTGATGATTAGCGATGTTGAGCATTTTTCACATGTTTCTTGGTCATTTGTGTGTCTCCTTTAACAAGATGTCTGTTCATGTCCTTTGTCCACCTTTTAATGGGGTTATTTGCCCTTTGTTGTTGTCGAGTTGTTCGAGTTCTTTGTAGATTCTGGATATCAGTCCTTTGTCAGATGCACAGTTTGCAAATATTTTCTCCCATTCTGCAGCTTGTCTGTTCACTCTGTTGATTATCACTTTTGCTGTGCAGAAGCTTTTTTAGTGAACTTTTGCTTTTACTGTAACACATGCCACATCCTGTCTTACATGACAGTTGGGTCGCTTGTTCTCATCTCCAGTAACTTTGCTTCCCCTCACTTCAGTGTCCAAGGGCCTGCCTTTCCTGCCAGGCTGTGAGGACCAGGAGCCCACAGCCGTGCCTGCATGCCGGTTTCAAGCTTGCTGTATACCCAACGCACAGCACAACAAATGCCTGTATTTTCTTCTTTTTTTCTTTTCTTTCTTTTTTTTTTTTTTTTTTTTTTTTGAGACAGAGTCTCACTTTGTTGCCCAGGCTGGAGTGCAATGGCATGACCCCAGCTCAATGCAGCCTCCAAAAAAACAAACGAAAATATTTATAGCTACTTTTAATTACATGTAGATTAAGGGGCGGTTTATGCAGAAATTTCAAGGAAAGGGTGGTAGCATTTGGGTCCTCGGTCTTTGCCACGGAAAGGAGCAGTAACTCCCAGTGTTGCCATGGCAATGGTAAACTGTCAGCGCTCACAGGTGGGCGTGTCTTATGGAGAGGTGCTCCTGCCCCATCCCTGTTTTAGCTAGTCCTCAATGTGGTCCAGTGTTCAAGCCCCACCCCTGGAGTTAAGTCCCGTCTCCTACCTCACTGGTTCTAGGGAGCTCTGGGATCACCTGAGATCTGTCTTGTATCCGCCCAATATTGCCCTTACGTCCTTATGGGTGTTGTTTCCAAGAACACACACCCATAAACCTGCACGCAAATCTCTGCCTCAGAATCTATTTCCCAAGGGCGCCACCTAGGAAAGAAGGCATAACAAAGTTTGGGGGAAAATATTGTCTCGTCTTCTCCAGTAACCACAGACCAGCAGGCCCGTACATCTCAGCTTCTTCTTAACCTGGGTAACATCAATGCCTGTTCTGTTCCAGATGGGTTCTCATTCTGTTGATTAGATTTAATAGGGAGAATTGGGGGGCCTTCTGGTTTTCTGGCCAGCTTTTCCTATTGATGCCTTCCAAAGTCATTCAACTTCCTGCCTTGAGATGTATCAGTGACTTCCCACTGCTCTGGGGAAAGGCTGCATATGGCCAGGCTTTCTCTGTGTCCTCACCTTATCCACACATGCTTCCTGAGCTACATCTGAAGCTTGTCAATTGCTCATTTCCTCCACCACAGGGCCTTTGTATATGCTGTTTATGGTGCCCACACCCCACCGACCCCACCCCTCATTCACTGAATTAACTTTTGTTTATTCTTCAGATATTAATTCCGTTGTCTTTTCCTTGAGGCGACCTTTTCCCAGAGGCACAACTGCATAGTGTCCAGGGTCTATGATACCTTTAGGGGCCCAGAAAAAAAGGCTTAATTTCTTTTAAAATCAGAAGAGGGAGACAGTGACTATATTATGATGAATCCAACCTGGGTTTATACCAACAAAGTTGCAAAATGTAATTTTTTTTAATGAGAAAAAGCCCCCGCCCACCCCCCTGCAGGGCAAAAGTCCCTCAGACCTTTTCTGGCCTCCGCCTAACCCACCAGCACTGCTAGGTCAGGTCTTCCCTAAGTAAGATGCTTTCACTCTGCCCTGGACTCTTCTGCCTAGGCAGGTACCACGGTTGTAACTTGACATTTGGCCCCTAAACCACTAGCTGGATGAAGGCAGGGACCATGTCAGACTTATTCTCTGTGCAACACCGAGTCTACACAGCACTTGGCTCTTATTATATGCTCAATAAACATTTGCTGCAAGTATGACTAAGCGAAAATGATCAGACTTCACGATCATCCCACAAGAACACTCATTCCATCTATTATTTTTTTGTTTCTTTTAGAGGCAGGGTCTTATTCTGTTGCCCAGGATGGAGTGCAGTGGCACCATCTAGTTCACTGCAGCCTTCACCTCCTTGGATTACACGATCCTCCTGCCTCAGCCTCCCAAGTAGCTGGGACTACAGGCTCACGCCACTGCACCCAGCAACTTTTTAATTTTTTTTTGTAGAGATGAGGTCTTGCCATGTTTCCCAGGCTGATCTCAAACTCCTTGGTTTCAGGCAGTCCTCCTGCCTCAGCCTCCCAAGGCCTTGGGATTACAGGCGTGAGCCCCTGCACCCGGCCCACACTCCATCTACTTTCTAACTCCCTGCCTCTCCTGCAGGCCGGAGGGGAGGGGAGGGGAAAAGCCTGCAAGACGGAAACCAGGAGGAAAGACTCACAATGGACGTGAGAGAATTGGTGGTACTCAACCTTTCTCCCTGATAGGGGAGTCAGGCCGGGGGAGGTGGGTGGCGGCAGAGATTTAGCGTAAACAAACATTTCCTTGTCTGGTAGGTCATTTTGTAATTATATGCAGGTCAAGCTCTTTAGAGCTCCCGGAAATCAGACAATATCTGCCTGCAGAGGCCAGTCCTGCTCCAGGGCCCCCAGCGTGGAGGGGACTTTCATCAGAAGATCTTTTCCTATCCAGGCAGGAATCTAAGTGACCGTCCGGTGTGAAACAACGAAGCCAGCAAAAAGCAATAGGAAGGAGAGCCGACCTCAGAGTTCAGAAGATAAGCGGGGGAACAAAATGAATACGTGAACTTGGGGAAAACAGGCTGAGCCTGAAGCCCTGGGCAAGGTTCTCTGGGGAAAAGGGGATGACACTGACCTTGGCCTTCATGCTCTCGGGAGGGACGCTGGCAAGAGTGATGGAGAGAGGCACCTTTGTACATAGGACATTCCAAGCCACCACTTGGTACTCTCCATGAATGGCAAATGTGTCAACTTTGAGAGAGGATAACAGACCATTAAGAGAAAGCAAAGGAGGCTGTTGCCAGAGGTGGAAATTGGTTCTTGCCAACTGACTGCCCTCCTTCAATTTCACTTGGTCAAGGCAGTGGGGATTTTTCAAATCATCCTCATGGCTGTGGTTCCACCACCACTCTGGGAGGGATGGGGTTGCAGGGTAAAGACTATAAAGAAGAGGGCTGGGTGCAGTGGCTCATGCCTGTAATCCCAGCACTTTGGAAAGCTAAGGTAGGCAGATCACTTGAGGTCAGGAGTTCAAGACCAGCCTGGTCAACATGGTGAAACCCCATCTCTATTAAAAATACAAAAATTAGCTGTATGTGGTGGTGTGTGCTTGTAATACCAGCTACTCGGGAGGCTAAGGCAGGAGAATTGCTGGAACCCAAGAGGCAGAGGTTGCAGTGAGCCAAGATTGTGCCACTGCACTCCAGCCTGGGCAACAGAGCAAGACCCCATCCACCCCCTTCCCTCCCAAAAAAAGGCTCATGCCTATAGTCCCAGCTGTTCAGGAGGCTGAGACAGAAGGATTGCTTGAGGCCACCAGTTCAAGGCTGCAGTGAGTTATGATTGCACCACTGCATTACAGCTGAGGCAACAGAGCGAGACCTGACTCAAAAGAAAAAAAAAATTGATGGAATTTTGGCCGGATGCAGTGGCTCACGCCTGTAATCCCAACACTTTGGGAGGCTGAGGCAGGCAGATCACCTGAGGTCAGGAGTTTGAGACCAGCTGGACAACAGAGCATGACCCCATCTCAAAAAAAAAACCCAAAAAACAAAACAACAACAACAACCAAAAAAAACCACAGAAGAGGCTTGACTGACAGCCAAGGAGAAAACTTAACGACACACACACACACACAAAACCCTGAACTGGTAGCAAACAGGATGGACTGGTGGCTGCATGCCAAAGTCCTTTGGGTTCACATTTGACTTCAGCTTAGAGGGACAGTAGCCAGCGTTTCCCTTTGTCGGAACTAGGCAGATTATGGGAAGAGGCTCTGGCACTCTTAAAATTCCCCTGCCCTCACAGACCTAAAATTAACATCACTGTTTATAGTGCTGGCTTTGGATGTAGAATATCATATTACAGTAGTAAATGATACGATAAAGATATAGTAATCCAATATTGGAAATCTGAACTGACTATGACTACCAATTGCTTATGCATTTAACAGGTCATAATTATTAGCACTTACATCACTGTCCTTTGTGTTCAAGGATGACACCGACGGATACTGTCTCTACATGTGGCCAAGATCACAAAAGCATGAGAACTGTGTAATCTTTCTCTTTAAACAGCATTTTGAGATATAATTCATATACCATGCAATGCATGCTATTCAAGGGCTTTTGGAGTACTCACAGAGCTGTGCAACCATCACCACAATCTAATTTTAGAGCAGCTTTTTCTCCTCTAAAAGAACCCCCCCTCCCCCCCAAAAAAAAACCAAAAACCCCATACCAATAGCAGTTAGTCCCAAGTTCCCCTTTCTTCCACCCCCTGGTAACCATTTTCTGCCTCTGTGCCTTTGCCTAGTCTGTGTATTTCATATAAATAGTCATGCAATATGTGGTCTTTGGCAATGGCTTCTTTCGCTTAGCGTAATGTTTTCAGGGCTCATCCTCGCTGTAGCATGAATCAGTACCATATACTTTATTCATTTTCTTTATTTTTTTCTCTTTTGGACTTTTATTTTAGAATCAGCGGTACACGTGCAGGTTTGCTACAAAGGTATATGATGTGATACTGAGGTTGGAAGTATGAATGGATCCCTCACCCCCAGTAGTGAGCATAGTATCCAATAGGTAGGTTTTTTTCAACCTTACTCCCTTCCCATCCTCCCTCCTCTTGTATTCCCCAGTGTCTGTCATTCCCGTTTTTATGACTATGTGTACCCAAAGCTTAGCTCCCACTTACAAGTGAGAACATGCAGTATTTGATTTTCTGTTTCTGTGTTAGTTTGCTTAGAAGAATAGTTTCTAGCTGCATCCATGTTGCTGTAAAAGACATGATTTTTTTCCTTTTATGGCTGTGTAGTGTTCCATGGTGCCTATGTACCACATTTTCTTTATCCAGCCCACCATTGATGGGCACCTGTGTTGATTCCATGTCTTTGCTATTGCTACTTTTTTTATTGCCAACTATTATTCCATTGTATGGATATGCCATGTTTTGTTTATCCATTCACTGGCTTGACTTTTCTTTTTCTTTCTTTCTTTCCTTCTTCTTTGCATACATATAAGACGTACATATTTTGAGGGTACCTGTGATAATTTGATACAACCATATAATCAAATCAGGGTAATTGGGATGTCCATCACCTTAAATAATTATCTCTTTTTATTATTATTATTTTTAAGACAGAGTCTTACTCTGTTGCCCAGGCTGGAGTGCAGTGGCACAATCTCGGTTCACTGCAACCTCCACCTCCCGGATTCAAGCAATTCTCGTGCCTCAGCCTTCCAAGTAGCTGGGATTACAGGTGCCCACCATCAGGCCTGACTCATTTTTGTATTTTTAGTAGAGATGGGGGTTTCACCATGTTGGCCAGGCTGGTCTCAAACTCCTGAGCTTAAGTGATCCGCCCGCCTCGGCCTCCCAAAGTGCTGGGATTACAGGCATGAGCCACTGCACCCAGTCTATTCATCTTTTCTTTATACTAGGAACCTTTGAATTATTCTCTTCTAGCTATTTTGAAATGTGCAATTGATTTATTTGACTATAGTCACCCTACTACTATATTGAACGCCAGATCTTATTTCTTCTAAGTATATCTTTGTACTCATTAATCAACCTCTCTTCGTTCCCCTTCTTCTTACTTTAACTGTCTAAAGAAATGCCAGATTGTTTGCCAAAGGGGATACACTATTTTATGTGCTCACCAGCAATGTTGAAGGGTTCAGTTTCTCCACATCCTTGCCAACACTTGTTCTAGTCTATCTTTTTTATTACAGCCATCCCAGTGTGTGTGAAGTGGTCTCATTGTGGATTTCATTTGCATTTCCCTAATGGTGAATGATGAACATATCTTCATGTGCTTATTGCCTTTTGTAGATCTTCTTTGGAGATATGTCTATTCAAATCTTTTGCTAATTTTGTAATTGGGTTGTCTTTCAATTATTGAGTTGTAAATGTTCTTTATTTATTCTGGATACAATTCCTGGATCAGATATATGACTCACGATTTTCTTTTTTCTTTTTTTTTTTTTTTCTGAGACAGGGTCTCACTCTGTCACCCAGGCTGGAAGTGCAGTGGCACAGTCTTGGCTCGGCTCACTGCAGCCTCAACCTCCTGGGCTCATGTGGTCCTCCCACCTCTGCCCCTCAAGGAGCTGGGACTACAGGTGTGTGCCACCATGCCCAGCTAATTTTTTTTTGTATTTTTTGTAGGGATGAGGTTTCACTATGTTGCCCAGGCTGGTCTTGAACTCCTGAGCTCAGGCAATCCACCCACCTTGGCCTCCCAAAGTGCTGGGATTACAGGCATGAGGCACCACACCCAGCTGATTCACAAACACTTTCTTCCATTCTGTGAGTTATCTTTCACTTTCTTGATGGTGTCATTTGCAACACAAAAGTTTCTTATTTTTAAGTCATCCAATTTATGTTTTATTATGTGACTTGTGTTTTTGGCGTTGTATCTAAGAATTCATTGCCTAATTCAAGGTCATGAAGATTTACTCCTGTGTTGTTTTTTGTTACTTTATTTTTTTAGAGACAGGGTCTGGTTCATAGCTCACTGCAGCCTCAAGCTCCTGGGCTCAAGTGATCCTCTTGCCTCAACCTCCCAAGTAGCTGGAACTACAGACACACACCACCTTGCCCACTAATTTTAAAAAATTGTTTTTCTGTAGAGACAGGGTCAGCTATGTTGCCCAGGCTAGTCTCAAACTCCTAGCCTCAAGTGATCCTTCTGCCGCGGGCTCCCAAAGCACTGGGATTACAGACGTGAGCCACCACCCCCAGCCTCCTGTTTTCTTCTAAGTGTTTTTTTTTATTTTTACAGTTTTAGTTCTTACATTTAGGTATTTTATTTGTTTCTGTGTATGGTCTGAGGTAGGAGTCCAAATTCATTCTTTACATGTGGCTATCCAGTTGTCCCAGTACAGTTTGTTGAAAACATTATTTTCCCCCATTGGATTGTCTTCCCAGCCTTATCAAACAAAGCAATTAACATCATATGGTAGTTCTAGTTTTAATGTTTGGAGGAACCTCCATAGTGTTTTCCATAGTGGCCACAGCAATTTATATTTCCACCTACAGTGTACAAGAGTTCCCTTTTCTCCACATCCTCATCAATTCTTTTTTATTTATTTATGTATTTTAGTAATAGCCATTCTAACAGGCATAAAGTGATATTCCACTTCTGGGTATACATCCAAAGGAACTGAAATCAGGATACTGAAGAGATATCTGCACTCTCATGCATGCTGCAGTATTATTCACAATGGCCAAGACATAGAAGCAACATAAGTGTCCATCCATAGATGAGCGGGTAAAGATAATGTGGTATAGACATATGATGGATTGTTATTCTGCCTTGAAAAAGAGGGAAATCCTGCCATTTGCAACAAGATGGATGAACACAGAGGACATAATGCTAAATGAAATGAACCAGGCACAGAAGGCCAAGTACTACATTATCTCTCTTATACAAGGAACCTAAAATAGTCAAACTCATTTTGATAATCATTGCCAGGAGCTAGAGGGAGGAAGGAGAATGGGGAGATGTTGGTCCAAAGGTACAGAGTTTCAGTTATCCAAGGTGAATAAGTCGTAGAGACCTACTGTACAGCGTGGTGCCTATAGTTTATAATATTACATTTTATACTTAAACATTTGCTAAGATCTTATGTTTAGTGTTCTTACCACCAAATAATAATAATATTATAGAGGGCTGGAGGAAACTTTTGGAGGTGACAAATACGTTTATTGCACTTACTGTGGTGGTGGTTTCACAGGTGTACACTTATTTCCAAACTCATCAAGTTGCATACATTAAATATATACATTTTTTGTATGCCAGCCATACCTCAATAAAGTGGTTTTTAAAAAATAAATGGACAAGCTGGATTCAGTGACTCATGCCTGTAATCTCAGCACTTTGGGAGGCCAAGGCAGGAGGATCATTTGAGTCCAGGAGTTCGAGACCAGCCTGGGCAACATAGTGAGACCCCGTCTCTACAAAAAATTTTAAAAATTAGCTAAGCATGATGGCGTACACCTGTAATTCCAGCTACTTGGGAGCCTGGGAAGATGGCTTGAGTCTGGGAGTTTGAGGCTGCAGTGAGCCACGATTGTGCCACTGTACTCCAGCCTGTGTGGCAGAGAGAGATCCTGTCTCAAAAAAAAAAAAATCAATTGACATAATTTAATAGCTTCTAGACTGCAAACTCTGCATATCTTAACAGTATGTGATACAATTCATGCTCTACACTTTGTGTTACCTTTTCCTAAAAGGCAGCTTTGCATGGAGAGATCACGGCAGCCTGTGAGTTGGAATGGTGGAATTTGTGATGATGCAATACTTTATTTTAAAAAGTAAAATTGCTTAGCTAGGCAATACCTTTGATGTGATAACTTTGCAATGCATGTTAATTTGCATGTATGTCATTTATTTATTTATTTATTTATTTATTTATTTATTGTTGAGACGGAGTCTCACTCTGCGCCCAGGCTGGAGTGCAGTGGCGCCATCTCAGCTCACTGCAGCCTCTGCCTCCCTGATTCAAGCGATTCTCCTGCCTCAGCCTCCCGAGTAGCTGGGACTACAGGTGCACACCACCACACCCAGCTAATGTTTGTATTTTTAGTAGAGATGAGGTTTCACCATGTTGGCTAGACTGGTCTCCAACTCCTGACTTCAGGTGATCCTCCTGCCTTGGCTTCCCAAAGTGTTGGAATTACAGGTGTGAGCCACCGCCCCCGGTCTGTATGACCTTTTATAAGATGGGCCACATGCAGAGACTGCAAACTAGGGGCTCTGGGGCCCAATTCACCCCCACAGGCATGCTGTGTTGGGCCAATATATTGTTTTAAAATTTTATCCAACATTTAAAAAATTATAAACAAAAATCTTGATTTCTTCTTTCTCTTGCAAGTGTAGGAGCTCTAGTTCCATGAGTAGTTGCCCTCTGAGGTGGAGCAACCACTCTCTCCCTGGTTCTGAAGCCAGGCTCAGCTGTCATTCACCATTCACATCGTTTTACTAATGGTGGAGAAGCATATTTTGCAGCTAGGCCTCCATCAAATGTGAGAACATCTAGTTGAGCAAGCCTCCAGACAAATGGAGAAGGTATATTTGTTGTAAAGAAAAGGAATATTTTGGCCGGGAGCAGTGGCTCACGCCTGTAATCCCAGGATGTTGGGAGGCCGAGGCGGGCGGATCACGAGGTCAGGAGATTGAGATCATCCTGGCTAACACGGTGAAACCCCATCTCTATTAAAAATACAAAAATTTAGCCGGGCATGGTGGCGGGCACCTGTACTCCCAGCTACTCGGGAGGCTGAGGCAGGAGAATGGCATGAAACCCGGGAGGCGGAGCTTGCAGTGAGCTGAGATTGCCCCACTACACTCCAGCCTGAGTGACACAGCAAGACTCCGTCTCAAAAAAAAAAAAAAATAGAAAAGGAATATTTCTATATTATTGATATGTACAAATATATGTATACACGGTCATCCCTCACTGTCATGGGGGACTGGTTACAGGGACCCGTAGATACCAGAATCCTCGGATGCTCAAGTCTCTCATGTAAAATGGCATAGTATTCGCATTATAACCTACACATATCTTCTGTACACTTTGTCTGTAGATTACTTATAGTACCTAATACAATGGAAGTGCTATGTAAATAGTTGTTATAGTGTGCTTTAAATTTTTCTATTACTTTTCATTGTTGTATTTTTTCCCCCTAAGTGTTTTCCATTTGTGGTTGGTCGAATCGAGGTCAGAGAGCCCACGGATTCAGACGGCCAATTGCAGTACCCATCTCTCCCGTGAGCTGCCTGTCTGTCCCCTGTAGGTATTAGCCAGCCACCACTAGCCTGCAGTTTTTCACATATGTTGATAGAATCTCTCCTGTCAAAGCATATGTTCTTTGAGGACCACCCCATTCCCCTGATTTTTGGTAGTATTCACCACCCGTGGTGTCCTACAGCACCAGCCATGGTAGGGGTCCCCGATCCCTGGACCATGGACTGGTACTAGTCTGTGGCCTGTTAGGAGCTGAGCCACACAGCAGGAGGTGAGCGGTGGGCAAGTGAGTGAAGCTTCGTCTGTATTTACAGCTGTTCCCCATCGCTCGCATTACCGCCTGAGCTCCGCCTCCTGTCAGATCAGTTGTGGCATTAGATTCTCATAGGAAGGAGCACGACCCTATTGTGAACTGCGCATGCGAAGGATCTAGGCTGCGCCCTCCTTATGAGAATTTAATATCTGATGATCGGTCACTGTCTCCCATCTCACCCCCAGATGGGACCATCTAGTTGCAGGAGAACAAGCTCAGGGTTCCCACTGATTCTATATTATGGGGAGGTGTATAATTATTTCATTACATATTACAATGTAATAATAACAGAAATAAAGTGCACAATAAATGTAATGCACTTGAATCATCCCGAAACCATTCCACCTTCCCTCCCTGGTCCTTGGAGAAACTGTCTTCTGCAAAACTGGTCCTGGGTGCCAAAAACGCTGGGGACCACTGCGCTATGGCGCTGTTGCCCAAACATGCCTCAACACATAAACAGACTCTCATATATCCAATGAAATCTTTCAAGATGCTAGGGGGTGCATCATTAAACACTGGCTGTGTGCCCAGCTCTGTTGTAAGCTCCTTGGTTATATCATCTCACCTGCCCCACAAAGTGGGCACAATATCATCCCTGTGAGACACAAACCAGGTATATGGGTTTCCCAAGGTCACACAGTACATGGTGGAGCTGGGATTTGTAGTTGGGTGATCAGATTCTGGAATCCACTCTCTCAAGCACTAGTCAAGAGGGCTATCCTAGACTGACTTTTGTTTGGTGTGAGTTCTTTCTTGAACCTAGTGGGAGAAACTGAGGCACGAAAGAGAACCAAGTCTCATCCGGTATCAGATTAACTCTGGGTGCCCAGGACTTTGTTCTGAACAAACCAACAGCAAAGTCCCTGCTCTGTTTTGTGTAGGTACCTGATTCTCTTTGTAATAGACCTTCCTGTTCCAAGCCAATCTTTACCTTCTCCAATGCCGGGGATTTGGAGATAGTGATGAATAATATTACTTTTTATAAGAACTCATTCAGAAAAAAAAATGTTTAGAAGCTGTCTTTTCTCATTAAAAATTTAAAAAGAAAAAAAAACCCTCTGTGTCCCACAAGGAGATAAATTGTAATCTTACAACTTAATTACTTTACTGACCAGAAGATATTTCATAAGTTTATTCTGCTTTAAAGCCACTAAAACGTTAATGGCCGCACACAACTGAGACGTGTTCATAGGAGCAAAGGGGCAGCCAGTCGTTCAAACTTTCCAACTGCAGAGCTCGCTGGGATTCACCAAGTGCCAACACATCCATTATTCTCTGTATTCTAGAAACTTCTTAAAACAGTCCCCACAGGTAGGTATGATGATGGAGAAAGCATGGCTCAGATGTGCTGAAGGTCCCAAAGCCACCTGTATCAAGTGAGTGGCAGGGTTGGAAGAATGATTTCATTGCATACAATGCAACAATTACCAAGTAACTATGATTCTGGTTCTGCAAGAAGCACTGGGAAGATAGAGGGAAATACAATGTACCAATCTCTCCTTAGAGGGTCTCTGTGCTTGGCTTAGAAAGGACTGGCCCTGTTGTGCACCATGTCTCCAGTAGAACCAGCCCAGAAGGGTTTGCTGTCTGGGTTCTGGTAGCTTCTGCAGGTGGAGGCCCCAGCCTGCTGTGACACTGGCTCTCCCTTCGAGATTCCCCGCCCCCCACCCCCGAGTCAGATGAAGCCAGGTACAAGGGAATGTAAAGAGGCTCCCCTCAAAGCCAAAAAATTAAGCCGGGCTCCTATACCACTCCTTTCACCAAAATAAATTTCAAATGCTTAGAGTTCAATTTAAAAACGAAAGCCATAAAAAGGCTGAGAAGAAAAAAAAAATGGGTCATTAAAAATATATATAATCGTGGAGAGGCAAAGGCAAACATGAACCCAAAAGCCATAAAGAAAAAATTAATATTTCCAACTACATAAAAATGAAAGTCCTCTATATGGTGAAAAAAATTACAAAGACAAACTGTAAATGGGAAAAATCTTTGTAACGCATTTCTTTAGTGTCCAAAGAGCTCTTATATATCTCTGTGAATAAGACAAAGCCGAAACATGAAATGTACAAAGGACACAAAAAAGCAGTTCATAAAAGAAATATAAATGGCCAATAAACACATGAAATAATGTGCTCATAATGCATGGGAATTTAAATGAGCTAATTTTTCAGCAGTCAGGTTGGCAAAGATGAAACAGGTTGATGAGGCCCAGGGAGGGGAAAATTGGGGATGAACACTTTTCATGCATTGTTGGGGGAGTGTAAATTGGTGCTGTTGTTTGGAATGCAATTTAGCAATATCTACCAAAATTCAAAGTATGTGTACCCCATGACCAGCCAGTCCACTTCTAGGAATTCATTCTACAGATAAACGTTTGCTCAAGCACTCCAAGACGTACATACAAGGATGTTTTGACAGCAGCTCTATTTGTAGGAGGGCACACACAGCCTGAATATCCATCGGTAGGCAAATGATGAAGTAACTAACGTGAAATTTCTGCCATGTAAAAGAATGAAGGGCCAGGCATGGTGGCTCACGCCTGCAATCCCAGCACTTTGGGAGGCCGAGGTGTGTGGATCACGAGGTCAGGAGATAGAGATCATCCCGGCCAACATGGTGAACCCCTGTCTCTACTAAAAATACAAAAATTAGCTGGGTGTGGTGGTGCACTCCTGTAGTCCCAGCTACTTGGGAGGCTGAGGCAGGAGAATTGCTTGAACCCAGGAGGTGGAGGTTGCAGTGAGCCGTGATCACACCACTGCACTCCAGCCTGGCAGTAGAATGAGACTTTGTCAAAAAGAAAAAAAGAAAGAAAAAAAAGAATGAAGAAGCCTGTATGTACTGATATGGAAAGATCTCCAAGAAATACTGATATGCAAAAAAAACAGACTAGTCCTGATTAGTCCATCTAAGAAGAGAGGTACATTGTATTTCTCTCCGTCTTCCCAGTGCTTTTTGCAGACCCAGAAACATGGTAGTTGCTTGGTAATTGCTTCATTGTGTGCGATGAACTCTTCTTCCCAACCCTGCCACTGGCTTGATACGGGTGGCTTTGGGACCTTCAGCACATCTGAGCCATGCTTTCCCCATCATCATCCCTGCCTCTAGGAGCTATTTTAAGAAGTTTCTAGAATAAAGAGAATAATGGAAATGTTTGCACTTGGTGAACCCCAGCAAGCTCTGCTGGACTGAGCATCCCTTCCTTTGCCTTATTTCAGTTCCAGCACAAGGTCAGGGCTAATTTACCAACTGAATAAACTTGGGAAAGTCACTCAAGGTCTCTGTGTGCCTCAGTTTCCTTCCCCATGAAGTGGGAAACCATAGTGCCTGGTATCATAGGATTCAGTGGGATAATGCATGGGAAGCAGTTTTAAAAGCTTCTGATACCTAGTGCTATAGTTTGAATATCTGTCCCCTCCAAAACTCACGTTGAAATTAAATCCATTAATGTGGCAGTACTGGGAGGTGAGGCCTTTAAGACGTGATTGGGTCATGAGGACTCTGACCCAATCAAAATGGATTAATCCATTCATGGGTTAGTGGATTAATGGGTTGTCATGGGATTGGGGCTGGTGGCCTTGTAAAAAGAGGAAAAGAGACCTGAGCTGGCACAGTCAGCACCCTCACTAGGTGAAGCCCTCCACCACCTGTGGACTCTATAGAGCATCCCCTCTAGAAAAGGGCCCTCACCTGTTGCAGTCCCTTGACCTTGGACTTCTCAGCCTCTGGAAGGGTAAGAAATAAATGTGTTTTCTTTATAAATTACCCAGTTTCAGGTATTTTTTTATAAGCAACAGAGAATGGACTGAGACATCTAGTAGGAACTATCTAAATATTGGAGTTTAAACATTTGTTTCACAAAGCAAAAGAACATGAGAGAGAGGTGTATACAGCATGCTATATAGCTCTTGTACTTACAGGAAAAAGAGAAATAATACCTGCAAGTATTCGTTTGCATATGTATAACTCCCTTTGCATAAACACAAGAAAATGGTGTCACTGGAGGAGAAATCAGTGGCTGGGGTCAGCAGGGAAGAGAGATTTTTCACTGTTAAACCCTTTTGAGCGTTAAACCATATGCACGTACTAACTGTTCAAAAATAGATAAAATTAAAAATCAGCCAGGTGTGGTGGCTCATGCCTATATCCCAGCACTTTGGGAGGCCAAGGGGGGCGGATCACCTGAGGCCAGGAGTTTTAAGATCAGCCTGGCCAACAAGGTGAAACCCTGTCTCTACTGAAAAAACACAAAAATTAGCCAGGCGTGGTGGCGCACGCCTATAATCCCAGCTACTCAGGAGGCTGAGGCAGGAGAATCACTTGAACCTGGGAGGCGGAGGTTGCAATGAGCTGAGATCGTGCCACTGCACTCCAGCCTGGGGAACAGAGTGAGACTCTGTCTCAATTTAAGGAAGGGAGGAAGGAGAGATGGGGGAGGGAGAGAAGGAAGGAAGGTAGGAAGGAAGGAAGGAAACATATTGCTTAGCATATATTTCATATAATAATCAAATGATGCTACTGGATGGCTCTGCGTTTCTTATTTTTACCTCTTCTGGTCTTCAAAAAAGCTGTTCCTTCTACCCTGTACTAACCTCCTTCTTCCTCTTCTATCAGAAAACTTCTCATGAAACCTTCCCTGACACCCCTCCCTTTTGTATTCCCATAGTATTAATTCATTTGTTCATGGTGACAATCATCACGTCGACTCTAGTTATGTTAAATGTCAACCTGCTTCCTGTAGACTGGAAAGTCTGCAAGGGCTATGTCTTATTTATCACGTAATACAGATCCAGGCAGAGTAGATGCTCAACAAATGTTTTTTGGATTTTTTCTTTTTCTTTTTCTTTTTTTTTTTTTTTTGGAGACAGATTCTCACTCTGTTGCCCAGGCTGGAATGCAGTTGCACAATCTCAGCTTACTGCAACCTCCACCTCCCAAGTTCAAGAGATCCTCCCACCTCAGCCTCCCAAATAGCTGGAACTACAGGCATGTGCCACCACGCCCAGCTAATTTTTATATTTTTAGTAGAGCCAGGGTTTCATCATGTTAGCCAGGCTGGTCTTAAACTCCTGGCCTCAAGTGATTCACCTGCCTCGGCCTTCCAAAGTGCTGGGATTACAGGCGTGAGCCACCATGCCCGGCCAACAAATGTTTTTTGAACAAATACATTTGCTTAACTATCCTCAGTGAACCTCTGGGTACCAACTTTATCATTTTCATCATGAGAAGGAGATTCACTGAGAAAAACAAAATATGCTTCCAATCCAAGGAAGCAGAAAAGGGCTGCTGCCAACTCCCAGTGGCTGGTCTTTTGTCTAAAAGAAAGTTACACAGACCTTTGCTGTTGGTTTCCATAATACATTGCCATTTCTCACGTACAAGACTTCCATTTAATGCATACCTGTTTACATACAATGTAACCCCTGGGCACAATAACGATGCCTTCTCTTTCAAATGGAATGGTTATGACGAAATGGAGAGGCAAGGCGTACCATTTTACTTTCCAGTTACAGATGTACTATAGCACCAACACAGAGAAATATCAACCTTGTTCTCTTCCTGTCTGCGACTGGGAAAACATCAAAACAGATGTTTCTAGATTGTGGCTAGAGACAAACAAACGTCTCCCTGGCTGGAGCCGGAAGGCCCAGCGTCAGCCTGGAGTACGTTTTACAGCCGTGGTGGAAACCCTTGAAATGGGAGGTGCATGTGGAGACAACTGTTCCATGATGTCTGGAACAGCCAGCTGGGTGGGTGGGGATGGAGGGGGTCCCAGCACCCTGGGCTCAGATGGAGGGAGGGAGGCATGGCAGCCTTTGGATCTTTGCATAACTCTGGGATCTGGGTCCCCACTGTCGAATTGAGCATTTTATAGTATAGGTTATGGAGCTGTGGAAAGAAATGAAAGAATAAGAGAGCAAAGGAAGGAAAGGGTAAGAAAGGCTGGGCATGGTGGCTCACGCCTGTAATCCCAGCACTTTGGGAGGCTAAAGCAGGAGGATCATTTGAGCTCAGGCGTTTGAGGCGAACCTGAGCAACATGGTGGAGACCCTCATCTCTACAAAAAAAATACAAAAACTAGCAGGGCGTGGTGGCACGCTCCTGTGGTCCCAGCTCCTTGGAAGGGTGAGGTGGGAGGATGGCGTGAGCCTGGGAGGCCCAGGCTGCAGTGAGCTGTGATCGCGCCACTGCACTCCAGCCTGGGTGACAGAACAAGACCTTGTCTCAAAAACAAAACAAAAAGAGAATGGCAAGAAGGAAACTGTATTTAATTAGCAGCTCCTACATGCCTAGCACTGTGCTGGGAGCATTGATATCATCTCATTTCATCCTGATGTCCATTCTGGGAGATGGGCATTCCTATTTTGCAGATAAGAGAACTGAGGCCAGGGAGGGCCACACACACAGAAACGTGGCCTGTAGCACAGTTAGAATTCCATCCCGCTCTAAGTGGCTCCAATCTTAGCCTTTTTAGGCTACTCCCTGGAGCAGCAAGAGACGGGGGCAGGATTTCCCTTCTGCAGGGAAGGAGCGCCCTCCCTCTGGTGCCCGGGAGACTCAGTGCAGGGGAAGCCAGCTGCATCCGCATGGCCTCTGCTCCTAGGGAAAGCACGTGCAAAGGCAGGGGAGGAAGTGGCAGTGCCCCTGGTGTTGGGCGGACCACACACACCTCCTCAGCTCAGACCCATGCAGCAGCTTTAGGGGCTATCTCCTCTCTCCAGACACCTCTTTCTCTCGAAGGCTGCCCTAGATGTCCATTTTGATCAGATTTCGACCTCATCACAATGGAGGACTATGTCATTCACTCTGTACTCAACCAGGATTCTAGGGGTGGCCCAGCGGTCATAAGGCACAAAATGAGGCAGTGCTTGGCATGCGGCGGGTGTGGACGTTCGCAGAATGAGGATCCAGAGCTCTTTCCTCTCAAAGGAATGGCTGTCACCTGCAGTAGGGCAGAGGCTCTCTGATCCCAAGTACATGTGTGCTGAAAGAGTGTTGCTGCGCTGCTCCCACATCTCTTTTTTTTTTTATTTGAGACAGAGTCTCGCTCTTGTTGCACAGGCTGGAGTGCAATGGCATGATCTTGGCTCACCGAAACCTCTGCCTCCTGGGTGCAAGCAATTCTCCTGCCTCAACCTCCTAGTGCCTGGGATTACAGGCATGCACCACCACGCCTGGCTAAATGTATATTTTTAGTAGAGATGAGGTTTCTCCATGTTGGTCAGGCTGGTCTCGAACTCCCGACCTCAGGTGATCTTTCCGTCTTGGCCTCACTAAGTGCTGGGATTACAGGCATCAGCCACGGTGTCCGGCTGCTCCCACATCTTTAAAGAGGTGTGGCTCACCCACAGAAGCAGGCGGTGGCGGGGTGGGGTGGGTGGGTATCCCCTGGTGGGGAAATAAAAAACAAAGTTTGTGTATAATCGATGCAAGATGTCATATTTTGGGTCAGATAAAAGATTTTCCGGTCCTCATACTACTAAAGAGCCTTTCTACAAGTTTACTTTTCAGTATAAGTGCTCAGTAATCAGAAAATACAATTCCGAATAAGCCCCTGCTTTAAAACAGAATCTTGGGGCCGGGCACAGTGGCTCATGCCTGTAACTCCAGCACTTTGGGAAGTCAAGGCAGGAGGATTGCTTCAGGTCAGGAGTTCAAGACATGCCTGGGCAACATGGTGAGACCCTATCTCTACAAAGAATTTAAAAAATTAGCCAGGCACAGTGACATGCATCTGTAGTCCCAGCATTTTGGGAGTCTGAGTCAGGAGGATCGCTCGAGGCCAGGAGTTCGAGGCTGCAGTGAGTTAAGATCATGCCACCGTACTCCAGCCTGGGTAACGAAGCCAGACCCCGTCTCTAAGACAAACAAAACCAGAATCTTGTGCACTCCTGCTTCCCCACAACAAAGAATGAATCCCAGTTTCAGAACACCTGTTCCAGCTCTGCAACTTCCTGGAAAATTTTCCCTTGTCTTTGTTTGCCTCAGTTTCTCCTATCTGTAAAATGGAGCCAGGCTATCTACCATTTGTGAAAAGATTCAAGGAAACTTAAGGCTCTTAAGCTTTCAAGTACCCTAGACTAGGAGTCCTCATCACCACTAGCTAATTTCACCTTCAAAGCACTCTAGCGTTAACCAGACCTGCCTAATTACATTGCAGGGAAATGGCGTGCGTTGGTTTTGCCTGAATATGACAGAAATTGGGGTGGTCATCTGTCAAAAAGTGTTCCTGTGCCCGAGAGATAGATATATAAACTCTAAGTCCTATCTGATTATCAGTGAAGGTTTCGTGTGGTTTTTTAAGGTCTAAATACCAGGTGCATGATAAAAGAACAGTTCCTTTTTTGCAATATGCCAGCTGTCATGGGTTTCCAGGCAAGACATTATTTCTGATAAATAGATATGGACAATAGATAATGTCTATATTAATATTACTAAAAAGTGGTCCTTTCCTGCAGTTCACCCGAGACGAGGACGACAGTGTATAAAGAGGCAGCCTGCAGATGCCAGACAAGAGACTTTCTTCTTGTGACAGTTTGAGCTCCCTCACTGCAATTAACTTTTTCTCCCCCTCCCTCTCCTCCTTCATCTTATGCAATGCAGTTCAGAAAAAGGGGGCCTGTATTTTCCTCCTGCTGATGGAAGTTGATTAGCAGTCAGGTGGAGTGATGCTCAGGGGACAGCACAGCGGATTAATTAAATCACTTCTACTGGCTAAGTGGTGACACTTTGATTTATAGCAGAGCTCACTCAACCAGACAGCGGCTTTTCTTGCATACCGAAGGAAGAAGGGCCATACTGGCCAGTGGTTGGAGACTGGGGGCTTTGCAAACTTTAAAGACAGGCATCGTAGTCATTAAAGCCAAAGCCCCCCACTGGGTTCCTCTCTTGGGGATAGGGGGATCTGCAAGGGAGAGAAACTAGACAAAGCAGAGAGACTGAGCCAGGGGAGGCACAGGACTGTGTCACGCCCTGCAGAAAAGTGAGCTTGAAGCAGTTCAGCACTGTTTCCCCCAGGTCTGTCTTTACTGAACCGTTCTTTGGCATCGAACTTTGGCTCACCCTGAAGAAATAGACCTATGGGAGTCCTATGGTATTGGCTCAGGAGTGCTGGTGACTGTTTCCATGACAGCACAGGGTCTTCTCAATTAGGAGCCCTCAGATCAAAATGCATGGATTAGCTGTGCCTCTGCTGGTATGTTTTATGTCACAAATGGCATGCATTTTGTGGCTGATCCTATTTCAGTCTTTGCTTGGGCCGTTGAGAAGTGCAATTGAAGCCGGGCACAGTGGCTCACACCTGTAATCTCAGCACTTTGGGAGGTCAAGGCAGGCTGATCACCTGAGGTCAGGAGTTTGAGACCAGCCTGGCCAACATGGTGAAACCCCGTCTCTACTAAAAATACAAAAAAATTAGTCAGGTTTGGTGGCGCACGCCTGTAATCCCAGCTACTCGGAAGGCTGAGGCAGAAGAATCGCTTGAACCCGGGAGGCAGAGGTTGCAGTGAGCTGAGATCGCATCACTGCACTCCAGCCTGGGTGACAGAGTGAGACTCCATCTCAAAAAAAAAAAAAAAAAAAAAAAAGTTCAGTCGCACATGCAGCCCGAACTGTGGGCCTTCATACACTCTCCCGTGTATGAGCTCTTTATGGATTCCCTGTATAAGTCTCTCCCAACTCTTCCTTTACCTGGAACATTTTTGTTTATCTTGAAATGCTCTTTGAAGAGCTGCCTCCAACAACCTTAAGAATGAGGTCATATAACATAGCAGTCAAATCCCTAAACTTTAGAGCATATTTAGCAAGGTCTGCTTCTCTGATAACCTATATTGGATTAGGGAGCTTGTTATACAGATCCCGACAGGGCGCAGTGGCTCACGCCTATAATCCCAGCACTTTGGGAGGCAGAGGTGGGAAGATCACTTGAGGCCAGGAGTCTGAGACCAGCCTGGGCAACATAGCAAGACCCAGTCTCCACAAAAATAAAAAATACAGATTCCTGGGTCCCATACCATACCTTCTGAATCAGAATAGGTCAGACACAGCCTTTCTTTTTAACAGAATCTTCTAGGCAATTCTGGAACACGCTGACATTGGAGAACCATAGTTTTAGGGTCAGACATCCCTAAAAGCAAATCTCAGCTCTACCAGTCAATAGCAGATTACTTAAAGCAAGGATCATCTCTTTTTCTGAACCATAAAATGACACTGGTGAGAATTAAATTAGATGTCTGTAAGTAGATAAACATCTGACATGGCTGGCTGGCAACCTGTAAGACTCAATAAATGGTAGACAACTCGAATGTCCAAAGATGGATGAATGAATCAGCAAAATGTGGTCCATATGTATATGGAATATTATTCAGCCTTAGAAAGGAAGGAGGTTTTGACACATGCTGCAACGTGGATGAATGTCCTTTGAGGACATGATACCAAGTGAAAGAAGTCAGACACAAAATGAGGGTCTCATTTAGATAAGGCCTGTCGTACGGTCAAAATCATAGAGACAGAAAGTAGAATGGTGGCTGCCAGGAGCTGGAGGGAGTGGGAGATGAGGTTAGTGTTTAATGGGTGCTATAGAATTTCAGTTTGGGGGCTGGGCATGGTAGCTCAAGCCTTTAATCCCAGCACTTTGGGAGGCCGAAGCTGCTGGATCACTTGAGGCCAGGAGTTCAAGACCAGCCTGGCCAATATAGTGAAACTCTGTCTCTACTAAAAATAACAAAAATTAGCTGGGTGTGGTGGTGCATGCCTGTAATCTCAGCTACTTGGGAGGCTGAGACAGGAGAATCGCTTGAACCCAGGAGGCAAAGGTTGCAGTGAGCCGAGATTGCACCACTGCACTCCAGCCTGGGTGACAGAGTGAGTGAGACTCACACACACAAAGAATTTCAGTTTGGGGTGGTGCAAAAGTTCTGGAGATAGATGGTGGTGATGGCTGCACAACAGTGTCTATGCACACGATGTCACTCAACTGTACACCACTTTTAGGTGTACACATTATCTGACATAATCTTCTTGGGCATTGAAAATGGCAAATCTTGCCAGGTGCAGTGGCTCACACCTGTAATCCCAGCACTTTGGGAGGCCAAGGCAGAGGATTGCTTGAGCTCAGGAGTTTGAGAGCAGCCTGGGCAACAGAGGGGGACCCCATGTCTTAAAAAAGAATATATAAAAATACAAACATTAGCTGGGCATGGTGTTGCACACCTGTAGTCCCAGCTACTCTGGAGGCTGAGGTGAGGATCACTTGAGCCTTGAAGTCGAGGCTGCAGTGAGCTGAGATTGCAACACTGCACTCTAGCCTGGGTGACAGAGTGAAACCCTGTCAAAAAAGAAAGAACGAAAGAAAGAGAAAGAAGGAAGGAAAATTGCAAATCTTGTGTGTATTTTACCACAATCAAAAAATAAAATAAATGATATTGTTACCACCACCGACAAACAAAAGTTATTTTTCAGCTCCCAATTCCCCACCTTGCCCTTCCAGATCTTCTACAATCGATCTAGCAACAAAGCATCCAGTTGAGGTGCAGGAGGAAGGGGAATGGAGGAGAAATGGGAAAGAAATAATAGTCTCTAGCCCTCTCATTGTTTTTTCTTAACCCAGGAGTCCAAAAAGTCCCCAAGAAGCCACGGACCGCTTATCCCAACTGTGAAGGAAGCTGATGCGACATCAAATATTAAAAGGGTAGAGGAACCAGCATAGTTTTCCATATAAATGAAGCTACTTACATATATGAAGATTGCTTTTAAAATTCAAATATAATTATTTTTTAAAAGGCATCCTGCGAGCTCTGTCTCTCTCCCAGCACTGACACTTCTGGGCTGTTGTCATGTGCCAGTGAGGTGCCTGTTGGCAGACAGCCCAAAGCACTTTGTAACATGCCCTCCAGATCCTAAGTGAAAACTGATCAAAGAATTGGCACCAGCAAAGACAAGACTGAAATCAGCTCTAAAAGGGGTGGGGTTGGACTATTGTCCCTCTTTGTGGGAACAGCTGCTTAACGGGGCATTGGAGCGGCGTGATTATAATATGCATACGGACTGCTCTGTTAACAGAAGCCGGCTTAAAGTACTCCAGGGGCCTCCACCTTGTGTTTTGGCAAAGGGATCTTCGAGGATGCTGTGTCAAACCTTTTTGAAAATGTCTCCTTGACACGGAGGGTGAGGAACGGCGTCTGCGAATCTCATTACACAGGGTCCCACGCCTCCCTCTGCTGTTCTCCGGCTCCCGTTTCTTGGCTGCCGCCAGTGGGAGTCGCACGGGGGTCACCTGCCCCCACTTTTAATCAGGACGGGGAAAAATGCACCAAAGGAGTGCCGCGGGTTACCTGAGCAGACCCGGGAGCCCGTCTCCTGAGTCCTGGGGGAGGATCATTTATTTGTCTGCAGATCCGCAAGCGGGCAGGTTTGCAGAGTCCCTGGGGGCTAGTAGTTCTTATAAAGGAGAATGCACCACCAAGCAATTAGTTTCATTGTATTGTGCATGGGATGGCATCGCCCGCTCTGGAACGGAGGAGGAGAGGGGACATCCCGGCACTGGGAGTGGGGAGGGCTGAGAGGGACCCCATGGACACAGCTGACGCCCAGTTCCACAGGCCAGGGGAGGGAAGCGAACCGTGCAAGTGCTGGAGTCGTGGGGCTGGGATCTCCCACATCTGAATCTGACACGTTCCTCCCAGGGCACTGGAACGTTAAGATGTGAGTTAGCATCCCCCTTCATCGGAGGTGGAAACTGGAGATCAGCAAGGTTAGGACAATTTCACCAAAGTGTCCTAGCTAGTAAGTGGCAGGGCTAGGACCACACTGCCCCCCTCCCCGCAACAGCCTCATCTGTCCCACGCCAGGGCCTATGTGTTTTGCTAGTTGGTTTTGTTTTTACTTGCACCCCACCCAAAGGAAACGGATATGTTTCTTTTTCTGGGGGGGTAGTTGGCTGCTCCCCAGGCCCTGCCGAGTCCCTGTTCGGGATGGTTTCCCCGCCTCTGTCCTCAGCCCGTTGGCAGCTAAAAGACCCCCTGGCCTCCATCTCCCAGTGTCTGTGGGTAGAAGCGAAGGGAGGGTGGGAGGAGGGGAACAGTTTTAAAATGAATATATGCATGTGTCTCTCCTGCTAATCACCGGAATGCATTTTCAGGAGAGGTGAGCGGAGGGATTAGCTGCAGGACTCCCATTAATGTTAACTTTATTTCAGTAATGAGGTGCCAAGGCATAGAACAATCACTGTGGCTAACACGGTGTAATCACAGTGATGAGATCCGCATGCTGCGAGGAGAGGGCGAGGGGAGGATCGTCAGGAGAGGGGAGCTGCTCGCTGGTGGGGACGGATGACACAGAAGAGGTGGGGGAGCAGGACGGGAGAGGAAGAGGGAGGAGGAGGCAGGTGACCCTTGGCAAGGGCCGAGTGGGTTAAATGAGGGCCCCTGATAAGGAGGAAATAATGGTAGCAACTCCTCAGTGGGTGCTCAGAGTGGATAGCCCGGGAGGAGGACTCTGTTCATTTAATTTAATCCTCATGGCAAAAGGGAGGGCAAGGTGTTATCTCCATTGTATAGATCAGCAAACTGAGTTTGAGAGATGTTAAGTAATTTGCCCGACGTCACAGAGCTGTTGGAAGAACCTCAATTGGAAGTAAGTTTCTCCTAATCACTAAACTTTTCGGGACTGCACCCTGACTACAGAGAGCAGAGGATAGCAGGCAAGTGCCGAAGAGCTAAAACAGCAGGGCTGGCAGGAGGAAGACGCGGTTGTGCATGCCCAGCTCGCCTGGAACACCAATGCACGTGCCTGGGTCAGTAGGACTCAGCACTGAACCGCAGCTGACCATTTGGATGTCTTAGCCATGCTGAGAGAAGAGAAGAAAGGAAAGGCTGAAAAATTGCTACATAACCAGATTCCAGGTGCCATCTCTAGCCACAGAGGAAATCATCAATGCATCCACAAACAAAAGTTAGAATGTTCTCTGAATCTCCTGACCACCCTATCCTTCCGTTTGCAAATGCTTGCACCCAAGGGACAGTTAACTCCTAACAGAGGCTAGTGTTTCTCCAAGTGTGAGCTGCAGACACATCCGGGCACCTGTTAGAAACACTGCTTGCTGGGCTCTGCCCCAGACCTGTGCCCAAAGCATTTCCTTCTTTCTTTCTTTCTTCTTTTTGGGGGGTAGGGGGGTGGGGGCGGGACAGAGTCTCTCTCTGTTGCCCAGGCTGGAGGCTGGAGTGCAGTGGCTCGATCTCAGCTCACTGCAACCTACGCCTCCCGGGTTCAAGTGATTCTCCTGCCTCAGCCTCCCGAGTACCTGGGATTATAGGCACACACCACCGTGCCTGGCTAATTTTTTATATTTTTTGTAGAAATGGGGTTTCCCCATTTTGGCCAGACTAGTCTTGAACCCCTGACCTCAAGTGATCTACCCACCTCGGCTTCTCAAAGTGCTGGGATTACAGGCATAAGCCACTGTGTCCAGCCCCAGAGCATTTCTTAGAGCAGTTCCTGGATGAGGTTTCCTGAAGGTTTCTCTGTATTTGTAAGAACTCGCAGAAAGCAGACATCTATAACCAGCAAATCACATTCTGTAGGCCAGTCTTGCCCCAATTCCATGACCCCATCACCTCCCCTGGTTGTTCAAAAGTACGAAGTTCATGCCTTCAACACAACACATTTATTGAGCACCTACAATGTGCCAAGCTGTAGTTCATGCCCTGGAGATAGAGCAAGAATCAAACCTAAGTCCCTGCTTTTGCAAAGCTTGCATTCCAGGGAGCAAGACAAGCAAACAACCAAACCGGGAGGATATCAGGATATCAGAGAGTGCCGTGAGGGAAACGAAAGCAGGGGGAATAGAGCAGTGGTTTTCAATCAGGGCGATGTTGCCCGCCAGGGAACATCTCGAAATGTCTAGAGATACTTTTGGTTGTCATAATTTGGGGAGGGAGGTGCTGGAATGTAGGGGCCAGGGGTGCTGCTAAACACCCTTCGACACACAGGGCAGCCCCTGCAGCAAAGAATTATCCATCCCTAAATGTCACTGGTGCCCAGGCTGATAACTCCTGGGCTAGGGAAGACAGAGGACTGCTCTTCAAGGCAGGGGTCAGAGAAGGCCTCCGGTGAGGGACACTTGAGCAAGGACCCAGAGCAGATGAAGGATGTCTGTGGGCGGAAGGTCTCAGGCAGAGGGGATGGGGTTGGAGGAGGCGCCCTCACTGCAGGTGGGCGCATGCACGCCTCAAGGGAGAGATCTGGGGGTTTCAGCCTAAATGTGATGGAGCCTGGGGGTCCCAGCAGGGCCAGAGATGCTCTCACTTAAGCTTCCAAAGGGTTCCTTTGGCTGCTGCAAGGAGAACAGCCTAGGAGTAGCCAAGAGGAGCTGGGGACCAGGTGGGAGGATGCTGGGTCACCGAGGCAAGAAATGTAGGGGCTGGAAGGGGAAGAGGAGCCCCAGGGTGGTAAGGTGTGGTCTGGATCAGAATGTGTCATCCAGGACCGGGCGCAATGGCTCACGCCTGTAATCCCAGCACTTTGGGAGGCCGAGGCGGGCGAATCACTTGAGGTCAGGAGTTCGAGACCAGCCTGGCCAACATGGTGAAACCCTGTCTCTACTAAAAATACAAAAATTAGCTGGGCATGGTGGCAGGTGCCTGTAATCCCAGCTGCTCAGGAGGCTGAGGCAGGAGAATCACTTGAACCCGGGAGGTTGAGGGAGCAGGGAGCCGAGATCATGCCACTGCATTCCAGCCTGGATGACAGAGCAAGACTCTGTCTCAAAAAAAAAAAAAAAAAAAAAAAAAAAAGACTGTGCTATCCAGGCTGTAGCTTCTGGGATTTGCTGAGGGATTAGTTGAGGGTGCGAGACAGAAATCAAGAGTCACCTTGGAGCTGACTTTCCATGAGGTCCCTGCTCCAGGTGTGTCCTTGACAAAAGGGACTCCGAGCCCTTCTAACCCTAAGCCAGTGGCTCTCAACTAGTGGCGACTGTGCCCCCCAGAGGACACTGGAGACTAGGCCATGTCTGGAGACGTTCGGGGTTGTCATAGCTGGGGATGCTGGCTCCTACCGGCATCTAGTGGGTGGAGAGGTCAAGGATGCTGCTGAACGTCCTGCAGTGCCCAGGACAGCCCCCACCACAGTCACCCAGCCCCGAATGTCACTAGTGCCAAGACTGAGGAATCCTGACCCCTGATTCCCCCTAAACCCTGCCACCTCCTCTCACACGGGGCCTGGCCCCACCAACTTAGCGGGGACTTTGTCAGAGGCCAGAGATTCCAAATCAATGCATCTCAGTGGCTAAGGTCCATATTAACTACATCTCACTTGCTTCTGACAGTGACACAGATCAGATGCTGCTGCTGTCGTGGCTGCCACCACAAGAAACAAGAGTGTTGGAGTGCAAATTCATTATCCAGCTGTTAAGAGCGACAGAGCATGCACACATCTCTCCCCGACCGGGGTATCTGAGAGCCAGCCCTGCTGTATGATTGAGTGGCTGCCAGCCTCCTCTTCTCTGCAACCTTGACACGCCAGAGCCGGGCCTCCGGTGCACAGGCTAAAAATCCTAAAGGCAACGGCAGCGGCAACAAATAGATGGGTTAATTTGTTTCATGCCCCCGTTGTCACCAGGCTCTCGTAGAATAAAACCACCACCACCACCACCACAACCTCCATTTGTGGGGTTTAATACCCCAGCTGCTGGGAATCAGATTCAGCCGGAGGAAGAAAATGTGACGTCGATGCAGAGATCCATTTATTCGGTGATGTTTGCTTAAAAACCGGTTTTTCATCTGCAGGTTATTCTTGCACGCTTGGACCTCAAGCAACACAATATCACATTTCCAGGTGGTATCTTTAAGGAAAGCTAATTAAGACTCTTGGCACTTGTAGCATGAAACATTTTACAATTTTCTTCAAAGCAATTTGCCAACATTAGCTAATTAAAACACCCAGCCTTCCACTGAGGGACAATGGGAAGAGCGTACAATTGTCATTTCTGAGCATCTGTTGTACGGATAGAAATCCAAATTCCTGTTGCTTCTACTTGGTCAATGTCCTTCTCTGAAGGTGGCCTTTCATGGTTTTTCTGCAACCTGCATTTAGGAGCATTTAGAAGAAGATTCCAGCTTTTCTAGCACTTAGCCTCTAAAATAAAGAACAACACAGGGAAAGGAGTTTGAGCAATTGAGGATGGTCTGCTAAGCCAGGGGTTGGCAAACTATGGCCCAAGGGCTGAATCCGGCCCTTGACCTTTCTTTATAAATAAAGTTTTATTGGAATACAGCCATGTTCATTAGTTTACATATTGTTTCTGGCTATTCTCAAGCTAAAACAGCAGGGTTAAGTGACTGCTAGAGAAAGTGTAAGGCCTAGAAAGCTGGAAATATTTTTACTGTCTGGCCCTTTACAAAAACAGTTTGCAGACCTCTGCATTCAGCGGTCTGTTGCATCTGCCTATGATTTGCCCGCTCTGCAGGCCAAACTACCCCATTCCCAGTTGTTGATTGGACAGCTCTTTCCCCATGGTGTCATTACTGTTATTAAGTCTAGGCCCCAAATGAAGGTCTCCAAAGAAGTGTCTCTGGTCAGTAGAAAGGATTTTTTTTCTTTAGATAGAGATAGGGCCTCTCTATGTTAACCAGGCTTATCATGAACTCCTGGCCTCAAGCAATCCTCCCATCTCGGCCTCCCGAAGTGCTGGGATTACAGGCATGAGCCACCATGCCCAGCCCAGTAGAAAGGTTATTCAAGGAAAGGGAATTTGAATTTAATCTCTCAGTATAGAAGATAATTTGACAATGTCAAAACCCAATAGAGGCCGGGCACAGTGGCTCACACCTGTAATCCCAGCACTTTGGGAGGCTGAGGCAGGTGGATCACCTGAGGTCAGGAGTTCGAGACCAGCCTGGCCAACATGGTGAAACCCCATCTGTACTACAAATATAAGAGTTAGCCAGGCGTGGTGACACATGTCTGTAATCCCAGCTACTTGGGAGGCTGAGGCAGGAAAATCACTTGAACCTAGGAGGCAGAGGTTACAGTGAGCCAAGATCGCACCACTGCACTCCAGCCTGGCGACAGAGTGAGACTCCGTCTCAAAACAAAACAAAACCCAATAGAATCTTTCTCCCATTTTACTCTGTTTTCCTAAGGATTGCAAGGTCAGCCTTCTGCTGCAGTTCGTCCAAAACATTTCCCCTTCTCCAGCTGCCACCACCCCGTTTGGAGATTCCATCTTGGGGAATTCATTCCCCTTTTTTGAGCCCTGCCTTCTGGATAGTTCGAGGACCCTTCAGTTCTCCATGGATGGAGCTCATGGTCACCTGGATGCCTAGGACTGGGGAATGAGAGGCCAGGGATCAGGGGCGGGGATGTAATTAATTTCATCTGGGGCCGGGGGTGTCTGAAGGCAGGACCAATGTGACTTTTAGCTTCAAGGATGGCGGAGACATTTCTAGATACCCCTTACCTTCTCCCCCATCTTCTTAGCACATCCTTATCTGAAGGCAAACCTTTATCTGCTGCATTGTTTATGTGAAGTAGCTTGAAGAATCCTCATTCATCCAGGAGAAACTCCTTTCAAAGGGTGCAGGAAAAACCCTGCAGGTGGTACACCCCCAGAGACACCCCCGCAATAAGGCCGCTCTACAAATCGGGGCCTTCAAGAATGAGTTGGTGAAGGCAGGGGTGGGGATAACCAGACAGAGATGGGGAGACACCCTCCCTACAGCCATAGCAGCCACTGCCATCACGGAATTAGTTCCAGGCTAGTATGCGTGTCCCACTGACTCATGAATGGCCATGTGCTGGATTAGGATCTTGCAGTGCAGGACAAAATAGGCTTGCGTGGAATCTAACTTACAGAGGATATCTGAATAGGGATTTTAGCTTAGTTCAAATCCCACTATGTTTTTGGGCTCACTCAGCCACATTGCCCACTAGAAGATTCCGAGAGCAAAAGGACTCAGTAGAAAGCATTTTTGCTAGTCTGAGGGTTACCAAATCATAGCTTCTTGGTTTAGAAGAGAGACTGAAACAAATTTCTGTTGTACACAGTGTGGGCAAAAAACTTTACAGATATTATCTTTTTTTTCTTTTTTTCTTTTTCTTTTTTTTTTTGATACAGAGTCTCGCTCTCTTGCCCAGACTGGAGTGCAGTGGCATGATCTCGGCTTACTGCAACCTCTGCTTCCCATGTTCAAGCGATTCTCATACCTCAGCCTCCCGAGTAGCTGAGACTACAGGCGTGCACCAACACGCCCAGCTAATTTTTTTCTATTTTTAGGAGAGACAGGGTTTTGTCATGTTGGCCAGGCTGATCTCAAACGCCTGAACTCAAGTGATCTGCCTGCCTCGGCCTCCCAAAGTTACTGGGAATACAGATGTGAGCCACCACACCCAGCCTACATATGTTATCTTTTTAATCCCCCCTAAAAACCTGTGGGGGAGGGTATTACGATGCATCTTGGCAATTTTACAAATAAAAATACCCAGCTTCAGAAGGGTTTAGAATTGGTGTAAAATTATGCCACGTGTAAGGGGCAGAGTTGGATGGAAGCCCAGGTCTCTCTGGTCAAGCCCACTCAGCTCTCTGGGCTGGGTTCCATTCTCCCATGCCGCACATACAAGTGTATTCTTAGTATGTTTCTTTCCTTTGCTTTTTTTGTTGAAGAGCTGGGGTCTCACTATGCTGCCCAGGCTGGTCTCAAACTCCTGGGCTCAAGTGATCCTCCCACATCAGCCTCCCAAAATGCTGGGATTACAGGCATGAGCCACCGCACCTGGCCATCTTCGTATATCTCTTAGTATATTCAGAGTTGCACAGCCATTCTCACAATCAATTCTAGAATATTTTCATTACCTCCCTGAAAGAAATCCCATATCAATTAGCCGTCACTCCCCATTTCCCCCAGTCCCTTCAGCCCCAAGCAACCACTAATCTACTTTCTGTCTCTACAGATGTGCCTATATTCTGATTTGCCATTTCACGTTAAGTGGAATCACAGATGATGTGGCCTTTGTGACTAGCTTCTTGTTTAGGATTTAGCATCAGGCTGTCAAGTTTCATCCATGTTGTAGCATGGATCAGCACTTCCTTCCTTTTTGTGGCTGAGTAATATTCCACTGTTTGGGTAGACCACATTTTGTTTATGGCTGAATAATATTCCACTGCATGGGTAGACAACATTTTGTTTAAATGTTCCTCCGCTGATGAACATTTGGGCTATTTCTACCTTGTGGCTACTGGAATAGTGCTGTTGTAAATATTTGTGTACACATTTTTCCGTACATTTTAGAAAATCACATTTTTGTGCCTTTTGTTAAAGACTGAAAGAAAAGTTATAAACACGTGCTCTCATTGAACAGTGTTACAAATATTTATTGAAACGACTGAGGCATTTAGGGCAGGATATAGCAGCTGGGTATGGTAAAAAGAAAAGTGAGTCAAAAATCAAGGCCGGGCATGGCGGCTCACACCTGTAATCCCAGCATTTTGGGAGGCCGAGGCGGGGGGATTGTTTAAGTCCAGGAGTTCAAGACCAGCCTGGCCAACATAGCGAAATCCTGTCTCTGCTAAAAATACAAATATTAGCTGGGCATGGTGGTTTGTGCCTGTAGTCCCAGCTACTTGGGGGGCTGAGGCAGGAGGATCACTTGAACCTGGGAGGTTGAGGCTGCAGTGAGCCGTGATCGCACCACTGCACTCCAGCCTGGGTGAAGGAATGAGACCCTGTCTCAAAAAAAACCAAAAAAGTCAACATACAGAATGATTGATCTTTTTGGTTCATTCACTAAATACTTATTAAAATATCTCCTGAGCATAAGATGGTATCCTGGATACTGATGATTTCACTCCCTAGCTAGTCTATCATTCCATCATCATTATTATTATTATTATTATTATTATTATTATTTTGAGATGGAGATTCACTCTTTTCACCCAGGCTGGACTGCAGTGGCATAATCTCTGCTCACTGCAACATCCACCTCCCAGGTTCAAGCAATTCTCCTGCCTCAACCTCCTGAGTAGCTGGGATTACATGTGCATGCCACCAGGCCTGGCTAATTTTTGTATTTTTAGTAGACACAAGGTTTCCCATGTTGGCCAGGCTGGTCTCCAACTCCTGACCTCAAGTGATCCGCCCGCCTCGGCCTCTCAAAGTGCTGGGATTACAGGTGTGAGCCACTGCACCTGGCCTATCATTCCTTGAAAAATACAAAGTTGCTGCTGTTCTAGAAAACAATCAAAGGTCAATCATTTGTCTTTTCAGGGCCTCCTCTTCTCATCAGCAAGCAGGGACAGTGCATCGACCCAGAGGCCTGGGAGAGGCAGGAATAATGATGCACCAGAGAGAATTCTGGATTCGGGAGAATCAGAGACTTAACAAATATAATGCTGACAATATGACCATTATGATACAAGAAACTATTTGTATCCATTGTCCTTTTCTCGCCTGAAATAACGTATTGCTTCCTACTCAGTGATGACATTTTTCAGGCACCAAGAGTTGCCCATGGAACAAGAAGTACATAAACTTCCTTGCTTTGTAGAAAACAGATTCCGTTTTATAAGTGGTTTAATATTTAGACACTACCTCCAAAGGTTGGGAAGGCCCTTACAAAGCAACAGGAGTCGGCCAGAATGAAAAGAATCAGCTGATGGCTGGGAGGCGGAGGCTGCAGTGAGCCGAGATCGCACCACTGCACTCCAGCCTGGGCGACAAAAGTGAGACTCCATCTCAAAAAAATAAAAATAAAAAAATAAAATAAAGGAATGATAGACTTGCCAATCTGCCTTGGAGAAGCAACAGACGGCTAAATCGTAGGGTTCCTGGCATTGCATTTGCCCACATTTGCCAGCAGATGGCGACGTGATCCTGCAATGTTGCATTAGTGCAACCCCGGGCAATGAAAGGTCAGGGACAGGGCAGCTGAAGCTGGCTACTTGGAGACTTGTGAACCTCATCTATTGCTTTGCAGAGGTCCGAACACCACTAAACACATTTGGGAGGGAGGAACAGAGGAAGGTCGACCAATGACGTGTTTAAAACAGCTGCAAGGATCGGATGAAATTTGCAATTGGCTTGAGCTTGAACTCCAGATAATCTCCAGAATAAAGACATGGGGGTGGGAGTTAAAGAACTTGATGCAAATTAGGGTCAAACAGTGATCCCCTTATGGCACATCCATTCCAAGGAATATCTTCAGTCATTAAAAAACCAAGTGGTAGTCTGAGCACGGTGGCTCATGCCTGTAATCCCAGTGCTTTGAGAGGCTGAGGCAGGCA
The DNA here is from genome assembly GCF_029281585.2 of Gorilla gorilla gorilla. Taxonomy (NCBI): domain Eukaryota; kingdom Metazoa; phylum Chordata; class Mammalia; order Primates; family Hominidae; genus Gorilla; species Gorilla gorilla. The sequence continues at coordinate 132,107,612 of NC_073234.2, forward strand.
GATCACTTGAGGCTGATTCAAAACCAGCCTGGCCAACATGGCAAAACCCCATCTTTACTAAAAATACAAAAATTAGCCGGGCATGGTGGCATGCGCCTGTAATCCCAGCTACTCAGGAGGCTGAGGCAGGAGAATCTCTTGAACCTCAGAGGCAGAGGTTGCAGTGAGCTGAGACCACACCACTGCACTCCAGCCTGGGTGACCCAGTGAGACTCTGTCTCAAAAAAAGAAAAAAAGAAAAAAAATTAGACAAATTGAACTTCATCAAAATTAAACTTCTATGCTTCCAAGAACACCATCAAAAAAGTGAAAAAAACCAACCACGGAAAGGGAGGAAATATTTGCAAATCTGATCTAGAATATATAAAGAATTCTAACAACTCAAAAATGAAAAGACATAAAAGCTAATTTTAAAATGGGCAAAGGATTTAGATACATCTCTCTCCAGAGAAGATACACAAATGGCCAATAAGCACATGAAAAGATGTTCAACATCATCAGCCATCAGAGATGTGCAAGTCAAAACCATCCTGCGATAGACCCCACTTCACATCCACTAGGATGGCTATAATTTTAAAAAGCAGACAATGACAAGTGTTGGCAAGGATGTGATGAGAAATTGGAATCCTTGTACATTGTGGGTGGAAATGCAAAATGGTATAGCTGCTTTGGCAAACAGTCTAGTAGTTCCTCAAAAGGGGAAACACTGATCAAATTTGACCCAGCAATTCCACTCTTTCATATCCCAAGAAAACTAAAAACATAATTCATGTCCACGAAAAACTTGGACATGAATTTTAAAGCAGCATTATCGGCCAGGTGCAGTGGCTCACACTTGTGATTCTAGCACTTTGGGAGGCCAAGGCGGACAGATCACTTGAGGTCAGGAGTTCAAGACCAGCCTGGCCAACATGGCAAAACCCTGTCTTTACTAAAAAAAAATACAAAAATTAGCCAGGCATGGTGGCACATGCCTGTAATCCCACTATTTGGGAGGCTGAGGCAGGAGATAACTTGAACCCGGGAGGCGGAGGTGGCAGTGAGCCAAGATCGCACCACTGCACTCCAGCCTGGGCAACAGAGCGAGACTATCTCAAAAAAAAAAAAAAAAGAAAGAAAAGAAAAGAAAAAAAATCATTATTCATGAGAGCCAAAAGCGGAAACAATCCAGATGTCCATCAACAGATGAGTATTTTAACAAAATGTGGTATAGCCACACAATGGAATACTATTCGGTCATACAAAGGGATGGAGTACTGGTCCATGCTACAACATGATTGAACCTTGAAAACATCATTTTAAGTGAAGGAAGCCAGACACAAAAGACTCTACTAAAAAGACCCTGTCTCCACTAAAAATACAAAAATTAGCCGGGCGTGGTGGCATGTGCCTGTGGTCCCAGCTACTCGGGAGGTTGAGGCAGGAGAATCACCCAAACCCGGGAGGTGGAGGTTGCAGTGAGCCGAGATTGTGCCACTGCACTCCAGCCTGGCTGACAAGAGCGAAACTCCATCTCAATCAATCAATCAATCAATCAATAAAATTGATAGTGGTAATGGATGCACAACTCTGTGAATAAAGTCATTAACTTGTATACTTCAAATGGGTGAATTGTAAGTAAATTATATCTCAATAAAGCTGTTACAAAAAAATCAAATGCTAGACTATTTAACATGGAAAACCATTCCCATTACATTGTTAGGTGAAAAAAGGGAGAGAGAGAGAATGGGGCCCCAGGGCTGCTGGGTTCCATAGCTCCCTGTGAGTGATGGCCCTTGGAGATGCAGAATGAAATGTGGGATTTCACCCCTCTCCACGATCCACGCATGCTTGGTGGAAATTGACTCTGGCTGCCCAACTCCACAGTGGCGTGCAACTCACTTTCTCTCCAACTCATCCTTCAAAGCCCTTTAAGAGATATTTGGTTACAACATGGTAAAATATAATGGGATCCCAATTTTTGTTTCTATTAAATATATTAATATATAAGCGCATGTGTGCATGAAAATAGACACACATCAAAGGATAACAGTGGTTGTCTACAGGTAGAAAGGTTATGGAGCTTTTATTTTCTCCTCCATATTTGTATTGCTCTAATTTTCTGTAATGCAATGTATTAATTTGAAATTAGAAAAATATATATATGTATTTTAAAATGTGTCTATAACCCCGACACTTTGGGAGGCCAAGGTGGGCGGATTGCTAGACTCTAGGAGTTCAAGACCACTTTGAGCAACATGGCAAAACCCCGTCTCTACAAAAATACAAAAAATTAGCCGGGCATGGTGGTGTGCACTTGTAGTCCCAGATACTCCGGAGGCTGAGGTGAGAGGATCACTTGAGCCTGGGAGGTTGAGGCTGCAGTGAACCGTGATCACACCAGTGTACT